>NC_139608.1:26954032-27630699 GCF_964270895.1 Podarcis filfolensis | reverse complement strand
GTAAGTGATTAAAGTAATCAAGTTCTGAGCATGTGCCAACAGCGACTGCAGGCCTCGGCAGCTTGAGCTGATGAATGCTGACCATTCAGGCACAAAGGCAGGACAGCAGCTCAAAATAAGTATCATTTGTGGAGTGTTTCAGGAAATAGTGGCACGTGTGCCCTTGATTTTGTGCCTGTCATTTGCAAACTCAAACATTTTAACTGTAGCACCTTTTCAATTATACTGCATTTCGTAATGTATGTATTTCTTTTACAGATATTATCTCTGTCTTTGGGAGCTCTTCAGTTTCTTTGCAGCATCATTTGCAGGCATGCAAATTACATTTTGTGTGTGTGTATAGGTATGTATAGATGTTTGTTTGTTTATTTATTTATTTATTTCATTATATACCGCCTTTTCTCCCAAGGAGCTCAAGGTGTTGCACATGGTTCTCCTCCCCATTTTATCCTCACAACAACCCTGTGAAGTAGGTTTGGCTGAGAGGCAGTGACTGGCCCAAGGTCACCCAGTCGGCTTCATAGCTGAGTGGAGATTTGAACCCTGGTCTCCCAGGTCATAGTTCATCTCTCTCTCTCTCTCTCTCTCTCTCTCTCTCTCTCTCTGTGTGTGTGTGTGTGTGTGTAAATTTTCTGTCTGCATTATAATAATAATTAAGCCTGTAAATGCTTAGCCAATATCCTTTTTTTAAGTGCAAGAAAACTAACATAGGACATGATCCAGTCAAAAGCTCTTTTGAATCACATGGATTTCAGCAGAAGAGATTAAGCATGTGCTTGAAAACAAGGGACTTCAGAGTGTTTAACTGGATCATGCCCCAAATAGCAGCAAATACCTTTCTCAGCAAACACATGCAGGCAGCAAACAAATACATTTCAAATTATAAGACAAAAGCCTACTTTTCCAAGACCTTGCTTGGGTTATTCTAAGCTTGGCTGTGTTCTTTTGTATGTACATTAAATACCCAGTGGTGTTAATTGTGGTTTGGGTTCTTGTCAGGGCTGTAATATTAGAGAAATATAAACAGATCAAAAGCTAGCCTCTTTTAAGGATCTAGACTGGTGCTCAATCCTTGTGCCCTATTGCAGAAGAAGTGAGATGTGATATACCATTGCCTCCCAAAATTTCTAAAGCTGTTTCACATTTAAAGAGATAACAACGATGTCTCAGCCAGTTGCAGAACAACAGATATTATATGGTTACTGACACACAGCCCCATGATTGTTGTCATGACGTGTGCAATATGCTAATCCCTACACTTTGATTTGCTACTATAATGTCAGCCCGTCAGCCCACATGCCCACAACAAACATGGCGACCATGACTTCTTTCAGTCTAGGACTATTTTTTTCCAATTAAAACAAAAACAAAAAGATTATTTTAGCCATATTAAACGCAGAATGGGATATTGATAATGATTTGAGGATAATTTTGGGAAATAGCTGTATTGAAACAGACACACAGCCTTGGGTCTAAATTATTGCTTGACAGCCATTATCCATAAGCAGGAAACACCATGTTAAAGAAATGTGAAGACAATTTCTAGTTGCACAACAAATTCAGTAAATAAAAGATGCTGATGCTAAGGGTAAAATAAAAAGTGTTGTTTATTAATCATAAGCCGCTAATAGCTAACAGCTTACTTATGAATAGCTCATTCACATTATTGAAATTACGTCAGGAATTTTTCTTTCCACTAGTTTGCTGCAATACTTCTTTGTACCTAGCTCCATCTTGTGGTTATGTATGCAAGAGACAGAGAATATGTTATGAGACACAGACAAACAGAAGATATGCTACAGATAGGTAGCCGTGTTGGTCTGCCATAGTCAAAACAAAAAAATTTTTTTCCTTCCAGTAGCACCTTAAAGACCAACTAAGTTAGTTCTTGGTATGAGCTTTCGTGTGCATGCACACTTCTTCAGATACACTTCAGATACACTTCAGATACACTTCAGATATGCTGAATAATTGGCGAGTGGGTTGTGTGGGATTTCATATAGAGTTTCATGGAATTGAGGGGAATTCAAAACATACATCCTTCTAGGGGTTAGGTTGCAATGGAAGTCTGCTCAACACATTTTGGTCAGAAGTACGTTACAACCTTCTCCAGATCTGAAGGAGGGGAAAGCTATTTTTCTGAAATGTTGAACATACAGCTGATTGACTGGTTCTTGTGTCAACAACAGCTACAACAAAAATGATTACTGCTTTCACTTCAGTTATTATTACAGCGTCTATGGCTCATCAGAGTGGTTTTAAAAGTAGCATAAGCAATGGAGGGCTCCATATTTTTTAGTTGGGTTTCTCTCTGGGAAAACCCTTATTTAGTTGTCATGCAGAGGACTGGTAAATAGCACCCCAGGAGATGACCCCATAATTTCAGCTGTGAAATAAATAGCATTACAGTGGTATCTCAGGTTAAGTACTTAATTCGTTCCGGAGGTCCGTTCTTAACCTGAAACTGTTCTTAACCTGAAGCACCACTTTAGTTAATGGGGCCTCCCGCTGCTGCCGCGCCGCCGGAGCCCAATTTCTGTTCTTATCCTGAAGCAAAGTTCTTAACCTGAAGCACTATTTCTGGGTTAGCGGAGTGTGTAACCTGAAGCGTATGTAACCCGAAGCGTATGTAACCCGAGTTACCACTGTACTTCGTCCCTGTCCATCCCTGCTCCACTACATCATTGCTCCAAACTCCTCCTCCTAACTCAATTGGGTTCCCAACATGTTTATATGGCACCTATTATTTTCCTCTACTTATTAGAAATCAGCCTTCCTCTGCATTCTCAAGCACCAGTACCTTACTACTTAGGAACAGTTATGCCGTATTTCCTTTGAAAAGCATGGTCGCTGTGCTGCATCGTCCACAGGAGTGAGTGGGCAGGAGATCAGCCCAGTAATGTTTTGTCAATATGAACATCCGGAGGAAAAGTTGACAACATGTATTTCTGGACTTGAAAAATAACCCCTATCAATAGCTTCAGTTGTGAAATCTACTTTAGACGTCAGAAGCTTGTGCTTCTAATTCCGTATCACATGAGCAAAGCTGACGTAATCTCAGACCTTGTCTACAGGAAGAACAGTTGCTAATACAGTGTTATCTGTAGGGTTGTGGCTGCTTGCCTGAAGCAGGAGTCTTGTCAGTACTTTTTATGTTCTAGATCTTTTCTTGTACATCCAGCTCCATAATTATGTAAGTTTCCATATATGGGACCAACCAGAGCTATGTTAACTAATGCAAATTTCAGGTCAGTAACTTTCTGATTACTGTTAGCTAACATTTCCTTTTCTGTGTTAATATTTGAGATCTATGGATATGAAAGAGGAGGAACAACTTTAGCGTCGGCATATATCGGGATACATCCACTGAGTTTTGATTTATTATTTTTAATGGCCAACATAATGGCGCAGATACAGTTTTCTACAAAAAGTAGTCCAGTTGGTTTTATATGTGTGGTTTTATATTCAAATTTCAGAATATGGTCCTAAATTAATTATCCAATAAAGATGACATAAATTATTGATTTGAGTTATGTACCTTGTAAACTGTACTTGCAAAATGCTATGAAATTTGTCCATTTGCAGTTCTGATAAGACTGTATTTCACAATTCCTCTTAAGCTATATGTGTGGGGGGGGGGTTGCCACTGATTTTACTGCTGACCTTTGCCAAATGCATTTCAAAATTGTTTTATATTTTAAAGCTAGCATTTTAATATAGTTTTATAAACAACACATAACAATACTTTATAGGTAGTGCCAAAAATTTAACCCTTATATTTAAACTACAATGGTCTTTTTTATCTAAGTATATACACAGCTTCTTTGCTTTCGAAATTGCCATTTAATACTTGTCTTGTTTTCCAGGACTGGGCATAAAAGTTATTCATGTACATCTTCCATTACCACTCCCTGACTGCTTTTGCCTACACAAAATAGAATTTAAGTCTTTCACAGTGCAGGCCTATGCATGTATACTCAAAAGTAAGCCCAATTGAGTTCAACAGTTTTACTCTCAGGTAAGTGGGTAAAGAATTGTAGCCTCAGTGTGCCATCCTTTGCAGCAAAAGCAAATAACCTGTCTTTCAATTCCAAACATTCAGTCTGAATGCTCCTCTACTGCAAGTTCTAATACACAAGTGCTTCCCTCTCTGTCTCTGGGTTAATTGAAACTGTCTCATTTAGTGCAGTTTTTGTTTTCACAGGCTCTAACAATCCTATGGATTTTGATTGCTCAGCTGTTTCAGTTTCCTCACCAGGACTTCTAGGCCTTTAATTGGAACAGGGCAATTAGAGATCAGGCCTGTTTAAAGCTTATTACACTGTCTTGTGATAATTTGGCTTCTCAGTCTCTGACAGAGATGGTTAAGATAAGCTTTGTATCCATAAAAACTTGGAACCATGGTGGGGGTTTTTTAAAGAATTTGGTGCACAAGATTCAAGCCAGCCGGATAGAGAGGATACAAATAATAAATTATTATTATTAACCATAATGAAAATGAAGGACCATCAAATCACTGTGGAAGAAAACTCAGTTTATCTGTATTTACTCCCTTTGTTGCATATGAAATATATCTTTCTAGAAGAGGTTACGGGAGTGAAGGGGTTCATTCAGAGGGAATGTTTGCAATGGGGGAACAAGATATTTGCTCTTTGCTGCAAAGGATGGTAAACTGTAATTCTATACCCACTTACCTGGGAAGAAACCTGATTAGTTTAGGGTACACTCATACACATTTACCTGGGAGTGTGTCTCATTTAATTCATTCAGACTTATTTCAGAGTAAATGTGCCTAGGTTTGCGCTGAGAGTCATCCTTAGTGACCTAGTTGATGTCAAAGGGAGAGTAAGAAGGAAACCCTCCTCTCTGGTAGATATATTACCCCCACCTCCTGACCACAGCTGGACCCCTGTGATTACTGGAAGGAAAGGTACTTTTTCATGTGCTTGCCTCCCCAATGCACTTTGCCTCTTCTGTGCCTCCTTCCATTCTGCCCGGTGTTGTCATTGTACAGTGATCATGGAATCATAGAATTGTACAGTTGGAAGCAACCATGAGGGTAATCTAGTCCAATCCCCTGCAATGCAGGAATCTTTTGTCCAACATGGGGCTCAAATCCATGATCCTGAGATTATCAAACTATTTAAACTGAACAAGTTGGCAATGATGTGCTGAGCACAACCTTCACAAGTCGGAAGAGAAAACTGTACAGTACTACTACAACACAAGCGGGGGAAAGCTTTCGAAGCAGACGTTCTGCTTGCCCCGCAGTCAATATCTGTACTGGATCTGAAATTTTTATATATGTAAATTGTTTTAACCGTTTTCATATCTGTAATTGTTTTTATATATGCAACTGTTTATATATGTTTTATTGCATTGCTGAAATTGCTTTGAGAGGCTTCACATAAAGTGATTCATAAATGAAATTACTGCAGGTGTCCCCCCCCACTTACGCGGGGGCTACGTTCCAAGCCCCTGTGCACATAAGTGAAATCACGTGAAGTGAGGAGCACCTTCTAAGCACCCTTGATACCCTTTCTACTGTTCTCTCTTCAATCCGTACCAAAAAATACTGCATCCAAAATTATCCACAACTAGAACTGAAGCTCTGGGACTAGCCGGAGACCGGAGGATGCATTGAAAGGCAGCGGTGGCTGTTAGGGGGGGAGGCTTAGCAGCATAAACAAAGCCCCGCTACACCTCTGGTCTCTTAGGGGCTTCCTTCACCCTCACTTACATCCTCTTCGGGCTCTGGGGAGGTACTCCTCATGAGCCACAGGGACTCTCCAGCTCTCCCCCGCCATTTCCAGGTTTGAATTACTTATTTACTGGTGCTGTGTGTATACATGGTTGTGTGTGCACGTAAAGGGGGGGGCACACCTGTAATAATGATATAAAAAAATTAAGAAAATACTGTGTACAGTATCCATTAGGGGGAGCTTAAAATCCATTTATTCCCCTTTTAAATTTATTTGCCTTCACTTTCATTTTTAGATTGCTCCATCGGGTTGTCAAAGACTACTTTAAGCTATTAGGGACTCTGCCTACCCCTTTGGAGAGATATTGGAGGGGTAGTAAATTAAGAATGGAAGAAGCATTTCCTCTCCAATCCTCCCCATAGAAGTGTCTTTAAATAATAAAAAATAAAAATATTTTTCCCCTGCAAAACTGAGGAGTCATGCGAGTATGCAGAAACTCTTGTTCTGTCTACATTTTCACTGACCTGCTGGTTAGCATATAGAACCACCAAGTTCTTTATTAGAGAAAATGATTTTATTATCCTTATAGATTGAATAGTGCAATAGTCTTTTGAAAGAGCAATGTTGTCAGATAAAGCATTGAGATGTCGCTGAACAGCACATGATACTGCTTTTTGATCCGGTTAACTTTTTTGTCTCTCTTTATTTTATACAGCTGACCATCATGTCCCACTTAAAGGATCTCAAAGACAACTTCCACAGTGACACAGTCCTTTTCATCCTAAATGAACAACGCAATCGGGGTGTTTTATGTGATGTTACTATAATTGTGGAAGACACCAAATTTAAAGCCCACAGCAACGTCTTGGCTGCTTCAAGCCTTTATTTCAAAAATATATTTTTGAGTCGTGCAGCATGTATTTCTGGACATGTACTAGAGCTAAACGACCTCAAGGCTGAAGTGTTCACAGAAATACTCAATTATATCTACAGTTCCACTGTAGTTGTTAAAAAGCAGGAGACTGTCCTAGACCTTGCAGCTGCAGGGAAAAAACTGGGAATATCCTTTCTAGAAGATCTTATGGAAAAAGGGCCTTCAAATTCTCCTTGCCCATACTCATTTTGCAATAGTGAAAAGGGCGAAGTAAAAGAAGAAAAAAGACAAGACGATTCAGCTCTCACAAACGGACCAAGAATCACAAATGCATACTCAATTTTTGAGACAGAAAATAGTAATAATTTGTTTTCTCCTCTTGATCTGAGAGCAAGTTTTAAAAAAATTCCAGAAGCAAATAAAGCACCCAGCACTGGTCAGGATAGGAATGGGGCTTGCAAAGATGTGGAGCCAGCCAGCACATTGGCGGAACATTCCTATGCTGTTACTACAGGTTTTGATTCTTTTCAACGAAATTCCTTTTATAACAATGAAAATAGTGCCGCTTGTAAAATGGGTGAAGAAGAACCTGAAGCTGTCCAGTCAATGCCTCTGGCTGAATCCGTAATTCAAACATATAGTATGCCAAAGGCTACTTATAACTCCCATGACAGTGAAGTACCTGCAGCAAAGGGATCAAACCACAAAGGAGCCAGTGCGGAAGGTCACCACAAAGCAGTAAATGATCACACAATTTCTTTCGATAAATCCCACCCAAATACCGTCCTCCCTTCGAAGGAAGATGAAAATAAATCGGATCACATTTCTGGATCAGTAGTCACAGTCATTCCACATGTCTATAACTGTTGCACCAAACCACTTAATGATGGGACTCAGTTCTGCACTCATCTTCAACTTCACCCACAGCCCCCAGAACCTTTAGTCTGCAGGTACTGCAGCAAACAATTTGAAAGTGCTGCCGGACTAGAGACACATGAGCAAGTATGCAGGGAATTGGGCAGCTTGTGTGCTCCAAGTGAAAATGAGCAGAGTTGTTTAGATAATTTTACAACTTCTAATGGAAAAACTGGCACCTCATATGTGAACCTAGAGCCTGCAATGACAGAAAATAATCTTCCCGATTATGCTGTCACAAACTCCGCAATGCCAGAAACGGACCACTTTGTTAACGTCGTTGACGGACAAATACTTTATACTTGCAATGTCTGCAAACGGACCTACGTCACCTTGTCTAGCCTCCGAAGACATTCAAATGTCCATTCGTGGAGAAGAACTTACCCTTGCCATTACTGCAACAAAGTATTTGCATTGGCAGAATACCGTACCAGACACGAAATCTGGCACACAGGAGAAAGGCGATATCAGTGTATCTTCTGCCTTGAGACCTTTATGACGTATTACATACTCAAAAACCACCAGAAATCTTTCCATGCAATTGACCATCGGCTTGGAGTTAATAAGAAAACGGCTAATGGCGGCTTGAAGCCAAGCGTCTATCCTTACAAACTTTATAGGCTTTTGCCTATGAAATGCAAAAGAGCGCCGTATAAAAGTTACGGAAACTCACCATATGAAAGTGTGCAAGCAAATGTGAAAGTTAATGAAATACCTTCTAGTACCTGCATTGTTCAGAATACTGTCACTTCTGAATTGAATTTTTCAAACACAAGTGTCTCCTTGGAAACATCTTCATGTAGTGATGCAAGGGCAGCACCCATGAACCCTCCAAATAGTTCTTCCTGGGAATGTGGTACATCAGAATCAGACCTTAAAAATAATACTTATACTACAGAAAGGCCATTGCCTTTCACAGAACTTAACTCTGGTCCTCAGGAATATGATCCCTCTCTTCAAACGTTTAGTAGTAGCAATGCCAATGAAAATCCAACCTCTGTTATTAACTACAGTAATTCAGCATCCCCTGTAATAGTGCACCAGGGTAGAGTTTCATCTGTAATAATGCACAGTAACTCTGTCAATGCAATAGGAAGCAGCATTATAGCAACCCCAGATATTACGGCCAGCCAAGGGGCAAGCAATGACCACATACATGGGTCAGATGATCTCAAAAGCAATGGTAGGACAAGAAGCAATAAGGAAAAGAAAAAAGTAGCAGTGTATGACAAAGAAGAGACATCAGAGGAATTAAAATATATGACAAATACAGAAATCTCGGACAGACCCACTGGTATCTTTGAACCTTCGAGTAAGACTGAAACCTACATTGCAAAACCTGCATTGCCAGGAACATCTGCCGATAGCAATGTGGCTCCTCTGTGTCAAATAACAGTTAAAATTGGGAATGAAGCCATTGTGAAAAGACAAATTTTGGGGTCAAAATTGTTTTACAAAAAAGGAAGGAGACCTAAATATGAATCCAGAGAAGATCATGCTACTCAGGCTGCAGAACGAGAAAAGAGAGAGAGAAGTATGCCTCGAGTTTGTCGACCAGACTACATTGAACTCAATGAAATGTGTGATGATGTAAGCGACCATGACTCCAATGATAAACCGTGGCGCCCATATTACAATTACAAACCAAAAAAGAAATCTAAACAACTAAGGAAAATGAGAAAGGCAAAATGGAGAGAGAAGTACAAAAGCAGAAATTCCTTCAGAGAAAGTGAAAAGCCATGCGTCACAAGTTATGCACTTAGGAACATTCCTGAAGAAAAGGTCCCTAATCAGGAAGATGATGGCGGAATGCCGAGTCTTCCCTGTGAACTCTGTAAAAGAGAGAGCTCTTCTCCTGAAGGAGCAAAGGAGCATTTACACTGGGAGAGAACTACTTCTGGGTCCTATATTTGTGAGGTATGCCAAAAGGGGTTCCAGAGCCCATCTGCTCTAAGGATGCATATGCGATGTCATACAGGAGAGAAGCCCTACCCTTGCAAAACCTGTGGGAAGAGGTTTTCAGTAGCAGGAAACTTGCAGAAGCATGAACACACCCACTCAAGGGTCAAGGAGTTTGTCTGTCAGTACTGCAACAAGGCATTCACTCTAAATGAAACACTCAAAATACATGAGCGAATCCACACAGGTGAAAAGCGCTACCACTGTCAGTTTTGCTTCCAGAGCTTCTTGTACCTTTCTACCAAAAAGAATCATGAGCAAAAGCATAAACGTGAGCATAGCGGGAAGGGATATGCCTGTTTTCAGTGCCCAAAAGTTTGCAAGACAGCTGCAGCCCTTGGAATGCACCAGAAGAAACATCTGTTCAAAAGCTCCAAGCAAGAGGATAGAAAAGATTATCCATTTCATGAAAGCACTAAGCCATTTGCAAGTCAACACTTCATTGACTCAGATGGGCAGGAAACAGCTAAACCTTTACTAAGTCAAAATGCAATTGAAGCAGATGGGCATGAGGCAACTAGCATTCAGAATGATGCATCAGATGTTGGACTTTGAGTAAGAAAAACACACAACAGGCAAAGAAAACAGAAAGAAGAGAGACCAGAAGTACAAGTACTTAATTAATTAATAGACAATAATAATAGTCTAGACTTATGGAAGTTCTAAAACTTGAGGTATTGCATTTAAATATATTTAATATATTACATGAAAAAATGTGCCAGAAAAAGCTAAAAGGAGAATTTTATAGAAGTAGACACTTATGTCTCATAGAAGAAAAAATATGCCTAATTTAAACATGTTAGTATATTTTAAATGATTTCCCATTGAGGTGGATTATGACTAGTTTATTAAGAGTCTGAACCATTCATTCATTCTTATATATGTGAGGATGGATTCTAATAAATCACTATGTTATTAAGAGTGTACTGCAAGTGTGTCACAGGCTTGTTATATATTAGTGCTATCAGGTGGATAGCTTGATCACACAGCTAGAGAAAGCAGACAGTCCACAGGGCTGAACCCTCTTCCCTCCCTCCCACTCTCATCCTTGACCAGGTGTGTATACAACAGCAGTCAGTCCATAACTTTCATGTGAAAATCCATGCACATCTCCTATATACAGCTATTCCTTTCTTCCCCAATGACCTGGCAAAAGCCCTGCAACAAAATGTTTCCCTGCTTAGAGTTCAATCAGATGTCCTCCTCTAAGATACCATATTCCATTTCTGCTACCACCCAGTTTTTTTTGTGTCATAATTGTCATTTAACATTCCATGGCCACTGAGTGCACTCAATTCCTCAACTGGCTGTTTTGGTTTCCCCCTCTGATTCTGCTTTGTTTTGTACTTCTGCAAGCATTGGAGCTCCCCTATCCATGCTGATACCTCCGTCTTGGCATGGTTGGGGCCAAATAGGCTACTAAAGGATCAGTATTTGCCTCAGAACTTTAGAAACAGAGGGAACAAGTCTTGGAAGATTCTTCAGCAGACAATTAACATGCATCCTATTAAGAAAATATTTTTCCATTAGTTATGCACTTTTATTTAATTTGATCAGGCTTGATGGCACTGCATATTAGGTAATATGAAGGGGAGGGGAGGCTGTCTTAAGAATAGTAGAAATATCTTGTTTGGGGGAGATGGGTTGTGTTTTCCTCACAATCACTGGTAAGGCCTCTAGGGCTACAAATTAATAATAGGGTTGATAGGGAAATAAATAAAAAGGAGCCGAGGTCTCAAGAGAAATATTCAGGAAGACAATAATTTTATGAAATATATTATGTCAGGAAAAAGCATGACAGACCTTTAAGAGAACAATCCTATGGTGGTGAAGAGATTCTGTGGTAGAGCCACATCTGAAGCCCAGCCAGCTAGCTGTGACCATGCTGGGGCGAGCAATGTTTATTCTCTCTTTTTATTATTCCATTTTAAATTGCTATTCCTCCCCATTGATGCTAATGGAGGGAAATTGCTATGTCAGCACCAGAGCTGGTGTAGTTTTGGGTCCTTTTCAAGGACATGCCAGGGAAATGAGGGGGCTTAGGGCCTCCACAGCCTCTGCAAACATATCCTTATCATCATCAAATTTATTACCCATCCTTCACCAGCAGGTTACAACAATTTAAAATTAAAAAGTTAAAACAGATTGCAATCGCAGGAATAGGATGGGCCTTGAAAACACATGTCTCAGGTGCCACAGGCTAGGGAAGGCATGGCCAAACTGGGCCCTCCAGCTGTTTTGGGATTACAAGTCCCATCATCCCTAGCTAACCGGACCAGTGGTCAGGGATGATGGGAATTGTAGTCCCAAAACAGCTGGAGGTACCCTTGACACACCCCTGAAACATTCTGTTTTCCCCTACACTCTCCCCCCCCCCCCGACATACACTGCTGACAGGTCATCCATACCCGTAGCATTTTGCCTAGGCATATAGGTGGCCTTTAGGAGCAGAAGTACCACCTGCTAACAGGCAAATCTGAAAGCAGAGTGGCACTTGCTCAGCTTCCAACAACCCCTGCACTGGCTTCTGGCCAGCTTTAGGATTGTCCTGCAGGGATACAAAAAGGGAAATAAATACATTTCAGATTCTCAGACAGTAGAAGCCCACAGGGCTGTATGCAACTACAGGGTCCTTTACCTTTAAGCATTAACACTAGTGCTAATGGGTTCCCCACAGCTATATGTGCCCCATGCTGCCTCTGGAGGGTTGGAGGGAAACCTAGAACAGATTTGGGGGGGTGTTGGAGGATATAGGAGGTGGTTCCATTGCACAAGGAAAACTCCTTGTGCAATCGCACAAGCTGCTTAGTGATACAACCTTATAGTCTACATTTCATAGAACAGGAATGTTCTAAAGAATATCCATTGTACCACACCTGACACTGACCTTGTATATTAGTATTTAGATTCTCAGCTCCACCTAGCATAGAGAGCTACTAATACACTTACCTGCTTGTTTTAGGGGACAATACACAGGAAGTAACTATTTCACACAACTGAAACCAGTATTGAAGGAAGTTAATTGTGCCCTGGGTTGTTCTACAGCTGCTTTGGTTTGAGACGGTTGCAACTAGGAAATATAATTTTCATGAGGTATTTCAAATAAGTAAATTATGACATTTTCTCAAATGACATGTATGCGAATGATTCTAAACCAAAGCCAATAATGTGTAATATTTATACATAGTGATAATTTTCTAATTTTCTATAATTGTGCAATTAATATGGGAAATAATAGCTTCTGTTATGTTTGAGGGCTTTGTATATTTTGATAAAACACAATAACTTTGTAATTCTGTATGTTCTCTACAATTTATAGAAAAGCAGTTTTAAGATGGCAGCGTTGTGTTTATAATTACTGGAATTATGTAAAAATAATGAGTAAAGTATTACTGACAAACTAGAATTAAAACAAGGTAGGAATGATGTTACATATTGTTAAGGACAGTGGTTTGCTACATAATGGTCTCTGTATTTTTGTTTAAAAAACTATTAAAATCTGGTGTTCAGAACTATGAAAAGAATCCAGTTTATTTTTTGCAAGATTGATGCTGATGATAATAGGTTTCTTTCATTAAAATAACCGGTATTTCTTGTGTGTGTGTCTTCTCCCCCCCCCCCCCCCATAATTATTTTAACCTTATTTGCATAACATACTTAGCCAGTTATCCTCAAACTGGTCAATCTGAAGGAACTGGAATCAAGCTAGTGATTTATTATGGAGAAAGTGATTTGAAAGTGCCTTATCCCTTATTAATTTGTATATGCTAATTTAATATGAAAACTTCACACACCTTTTGGTGTGATAAAACCATCTTTTAATTCCAAATATTTGGGGGAAAAAATTAATGCTAACCAAATAGTGACTACTGAATATGCATAAGAAGACTCATTTAATCATTTGCATGGCTGTGTAAGGACAGTGCTACTGTATCTGAGGCAGAGCGTCAGAGTGAGTGTAGGATGTCTGGTGAAAACTTGATAAATATGGGTGGGTGGAACATAAGGTGGTTTTAATGGGAAATGTTTAGAGTAGGTTTAGGGTTTGGAGTGCGGATAGCCAGGTAGACAGCCAAATCCAGCCTCCAGGAACATTCTGTCTGGTCTCCTCCAGCATAGCTTCTGATCCCACTGAATTCCAAATACATATTAGTCATTTCCCCCAAAGTGCAGATCTTGGCAAAGGGGTCTTTAAATTCCTCTCCAGTAGTGTGAACAGCAAAGGGGTGCTGGAAACTGTAGCTCTGTGATAAATAAACTCTTGTTCCCAGGATTCTTTGGGGGAAGCAATGACTGCTTAAAGCAGGCATAGGCAAACTACAATTCCCATCATCCCTGACGACTGGTCCTGTTAGCCAGGGATGATGGGAGTTGTCCCAAAACATATTGAGGGCCAAGTTTGCCTATGCCTGGCTTAAAGTGAAATAAAAGTGTTTTTAATATATGGTGTGGAGCTCACCTTTGGCAGAGCCCTCTGATTATTACATCAGCCAGTCACACACAGAACAAGATCAATGTCAGCAGCTGAGGTACATCAAGAAGGGTTATGAGAAAGCTTTTGTGGCTGCTCATACTGAGGGAAAGGAAGTTAAAAACACACACATTTCCTGTGCCTCTACCCCTGTGCTAGAGCCAGTATATCTCAGCTGAAATGTGTCACTGTTAAAAATTAGGGGTTTAGATTAACCCCTACTAATTGGGTTTAAGAGAGTCACACCTACATCCATCCAACCCTGCTACAATAATGGGTATGAACCTTACCTTGGAAGACACTACCAGGTTTTGCATGGGAGCATCACACATAGTAGAGGGACGTGGGTGGTGCTGTGGGTTAAACCACAGAGCCTAGGACTTGCTAATCAGAAGGTTGGCAGTTCGAATCCCCACGACGGGGTGAGCTCCTGTTGCTCGGTCCCTGCTCCTGCCAACCTAGCAGTTCGAAAGCATGTCAAAGTGCAATTAGATAAATAGGTACTGCTCCGGCAGGAAGGTAAACGGCATTTCCATGTGCTGCTCTGGTTCGCCAGAAGCGGCTTAGTCATGCTGGCCACATGACCTGGAAGCTGTACGCCGGCTCCCTTGGCCAGTAAAGTGCAATGAGTGCCGCAACCCCAGAGTCGGTCAAGACTGGACCTAATGGTCAGGGGTCCCTTTACCTTTACCTTTATCACACATAGTGGGCATAATGTTTGAAATCTAATGTCTATTAGTCTCTGTACTAGGCAGTTGGCATCAAAATGGAGACATTGAGAGTGGCATCACTTTCCTGCCATATAAATAGAGACCAACGGTGAACTCCTGGGACCCCTAAACATGGCTGATTGCTGACCTGGGGGCCAGCAGCATTGCCCATCAAATGCTCTCATCACAAATGCCAGAAATAAGGTTACAGCCAAGGCTTGCCTTACTGAACAAATAAACGAATGAGAGATGAGGAATCTGTGGTCCTCCAGATGTTGAACTCCAACTTCCATCTACTCCAGCCATCTGGGGGTTCCCAATTCCTGGAATAAAGAAAGGGTATGAAGACTTAGTTAAAAAGTCCGGCTGTTCAGCTGTCCCTCAACCCCCCCAAGACCTCAGGGGAAGGAATGACTCCAGAGACTTCTCAGTCGAAGAAAAGAGATTTATTCAGTAGCTCTGCATGCAGGGGCAACCAGCAGATAAGTTCTGCAAAGATGGCTGCGCCACATAGTATCAAAACAGTGATATTTATACCTTTCACTCCCCCCCCCAACTACGTACCCCTCCCCAGTCCCCCTCCCCAGCCCTGTGCAACGCGTGATCAGCTCATGTGCTATACATTCATTGGTACCTGTGTGCACGTGATTATTACGTATGTGGTGCTGCTAAATGCTTGGTACCTGTTACTCTGCCTGGTACCTTATCTTGTTTTTTCCTCTTACCCTCTGAACATTCCTTTCCTTATTTAGTCATGTTTTCAGTTGGTTAGCTAATGCAGCCCCCCTTAGCTATATGCGGCTGCCTGTTCTGTTCTATATGTGGCCCGTTCAAGAATTTAAAATCTGTTCCTCACACTCCCTCCTCTTTTTGTGGATCGCTATTGAGCGCATCCACCGATAGCTCATGGTAGCCACGCATGACAGCTACAACCTTCGGGCCTAGCAATTGAGATGTTACACGGCGTATCATGTTTTGCAAGCATTGCATTAAGCAGGGTATACAGAAGCAAAGTAGCAACAAAATTAGCAACGAAATTAAAAGAGGGCCAGCCACCAGGACCAAAAGGTGTCGAAGCCAGCTGCCGTCCGGCAGCCAGGAATACAACCAACTCCATAGATCTGCTCCAGTGTCCATTTTCATGTGGTGAGTCAAATTTTGCAAGTGGGATACCTGCTGCTCTATCGCCTTGGAATTATCAGTCAAATTGAAACAGCACATCCCCTCCATCTGCTCACAGCCATAATGATGGAGCATAAGTAAATAATCGATGGCTGCACGGTTCTGTAGGAGCCCATGTCTTAATTCACTTTGCTCCTTAGTCAACAGGTGAAGGGCCTGCGACGTAGAATTGAGAGCTTTTGCAGCAGAGCAAGCTAACCCATTTATATTTCTGCTATTTCGGGTTGCCAATCCAGGGACTCCTACAAGGGAAACTGCTAAAGAAACATATTCAGCTTTGCTGGGAAGAGCAACAGAATCATCACAGTCATTGGTTAATTCCACAGAGCGCCTAGTCCTTGGTGTATGGTTAAAGAAGTGGTGCTTCTCTGGTAAAATCATTGAGAGACGGCTCAGACAACATGGTGTTCCATGGCTTATGTTTGCCGGAATGTAATTAAATGTGTACCCGGGGCAGGACCAAAACCACCCTCCTGGCAATTCAGTGTATTTGTACACGTAGGAAATATTCACATACTTAGAGCAGTTAAAGTTGTCTCGGCCGAGCCTTATGCAGTTAGATTTTGTACAATTCACCATCCTGGCACAGGTAGTATTAAAAGAAGCCACGTAAGGGGTCAGCAGGTCAATAGCCAAAGGCGGACGGCGTTGATACTGCCTACCCCAATTGTGGTATCCGGGATATCCGAGACCCTGGAGGGAGTCATTTTGGGGCAGGGATGAATAGAACCATGTATCATTATTAATGTCACCAGGATCATGGCATACAGGGATCAAGCAAGACCCCAAAAGTTCGCCTATGGAAACCTGCTGTGTTAGGCAAAAAGATGACACGTTAAGGGTTTGTGCAAAGGATTCCCATACATTAGTTGGAGGGGATGCTGGGGTAGGTTTCCCACACCCTAGGCCAACTAAGGCCAAGAGTGCTAGAAGAAAGGGGAGGGAAGTGGGCTTCTTCCGTCCCCAGAAGCGATGGCGCTCATGCCAGCAAAAATAGAATAGCATCCAAAGAATGAGGGTAACTACTAAGGCACCCACCCACCAGGGCCAACTATCCCAGAAACTGAACATCATTTAAAATTAGGGGAGTAGTCCCAAACTATAGCAGTATTTGTCTCGGGTACGTTGGGAGCGCTGCCAGCGGGCGCTCCTCCTATCCACTGCTTCAGCCGTGCGAAGAGATACCAGCCTCCGGAGTGGTATCAGCAGAGCGGTTGTCAGGTGCCTTCCTGGAGATGGTCAGCCTCAGGGGATCGTCAGGATTCGGGGTAGCTGTCCAGTTTGACACGACCTTCTTAACACGAGTGTGGTGGACCCATGGAGTGATGCCAGCGACTTTAACAGCAGTGGGTGTGGATATCAATACAGTATGTGGGCCTCTCCAACACGGTTGCAGGGGTGTCTGGGCCCAGTCCTTGATCCACACTTCGTCACCTGGCTCAAATTGATGCAGAGACTCGATTAAAACACAGGGCGTGCGAGCCTGGGTCCACCTGTTGAGAGAGAGGAAAACTCGGGAGAGTGATTGCACATAATTGTCTAACTGGACATCTCTGCTCGCGTATGGTGTTATCATCCTAACGTAAGGGACCGGTCTCCCAAACATTACCTCAAAAGGGGACAAATGGGTGCGCTTCAGGGGTAGACTCCGTACTCGGAGTAGGGCCAATGGCAACATAGACACCCAATTTGAACCCGTCTCCTGAGTGAGCTTTGCTAATTGGTTTTTCAATGTCCTATTCATTCTTTCAACCTTCCCAGAACTTTGGGGCCTGTAAGCTGTGTGTAATTTCCAACCAATATGTAAGGCTTTTGCCAGTTCTTGCAATACTGAATGTACAAATGCTGGCCCATTATCTGAGCCAATTGTTCTAGGTAGCCCGTAACGGGGTATGATTTCTTTCAGGAGGCACCGAGTCACTTCGGTAGATCGCTCAGTCTTAGTTGGCCATGCCTCCACCCACCCTGTGTAGGTACACACTGCCACTAGCAAGTAGCGGTAAAATCCGCAACGGGGCAGCTCAGTGAAGTCCACTACAAGGTCCTCCATAGGGGCACTCCCTGCGTGTTGGGTGCCCGGGGGCACCAAGGGCCCAGTCCTAGGGTTGTTTGCCTGACACAAAGTGCATCCTCTTGACACTTGTGCCGCTAGTTGGTATAAGTTAGCCATATAAAAGCATTTTCCCAGCTGCTGGGCGATGGCATCTGGTCCTGTGTGTGTGGACTCGTGATATCGCTGAATGATCTGGCGAGATAGAGAGGCTGGAATCCATATTCGATCATCAGGGGTAAGGTACCATCCTTCAGAAAGCCTGAATTCCTCGGCTGATGCAGTAGCTTCCTCACGTGCAGAGTACCTTGGTTTCGATGAGTTGTCCAGAATCTTCTCTGGCACTAGAGCGCCAATAAAAGGTGCTGGAAATGGGGTCCGGGCTGCTTCCTTTGCTATCCGGTCAGCCAAACGGTTTCCTCTAGCTTCTTCACCCGGTCCAGTCTTGTGCCCATAACAATGTACTACTGCCACTGCTTCTGGCTCCCAAACGGCATCCAAAAGGTCCAAGAGTGCCTGGGGATGGGCTACCTGGTTTCCCTTGGAAGTGAGTAGACCTCGCTCTTTCCATAGTGCTCCATGGGCATGCAGAGTCAGGAAGGCGTATTTGGAGTCCGTATATATATTAATCTGCTGTCCTTTTGCCAGGCACAAAGCTCTAGTGAGTGCCGTGATCTCTGCAAGCTGCGCTGAAGTACCGGGCGGAAGGGGCTTCGCCTCAATAACCTGGTCTTCCAAGGCTACCACTGCATACCCTGCTTTCCGCTGGCCATTTTCCACAAAGCTACTTCCATCCACAAACCAGGTGGGCCAATGTGGGTTAGCCTCATCCTTCAAGTCAGGTCTGCTGGAATACACTTCGTCCATAACTTCTACACAATCGTGGGTCGGCTCCTCATCTTCTCCAACCGGTAATAAGGTCGCTGGGTTGAGGGCTGCTGTAACCTGAAACTTCAAGCGTGGGTGCAGTAGCAACACCTGGCACTTCCTCATCTTCGCTTGAGACAGAAAATAAGTGCCTTTCATATCAAGCAGGGCCGGAACCGCATGTGGCGTCACACAAGTAGTCTCTTGTCCAAAGGTAAACTTGTCTGCTTTTTCCAGCAGGGTAGCCACAGCCACTACTGCCCTCATGCAAGGGGGCAAGCCCTGTTCCGTCGGGGTCAATTGTTCTGATAAATAAGCAACAGGCTGCTGCCAACTTCCCAGTCTTTGGCACAACACTCCCTTGGCCACCCCCCGATCCTCATCTGTATACAAGGTAAACGGCTTTTCTGGGTTGGGGATGCCAAGTGCTGGGGCTTGTTGTAATGCAGCTTTAAGATCCTGGAAGGCTTGTTGTTGCTCAGGTCCCCACACAAATAGATCTTTCTCTGTTCCTCTCGTGGATTCATGCAGGGGGCGCGCTATACCACTATAATTGGGAATCCATATTCTACAAAACCCTGCAGATCCCAGGAATCCGCGAAGTTCCCGGCGGTTCTTAGGTTCAGGTATTTGGATTATGGCCTGCTTCCTTTCATCCCTTAGCTTACGCTGCTGGTGAGATATGTCAAACCCCAAATACCTGACCGTAGGCTGACAAATTTGGGCCTTTTTCTTTGAGACACGGTATCCAGCTTCTGCCAAGTGATTTAACAGCTCTATAGTTGCCCTGAGACACGTGTCCTTATCAGGAGAAATCAATAAAAGGTCATCTACATATTGAAGAAGAGCCCTAGTGGGGTCAGTAGGGAAGCTTGCCAAATCAGATGCCAAAGCTACCCCAAAAAGTGTAGGTGAGTTCTTAAAACCTTGGGGAAGTCTGGTCCAGGTATATTGTACTTTAGTGCCAGTTCCCGGGTCAGTCCACTGAAAGGCAAACAAGGGTTGGCTCTCTTCCGCTAGGCGGCAGCAAAAGAACGCATCCTTCAAGTCCAGTACAGTAAAATACTGTGCAGTGGGTGGTATAAGGCTGAGCAAAGTATATGGGTTTGGCACATTCGGGTGGAGGGTCTCCACGGCCTGGTTTACCATTCTAAGGTCTTGAACCGGTCTAAACCCTCCCCCTTCCTTTTTTACTGGCAGTAGGGGCGTATTCCACTGGGATTGGCAAGGTTTTAAAATTCCATGTTTCAACAATCGTTCCAAATGAACCCACACTCCTTCTGCTGCCGCTCGTGGGATGGGGTACTGGTTTACTGCCACAGGGTTGGCAAAGGGCTTGGTCTTTACGATAATGGGTGGGATGTTTTTGGCCATGCCTGGTGGGTTGTCCTCAGCCCATACACGGGGGTCTGCTTCCCGTAAAATCACCTCAGGGATCTGCCCCTCCTCTTTTTGTACCACCATCAGCCTCCAATGCTCCCTTAGGGGTACTTCTAAAGACAATTCACCCTTTACACCCGTGTTCATAGTTACTTCCCCACTTGGGGTAAAGGTGATCTGTGCTTGTAATTTAGCTAACATGTCCCGGCCCAATAATGGAATGGGGCATTCAGGGATATAAAGGAACTTGTGCAGGACTGTATGTCCTCCCAGCTTGCAGCAGACAGGTTGCAGGAATGGTGCCTTTTGTGGTTCGCCCGTGGCCCCTACAATGGTGATTGCTTGTTGGGTTGGTTTGGATATAGCTGTAGGTAAAACCGAATGGGCAGCTCCTGTGTCCACCAAGAAAGAAAAGGTCCGGTTCCCTGTTTTCATTTTGACCGTGGGCTCATGGGAACCTAAGTCAGTTGGGCCCGGTCTGTCCTAATACTGGTCCTCTTGGAGACTCATGGCTCCAGCAGGTCCTCCTGGAGTGGGGGGGTACCAGGGCGGTCCCTGTCCACGACCTCTTCCCCTTCCCGGCACCCAAGATTCAGCTGCTGGATTCATTAGGTTTCCTCTTCCTTGGCCCCTCCCTTTGGAATTTGCTTGGGGGCATTCTCTCTTCCAATGCCCATCCTGCATGCAAATAGCGCACTGGTTTCTGCCGAGTCGGGCGCGCCCTCCTCCCCGGGCGCCTCCCCCTGTGGCCCCTGCCTGAAGTGCCATCAATTTCTTAGCTTGGTATTTTTCCTTTTTCTTCTGGGCCTCCTCATCTCTCTGGTTATAGGTAGTCTGCGCTATTTCCAACATCCATTCTAGGGTGTTCCCCATGAACCCCTCGTGTTTTTGAACTTTTTTTCTAATATCGTGTGCCGCCTGGCCCACAAAGGCTGCTTTTATGATGGGAGCATTTGCTCCTTCATCTGGGTCTAGGGGGGTGTATTGCCTGTACGCCTCCTTTAGTCGTTCCAAAAAGGCTCCCGGGGGTTCCTCAGGTTTCTGAACCACCTCCCTGACCTTCATTAAGTTAATGGGTTTTCGGGAGGCCCTCCTCATCCCAATCAGAACATACTGACGGTAAGTATTCAGGGTGTTTTGACCATTTGTTTCCTGGTAGTCCCAATTAGGGGTTTGAAGGGGGTAGGCAAGATCTTCATTTACATTTTGGGCCCGCAAATGTGCCCTGGCTTCTGTATGAACTCTTCGGACCTCCTCTGTAGTCAGCAAAGAGTTTAAGAGGTACTGCACATCATCATAAGTGGGGTTATACGTTTGAAAAATCCCCTCAAACAACTTTATAATTTTTGCTGGGTTTTCCTCAAAAGAGGGATTCTGGTTGCGCCAGTTGCACACATCAGAACTAGTAAAAGGGACATGCTGGACGGTATATGTCCGAGGTGGTATCGCCCCATCTTGCCCCGGGGGTCCTGGTGGGTCATAAACTCGGCGCAAAGGGGCTATTGTGCTTGCTTTTTCCTTTTGTTTCTGTGTTGCCTCATGCAGCTTCGCTCTATCCCATGCTTCTAACCAACACCTTTGCAATTTCTTTGTCTGTTTTGGCGTATACATTGCCGCGTCCAGCAAATGTGGGGATACATCCACCTCGCTTTTCCACGGCTCAACATCTCTCTTTACCTTCAGTTCATCTTGCTCTGACCACCTCTTCCCTGCCTTATTCCGTTTTTTAAGTCTTTCCCTAAAATGAACCTCGTCTTCCTCACTATCCTTCTCATCATCTGAGGTGTCTTGCTTTGCAGGGGTCCCTCCTGCCCCTCCTCCCGCCCCTGCCTCCTCTGGTAGTTGCGGATCCGGCAGCGGCGCACCTGGTGGTGGTGGCGCCGTTGGCGGGGCATACGGGGGAGGGGGCTTCAAGATCCCTCCTTCTTCCTCTTCTGGCTCTGGGAGGACTGGGGGTACAGGCTTTTCTTTTACTGCACAGACCCGAGCCTCTTGGGCACCACGCCCCAAGGACGTTCGGCAATTCTGTAGCCAAGGTGGATTATTCTCTGTGTTCCTTTTCCAAGTGGAAATATATGGGATTTGGTCTGGGTGGATGCTCACTATATTTCGCCACAAAGGATTTATTAACTGCAAATCGAAGGTTCCCTCCGAGGGCCACCTAGTCCCTTGGGCGGGCCAATCCACTTCGCACAAAGTTCGTAGGCGTTCTTTTCTTAGCTTAAAACCCCAATCATCGTCCTTCGTGGCCGCTTTCCAGTTATCCAGAAAGCATTGCAGGGGGGTGCATTTACTGCCTCCTGACCCCATCTCCTAATAGGATACTCCGCTCCTGCACAGGGTTTTTACAAGCACTCACAATTTCGCTACAGGCTGTGGCTTGGTCGAGCTCGCGCTGCCAAGAACCTCACAGCCCTACACACGCTTAGCCAAGGGGACGCTAAGCCCCGGCCACTCACACATTCATCCTTTCACTGGAGTATCCTTCACTCCTAATACCCCACCACCCAAAACCTTTCCCCCTTGTACCACCCTTTTACCTTTTACTGGCGGCACTTTACTGCCACGGCCAGTCGAGGCTGATCAGGCCTCACGCCCTGCCTTTTCCTTCCCCAGGGCTTACCTGTTCCGCTGCGGACTGTCACCCCTCCGGCCGGCCTCTCTCTTTTCTTCCTCGACCAGGTGTCTCCACGCAGGGACGGTGCAGCGATCTCCCCCTACGAACTGGCAGGGTGCGCGCTGGAGGTTGCAGACGCCGCGCCTGGCTGTTCACCGGTCGAGCCTGGCCCCTGGTCTCATGCGAGGGGCGGGGACATATCCCGGACAGGAGCCCCCAAAATGAAGACTTAGTTAAAAAGTCCGGCTGTTCAGCTGTCCCTCAACCCCCCCAAGACCTCAGGGGAAGGAATGACTCCAGAGACTTCTCAGTCGAAGAAAAGAGATTTATTCAGTAGCTCTGCATGCAGGGGCAACCAGCAGATAAGTTCTGCAAAGATGGCTGCGCCACATAGTATCAAAACAGTGATATTTATACCTTTCACTTCCCCCCCCCAACTACGTACCCCTCCCCAGTCCCCCTCCCCAGCCCTGTGCAACACGTGATCAGCTCATGTGCTATACATTCATTGGTACCTGTGTGCACGTGATTATTACGTATGTGGTGCTGCTAAATGCTTGGTACCTGTTACTCTGCCTGGTACCTTATCTTGTTTTTTCCTCTTACCCTCTGAACATTCCTTTCCTTATTTAGTCATGTTTTCAGTTGGTTAGCTAATGCAGCCCCCCTTAGCTATATGCGGCTGCCTGTTCTGTTCTATATGTGGCCCGTTCAAGAATTTAAAATCTGTTCCTCACAGGTAGATAATTAGATGGACATAGGTTAAGGGAAGATGAATTCTGTTTAAATAAACTTATCATCATCATTTTATTTGTATGCCGCCTTTCCACAGTTAAAACAATACTCAAGGCGGCTTACAATATGAAAAGATTTACATAATTGCAAATATAGCAAAATAGTCATAAAAATAAATAAAACACATTAAAAACTACATAACCAAACTGAACAATTTCCACTTAAAAATAAAGATACAAAGAGTTAATATTGGTAATATCAGTAACAACAGCAAAAACTCCCAACCAAACTTCCCCCCAAATACCCCAGTCCTTGCTAGGCAGCAGCTGCAACCGCAGCCCTTATGAGGCCTGTCAGACCCCGCCCAAGGCCAGAAAAGATGTGTACGATAAGGGCTTCAGTTCCAAATCAATCCTGCAGTGGAGGGAGTATAGATGGCTCCTGGCAAAGAGTATACCCAGTTGAGGTCTGAAAGCATGGTTTGAATAGTGCTCCAAAGAACTTAGATATTAGTTTTAGCAATTATTACCTTCAGGGGAAAGGGCTTTTGCCAGTTGCATGCACATTCACAAACCAAAACAGGCAAACATTGTTTGGCTCAGGAAAGATTGGTGGAAATGTTAAAAACAATGTTGACTTCAACAGCAGAGAACACAAAAGTATTTAAGGGTGCAGCACAGGAGTGCCAGCTTGGCCCTGTGACCATGGATGCCTGAGGCCGTGGGTGCCATGCAACGTGAATGGCCCTGACACCAAAATTTGTGGGTGCCCAACCCTTCATAGGGAATATTGTGGGTGCTGGGGCACCCAGGGCCCCAGGGAGTTGGTACCTATAGTGCAGCCCTATAGTACTCATTTCCTAAGGCAGGAGAAGGTAACTTGCAGCCTGTGTTTGACCTCACCTCACCAAAAACCCACAAAGCCATTTTGTGGCTGTGTTGGATGTGTTATTGTTTTCTAGCAGCAGGTGGTGCTATTGAGTCCCATAAGGATGCTGGTGAGAGCAGAAAGGTTCCAGCTCTCCACCATCTCCTTCAAAGCCAACTGGGGCAGGCATGGATTGAGAGAATGTGTTGTAGGCTGCACACCTGAAACTACATTGTCCTCATTCTCAGAATCAGTAATTGAAACTGACTTCACAAAATCAACGCAATGGTGCGTTAGACATCATACGCCTCTGCAGGAACTTTGGGGAAGGAGGTCTGGGGCAAAGTAAAACACTGAAAAGACACAGCATATTTCTCACCAAAATCTGAGAGTGCGTGCCAGAGGAGGCTAAAGTTGTTTAAGTCTATTTTGACCTTTGGCCACTATTTAAGCATGTAGCAGTTTTAAGAATGCTTTGCAGGGCAATCTAAGCCATATCTAATAAGACAAATAAGTTCTATGGGGTTTACTCCCAGGTAAGTGGACTAAAGTTTGCAGCTGTAGAGGTGAACATTTCCGTGATCGGGAAGCACTCATCTATCCTCCCTTCCCCTGCAAAATAAAAAAGGAGGAAAAATAATTGCCAGTTGACATTAAGAATATTTCACCAATCTTCATTTAGACCTGAGGATTAATATAGGCAGTCTATGTGTTCTAACAGCCTTAAATAATATTAGTGTACCTTAAACTAGGGGTGCGGGTGGTGCTGTCGTCTAAACCACTGAGCCTAGGGCTTGCTGATCAGAAAGTCTGTGGTTTAAATCCCCGTGACGGGGTGAGCTCCCATTGCTTGGTTCCCTGCTCCTGCCAACCTAGCAGTTCGAAAGCACACCAAAAAAAGTGCAAGTAGATAAATAGGCACTGCTCCAGCGGGAAGGTAAACGGCGTTTCTGTGCGCTGCTCTGGTTCACCAGAAGTGGCTTAGCCATGCTGGCCACATGACCTGGAAACTGTACGCCGGCTCCCTTGGCCAGTAAAGCGAGATGAGAGCCGCAACCCCAGAGTCATCCACGACTGGACCTAACGGTCAGGGGTCCCTTTACCCTTTTTACCTTAAACTAGGGATGGACAAACAAATTTATTTCTGATCTGTGTCAGTTTTTCATGTGTTCATTCATAAGTTTGTTCTACTCTGTATCTGCATCAATCTGCATATTTTAAAAACCCACACAACAATTCAATATCTTTTTTCCATAGAATATGGAAATACTGGATTTTGTACATATTTTATCCTAAACAATTTTGAATACAGATGTTGGTGTTCTTTTCTTTAGCTGAGAACTATAATGCAAAATTCAAATTAGTGCAAAAACTGCAGGAAAGCTACATATGATCTATATGGTAGTACAAAATAACCAAAGACAACTATTAAGCATCCCTACCTTAAACATATGTACATGATTTGTAAATGTGTGACAAGTCTTCCTGCGTATCTCTGCACAGGAACAATGATTTTTAAAAGAAACCGTTCCATTGAGTACAAATGTGGCAATCGGATTCCCTCTGTTCTCGTGAAAGCTATAAACTTATTTTTAAAGACATCTGACATTTTGAAGAACGGGACAGATACTGCAGAGGAGGAGCAGTACATGGTGTCATAGGATAGCAGCTGTTTCTGATCTTCTGACAGTTGGCTAATTAATAAAATACAACTAAAAATTGCTCAGTAAGAAAAATGGTTGCAGAGACCATTTAGTGGCAGTTGTACTAATGCAGTAAGATCATCTTGTGCTGAATTTAAATGGCATAAATGGATGGTCCTCAGCCTATTCACTCAAATGATGCTTCACCTTTCTACATATCACAAATTATTGCCTTTTTTCTTCTGTTACCAGAGATGGGAGCGGGCATGAGAGATTGGGGGAGAAGGAGGCAGATCTGCAGCTGCTTACTAGGGCAATGCATGCATAGTGGGGTGGCAAGAATGGTTGCAGCATGGCACAATGGCAGAGTCAATCCAAAGTTCCCACTGGTGCAACCATGAAGTTCTGGCCTTGTTGTTGCCCTATGCACTAAGCAGCAACACTGCTGCCTAGAGGGCAGCAGCATGGCACCACTTTAAAGAAAGGAAACTGAATCAGGCTGGTCGGTATAGATCACAGAGAAACTAAGGATGGATGTGAACCTGAAAGATTCAGGACCAGCTGCAAGCTGATGTTTAAGAGGGATAAATAATAAGTGAGCGATTTAACCATAGTTAAAGACCATTTTAAGTTTCATTATTTTTGATATTAAATCTATTTGTTATGTATTTATTGTGTTTATATACTACGCTTCATTATATTAGACTCCAGGGCATGGCACAACATAAAATCTATTCAATAAACATAAAATAATGATAACATCCTATGAAGCTCATAAAAAGGTGAAGGTAAAGGACCCCTGACAGTTAAGTCCATTCGCAAACGACTCTGGAGTTGCAATGCTCATCTCGCTTTACTGGCTGAGGGAGCCAACGTTTGTCTGCAGACAGTTTTTCCGGGACATGTGGCCAGCATGACTAAGCCGCTTCTGGTGCAACTGAACACCGAAACCAGAGCAGCACACAGAAACACCGTTTACCTTCCTGCCAGAGTAGTACCTATTTATCTACTTGCACTTTGACGTGCTTTCGAACTGCTAGGTTGGCAGGAGCTGGGACCGAGCAACAGGAGCTCACCCTGTCGCAGGGATTTGAACCGCCAACCTTCCGATCGGCAAGCCCTAGGTTCAGTGGTTTAGACCACAGCACCACCCACATCCCATGAAGCTCATAGGCCACACCAATCTGGAAGCTAGAACTTGATAGTTCTCTTCTTGCTTAAGAGAGACAGACACAGGAAACGTCTGCCTCCACCCAGACACAATTAATTACAGTGCCACCTAGTAACTAAATGATATAATGACACTATCCACACAGATCAAATGAGCAGATTAAAACTGATTTGCTCTTATTGGATCAGTTGAAATACCTGGGAAATTAAAGAAAATGTTTCAAAAATAAACAATAGCAATGTTGGTAACTGGCAAACCTCTTTGGGAAGGTCAGTCTGCATCAGCATTGGAATTGTTCTGAGATGTTTTACTTGTTTTAGCATTTCTGTTTTTGTCACCCTGGGCTCCTGTGGGAGGAAGGGTAGAATATAAATTTAATTATTAATATTTTAAAAAATAATTATTTAACCAAAGCAGCCTCAACCCACACAAAGCATATATATTCATATGAAAGAGATGTAGAGGTTTTGTAAAGATACAGCAAGGAATAATACAATAATTTATAAATTTAGTATGAGAGCAGCTTTGCCCAGCTCTCCCTTTCTGAATATTCACTTTGACTTTGACCTGCCAACTACCTTCCCTGGAAAGCAGTTGTGTCCCTTGTTCTATGCTGTTTTCTAAAACTTCTTAAAACTGTTTTGTTAAAACTTATTCTGCATGAACCTGATTTCCATTAAAATTATATATACTGCCTGTAACCTGATTTGTAATCAAACATTATCCAATTAAAAATTGTATATAGTCCAAATTACATAAACTACATAATGCTTGCTTAGATCAAGCTTTCCTTGCTCTATAATAATTGTGATGTTATGCAGATGTACTAAAATGACCTGCTAAGGCTGCAGTCATTGCTATACTTACCTGGAAGAAAACCTCACTAACCTCAGTGATACTCAGTTCTGGGTAGATGTGCATAAAATTGCACTGTAAATGTTGTTTCACCTATTATTATTAATCACTTTCATGAATAACAGATGACACAGTCTATTAATCCAAACCATGTTTCATCCTTTTTACATAATATGGATAACCATCTGGTTTTTCCCCTTGCAGATAGCTCCTCTGATTCAGAATTAAACTGTGATCACTGTGACTTTTCCTTCTCTTTTAGGAACCAATCCTTCATGATACTGTCATCTTGCAAAGGAAATTAGTGTCATAGAGATATTCATCTCCTAAACAATAAATAATAAGATAACTGGATGCCTAAAATAAATAATGGGCTGGAATCTGGAAGAGGCCTAAGAAACCAAAGCTCAGTTCAAACAAGATGAGAGTACTGTGGGAGGGTGATTCACCTATGGCGTTGGTGTTCAACTAATTCTGGATGGTGAAGCACTCCCTTTTAAGGATCAAGTTTATGGCTTCAGCATATTTCTAGATGCAGATCTGCGTATAGAGACTGAGCTATTGTCTACAGCATGAAGTATCTTTACCATCTTTGGAATGCTTGCCAACTTTGCACCATTCTGGAAGAAGGTGGTCTAGTCATAGTCACTCCTGCTTTGCTAACTAATTCAGACTTCACTATTGCATTGGGTGGTACAGGGGCTGTTCTTGAAAAGTGTTCAGAAACTTAATGGGCAAGACTTTTGACTGCAGCTTTATGTTGCAATTTCATGTCATCAATATTGAGAGTGTCTTTGGCTCCATTTGTTTCTATGGGCAATTCAAGGTGTTGGTTTTTACCTTTAAGGCTGAACCACCAAGCTAAAGGCTTATGAACCCACCCATTAAGATCAGAAAGTAAACTTGTCCCCACTGTCAGGTGGGTGACTAAGAAAGGGAGTTTTTCTGCTTTGTTATTCTCTCCCAAGAAAAGTTTTGCCTGATGCCATCAGATTTGTCATTTATTTTATTTTTAATTCATAAAATTCGTATGACTTATATACTGCTTGAATGTAAAGAAAAGCCTCACAGTAGTTTACAAAACCTAAACAATGGAACGACCATCCTTTCCCCCCATCTTTTAATCAACCATATGGCTTTAATGTACCTTTATGATCAGTTTATTTATTCCCTGCCACCCTTTTGCTTTACACTGTATATTGTGCTTGTTTTTAAAAACTGTAAGTCACTTTTTAAAAGCTATAATATGGGAATAGATGGAATACAGTATCAGCCTGTGAAGCACATGTGGAGAACCTTTGGCTCTCCAGATGCCGATGAACTATGAATCCTCTCAGTTCCAGCAAGCATGGACAATGGCTACAGCAAAGTCAAAAATTTAATATCTAGGCTAGGGTGGCATGCAGCCCCTGAGACCTTCGCTGGTGGCCCTTGGCAATATTTGATACCCCCACAGCCCTCACACCACCACCTTCTCAAACCTAATTCTCCAATCTCTCTTTCTCGTGGGAGCTGCTGATATTAGTCCACACAGAAAGGAAAAATGACACATGTATTAGCTCTCCGCTTTCTGATTCCCATCTCCTGTTCTTTCCTCATGTTCTTTTTGATTTTCAGATGTGATGTGACAGAGGAAATTAACCAAAATGATTTGTGATCAGCATTTCTACTTGTGTACAGCATACACAGGATCAGGCAGTAGGATCCCAGCATCACTACCAGCCCTCATGTTTTAAGTAGAGTAGAACTGCAAAGGTGTTCAAGGCTATGATAAGTGATTTATGTTAAGTGATCTTTATTTTGTACTCCTAGAGACAGATGGCTGCCACAATGGGACCAAATCCACCAAAATATGAAGTATAGAAAAGCCCTTACCTCACTAGTTTTGTAGTGTAAAATATGAAAGCTTGAGATTGCCTTTAAAGACTGAATAGAGGGAATGAATTATAGGAGTCATATAATAATACCAAAATTTGCTGATACAGCTCCAAATATGCCCCTGTTCTTCCGCTATACCCATCCCATTGAAATGGAATCTATTCTTGCTAATGTTGTATTTCTACTGTGAGGCAGCAGCATCTAACAGTTATATATCCATCTGCACTCAGTGTTCTGAAAGCTTCTGCTTATATCCTCCTACTCCTATCCTGCTAAAAATATATCTTTCAAAAACATGTGGTGTGGTGTTTTTTCTTACACCATATTAACTTGGATTCATATGCTACACTTGCAGCTCACCCAAAACAGCCATTAGATTTATTAAAGCATCTTCCTGGACGATCTTCCTATCATCTTCCTATCATAGCCGATTGCAAGCCACTAGGAAGCCGAATTAAAAATCATATTGTCGTATATATTTTGGCTGGTTTTTCGCAACTACAGCTTGACACTAGGCTTATGCAGTGTAGGCTAGACCTGGTGGAAATCATAGTGAGGCTGATTAGGCCTGCACATACTTGCCTGGGCAACTGCCTTCATGGTAGAATCTACTGACCTCTGAAGAACTGGACTTTCATTCTGGAGAGCTGGGTTTTCATTCATGGCTCTGTTTGTGCCTGGGTCAGGGTCAGGAACCTCAGGATTGAGGGCTGAAAGTGGCCCTCAGGACTCATCCCAATCCACACATCTGCATCCCTAGGTTTTGCAAACAAAAAGGGCAGAGAAGTCTTCTCTCAACCATTTGTCTGCACTGGCATCAGAATTTTTTTTCAGTAAAAACAACCAGGTCTTACCAAAGCTAAAGATTAGCAGCATGAAATCTGATGAACTGGGCTCTATTTTATGCACAAGAAACCTATGAATTTTTCATTTCTTTTCCTTGCAGAAACTAATATGACCACTCTTTGGCATATATTTTCTGTTTTGAGTTTCAGGAGCTGCCAGGAATTGGAAAACTTGCTTGGGACACAAATTATGCAGTTTACCCTCTGCTGTTTACCCTAAAAGTTATGGCTCTACTAGTCAGATTAACAGCAGACTGGAGCTCTGGAAAGCATCACACAAATGGATTTGAGGATCAAGTTTTGTAACCCAAACTGAATTGCAGTGTAACCCAAGGTAGTTAAACATCCCAAAGCAAAGCCCATTTTTGTATTTGAAGCAGGCCATCCGTCATCTCTTGATCAATTTTTGTATGTGCCATTTCGTTCAATCCTTTTTCAAACTGACTGGGAAAAAGACCTCAGTAGCAAAGATCAATATATGGGGGGAGGGGGGGACACGTTGGAAGGGAGCTATCTCATGCACTCTCTGTCTCTAATACAGTGGTACCTCGGGTTACATACGCTTCAGGTTACAGACGCCGCTAACCCATAAATAATACCTCAGGTTAAGAACTTTGCTTCACGATGAGAACAGAAATCGTGCTCCGGTGGTGCAGCAGCAGCAGGAGGCCTCATTAGATAAAGTGGTGCTTCAGGTTAAGAACAGTTTCAGGTTAAGTACGGACCTCCGGAATGAATTACTTAACCCGAGGTACCACTGTATAAGCATTTAAACCTGCATCAATAGATCAGTTTGGGTTGGGGGTTTTTTATAATTAAAACAAACCCTGGCTAGGTCTAAAAGCACCTGTCAGCCAGGTAAAATTCAACTGGCTACCTTAGGGTCTGCTTTTGATTTGTTTACTTTTTGTATGCTGAGAGGAAACCTTGAACGGTAAGCGGCTGAAGCCTGGCGACAACATTTACTGCTGTGTGACCATGAACACATCCTAGGAAGCTGGAGTTTATAGAATCTTAAGAGTTGGAAGGGACCCCAAGGGTCATCTAGATTCTAGTCCAACCCCCTGCAATGCAGGAATCACAACTAAAGCATCCATGACAGATGGCCACCCAAACTGTGTTTCAAAACTTCCAAGGAAGGAGAGTCCACCACATCTCATGGGAGTCTGTTGCACAGCTCATAAAGGTTTTTCCGAATGTTTAGGCGGAAACTCCTTTCTTGCACCTTGAAGCCGCTGGTTCGAGCCCTACCCTCCAGAGCAGGAGAAAACAAGCTTGCTCTCTCCTCCATGTGACAGCTCTTAAGATATCTGGGGATGGCTATCATATCTCTTCTCCGTCTCCTTTTTTCCAGGTTAAACATAACCAGCTCCTTCAAGCTGTTCCTCATAAGGAGGCTTACGCTTCTACGTATGGCCGGCAAACACAAAAACAAACACGAAAAGTGCACCAGGAGGGCACTCCCTCGATCTGAACTGGGTTCTTGGCCACGATTATGGGTGATGATGATTCCGACCGGCCCAGCCTTCCTCTTAGTCACGCCTAGCCGGGCGGGGCCGGCGACTGAGCAGCCAACACAACCTCCTGCCACACAGAAGGAACGCTCTCTCTCTCTTATTTTTTTTTTACCTCAGAGAGGACGAGGCGGCGACAGGGCGCCTGCGCGCGCCCCCTTCCCCGCCCCTCTTCAGCCGCGCTAACCAATGGCAAGAGCGTGGGTGGGCGTGGCTGAGCTAATCGGGTCTCTCCCCCCCCCCCCGCCTGTTGTCACCGGGAAGGGGAGGGGGGAGAAGGAACAGCTTCATCAGTCAGCGCGCGCAGTTGGGCGAGCGGTAGTAGCGCGTGCGGGAGACGTTTGGCCTCTCCCATCCCACCCACCCCCTCCACCCACCTCCACCCCAGTCCTCGGCCGCGCGCTGTGTGCAGAAGGCGCTCTGTCCTCCCCTCAGCCCGCTCCCGGCCATGGCCGCCGGCGAAGGGAGCGAAGAAGAGGTGCGAGTGCTGCAGACCCTCCGCGGGAAGATTTGTAAGTCGTCGCGGGAAGAGAGAGGGGAGGGGGGCGGTCGAAGGGAACCCCCCGTTTGTCTCTCTGTCCGTGTGGAAGGGCGGACACGGAAAAAGGCGAGATATTGGGACGGGGCGGCAAGGGGAAGGCAGAGCCGGAAGGAAGACGGCCTTTGCCTCGGGGCGGCCTCCCTGACTCACCCGCAGCCTCAGTCGTCCAGCCCCCGCTGTTGCCCGGGCTCCTTGGAGACGTTGCTGTGCCGCTTCCCTTACCTCAAGGGAGGGGAGGGCCGGCCTTCCTCCCTCCAGGCGGGGTGGGGAGGAGGAAGGTGGTCCCTGCATGGAGGTGCAGAGTCTCCTGTGGGATGCGCACACCTGTGGGCGGCCGTGATGAGGGAAAGAAAGAGAGAAGCTGAGGGTGGGTTGGGTTGGGGGGGTGGCGGAAGCGAGAGACAAAAGCATTCAGGCTGCTTCCAGAAGGGGGGCTCTGCTGGGTAGGCGGTGGGGCGTGGGCAGGGCGACGCTGTTATAGTAGCAAAAAACCCAAAAACTCAAACGGATAGAGCATCCGTGCAAAGGGGAATAGTGATAGTGTGAACTGGGCATCTTGCACTGCAGCGAGCGCAAGCCACTGTCTTCCACTCCTTGCGTTGGTTGGGCGAAACGACCTCAGCCCCCCTGGCCTCCTAAGTTACCTCACTTGACAGAGAGACACCCGCCTGCCCCGCGCACCCAATCCTGGTTTCCCGTGGGTCTCTATGAGTGTAAGGGTTTGCAAATGTCTGCTTGTTGGGATTGCATTTTATATTTTTAGGTGTGCATGCTACATATTTTAAGCTGCATGCCTATTTATTGTTACTTATTAAATTTGTTAGTCGCGTTACCCCAAAGTGACTTGCAGCCTAAGGCGAGTTATGTGTGAAGAAGCCCTTGGAAATAAGTCTTCCTAGTTAATAGCTGCCATTTGGATGGTACTTCATAAGGCACGTATTTCATCTCAATATTTTGAAAGCTTTTATAATACGCAGGCCATGACAATATTAAGGACATAAACTGACATAAACTGAATTTTGTGTAAAGGAGGATGGTGTAGTATTCCCCCCCCCCACACACACCAATAGCAGTAGCAAACTGGCTTGTGGTGCCAAGACTAATAAAGCTTTCAGGGACTTAAGGCCAGTTTGTCAAAGGTAGCCCACAGAAGCTTATGCCATAGTAAATTTTTTGGTGCCACAAGACTTGATAGCCATTTTATTCTGTTGTAGGAAAAACTATTTTTTTTTAAAAAAAAATTAAGGATGTGGAAAGCAAGGACAGAATAAAGTTTATAGAGCGTATGATGCATAGAAAGCAATAATAGAAATTCATTCAGTAAGATACGGTCCCTGGGACAGATGGACCTGGCAGATAGAAGAATATTTGCAGAATAAGGGAATAGGATATGAAGTTATTGGAGCATTTAAAGGGTTGGTTTCTGAACAAGCAGGTTGCAGGTCCAAACATATTTGCTGGATGAAGTAGGGAAGAGAGCAGAAATAGCATCATGCTAGATAGTTACCTGGTATTTAATCAGGAATGTACTGTGGTCAACAATATCCTAAAGGGAGTTGAAACCTAGCCATGGTAATTGTGTGCTACGTGGGTGATGTGAAAGCGATCTACAGTTCCTGGCACATATTCTAGGGATCTGTTCTTCCTGTGTGTGTTTGCAAGGCCTTGTCATGCTGAAGTAGTACTGCACACCTGAAGTCCCAAACTGATGGAAGTTTGGTGATGGCACCAGTGACACTTTGGTTCTCTAATCCATCTTATGATAGGGTAGAAATAGCAAGCATGAGAGATGCTTGTAAGTGTGTAAGCTAGTAGACTGGGCTGTACCTAGCAAAATAGTTGGGGAAGTGCATTCCTTGCAGCTAGGGGAAGATGTAATAACTTCATGGGAAGGCCTGGCTTTAGCTGAAATGGAAAATATTTAGTTTTGAGAGCCATTAGACATTACTTGAAAAAAGTGACATCCTTAGAAGTTACACTCTGCATTCAATCTTTTAAAGGTATTTCATCTTGTCAGAAAAATGCAACACATGGGATTCTTGTGAAATGTGATGTAGGGGGAAGCTTGTACAGGATGTTTTGAAGTAGTCGCTTAGAACTCTTTTGGATACCTTAATGGGATTGTGGGGTAATAGGATCCATGTTAGCCAGACCAAATGTGGCAAAGGAAATTTTAAACTTGAAGGCAGAAAACCTTCTGATAAATTATAAGGGGCAAGAAAATGATAATGTTATGGGGCTGACGTAGATTTTAGGGCAGCTAGGACAAACAGGATGTAGTGGTTTTCCGATGGTGGGAGGGATCGAAGTACATTCATGTAAGTCAAACGTAACCCACTTCCTTTCTCACGCCTTTATTCAGTCTTGTAGAGAATGACTTGCAAGCATGCTTAGCTTCCATTTTGATGCGGAACTAGATTTCATAATGTTTCAGTAGAACAGCATTGACGAGAGAAGCGTTCTTATGAGGTTAAATGTGCATATTCAGCATCAAATCAACTCTCAGATTAACGACCCATAATTTTTTGTAGAAAAAATATTTTCTGTGAAAACTTATATTTTGAAAGATTCCATGTGTTAAAAATAGCATATGCTACTTGATTTTGTTTTATGTTTTTTTTAATAAAAAAACCCATTTATTAAACTAGTATATTATCACCCTTTGGAACAGTTGCCTTAGAAATTTTAAATTGATGAATCTAATTAAAGTTTAGTACATTTGCATCTTAAGAGACGTGGGTGGCGCTGTGGTCTAAACCACAGAGCCTAGGGCTTGCCAATCAGAAGGTTGGTGGTTCGAATCCCCACAATGGAGTGAGCTCCCATTGCTCGGTCCCTGCTCCTGTCAACCTAGCAGTTCGAAAGCACGTCAAAGTTCAAGTAGATAAATAGGAATCGCTTCAGCGGGAAGGTAAGCGGCGTTTCCGTGCGCTGCTCTGGTTCGCCAGAAGCGGCTTTGTCATGATGGCCACATGACCCGGAAGCTGTACACCGGCTCACTTGGCCAATAAAGCGAGATAAGCGCCGCAACCCCAGAGTCATCCGTGACTGGACCTAATGTTTAGGGGTCCCTTTACCTTTACCTTACATTTGCATCTTACTAAAATCTCTGCCATCTTTACAAATATTGAAGGAACTTATTTATAAATAAATAAATAAATATCATTACCTGTCATTAAAGGGAACTGCCATCTTTTAATATTTCTTTCTCATTTCCTATTGCAGTAATGCAGCAGAAGCAAAATAATCTAAAATAGATGGACCTTCACACACTTGATTAATCAGTTAAAGCTCTGGTTGACTGATTTATTGTTTGGCAATTGAAGCAAGTGGTAATAATTACATGAATGCTACAAAGCACATTTTAATGCCATTGTTGCATTTCATTCTGTATGCTTATTTTGATAAACAGATGGAAGCATTGCAGTTCATACTTGTGAAGTAGGTATTTGGAAATACGACACAGACATTTCAGGCATCTATAGTACATTGGTTTATCAAGGCATCTATAATGGGCAGCTGGCCACGAGCATACCTGACATCCTAGTGCCTTAAACTTACTTTTTAATTTTATCTTTTGTTACCTGATGTGGTTATATTTAGTATTTTATAAGTGCTTTTACTAATTGATCAAAGCACTTAACACATATTATCTGAATTCTTACAACATCTCTGTATAATACATCAGTTTTATCCGAAAATTTGGGATGAAAATGGAAATGGCTGAAGTTGAGAGAGATTAGTTTGTGTAATGTGCAATCTTATGAACACTTAAATTGAGAGTAAATCCTACTGATCTCAGTGGCAGTTGAATGCAGTGGCATATCCATAGGATGGGGCTGTGTGGCTAAGCTAAGATAGGAAGCCCCTGGCTAAAATGTGTAGCTAATTTTATCTGCCAATACATTCTGTACTTTAACAGCTGTTTGCTATGACAAATTAGCTTTGACTTAAATGATTAAGCCTATTATTACCATCATTATTTGTTAATTTATATAACACATATATGCTAAAATGCCCACTTCACATACATACCCATCTTCTTTTAAGAGAAAACTAGCAGTGTTCCCCATGGGAATTTGTTTGACCATGGAAAGTACCGGTAGTATCTACAGCAATTAAAAGTGATAGTGATGTGTTTCAAAAATTTAACAAAGAAAAGAAGGGCCTGATCCACATGATATACTTCATAACTAGGAAATGCAGGTACATACCTGCATGTGTGCTTCTTTTCTCACCCCCTCACCCCAGAACACAACACTTGAGCGTTTATGCTGATCTTAGACTAGCAACTAGTGTGGAGGTGCAAAAAGGCTTTCTTGTGCTAATGAAGCAGTTTCCTCCAACTGCCAAAATGTCTTCTTCCAACTGCCAAATTGCTGTGTGTACTACAGGCAAGAGTAACTAGCACACTTGGCTGACCGCAATTTGGAACAGCAGAGGAAGCATGCCCAGCTGCATCAGTGTACAAGTGGAATATATTGCATATCAAGGGAGGCTTGCACACATGTAGGTTATGTGATCTCTAGGCCATGCTGATTTTCACACTTTGTATCCATAGCATATTGCATTTTAAATCTTGGACTCTGTCTGCCTCCTCTCCCTTACGTGTATTGATAGTATGTGCTATATAGTGTCTTGAGGGCTAGAGATAGCTTTGAACAGTTACAATTAATAATTTTATGTAAAATGATGGTTTTCATCCTCGTTCCTTCAGGGAGCTCTCTCTATGTTAGCTTGTTTTCCAAGGGATTCCAGGGCGTTGCAGAGGAATTCAGGGCTTGTTTTATAGTAGGAATGGGGACTACCTCTCCCCATATGAACCAATCTGGACACTGCAGTCATCATCTGAGGGCTTTACTTGAGTGCCTCCTCCATGAGAGGAAAAGAGGGTGGCAACACAAGAAGCCTTTTCTGCAATGGCTTCCTGCTTGTGGAATGCTTTCCTCAGGGAGATTTGCCTGGCACCTTTATTACTTACCTTGAGGCGGTGCCGGACAAAAACTTTGGCTGATCATCATTCTATGGCCTTTTAAATGTGTTTGTGGGAGGGAGGTTATTGATTTTTGTGTTTTGTGTTTTCATTTTGTACTCTTATGTTGTGAATGCCCTGTGATCTTCAGATAAAGGGCGTTATACAGTACAAGTTTAATAAGTAAATAAAAAAGGAATAAAACCTGTGGCCCTTCAGATGTTCCTGGACTCTATTCAGCCCCAGCCAGCTTAGCCAATATTTAGGGATGATGGAAGCTCAGTTCACAGTATCTGGAGAGTCAGGTGTTTCCCATTCCTGCTCTAGAGGTTGCACCCAGTTTATGTAAGACAGTCATCAAATCTGTTAGGTTTCCCTGTTGCCCAACTTGAATTGAGAGTATGATCTCAAATACACTCAGTACTCTGTTGCAGCTGCACTTTGCAAAGGAAGTTTGTCCACCATTACTGGTTATTTCATTGAAAATGCTGGATAAACTAGGCTTTTCCAGTTTGAAAAACCAGTAATATAAAATGGTTTACTGTGCCATACTAATCCTTGAAATCACTTAGTAAATGGAAATCAGCAAACCTTTGTGTTTAGGCCAATTCTATGTTAGTTCTAGGGCTTTAACAATGAAGGAGTAGTCACTTGGAAAAGCTGGTTGCTTGGAACTGGTAGGAAATTTGCAGACAAAAGTCAGTGCCATAAAGTACTAACACATTGGTGTTGAGATTTCATAAGTGTACTTACCTAAATGTACTTTATTTTGCAAAATGCTGCTGTAGAAATAAGGCTCCAAAATGGGGTGAGGAGTATGGTCAGCAGAGGTCTCAACTTGAATAAATTAATAGGGGGGGCTGCCCCACATAATCAATAATAAGACACACCATTTGAATGGTGATGCCCATCAACTTGGTGGGCGGCCACCTCAAATATTTTATGGGGGGGTTGATGGGACCTCAGGCCCCTAGGAGTTGGCTCCTATTATGGCCAGTGAATCAAATTTGGTGGGCCTCATTTTCCCCATCCCTGCTTTAAAATGTATGTTTGAGTTTGGACAGCTCTGTTGTTTAAACAGAATGATATCCTTAGAAGCACCATTAAGGGTAGTGATAGATGTAATTTATCTTTAAGGAAAATTGATATCCCTGACTGCTTTCAAAATGATACTTTGTTTTATTTTATAAGGAAATTAGAACATTCTCCGGGCAAACTGTCTTAAACTAACTAGACAGACTATATTCTAAGTATTGTGTATTTTGCTTGGAGCAGGGAGGAAGTTACATTGTGTTAATATTTTGGTAGCAAGTACTATGATTTTCCAATGTGATAGTAACTCAAAAGTCTGGTTGTTCACTTGATATAGTTCAAACAATTTTTTTCCAGGGTAAACATAATAACTTTATAATGGACTACTAAATACAAAATTTGTTTGTTGAAAAAATACTAGACTCTGTTTGTGTTATGACTTGTGGCCATATTGCTTTCAGTTGCAATCATTAACCAGCGATGTCAGGCTTAACCGGTTACCCAGATGGAATTCGAAGGAAAGTGCAAGTGTTGCAGGAAGTGATGTTAATAAAGCCTTCACTTTTAAGCCAGTAGTGACCCTGTTCTTATCAGGTGATGCTATTCTAGAGGAAGTGGCTTCTGCCTTTTAAACGACAAAGCCAAGGTCCTGGCTATGATGAAATATTGTATTCAATTTCCGTTTTTAATACCCAAACTTCCTTTTCTTCTTTTGTGCTTCTTTTGGTCACTTAATTCAGACAAGGATGCATTACAGAGTGTGTAATATTTTGTTGCTTTCCATTCTGAATTACAACTCCATACTTTGGCTATAGAAAACCTTATAATTATTTTCTCCATGTTTGTTCAAAACTAATTTAATCTTGTCACTAGGTCAAGCCAAAAACTTAGTGCCATACTCTGGACAAAACAAGATGAGAGACTGCTTTTGTACAATCAATTTGGATCAAGAAGAGGTTTTTCGCACTCAGGTAGTAGAGAAATGTTTAAGGTAAGAGTTTTATCACAATGGCAGGCTTAGCTAGGATGAGAATATATCTTTGATTAAAATGGAATATTAACCAGTTCCTTAACATGTAAAAAAAATCAGCTGGTCTGTAATCTTATTCCCCTCCCCCCATTGCTTGTCCATTTTGGCTTAGTTTCTGATTTTTTTTTTATGTATGAGTTGCAGAAACAGCTTAATAAATTAAACATTAATAATGCTGTGAAAGACTGTGTTCAGATGTAATGCTGAACCATGCCTTAGTGTTAGAAGAATGAGACCTGGTGCCCCTCAAGCTCACAAGCTCTCTCTTCTGCCATGGCTCCAAGGAGACAAAGTTTTTTTCTGTTTTGGATTAACTGTGGCTAGCAATGTTCCACACAAACTATGGCTAATCTTAATTACTGCTAGCTGAAACAGGCAAATAATGTATAGTTGGAAGTTGGTCTATTTCAATGAACTCCTCTGATCATACCGGAGAGTGGGGGAACACGCCAGTCCAAAGCTTTCTTCTAAGGCCTGTTTTCATAATGTTACTTTGTTTAGTTTCTCATCTGAACAAGGACTTGGAACACTGCTCCAAACTGGACTAAACTTGCAAAACTTTTAAGTTCTTTAGCAATATGGGAAAAAATATGAATAACAATAGTCAGGGCTAATTGTGACAACCTGTGGTGTTTACATGATAACTTCTTGAAATGACCCCATGGATAATTGTAACTAGACAACTTGTATGTGTTACTCCTGCATGCACATTTTTTCCCTGTGGAAGGTTTTATGAATTAATTCATTCTAGTGTTGCCACCTTCTTGCATGGAAGGGTTTATCTTCAGAAAATTATGTGAACAGCACGGACATTGATTTTGACAATCTTCTCCTACTTTTCTTGTAATTCCTTCTGTGAACTGGAGATATATTGAATATATTTTGTGTAGGCTCTCTAAATATAAAACCTGATACAAAAGATAAAATTTGAGCTAAAATACATGTGTATATCCCTATATATGTTGTGCTATACCCATTGCAAAATGGTTACCGTTCAGTTTCTGAGCTCAGTTCAACATGCTGGTTTTCTCTAAAAGCCCTTCATTGATTATGACTGGGGTACTAGAAGAGTTATCTAGCTATATGTGTGTACCTGTCTTAAGAACTTCAATTGATCTTCCTGAACCAAACCAACTCCCAGAGGGATGGGAATCCCAGGAGTGGTGCCCCATTAATGGAATGTTCTCAGAGAAGTCCACCTGGCACACCTACTTAATTGTCCTTCCAGTGCTAACTTTTTCTACACATCTGTTTGGCAGAAGCCACTTCCAGAGAGAGGGCTTACAAGCAAACATTGCACACAGGAGGCAGAGGGTATAAAGAGGAGCTACTGAATTTACTGTATTTTTCGCCCTATAGGACGCACTTTTTCCCCTCCAAAAATGAAGGGGAAATGTGTGTGCCTCCTATGGGGCGAATGCAGGCTTTCGCTGAAGCCTGGAGAGCGAGAGGCGTCGATGCGCACCGACCCCTCTCACTCTCCAGGCTTCAGGAAGCTATCTGCAAGCCTTGCGCGCCCGGCGGGAGGTCCCGCCGGGCGCGCAAGGCTTGCGGACGGGAGCCTGAAGCACGGGGCGCGCTGCAGAGCACGCCCCGTGCTTCGGGCAGATGTCCACAAGACTTGCGCGCCCGGTGGGAGGTCCCGCTGGGCTTGCGGGCGGCAGCCTGTTCTGGGGTCGGGGGAAGCTCGGGCTTCCCCCGCCCCAGCCCTGCGGCTGGTGGGGGGAAATATATTTTTTTTATTTCCCCCCCCCCCCAAAAAACTAGGTGCGTCCTATGGGCCAGTGTGCCTTATAGGACGAAAAATACGGTAACTTTCTTGTCCTCCAGTCAGGGTCCAATCACAATGAAATTTAGTATAACTAAGTGACAAAATAATTACATTATCTTTTGGTTTTATTTCTTGAGTAAAAACAACAATGAAACACTTACTGATCTGAAAACAAGATAGCTTATTATCTTTTTCTACTTCTAGAACAGGTTTGTTTGTTTTTTTGCAAGCATGCGATCATTATTCTTTGGACATCAAATAGCAATTTATTTGTGTAGAAAAAAGAAAATTTATTAATCTTTTTAAAGGTGTTAAGAATTCTGATGTAAGTATCTAAGTGGTGATGTGTGTTAAAGATTTAGGCTTGGACCTAAATTTTTGCTCTGTGGAAGGAGAATTGCACTCACATAAATGGTCCTTTATTCAAAAACCTAGAATCAGAGTTTTATTAAACTTAGACCCTGTTCTTATATGAGGCTTGTGGTGGTTCTCCAAGGGACTGGCCAGGACAACTTCTGTTTAGTTTCAGCATTATTGTACACTCTGGGCCCTGAAGCCAAAGTTAAAGCAGAACTTACCCTTACATTTTGAATGCATTGGCCGTAAACTTGTAAGGAAACAATTTTTTTAAAAAATGATCCACAAACTGAATAAGGTAAACAAGAAAATTCCATCAGATAATGTGGCTGGTGTGAATATAAATAATAGTAAACAAAGCCTTTTGATTTCTTCGGTTTACATAAAATGCTAGTACCTATTGACTTCCTAAAGACATTTCACCATTTATTTATCCAATCATTTATTTACTTGAAAATTTTTATCTTCCGCTTCCATTGCATTCTGATTGCTCAGAGAGACTTGACAACAAACCAAAATAAATCAGTGCTGTAGACTCTCATCCAAGCACTATTACCATATTATTTTGGCCACTTCTGCCCAATGTTTCCAGGGTTTTTTTTATCAGCTCCTGAAAACATACGTGTTTAGGCAAGCCTACTTATTATTATTATTATTATTATTATTATTATTATTATTTATTAGTAGCATGTATTAAGTTTGTATGCCGCCCTTAATTCGTAGATCTTAGGGCGGTTCACAACATAAAAATACAAGATAAAAAACCACACAAAATTTGTAATAAAAACAAAAGCAAACCAATAATCCCCTTCCCTTGTGTAAACTTGTCATATATTTTAATATCTAATTGTATTTTATTGTGTGAGTTGTTTGTGTGGGTATATAAACATGACTCTTGAAAATGTTTTGTACTGTTTAGCATTTTGGGAGAAATAACTACCGTATTGGCCTGAATATAAGCCTCACTTTTCCGACCGTGAAAAGTTAAAGTGCGGCTTATATTCGTGACCTTACAGTATGCAGCCAGGAGTGTGGGGCAAACAGTACCAGGAGTGCAGCAGAGCGGTGCCCGTCCTGCACATAGTCCCCCATCCTTTCCCCCAAGGCCGGGAAGCGAAAGAGAGAGGAAGCAGAAAGGTTGCCGGCAGTGCATCATGGCTCCCCCCACCAAGTATGCAGCCAGGAGCAGTGAGGAATGGAGCGGCTTATATTCAGGAATTTTTTCCTTTTTTTTTCTCTCCCCCCCCCCCCCCAAGTTTTAAAGGTGCGGCTTATATTCGGGCACGGCTTATATTCGGGCCAATACGCTAATTCCTTGCAAGAGGCTTACATTCAAGAGGAGAATCCAGTTATAAAAGTTACATAAAATAGGATTCTACAGCAAGTTACAATGGTGGTTACTTTGCTAAGAACCTGTTTGATTTCTTTCCCCAGCCCATTTTTTGGAGAAGAGTTCTACTTTGAAATACCAAGGACATTCCAGTGTTTATCATTTTATATTTATGAGAAAAGTGTTTTACAGAGGGATCTGCGTATAGGTAAGTATAGAATCATAGAATTGTTGGGTTTGAAAGGGACCACAAGGGTCATCTAGGCCCCTGCAGTGCAGAAATCTTTTGCCCAACATGGGGCTTAAACCCACGATACTGAGATTAAGCATCTCATATTCTGCTGACTAAGCTATAAATTGAAGTTAGGATGGTAGCCACCTAAGTCATAATCTGTGTAGACCCACTGAAATTGGTTTGTCATGTCCACTCATTTCAGTGGGTCAACTTAGAGTTTGATATGCCTCTTAATCTTCAGTGGTGGGTTTGTTTTATTAAAGGTAAAACTGTAGACAGGTATCGTATTATTTTCAAATGTATGTGTTTATTTTTATGGATTGTATCCAACGATGGCATTAGGCAAACATGTTCACATAAAGTAGGGCATCCAGTTTTCACTGATCCTCCTACCTAATGCAATCTGCTGCATCATATCTTTTATTCTGGAGGACCCCTCCAACCCTTGGGAGAAGTTGTACATTGGATAAGAGAATTAGTGAAAATCAGGGGTTGAGCTTTGCACAAGTGGAAGTTCTTACACTTGCCTTATGCCACCATTAATTGTAATTCAACACTTTACAGTGGAACCTCGGTTGTCGAACGTAATCCATTACAGAAGACCATTCGACTTCTGAGGCATGTTTGAAAATGGAAGCCGAGATGTTCGAAAACTGTTCCACTGTATTACATAGTGTCTCTGGTAGTTTTCTCTCTAAATGATTGAGCAGACCAACGCCCACCCAGTAGCCATCAATCCTTGCCACAACATGTGTTCCCAGTTGACCTACAGGCCCCATAGAGAGGTGTTTTATTTTAAAACGTTTTTCATTTAGTTTCAAACAGTGCCAATAAATACTCCCATCCCCAACACCTGCTGCTACTGGACTGGTTTGCTTAGGACACACTGTATGATGATTATTTTAAAATCTTCTCTAGAGCTATCTCTAGAGCTAAAATTAAAAATAGCATTTCTACTCAACACTGAATAACATGTACTGTCAAATAGGTAATTTTATTTTCTTTCTTTTAGGCAAAGTAGCTATCAAAAAAGAAGATTTGAGCAAATACTCTGGCAAGGAAACATGGTTTATGCTTCAGCCTGTTGATTCCAATTCAGAGGTTCAGGTAAAATTGAATAGTTGTAAAAGTTAATGTTGTATTGTGTCAATGAAAGTCTTTCTTCCCCACCCCCATGTTTATTTGTAATTTTACTTAAGATTCCCCATGCTGCATGAAATGAATGCAGTTTTTGTGCTGCATTGTTCCTAGTCCATCAGAAAAAGGGCCTGTCTGCAATGTGTCCACAAAAATCAGTCTTAAAAACTAGTATGGGACATGTATATCTTTAATTTCTTGTGTGCCAGTTTAAAATATTTCAATTTAGATTTCATTTTCCTTCTCTTAGGGCACTTCAAAAGTTCTGAATGTGAATTAAATATATTTTATAAAAATAGCCTATAACATTTTTCAAACTACAGCAAATGTATGTATAGTTTAAAAATGCTCCATATTGTAAGACATTCTGAATCTCTTCTGTGATTACAGAGTGGAGAGGGAAGTTATATAGGAAGCCTGTGTGTGCCTCCTATTCCCTGGAATGGTGTGATTCACTAACTGTAGGCACCAAAGTTGAGTGGGGGTAATAGGGCTCGGCTATGTCCTGTGTGGATCCCTCAGTTACACTTTGTCTTGCTGCAAATCATTTCTATTTTTCTGTACTCTTCCCAGAGAAAGCTACGATACTTTACAGTCAGCAGGAGGGGTGACGATGCGAAGGCTCAGGGGAAAAAATGATTTGGGGGGGCACTGTTTCTTATTTTTTTTCTTTTCATGGACCTTCACATCTTGGGGGTGGGCACACATTTCAATCCCTTTTCATAGTATAGTTGAAAAAGAAAACTCTAGCTTATCAATGATGAAACAGTTTATAATTCTCTTTTGCAAGTGTTGGTTGTTTTTCTGTGCATGGTAATGTATCTGTGTATATTTCTTTCTCTTTATCTGTGGTATATTGGAGGTGCTCTAATTCCAACTTAATTGTTTTAGAAATAGCGTATACAGCTCTTACGAAATAAGACAGCTGCTTCTTGATTAAACCGCAGTTTTAGTTGTCCTGAAAATAGTTTAGGTATATGTGAATCATGCAGTAATGTGTATGATAACAATGGCAAATGTGCAGCTGAATGTTGGAATTTCCAAGTAAATATTTTGGGCTTGGTTACAGGCAAAGCAAGCTACATGGCATTGTGACATGGGTGTCATGCTGGAGGAAATGTCCCTGCTAGATTAACCTCTAATAATAGACATTGCTCACCATTCCTGAGACATGCTGGGGTTTGCCTCAGTATATATGTGCATTGCAACATCTAAAGCAATATTTTGGTGATAATTAGATTGATAGAGGAGTCATGGAGGTTTGTTTGGAAAAATGGTATAGTAACTGTATACAATATGAATCTGGGATAGTACTGACACTAATCCAGAAAATGTATTCATTGTTTTGTTTTTTCCTGGACCTTCACCATACATGTTTATTCTTTCCCCTGAACTTTTCTTTTTAAAAAGAGTAGAAATTTGCTTGCACCAAATCATTTAATTATGCAGTGGCCCCACGGAATACACGCGTATTACTCCTGTGTCAGTACAACTGTGTAAACATGGGCAGTGAAGCAGCTATATATTTTTTAAGCTTGAGTATCAACCCAGTTTGGTAGAAAAAGTGTGAGCCACCAAGCTAGGCCTTTACAAGGCATGTTGACTTGACAAAGTTAAGCATGTGATTAATTTTGACTGGATTGTGTGTCATTTTATTGCTGCCAGGAAGATTCCCCTATGTATTATGCTTGTCATTCATTGTGTTTTGCTTTCAGGGGAACTGCTTCAGACAACTGTCACTTGATAGCTTTCACAGGTTGAATACCTAAGCACTTTAGAAAGAATCTTTAGTACACTAATAGCAGTTAATTATAGAGGTGCTCAGTGTCTGAGTCCGGAAGTGTTCTGTCAGTGACTTTTTTATTGCTTCCAAAATAACAAGCCTACCTTGTTTAGGGTGTGTTCATATAGGCACAAAGTACTACTAGCAGTTCATTTTCAAGGTGGAGTGTCTGTGTGTATGCGCGCACACACACACACACAATGCCATTTTTAAAGGTGATATTATGAATATTGCATCATAGCCTAGTCTTCTTTACCTGAAGCTATTCTGAAGTGATTAAGATTTGGATCTCTACAAAATGTTGAACAGGTGTGGGGAACTTTGGCCCTTCAGATGTTGCTGAACTGCAACTCCCATTATCAGTGGTCATTGACTATGCTTGCAGGGGCTGATGGGTGCTGTAGTTCAGCAACATCTGGAGGGTGAAAGATTCCCCTCACCTGATGTAGATGATCGTGTCCTTCTTGAAGATTTTATAAGAGCTCTTCACTTAAAATAGTGATAATTTTCATTTTTTTAAAAAAGTGCTGTCATATACAAGGAATCATAACTCTTAAAATTCAGATAATGTAATTATCTTATAATGGAAACACTGAGTAGGAAAAATTATTTACAAGTAATACCAAAATAGTATTCTAAGTTGATAACAATTTTGTGTATTAAAAAATATAAAATACAGTGTCTAATACTTGTCTGACACTTACTCACATACAGCTTATTCAGTCAATCACATATTTCATGCTAGTGGTGCTAAAGAGCCTGTCAGCTCTTGTCTTGCTCTCATTAAGCAGGTGCTAGGTTATTTTATAAATTCAACACACAGGCTCTTGCAACTGAAACTTCTTCTTTTTTAATTGACAGGGAAAAGTTCACCTCGAATTAAAACTGAATGAATTGATTACAGATAATGGATCAGTCTGCCAGCAGCTAGTAGTACAGTAAGAACATTTATCAATTCTTATTCTTGTTTTGCTTGCTAATGAATATTAACAGGGTAATTCAAGTCAGCTTTCAGTATTATAAAACACATGAAAACACAATTAAAAAATAGAAGCTTAAAGGTTTAAGTAAAGCAAACTTAGCCAATTCAAGTTGAACAAATGTGTTTTCAAAGATTCCACTTCAGCATAAAATGAACTGCCTGCCTTCCTGCTGAAGGTAAAACCACCACCAAGTACTGGACATGTGGAAGAGACTCTTGTAGACCTTTTTGGTTCTGTAGTGTTGCTGAATGCTTGCAGTAATGTATTCAGTGGTGTTTTTTATACACTTTTGGTTAGCATTGGTGTTTCTCAAGTTATACAAAGGAGTAATGGGAAAGGAAGTTGGCAATGTGTCCCATAAGATGTGAATGGACTTCACAGCTGAGGCACAAACAAGATGGTGCATCTTTTCTGCCACTGTCTTTCCTCACTGCACATGCACTGGTGCACCTCTGCCTGTGATAGGGACAAGAACTTGCACAAAGATGCATTCAAGATGAAGATACCAATGTTGTCTGACTTCTCCCTCTACTGCTTACATCAGTGGAAGATGTTCCAAGGTTTACAGCAGGTCTGCAAGGATGTTGGCTTGCATGTTGTGGGACTTCTAAGGGCCATTTCATACAGTGACGGATATAGATATATCTTTAATAGTACAATTGAAAGCTGACATGGTAATGAAGGGAAAAGGAAATACAACTGTTCCACCACTAACTTTCTCAAATAAAAAAATATGATAATTACCTTTCAACAACACCCCTGAATTACAGTAGCTAATAAATAACTTTTTCTTTGACACACTGTTTTCCCCATGATAGTTATAACTAATCAGTTTTACTCATGTGCTATATTCCAAGTTTTGTTCTGGCAGTTGTTAATTACCAGGTTTCTGAGCCAGTTTCTGACTTTCACTAGTCTTGTTCTAGGAGCAGTCAGAAACACTAGGCTGCTAATGTAGAACAGTAGTGAATCCACTTAGGAGAATAAAAGACAAGGCACATTCTAACCCCCAAAAGTTCTCTTTTTTCTAGTATACCATCTCCACAGTCTGCCTTTTAATAGACAAAACCAGTTTAACTGGAAGAGGAAGGGACCAAACATGCTTTGGATGTGAGCCAAAACGCTGTTGGCTAGCTTGCTGGAGGAAAGGCTTCCACAAACATTAGGAGATGACCATTCAAAGAGACAATGTAATTAAGCTTTGTGAAGTGCTGAGCAGTCACAGCTGGTTTCGCAAGATTTCAGACATTCTCTTCTGTATTCACAGGTCACACACAGGAAGGAGGCAACACCTCTTGTAGAATCCAAGAATTAATTAGCATGGTTAACTTAGTATAAAAGTGGTGAGGAAACGACTGATCTTAGACAAATAGATGGTTTCCTGGAGAGTACCTAGACCTCCAATGTGGACTAAATTGACTAAAGTTTAAACATGCAGTTGAATTCTGCAGAAGAAATAACAGGATCCCGCTCCCTTTTTCCTTGTTTTAATGAAGGTAGCCACAAGAGTGATCAAGGCCAATTCAGTCCCAAAACTAAGCCTTAACCCAGAGTCTAGATAATCAGTATCTCCCAAGAGTGCCTGAAGCTGAACCAACAGTATCTTCTTGAGCACCTTATTAAAAGAGAAATTCATGACCAGGCAGTAGTGGTCATACATGGTCAGTGTGTCTTTATCCATTAGACTTGAAACTGCAACTGAATTAATTTGCATTTTTAAAATTCTAGCTTGAAGGAATGTCATGGACTTCCTCTTATTAATGGACAAAATTGTGATCCTTATGCTACAGTGTCTGTTGTGGGTCCTTCAAGGTAATACTTTTAACATACATTCACACTGTCTTAAATAAAATAGGAAAATTAGACCTACACAAATTTAGTGATGTTGAAAAGGAAATGAATTATTGCTCCAATTTTCAGTTGATTAATGTAGAGAAGCTTAATGTTATTAACACAATTGTGGAAAATTTAATCAATTTCTTGACAACTTTTGACAAAGTAGTTGTGTTTGCCAAAGGACTTCCATTTGTGCAATAGGACTTCTCTCTCAGGGTGTCCCCTCCCCCAAGTCTGTTCTGGGAAAATAACTGAGGATATCAGCAGTGTGTGGAAAGACATTGTATGGGTGCCAGGTCCACCTGTAGATAGATAGCTGGTCTACCGACAGAGAAGCAACAGTAAGGTAGACCTGCAGTACAAATTTCTCAGGACAGACCCACCCTCTCCACCAGAAATGGCCACCACTCTGTGACCAGATCTTTCAGAAATGGCAGGCATATTATCTGATACTAGTTACATATGTTCCTTATTTATTTGGAATATATACTCCTCCCACATGTATGTACACCTATGTGTAACGCTCATATTGACTTCAGTAGGGCTACACAAATTCAAGTTATCAGTAATGCATCCAGTTTACAAAGAATGGCTTTCCTGTTTGAAGATAGGCTTTTCATAAACATAGTTTAACTGCATGGTTCATTCATATCAATACAGTGTTTTTATAATTGTATGTTTTTAAGTTCTGTATGGTAAAACTGTACCATATTGGAATAGGAATGACCAAAAGAAGACAAAAGTAAAGAAGAAAACAAGCAATCCACAATTTAATGAAACATTTTATTTTGAGGTAAGTAATCTATCAAAATAAGCTTTTGGTGTGTTGTCTGTGCTTTTATGCTATCGTCTCCTTTGTTAGCTGACTTAATACGGGAGGTCACCAGAGAGATAGGCAGAGTTTTAGTCAAAGGGTCAGATTTTAAACAAAACAAAGTAATAGAGAATGAAAACATAAATCAGAACTATTCTTGGCTAACATAGTCTTGTTTGCACATACCACTAAGCCAGCGGTTCTCAACCTGTGGGTCCCCAGATGTTGTTGGACTACAACTCCCATCATCCCTGAGCTCTGGCCTTGCTAGCTAGGGGTGATGGGAATTGTAGCTCAACAACATCTGGGGACCCACAGGTTGAGAAAGGCTTCACTAAGCCATACTATGGCTTGGTGCAAATGCATAGACTCTGGGAATAGCTCTTTCCAGACTAACCCTGAGCTGTGTAAGCTAGGTTTGTCCTGTGCTGTGCAGATTGTCAGGGTGTGTGAAACTATAAGCCCAGGTTTGACTTCATCAAACTATAGCTTAACAGCATGCGGGAGCAGAGCAGCTAGGGAGTAGAAAAGTGGCTGCAATCTCCTCTCTGGCACATTTGCATTGAACAATGGTTTTGCTTAGCAGGAAGTACAGATTGGGCTAATGAATTTTAATAATGTTAGCAGATAAGGAGAATGATAGAGGAGGGGGAAGCTTGGAAGAAAAGATATATAGTCTAGTCTTAGACATATTGAGTTTGAGAAAGTGATAGAAAATCTCCAAATGCATATATTGAATAAGTAGGCAAAGATGGATTAGACAGGGTGGGAGACATAGAAGTAAAGCTGGATGTCAACAGCATATAGGTGGTATTGAAAACCATGAAGTTTGAGGTCTTTTAAGAAGGAGGAACTGCTGGGGACCAAGAGCATCATGCTGAAGCCTTACCCACTTCACCCAAAAGAAAGGAGGAACTGAGGAGGCATTTCCCAGTGGAAATATTGAACATGTGATTTGACAGATAATGAAGATCAATCAGAGAAAATCTGTAGTGGAGGATTTCAAGGAAGAAAAGTTAGTTGTATAAAAGGTAGCATGCTATGAAGGACACAGGCAGAGATCTTTGGATTGGTCTGAGTTTAGTAAGAGCATTCAATGTAGACCAGAAGAAAATTGCTAGGAAGTCAAGAACAGTGGGAATGAACAGTAAGCTTCAGGAGTTTGGAGGCAAATATGTGGACTGTAAGTTGTGCACAAATCTTAGGTAGCCATTTTTGAGGCTATTTCAAATATGTGTAGCTCAAAGGATGGTTTGAATTTTCCTGCTATGAGCTCATGCAGCTCAAAATATGAGCTGCTTTATTCATCTTTTTGTAATAAAGTTTCATTTCTTCCCAATCGCTGATCAGTTTTTTGCTTCAAAAATCTTGGGCACAGTATTTGTTCATAGATGTTCTCCATTATGATTTCTGCTGTATGTGGCTAGAAATGCCGTCTTTGCTTTACATATCAGTGGCTTGAAGGGAAGGCTTCTTCACAGCCTAACTCTGTGGTTTGACTTTCCCCGGAATGCTTCTGTTAATGGTTGTAACTTAGTGAAGCACATTTTACAAGGTTAAAAAAAAATCTGATCACCTGCCAAATCTGATTTAGCAGCAAGTGTTGCAAAGCTACATATTCAAAACAATTGATTTGTTTTTTAAAAATAGTTTAGTTATGTGAATGTTGAACTATAGATTAAATCTAGTTTATAGTGTTAAAATTTAATTCTGATATTCAGTTCTGAAAGTATCCACAAATCATGGTAAGTCTTCTGCCTTTAAGGTCATCAGCTTAATCCTTCTGCAGAATAGAAAGCAGAAAATCATTGTTGCTGTGGTTGTGAATTATACTTGACTGATAACTGTACAATATTGACACTATTGTGTTTATGAAATAATATGCAGCTTGTAAAATATCCAGGAATGGCTTATAACATTCCTCTTGCTCACATGGTCAGCTGTGGTATGCATGTCTGTAATTTTCGTCTACCACACTTGACATTTCTTCATATGGGAGGAGCCCTGGAAATTACTGGGGGAGAGGAGGAGAAAAGGAAGATGGAACAGGGTTTTCTCCATGCTCTCTTCAGCAGCACATATACTAAAATTGGAATGATACAGAGAAGATTAGCATGGAACAGAGTTTTCTCCCCTCTTCCTTCCCATCAGTTCTCAAATCCCAGCTGCTAACCAGCAATTTGGGCCCTCCGTCCCCAAAGCCAAAACAGTTCAGTTAGAAGATCAGTTTGTGACAAACAGACATGGGTTGTTTGGGAGGAAAAGGAAGGGGTTAGCTTTCTTTCACCTTCAAAGCTTCTGTTGAGTGGAGGCACTAGCTCCACAACAAGCCCCCCTTTCTTCAGAGCTAATGCCTGCAAGTTATCTACTGTTGTATGCACCACATATTGCTAGAGCTGGGTTTTGGTGGGTGGAGGAGGCAGTGATCATTCCCACCCATATTTTAAATCCTCAGCATGTCAGCACAAACATAAGGTTGTATCCAGTGTTAGCCATTGACTCATTGAAATGAATGAATATGACTAACTTAGGTCCATTAATTTTAGCGGGTCTACTTAGTTGGATACAGCCCATAAATTATGTAGACCCACAAAGGAAATTTTGATTTATTTCTTACCTGGTGACAGAGGAAGGTGAAAGTGGCATGCATTCCAGATTATGGGGACCTGAATCACTTGAAGATTCAGGAACTCTCCAGCCTTAGCATTTCTAGTGGATCAGTTTTGAGAACTAGCTATTCTCATCCTGTTGAAAAATGGTAACTATGACAACATACAATGTAACCCTTTGCTTTTCTGCTTTCATGCTTCTTCAGTTTGATGTCTGTGCAGTTATTCTGCCATTTAGAATTCTGGGCAAGGGGAGAAAGAGTTCTCTGACCTTTGAGTGCAAAGTAAACACCCTTAGGCATCAAGACTGGGCAGCCTTCAAAACAGTATTGCCGATGGTAATTTATATGGTAGCTGATGGAAGGATGTGATCCTTTACTACCTTCTCGACCTTTAGTTTAATCCTTGGTGCCTTATTTCGCCAGATCCAAATTGTAGATAAGGGCAATTATTAAGAGTTTCCTCACTCAGTTTTGGGATATATTAGAACAACTTTGATTCTTTTTGTAGTAAATGTGTGGTATTGGTAGACTTCAAAATGCAAAAGGAGAAATAACTTACTTACATGAGTTTTACTTGCAGGTAACAAGGTCCAGTAGTTACACCAAAAAATCACAGTTTCAGGTGGAAGAAGAAGATATTGAGAAGCTGGAAGTCAGGTATATTCCTTAGTATATTAAAACCGATTATTCATTTTTATACAAAACTGTCAATGGTTTTTATGATGGAGATAAAAACAGTACTCAAGTACTACAGAAAGCTGTCCAGATAAATAATATCCAACTTTGGCTGGAGGCAGGGTGGGTGTAAGTCTAAAGACTTAGAGAGCTCATGATAATTACTTTCATAACTTGAACAGTTAATTTAGCAGAACATCTGACTACCTGTTTTATATAGCAAATGTGGTATATTCAGTATTACTTAACTAAAACAAGTCTTATTTCTTTGTATGCTGTAGCTGGCATTGGGCTCCCCTGCTCTCTTTGCTATGGGAAAAAGTTATCTCTTAGCTCAGTGCTTTCCCCTGGTTGGGAGGGGAGCAGGAAGGGAGTGGAAACACCCGAGTCCCTGTCTTCATCTTGACTCCACTTGAAACCCAGGGAGAAAGAATTATCATCTGAAAAGCTGAGGATAGGAATAGTTTATTTCTTAACTTGCTTGAACTATATAGGTAGGGTAATTTGGAACATCTGAGTGAAAATCACAATAGGCAACTCATTTAGGGAGGCAAGGGAACATCAATCATGCCACAACACAATGGATTTTATTTCTTTTCTTCTTAATATATGTGCTGTCTTAACAGAAATGTCAGTGAGGTAAGACTCAACAACCCACATAGAGTGCATGCCTTTGGGAGTCTTACAGCTTTTTAGGTTGTAAGAGCTTGAACTAAAAAATAAAAACCAGTGCATGTGTCATTGAAGTGTTACAGTTTAGTCAGAAAGAGCAAAAAGTAGGAATATTAATAAATGCAAACAGAACTGCAAATGCTTGAGAAGAAAATGGTAATGTCACTCTTTTCTTTTTTTTAGTGCCTCAGTTCATCCAATATTGCTTTTATCTTATTGATAAAGCCACACTTTTAACCAATATGCTGACATGGTTGCCTTTTATAGAAATAGGACACTTTTTGTCTAACTTAAACTATTGCGTGTGAGGTTATAAACTTGTTTGTGTGCATGCTGAATTGGTGTGGTTCTCTATGTGATGATAATGACTCTTACAGTTATATGAAAAATGATTATGACAAAAATGGTTAACTATTATTTAACTTTCAGGATTGATTTATGGAACAATGGTAACTTGGTACAAGACCTTTTCCTAGGAGAAATCAAGATTCCTGTCAAGGTGTTAGGAAGTGATTCCTTCCAAGCATGGTAAGAAAACTAGGCATAAGGCAGCTTGTGACATAGTTAAAACAAAAGGATAGGTTTGTTATCTGTATGACTGTATGAAAGTGTTTGTAACTGGAAACAAACAGTTGTGCTACAGTTGTTTCCTGCAGAATTGTACTTTATTCTTCTAGGCATTGCACTGCCTCACAGCATTCTACTAGGCCAAATTTAAATTTCACTATTGGTATAGAAGCCCCTGTACAAGCTTGGGATCAGTTTACCTGAGAGACCACCTCCTTTATCCCTTATCTTTTTTTCCTTATCCATTGCTAGTATTGTGATAATCTGAATATTGTTTTTTTGTTATATATTTCCTTTTTCTGCACACACTTTTGATAGCAGGCTGTTTAAAAAACATGCAAGTAAATAAATGCCAATTAAGCATATATATTTCAAATATATTAATACATTTATTTCTTGACTTGCTTACATCAAGCACAAACTCCACATCTAAAAGTGGTAACGCTTAAAATAATAGTTGATGCAAGTAAATGCTTGGTGTACTTCAATATTAATTTAAAAAGTCAAAAATTTATCTTAATAATCAAATTTAAGTTAGCTAAAATAAAAAGAAAGGAGGAAAGGCCAAGGTTATTGCTGCTTCTTTATTCTAGACCTAACTTTACTTGGTGAACTATAAATAAAATGCAAAATGAATCTCTGTCACTTGGATTTTCTTTTTTAAGGTACCTTCTACAGCCAAGAGACAATGGAAATAAGTCGTCCAAAACGGATGATCATGGATCACTTAGACTGAATATATGTTATGCTGAAGACTATGTGCTTCCATCACAGTACTATGCTTCCCTCAGAAACTTGCTGCTAAAGTCATCAGAAGTTGAGGTAACCTGCTTTGGGGACTGTTTAACTATGTCACTGCAGTAATAATAATAATTACAGATGGATAGACAGATATATATATATATATATATATATATATGAAAAATAATACCGTTACTTATAAGTATTTATAATTCTTTTACTTATATTAGTATGTGTAGTTATAGGTAACACTGTTACTTTTTAAAATTAGTTAAATGCTCTTGTAGAGGTACACTGTACAACATGAGAGTATTTAACTATTTTTTAAAAAGCCACTCCGTATGTCATGAAAAGGTGGCATTTCAAAAGCTACTTGATGTGGCTGGCTTGAGAATTGCAGTTCAAAGAAAATGTTCTAGGCATGCATAATCCAGGGCGAATTTAGAACATTATACGTCTACATTTTGGAATTGATTTAAATTCTGGTGGTTCTGTTGTCTTTCCGTTTGGTACAACTGGTACTTATTTCAGTTATATTTCCCCCTTTTATAGCCTATTTCTGCTTCTTCTGCTTACATTTTGGCTGAAGTATGTCGAGATAAATATGATGCCATTTTGCCTCTTGTAAGGTTGTTGATACATCATCATAAACTAGTACAATTTATCACTGCAGTGGCAGAGTTAGAATTGACGGATACCCAGTAAGTATTTCATTTCCCCTCTTTTCTCCCTCCTCCCAGTATTGGTGTCCATGACAAGTGCATATTTCTGTAATTTTAAGATGTTTTAAATGGTTTTAAATAATGTGTTTTAATTGTTGTAACCTGCCCCTGGGACCTTGGGTGAAGGGCAGGTATAAATTGTAATAACAGTAAGCATGTAAAACTTGTAAAATTTGCTGCTTCAAACTACCTTAGCAAAAGGTATCAAACAAGTTGCTTGATGGTAATGCAAAATGCATGCTTGACAGGGATCCACAAATGAACCTGCCTCTACTATACATCGATCCCCAACATCCCAAGAAATTTTGTAAACCACTTTGAGGTTTTCTATATTCTATAAGCAAGCAGTATAAATTTTATGAAATAAATAAGTAAACTTAAATAAGAACTATAGTAGAACTAAACTGAACTAAAATTCTGGCAAGGTCCATTGATCTCCTGAACCTGAGGAAGGGCAGGGAGTGTCTGCCAGACACTGTTCCCCCTCACTGCCCTATCAGTGTGGAGCACTTGGGAGACTTCTCTGAAGATCAGTATGGCCTCAAAAATAATACGTCACCCCTCTCCTGGTCTCAGGGTGAACACAGTGAATTTTACTGGTTACTAAGGTTAGCCATAGTTTGTGGACCTCTTATAGTGGATCTCAGGTGGCAGACTAAACTTAGGTGTGTGTCTGTGTGATCCCATTACTGTGGATAACTTGCTGATCCTTCATTATTAGTTGGCTATATTGCTAGCTCTGCTTTGACTCTGAATAAATATCTAATGATACAGCACAACGTTCTACTTGTAGATAGAACCAGAAGAAAGGACAGTTCGTCCATTTGTCAAATAGGAATGTACTTGTGTAAAGGAATTGACATTTTCAGATGTGTTTTTGAAGATAGGTTTAGGGGTGTTTAATTGACAGTTCACTACCAATACTACCAAACTGGTTGAAAAAGAGGTACCTAGGATGATAGGTTTGTGTCTTCTACATTTAAAAAGTTGTTAGCTTTAATCATTGAAGATATCTTTCCTAGTCTTGATTTCTGTCAGTTGTGAATAGGATAGGTGTCTGCTTAGGGCAGATTTTTCTTTACAGCTCTATAAGGATAACTTAAAGTTTATAACTAGTTCGGCTTCCAGTAGGCATAGACACCTATTTAATCTTAGTTAGCTAAATATATCACAGATATTGCAGGTTTTTTAAACTCTGGTTTCTGAATACCATCTGTATATGAGCTAGATTGCTAGAAACTTTTCACAGAAAACTTAGGTTATGATTTATATATTCCTTCCATCTTGAATTCTTAATGATTCATATTGCTTTGCAGGGAAGCAAATACAATCTTCAGAGGGAATTCTTTAGCTACTCGATGCCTAGATGAAATGATGAAAATAGTGGGAAAGCACTACCTGAAAGTTACATTAAAACCAATTCTTGATGAGGTACTGTAACATTATGCATTAAAGTTTACAAAGCTGGTTGGTTAAATATTATTTTTTTGGCACTGCTTCCAGCTTTATTAACCAGTGACTCAGTGCAGAGTTGTTTCTTAGATATCAGCCAGTGAGCACCACAACAAAACTCCACTTTATTACTAAGGACGACATAATACAGTTCCTACTTTCTACAAAACATCTGCATGGCGAGTTATCGTGACTCTTGTAAAGTGTAGAAGGGTCCCACTACACATGTTATGGAAAATCTCTGCAGCTTCCAGACAAGTGTGGTGGCTTTCCATATGATTGTAATCTGCCTGCTGTGCCCCTTAAATACATACAGTATGCAGACATGTTTCTCAACAGCAAGAATACTACTGGTATAGGAATGAAGTTGCCAAAGACAACTCATACCTAAATGTACTTGAAGTGATCTCTTCAGTATCATCCATCTATGTGTACGTGAAGCTGTGCCTATGTAGTTCTGATCCTATTCATATAAGTCAGTTACAGGAAGGAAACAGCTGGTGTCTGTTCTTAACAATTTATATACATACAACTTCTTCATCCGGGCAGCCTGAAATCCAGTCTCCAGGATTATGGGGGGGGGGGTAATAAAACACTTATCCACAATGTTGCCATTAACTTACTAGATTGCTACTGTGGGTGCACCTTTTCAGCATATTAAGGAAGATTGAAAGAAAAGAAAATGAGGGAAATCAAGGTACCTTCCTCCTTGAAGATGCATGGTTTTGAGGTGTTAGTGCGGTCCCTAGAAACTTAAACATGCAGTGGCCATCTTTTTTTCAAAAGTTTGCAGTATGCCTACAGGCAGCTTCTGGGGAACATTGATGGGTTTTGCCCCTCTTCTTACCTCTGGCTCGGTAAAGGTGAACAGACCTGAATAATGCCCTGTCCTGATATAACTGACTAAAATTTTACTCTTGTTTTCAGATATGTGATAATCCCAAACCTTGCGAAATTGATCCTTTGAAACTGAAAGAAGCTGATAATGTTGAAATACACCAGGTGTGTTTAAGTGATTTTGTTCAGCTTATATTCAAGCACCTAGTGCAGAGGTGGGGAACCTCAGGCCTGGCCCTGAGGCAGCACTCTAAGCCTCTCTGTCTCAACCTCTGGACTCTTCTCGGCTACACCCCTATTGGCCCTGCTTAGTGCTCTCTTTGAGTGTTTTTGCCTGGCTGGAATATGTTATTGAACTTTGATAATGCCTCTTGCTTTTCTTAATGAAGGACAGAGGTGTGTAAACCAGCCTACTGTATAAAGGTAAAATTTACATTAATTGATTTGTCCATTTTTGCCTCCAGTGTCTCCTACCACTGGCATATGGGACCTAGAAGGTTGCCAGAATGCAGCCTTGGGCTGCAAAAGGTTCCCCACCCCTGAGCTAGTGTATCATCAATTTTTGGAGTGATAAATGTTAGCCATGCTAAACTTCAACATCAAGCAAAATTGCTTAGAATCTGAGTGTAATTCTTCCACTTGTGTTGACTTCCAGTTACCAATGTTCTCTGTATATGGTAACTTCCATTATGTAGACCTCAGTATAAATAAGTACTACTGTAAATTAGTTCATAATTCAGTTCATAATGCTGAACATGCACCTTACATTGTTGGGTTCAAAACCTGAACCCATTATGGTAGCCTTGGGAGTTGTTGCTATTAAGTATCAGGTTACTCTTTGTTCAAATAAAAGTATTAGTGAGCTGCAATAAAGATAGAATTTGTAAGCCACTTTGTACCATAAAAAAGCTGTTTCTAATTATTAACAGTAAGCATTGGTAGTGATATATGGATTGTCTTTTGGCTAGCTTGTACCATTGGCAGCAGTGAAAGAAGATGTCAGTGCACTTTTCTATTGTGTAACTATGTACACAGGTAACTCGCAACTTATGTGTGTTTTACATGCATAATTTGAACTTTATGCGCTTGGCCGAAAAAAATAAATCAAAAGGGGTGAGCATCTGGCGGGGGGGGCATAGGCAATCCCACCTGTCATTGCCACCCCACCTTGGGGTGGCAATCCCACCTTGGAGATCATGCAGAGGTAGAGTACAAGTTGCCTTGGGAGAGCATGGGAGGGGAGAGAGTAAGAGTGGCCTTGGAGAACTTGTGCTGTGCTTTTTATGGGGGGCATTTCCAAGTTTCCACAGGGTTGTTTTGACTATACTCTATTTTGGCTTTACACTCTATATCTCTAGAACGTAACCCTCACATAAGATGTGATTAACCTGTACATATGCCAGTGTGTTTTATTGACCTTTAAAGTATATGATCTACATTTGCCTCTGTTCCCAAAAGATTGCCATTGTTATGCTAGAATGGAGAACTTGTATGTAAAATTTTGTATTAGATTTTTCTTTGACAATAGAATAAAACAGTATGGATTTCTGAAATAATTTGTTTGCCTTCTAGGAAAATCTGCGCTTCTATGTTGACAAAGTATTCAGTACAGTTGTACAGTCAAGTATAAGTTGCCCTAAATTAATGTGTGATGTGTTCTGTTCTCTGAGGCGCTTGGCTGCTGAAAGATTTTCTAGTAAGTGTATTTTTTTAATTAGAAACTTATGCAAGACCTCTTGAAGTCCATGGAAATGTTCTCAAAGAGTTGTCCAGTAGCATTCATAAGGAAACTGAAATGACTAAATTAGCAACTTTACATTTTCAATAGACTTTAAAAATGTTTATTGTAAACATGATCTGCTTTCTGTAAGCTGTGTACGGGTATATGTATTTGTTAATCTATACTATTTGGCATCAGCAGAACTGCATGCTTGTTATACCAAAGCATCAGTATGAAAAGAGCACAAGATAAGAGACATACAGTATAAGAGAAAAATACAAACACAGATCGTGTTTTAAAATGTTGCATTAGACAACATTTTGAAATACAGCCATGCATCTGTTAGTGTTACTTATTGGTTAAAATATGTGAAGCTTTGAATAGCAAGTTGAATAGTACGTTGTTATACGTATTCTATATTGAACATACATATACTATACAACATCTCCCCCAACATGAAAAAGGGGAAATAGCCTTCTTGGTATAGAGTAAAATATGTGTTCTCTGAAAATTATTAGAATGTATAGTTTATCTGATATAAAATATAAATAGTTGCTTCAATTGTACATAATGATAAACGATGGTTTACATAAGGGATGGGGAACCTGTTCCCTCCAGAATAAGTTGAACTCCTAACTGTAAATGTCTCTTACCATTGGTCATACTGGCTGGGGCTGATTGGTTTACATTAATGGGCCTTGCGTTTATGAGCTCCCCATTCCCTTTTCTCCAGCACAGCTGTGAAGCAAACCAGTCTTAACTATGTTTAAGTAAACAAGTTAACTTCAAATCCTGGCTTGTTTCCATAAAACATAGAGAAGAATTGGTATAGTTTTTAGTTCAGACACAATAATAAGCCATGATTAACTGAAAACAGAAGCAAACCCTTCCAGTTTCCTCTCTGCAATAGTGCTGGAGGAGGGGAGATGGAGCTCACAAGCTCAAGGTTTGTGTACATGACTAAATCATAGTTTAGGTACAACCAGATGTGTTACAGTTCTTATTTGTGCCCTATAACAAATGGCAAAAGCATCTTGCATCACAACCACACTTTCATTTCATCCTACTTGCTAGTTCTTTATTCTGCCAAAGAACAGTACTTCTTTTTCTAATGACATTATCCTGCTAAAGTTTTTCATTGTCTTCATTTCCTACCAACTTGTAATACATCTTACATTTCATGGTTTTTCTCTGCAGATGACCCTCATGTACAATATTCTGCAGTGAGCAGCTTTATATTTCTTCGTTTCTTTGCTGTAGCTGTAGTATCGCCTCATACTTTCCATTTACGACCTCATCATCCCGTAAGTTTTAATAATGTTCTGTCCAAACTCTCTAGGCAAGGTTTGTTAGGAAGATAAATATAGAAATAAGCCTAGCGTTTGCAATGTGAATGGAGAGTTGAACTGTGAGTTTTTAGGCCCCTAGGATATAATTTAAGTAAACTGTAGGTAACTACATAGTCCCTAAGTCCCCACAGTTCTGAGCTATTATCCTGCCTGAATATTAATAATAATAATAATTGGAAAATTGATATGAGTAGGTAGCTGGCACCCTGATCACTTGTATGGTATATGGTTGCATTTCCTATTGACTTCAAAGTAATCTCAAACAGTGACAGAAAGCCGTAAAAGAGAAGTCTGGGTTATCTTGAAGGGGTGTATAGAAAGCTATATTGTTAATATTCTGGTAATATGTAGAGAATGTTGTTCAGGATGTCAAATGGGACAGTTATAGCTTGGTATCATGTGAAACATTCTATGTAACTTTTCCTGCACAGAGATGTTTTCGTAAGAACATAGCATAGAAAGTGGCCTCAAAAGCATTGTGCACTGCTCATCTCAAAAAAGAAAATATTCCACAATAATAGCTTTATTTTCTTGGGTTATTGATGCTCATTTGTAGTTTGTCTTATAAGAACTTAAAAAGAGCCCTGCTGGTTCAGGCCAAAGGCCCATCTAGATCAGTGTCCTGTTCTCACAGCGACTAACCAGATGCATATGGGAAGCCCATCACAACCCTCTTTCCCATTTGTGAGTCTCAGCAACAGTATTCAAAGGCATCAGTTTTGCAACATTGCTTATGAAGTAGTAGTGGCGTGAACTACCTGGATCTAAGTTGTTAAACATATGGAAAAGCTATTAAAAATCAATATACTCTTTATGGCCAGGGGTTGGCAAGGTTTACCTCGCCTGGACCGATTCACTCCAGCGGAGATCCTTCTGTGGGCCAGATTGCACGCATGCATGAACGCATGTGCCTGCAATTTCCGGCGTCTGTGCAGATGGGATTTCTGGCATTGCAGAAGTGAGTCGCTGCGCCAGTTTAGCGCAGTGCGCGGGGACTCACTGAGTGGGCAGCTCGGGGGCCAGTTAAACGACCCCCGTGGGCTGCTTGTGGCCCATGGTCCTTAGGTTGCCTACCCCTGCTTTATGGCAGTGTACTTCCTTAATTAGAGGATACTGAATAGTACTACTGTACTGAGAGCCAGTGTGGTGTAGTGGTTAAGAGCGGTGGACCCGTAATCTGGTGAACCGGGTTTGCGTCCCCGCTCCTCCACATGCAGCTGTTGGGTGATCTTGGGCTAGTCACACTTCTATGAAGTCTCTCAGCCTCACTCACCTCACAGAGTGTTTGTTGTGGGGGAGGAAGGGAAAGGAGGTTGCTGGCCGCTTTGAGACTCCTTAGGGTAGTGATAAAGCGGGATGTCAAACTCTTCTTCTTCTGTAGCTACTGTTCATGTAATCAGTGACATGTGTTTTCTGGAAAACTTTGAATTGGAAGTTTTTCCTATTCACATTGCATAGGCTAACTTACATCAGAAACATATTCTGATGCTCCAAAGAGTGATTTAACATTCCTCCCCCCCCCCCCCCCATATGCCACAAAGCATTTGACCACAAATATTTGAGGGGAGAAATTAATGCACACTTAATATGTATTGTTATGTAGACATTTTTCTTGCAGTACTTAAAAAGATTTAAAGACAATGTTAGAGTTAATTACCTGTAAACATTATTTACAACTTTGAACCTGCCAAGCTTGCCTAATGTTTGCAATTGGCATCCATTCAGTGTTACTAATGAACTTATGACAGAAAACATTTTTCCAAAACATTTTCTGCACCACTGCATGTAGTTCTTACCAGCACACCATGTATCCACTGTACTCATTTTCGCCTGTCACTGCTCCCTCTCACTCATACCTCCTCTTAGGATTCTGATCCTTGTTAGCAAAAGAGGAGAGACTTAATTTCATAGAAGTGGCACCGCTGTGTCCTTAGGCAAAACTAGGTAACTATGTGGTTTGGTGAGGTCGAAATACATTCCTTCATGTAGCATCCAGCCGTTAGATTGGGGACCATATATCACAATTTCAGAAGGGGCATTAATAGAAATGTCAGATTTAATTCAAGACGCTATTCTGCTACAAAATAAATATTCAGCTAGTTACATGAATTGGAGCAAAACAATATTGCTCAGTCTCTGATTCAAAGATTATGTTAGGGCATAGCCTTTAAATATTCAAATAAGTGAAATGTTTCAGTGTCAGATTATACAGGTCTGTGTATTGTAAAGTTAGCACAAATGTTTAACATCTTAAGTATGGATATTTATATAAAACACTTAAAGCTTTTCTTGCAATGAACTGGTATATACATCTTTTAAATGCATTTTGATAAATAAATGAAGTAGAATTTCTCTGTGAAACCTTGGCTCCTTTTAAGCAATAAAGTACAGCTCTTTTTGTCTGGTGGAGACGTATCAAACTGTAGAACCAGAATCTATAATGTAAGATGTTTCATCTACTAATAGATTGAAACAGTACCTCTCATGAGGGGACTTCTGCTCACTGAAATAATACTCTCATTGCCCAGTAACAGATTTTCACCTGCTCCTCATGCCCTCCCAAACAAATCTGCTCTGAATGAAAAGACCTTCCAGAACAGTATGGGAGGTGCACAAGGAGCTGCAGGAGCATTGGCAAAAATTATATCCTTCCCCCATGCTGTACCACTTCTATTAATAGGGGCTTCTGCTTGTATCAAAGGCCCTTGTGCTCATGAAAATTTGTTGGAGTCTGCAAAACACTGCTTCATGCTGTGTCCATCTCCATTATTCTTATATGAAAGCTGCCATGTGGCAGCTGTGCAGTAAAGTACTTGGTAGATGTTCTTTCATTGTAATACTATTAGTTATTTAACAAGATTTATATACAATTTAATCATCAAGTTTCTAAGTGCTTTACATAAAATATAAATTAAAAATAATAGAATCAGATGTTAAAAGCAAGGTGACCCAAGATTCAAAATTTAAATCGAATCAATTTAAAAAAATGTTTACATTATAAAATCACATATTAAAATACACTTCACGTGTGCATGTCTGGGTTGGCTTGCCTGAAAAAAAAAAGCAGTTTTTAGCAGGGGCCTAAAACAATACTATGACACCAGTAAAATGGCAACTTTACCTGTTTCTTATATGTTTCTTTTAGGATGCACAGACATCTAGAACATTAACCCTTATATCAAAAGCCATTCAGACACTGGGGAGCTGGGGAAGTTTGTCCAAAAGCAAGCTAGTAAGTACCTGATGATTTATTCTTTTGTTTTGCTTCTGGTATCTTAATTGCTAAGGTTTACTCACTTCAATTTTCTCTCTTTTAGTCAAGCTTCAAGGAAACATTTATGTGTGAATTTTTCAAAATGTTTCAGGAAGAGGCATATATTGAAGCTGTCAAAAAGGTATTTTTTATATATATACACATTCTTTTAGTTAAAGTATGCGTCCATTTTTTTCTTGCATTCCTCCAAGGATGTCAGGAACTGTACTTGGAGGCTATCCCTTTTGATACACACAACAGCACTGTGAGGTAGGTTAGATCAATAGATGGACAAATCAGTTGCTTACAGCTGGCTAGTGGTTTGAACCCAGATCCTCTGTTTACTGCACAATGCCACCCTGTACCCCTCACGTGCACACTTGTTTTGCTAAAGTACAATGGCAGAAATGTTTTTAAGATGCAATATTTTAGATCAAATGTGAAGGTAAAAGGCAGAAACAACATCTTAGAACTGTAAATTAACTTTGGTTAGCTTAGACTTCATGTATATTGATTTTTAAAAAAACTTTTACAAAAGTTTCTACAGTTAAGTATGGAGAACAATTCACATTATTTTAACAAGGTCTCCATGTTCTACTTTCTTCTATTTGAAAGTAGAAGAACTTAGCTTAACAAAAGATCAGTGAAAGCTGGGGAGAAACGATCTGATCTGTTAGGCCGGAGAGAAAAGCCTGAGGGGACTGTGCCTGCCTCCCAGAGTTCTTTTTTCTCCTCCCTCCGTCATCAGCAACCGCCCTCAAATTTCATGTATATTGATTTTTTTTTAAAGCTTCTACAGTTATGTATGGAAAACAATTCACATTATTTTAACATGTTCTCTTTTAGTTTTTAGATGAGGTATCATCTACTGAAACTAAAGAGCCAAGTGTCATGAGCGAGTCGATTCATCTAAAAGAAGGGTAACTGAAGTACAAAGTGCTGTATACTGACGAGTGTTTTGCTTGAATACATTATTTTTGTCATCTCTTTGAACTAGTTCCAGCCTAGAACCTTTGCTTCCCTGACTACTTATGTGCCAACTCTCTCTAAGGCAGTAGCCTACTTACATATGTGCACAATTTCTTGCTCCCATTACCATTGTATACAAAATACCCCTTTTTATCAGTACAAGATTCTTGCAAGGAGACGATAGTTTGTTATTGTAGTTAATCACCCTGTAGCATTCTTACCTTAAATTGATGGTGGGAAGAACTTGCAGAGCTGCAACAACCAACTTTCATTTTCTTTTTAAAGTGGAATGGTGTGAGCAAGTCTTGGAAAGAGAAATAATAAAAATGTTTTCTTCATATTACTTTGAGGATAAGTGAAAATTATTTTTAAAATACTACTATAACAACTATACATAAACGTGCCCCTTATACCATTATAAATATTTCCATATTTTTAATCATATTTATTCCTAATAGTTCTGGGTTTTTTAAATTTAACTTTGTATCCTACTAAAGTCTCATATTCAACTATAAATTGTTCAATTTCTGACAAAGAAATGGTGGTCCACTTAGTGTTATAACTATATAACAGACTGAGGTTGAATCCTGACAAGACAGAAGTACTGTTTTTGGGGGGACAGGGGATGGGCTGGTGTGCGGGACTCCCTGGTCCTGAATGAACCAGGTGCACAACCTGGGAGTCATTTTGGACTCACAGCTGTCCTTGGAGGCTCAGGTCAATTCTGTGTCCAGGGCAACTCTCTACCAGCTCCACCTGGTACACCGGCTGATACCATACCTGTCTGCAGACTGTCTTGCCAGAGTGATGCATACTCTGGTTATCTCCTGCTTGGACTACTACAATGCGCTCTACGTGGGGCTACCTTTGAAGGCGACTCAGAAACTACAACTAATCCAGAATGCGGAAGCAAGACTGGTGGCTGACTGGGAGTGGCCACAGGGACCATATAACACTGGTCCTAAAGGATCTTCATTGGCTCCCAGTGTGTTTCTGAACACAATTCAAAGTGTTGCTGCTGACCTTTAAAGCCCTAAACGGCCCCCCATTGTTCAGCCCAGACACTGAGGTCCTCCTCTGAAGGTCTTCTGCTGTTTCCCTCACTGCAAGAAGTGAAGTTACAGGGAACCAGGCAGAGGGCCTTCTTGGTAGTGGTGCCCTCCTTGTTGAACACCCTCCCTGTCAAGGAGATAAAAGAACTACATAACTTTTAGAAGACATCTGAAGGCAGCCCTGTAACCGGAAGTTTTACTGTTTCATGTTTTATTATGTTTTGATATATGCTGTAAGCCACCCAGAGAGGCTGGTGAGACCCAGGCAGTTGGGTGTGGTATAAATAACAAAATTATTATTATTTTATTATTATTATTTATTATATTGCTTGTAAGGACACGCAAGTCCCCTTACCAAACACAATGCATTCCCTGGAAATTGTTAGGTGAGCGTTTGTTTAAGGAGTCCACAATTTCCATTGATTCCTATGGGAACATTTCTAATTGGAGGATTTGTCCCAACTCTTCCTGAAATTGCTGCAGCCTACCAATAAAAGACAGACAAAGGAAAAACTGATTAGTTCAGTCTCTCCTGCTCCCTGATTTGTCTGAGATTGCTTCCTGCATGGTTTCTGCTCCCAAATGGCTACTGCTGGCCAACAAAGCACAAAGTAAGGAAGTTGGCAAACTCTGGGTGTTTGGATATCTGAATCTGTGTAGTTGTTTGAGCATAATTGGATAAGTATTTTTTTTTGCATAATGAGTAGGCAGATTGAAGGACCTGTGTGTAAGTGCAACAGGGAACTCTATAGGAAGCATTTTGAAGCATTATTTTTAATAATCCTTTGTATTCTATTCACAGGGAAATGTATAAAAGAGCACAAGGAAGAACACGTATTGGGAAAAAGAATTTCAAAAAGCGTTGGTTCTGTTTGACAGATAGAGAGCTCACTTATCATAAGCAACAAGGTATTAGTGCTGTTTATTTGCAACTTCAGCATTTTAAGTTACAGGATGTGGTCTATTTATAGTACAGACTTTGTTCTTTCGTTATGGTAATTAAATGAATTCATTAAAACAGAATCCTGTTTTTGTTCAAAGGGTATAAAGTAGTAAAAATATGTTGTCTTCTATATTTTGAAGGTATTTTTAAATTCCAGCTCGTATTTCCAAACCCAGTGCTAGTCTAGAAAAACAGGTGCCAGAACTCACCATGAACGCCTCCCTTGTTGTCTTATGATGGCAATGGTGCCCTCCTGAGAGGTGCCAGAACTGTGTTCTTGTGAGTTCTGGATGAAAAAAAAGCCCTATCCAAGCCTGCTTACTTTCTTACCTAACAGAGGCACTTGCATATATGTGTTAACCATAATAGAGTTGGCAGGCATATGCTTTTTCTACTGCTCTTGCTCCATAGGAAATGAAAAATGGAATGCTAGAGTTCAATTCCAAATTCTACTAAGATTTTGTCTCCAGCATTATCCTAATCAATAGTTTTCTTTTCTATAGTTTGTACCAATTTACTCATTCTTATTTACACAGATAAAGATCCTATTTACACCATTCCAATCAAAAACATCCTTGCAGTGGAAAAGCTTGATGAGAATGCCTTTAACAGGAAAAACGTAAGCTGGATTTAGTTTTGAAATATTAGTTAAGAATACACTTAGCTTTTAAGCTAACTGCTCCACAGGGCATTTGTTCTTGGAAAATAACATTATATAATTATCATGTTTACTTGCAATGCCCCCATCTTTTTGAAACATTTATCAACCATATTGTAGATCAGAGCTGAGCAACCTAAACTGGTTGGCAGGCCAAATTCTTATCTCCCCTCTCTCTCATTGGCCAAATTTGAGAGCTCCACAGAGCTGCCATCCTGTCAATTAAATGAAATAACAATGACATCAGATGATGATTGTGCAATGCTTTGACACCCTACTGATGAACAGACTCAAAATTATCATCTTTCTGCTGATGTTGGGGGGGGCATAATATCTGGCCTGCTTTCTGCAGGGATCAGCTGCATGATCAACTTTCTACACAGAAATCCAGTTGTGGGGCAGCTGAACATGGTTTGAGGAAACTGGCTAAATTGGGACCCATACCAGGTCAAATTTAGCCTGGACAGGCCAGAGGTTCTCCACTCTTGTAGATGGAACTTAACATATAATTGAGGGAAATACCGTGAAAAGTATCCTGAGTTAATAGATTTAGGACAGGCTTCCTCAACCTCGGCCCTCCAGATGTTTTTGGCCTACAACTCCCATGATCCCTAGCTAGCAGGACCAGTGGTCAGGGATGATGGGAATTGTAATCTCAAAACATCTGGAGGGCCGAGGTTGAGGAAGCCTGATTTAGGAGGTCTAAATAAGAAACACTGGTTAAGATGTCTAAGCAGGCAATGTGCATCTACTAAACTATGAATTGAAACTCATGAAACTCTAAAATAGAAATTATATGAACAAGATATGATGTGGAAACACCAAGATAAGACTGGATAGAATTATGAATTTTGTTTGGACTGATTGGGACTGATTTGGACATTAACGCAGTAATAAGAAGATGATCTGAATCCCCCTTTGGACCTTGAAGTATGGGTCCCCCCCAAAAAATTTAAAAATTTGGCTTTGTAATTTGGAATTTATGCGATGTGATTTAATTTGATGTGATTGGCCAGTTAATAAAAATTATTTTTTTTAAAAAAATGAAACTCATGAAACTCTATAACATTTGTTATCCCGCAGATAACAAAATTTCTGCTCAAATACCTATCCACCAACTATACACACACATACACGTGGGGATGGATACATATATCCATATCACGGCCTAGCCAATTGTCCTGGATCCATACTAGACAACATCAAGCTTATAAATAAACTAAAGAACTGGCTTACGTGAAATAGATAATTATTAAAGCCTCAATTAAAAATAGACTTCTAATTTGGAGGGCAAAGGTCCCTTAAAGGTAAATGCTTAATTTCAAAATAGTTGAAAAACATTACCCACAAATACTTCGTTCATATATGCAGTCAATACATTACAACTTAACAATGTCCTTATATAGCAAAAGAGTTACCTTAGCTGCTGATAACTTGATACTGTGACAGTAAAATGTATATGCAAATATCATACAACAATGGGGAGGAAATTAATACAGGCAATGGCCATTTTACGCTTGTCCAATATGTGCGCAACCACACAAACATATCCACAACCCAGAAGAGGCCAGAAAAGTGAGTGGGGGTCAAGAATGTAACCCCCACCCAAAATGGTTTTTGTCTGTATAGCAAAAAGTGACCAGTTTATACATTTTTTGAGTCCTGTACTACTTTTATAGCCGCCATCCAACCAATGTCATCCTTAAGCCCACAGGCATTAATAAACACAAGGCAGGTTCAATTTGGGATGCACTTTCTTTCATATTAAGGTTTTTGGTTGAGAATACTGTTTTGATTCTTCCTATTAATGATTATTTTCCAGAAGGAGCTGCTGCTTGAAATATAAGGGGCAGGATCCCGCATAATGTTAGCGCAAGAAGCAGGAGAGTTGCTGTTGTGCAAGCCATTTTGTTGTGAAAGCAGGGTATATGTTATGTTAACACTGTTCAAGCTCTTCTGCCCACCCAAGGCGCCTGTTAGATCCTGCTGTTGCAGTACATGAGGAACGGGGCTTCTGCTAGTCACACGACTGTTGTGCTAGTAGCTGCCACAGTTGAGTCTGTTTCTTGGTTTATGATGTAAGATGGGATGGACAAGGAGAAGGATGTCATGATAAGTAACAATATGGCTGCCGAGAGAACTAAGCTGATGAAGGGTGTAGCATTGCAGTCCTGCTACTAAGCAACAGAACAGAAATTTCACAAAATTGCTAAATAAAACAGCAAATGAAGAGAATTTTGTGCTGCTTGTCATTTGGAGTCCTGTGAATAAACTGTGGGTTGCTGAATAAAAAGGATATTTTCTTTCTCAGATGTTTCAAGTGATACATGCTGAAAAGCCACTCTACGTGCAAGCAAATAATTGTGTGGAGGCTAGTGAGTGGATAGAAGCTCTCTGTAGGAAGAGCAGATACAACGAAAGCAGACTGAGTGTTTATCATCCGTCTGCTTTTTTGAATGGAAACTGGCTTTGCTGTAAGGCTACATCAGAGAACTCAGAAGGTTGCACACCATGCACTGTGTAAGTAACATCTGCAAAGAAAGATGTATACTTGTTTGGAAATAGAAATAAGATTGGTCTCTGCCTATTTTTGCTGGGATTTCAGTCAGTCCCTGGCACGTTTGTTGCCTAAAGGGGCCTCTTAGCAGAATAGTGTGTGTATGTTTAAGGCCGCTTGTCATAATAGTTAACCTAGGATTTGTAGCTAGAGAGATGTGTGCTTCCTATACGATATATTCCAGTCCTTTAGTTCACAGATAGCAGGTGGAAGGAACAGGCAACATTGTAATCGGGAAAATAGATACCATTGATGGCGGGAGCCAGTTGCATGTGTTAAACTGCTTTAGAGAATGGTTTGTAACAGTGAAGGGTGGAGATGTATGTATATGTATATAGTTTATAAACTTTTAATTGCAGGGGTGTGCCTAATGACATCCAAATAGAGATTGATGGGGATCGAGAAGCGGAGAGAATCTACTCCCTTTTTGCTATCAACATGCCAAAGCTGCAGAAGATGGAAGGTACAGATATACTAATTCAAGTAGTGCTGACTTCTTAGAAATAGTAGTTTTGGAGGAAAAAACATTCTTTAGTAAATTGTTAAGTTTATGAGAATTGGTTATAGAACAAGTGGCAAATAGATTTCTTTTGTGTCCAGTAAAGTAGTTTTCTTTCTTAATTATTTTTTTTTAAAAAACATTTTCTGTTACATATGCTTCTGCTTCTGAACACGTAGAAGAATACAGGTTTTGTTTAATAAAAATTAAGGCCTCCCTAATACTGTTGCTTGTACGTACTTATTTTTAGAGGCTTGTGAAAGTATAGCAGTCTATCAAGGTCCGCGGAAGGAACCGGATGACTATTCTAATTTCAAAATTGAGGACTCAGTCGCAACTTTTCAAACACTTAAGCAAATAATATCTGTTGTAGAAAAGTTGGATGAGCATCATGACAGACATGGGAAGAAAAGATCATCTAGTGCTAAATATGGCAGTGAGTAAGTATTGTAGGTACTTCTACCTTTAGGGTTGATCTGTCTCCTGACAAACCAAATGTACTCTGAAATATCACCCAACTTTTTTTCTCAAGGTAAACCATGCAGATTAGCTCTGCTTCTGAAAAATAGTTGACTCAAACCCAGACACATTACTATTACACATCTCTATATTTAGCATAAATAAGCTGTATCAATTATGCTATTCTTGGTTACTGTTTCTTATAGAAGAAACAGTAAAATGTGGACCGGTCGAGGTAATTGTTAGGTGGATTTGTAGCTGGCTCGCTGACTAAACCAAGAGTGCTCACTAACGGTTCCTCATCCTGGAAAAAAGTGACAAATGGAATGCTGAAGGGTTCCATCCTGGGCCTGTTGTTGTTCAACGTCTTTATAAACGACTTGGATAAAGGAATTGATGGGATGCTCATCAGAATTGCTGAAGACACTAAGCTGGAAGGGGTAGCTAATGCCACAGAAGACAAAATCAGGATTCATTATGACCTTAACAGATTGGAGAACTGAGCCAAAACTAACAAAATATAAATAGGAACAAATGTAAGATTTTAATCTTAGGCAGCAAGAACCAGCTGCACAAATATAAGATACGACGCTCTTCAAGCACAGTTAATCAGTAATACACATCATTTTGCACCATTCAATATTTCCCTCTTCAGTGGTCCATTTTATATGTATTAAATAGGTATTTCCCACTAGTATGTTATCCTAAACGGACCGTAGCAAAGAGAGCGGTTGAGCTAGCATGCATTCATATTTTTAAGCTACTTTTATCACCTAATAGACATGGTTTCTTTTTCCTCTTTTTTTCCAGAGAAAATCCAATTGTTGGGAAAATTTCTTAACCAAAGACACACTGCAACAAATGGATTTCGAAGAAACTGGAGTAGTTTTCACTTTTTAAAAATCCTGATTGTATGCTGATTCAGAGTATTTAAGAATGTACATTGCCTGGATATTAGCTGTGTACAGAGAATATATTTATTATTTAATAGGGAAAAGACTTGCTTGGGAATCTGATTGTTTTGCAGGGTGAGGAACATCAGTTCCATTTCGCTTAAAGAACTAAAAGTGCCGGAAGATGAAAGTAAACAAATTTTCTAGCGCTGGAAGGAACTACTAAAGGAATAAGCTTTCTAAGGGAGGAAATTAACTACCACTGCAGAAGGGACTTTGGGTGTGCCAAGATAATAATCAATTTCATTTATGACGCATCGGTACCTATTCTGTGGACAATGAGTCTTGGCAAAAGAAATCCCAACAGGTAACAAAAGGAATCGAAGCTTTATATACAGCGCACGGCCACTTTTAAAATGGTCCTTTCTTAATCCACAATAGACATTTGTAAAGAAACAAAGTGGTACTTTTAAAATGTGCATTCATAATTAGCAATGTTATGTTATTTAAGTGATATTACTGAAGCAGGACAAGTCAGGGAGTCTATGCATCTTGTTTACAATTGGAGTGAGCAGTGAATGGAGTGACATGGGACCACTGTCTGAATTTTGTTTTGTTTTTTTAAATAGCCAATTACTAGTACTTTATTTAGCAATCAGGGCTTTTTTGGAAGTACTGTGTAAGAACTTCGTGCTGTTGGGAAACTATTATGGGTGCATACCAAGCAACATCGACCTGCCAATCAAAAAAATCACCCTAAAGATAGGTATTACACATTGGAAATATGTCACATCCAATTGCAACTAGTAGATTTCGAAAACCACTCCAAGCACTTTAAATATCTGGATTGCCCCCAGATTATATTTAAAGATACTTTTTAGTATCTAATCATTATGATCAGTTGAATGATCACTATTGTGGCTTAAAACAATGCTTTTGTGAACATTTTTATATCTAGTTTTTTACTTGCCAGGTGAAGTTTTGGACTCAGATCTGCATTTAGAAACTCTTAATCTTGCCTTCTTGATATATTTTTAATCATAGGCTGATAAAAATGTATGTAATGAACAGAAACATGGTATCCAACTAAGACATAGGCTGGACCCATTGACATCAATACACTTAACTCCATTGATTTCAGTGGGTCTGCTCTAAGTATGACTAATGCTTGATATCACCCCAAGCTTCCTTTCATCAGTATTATTGAATGTGGTACTAGGAAACCTCATATTGGGAGCAATTTTCTGAGCACTGTAAAAATTGATATATTGCCACATATTTGTATATTGTTCTAGTTTACTTTTCTACACTTGTTTTTCTTCTTTTTGGCTGCTATTTGCCACTGTTGTGGTTAATATTTGTTTTAATTGATAGAAATTGGGAAGAATGGATACAAGCTGCTTAAAATACTACATGAATTACTAACAGTATGGCATTGCCTAAGAAAATCAAAGATCTTGCTGTAGGATTCAGCAGCCAGATTACAAAGCTTTCTGCACCAGCAAATAAATGCTTATAATCTACTCAGCTACTTTAGACATGCTCAAAAAGGTTGCATGCAGCCAGTAGGAGTCATTTTGGAACAGCCGATACCCATGCCTTATCACTAACTGCTTTGGATAGGTCTTTTGAGTTTCAGAAATAGTTTGCCATAAACATGGGGGCTATTGTTGAAGTCCTCTGGGCCCATGGGCTTAGCTGTGTAGTGCTTTGGATCATGGATCTGAGTGGATTAGCAGAATGAATGGCACAGAAGTTATGTAAGAAGAACACTAGAGGTACAAACAAATCTAAGAAAATTACAACTGAATCAACAATTGGGAGGTATAAAGCTATTTTATATATGTATTTCAAGTGCAGTGACTCCTGAATCAGAGGTGTTCTCCTTTCTATGCTCTGCATTCAGCAATGGACAAAGCCAGAAGTACTGACGGAAATTATTTCCTCTAGATAAGGCTCTCCAGCAGAATACCCTGTTCAGGCCTGCACATTCTACAATCTACTATTGTCTGATAACATTTTTTAAAAATTGTACATGGCACATTTGTCCACCCTAGGTTTAAACAAAAAGATTGAACTAAAATATTGGAGATGTGATTGTGCATTGCAATTTGTTTGTTCGGGGACTTGTTTCAGTGGGTTTTACTGTTTTTGATAGGGAAATATGCAAATGCTATTAATTCAATCATTGGTTCATCACCTGGGTGAAAGCTACATACTATATCAGTTGTAGTAGTGGGATCATGTCATATGTCACTCTTTTAATCTTTATTTAATTCAATTGGTGAAAAATAAAGATGCAAATAAATGCAAATAGTACAATCAATACAAAATAATATTTATATTAGTTCTTAATCATGTACATAGTTTTAAACAGTGGCCTAATTTGCTCATCAAGGTAAGTCATTGCTTATCATTCCAACTTTACCACTCCTGTAGCATGAGGGAAAACGAGCCACAATCCCTGATTTAAAAGTATGTCCAAATCAAAATTGCCGTTTGTTGTGCTGAAACAAACTGCAGTTGATAAGCCAAGAACTTTGGGTTTACATCATTGTTTGCTTGAAGCAAAATAAGCCACAATTTCTGGTTTGGATATAACACTAAATTGGGGATTATGGTTTGTTCCTCCAAGGGAAGGACTGAAGTGGGGGTGTTCTGCATTTTCATGGTGAGCCATTGACTATGCTTTCCCTTGAAATCTGAGCACTGAAGGTGTCCTGAGACAATCTTTCATCTCAATAATGAATTAATAAAGTTATTCACAAGTAGTTGAATAGCATTGGCAGCGCAGTACAGCCAATAGCTTTTACTTAACGATAACACTCCCTGTTTTACATACGTGCTTTTAGATATGATATATACATTATATAAAATCATGTTGTGATATCTGAATATGACCATGAGAGCCCATACCAAAGAAGTAATAGACAATATGGGAAGGATGTGCAACCAACAATTTTAATATTCATATTTGTAAATACCATGCACAGTGAAGTTTGCCTTTTCATTAATACAGTAATGTAATACAGGAATAGTGCAAAGTATTATTTTATTTTTGAAATAATTCAGCCTAGCCACAGGGTTATCTTACAAATCATGAGGCTGGTAAATATGACCGTACAATCCAAATCCATGGGCCTCCTGATCTATATTATATTCTGAATTACAGTCTTAAGACTAGTACCCGACTTTATTCTTACATCGCCTTATTTTTAACAGTTTCCCTCACCCCACTCTGTTTACAGCAGAATATGGTATACCTCAGTTCGCATCCCAAAAAGATGTGTTATAGGAAAAGTTACATTTTAATTTTAAAAGTAGGTATATAAATCAAAAACTTGTGTTAAATATTCAACCCACATTAGCAGTCTGTATGTAATAATTTACACTGGTGGTTTTTATCTTTTGTAGAGGGGGAATTGCTCTGTTTGGAGAAACCCACTTCCTCCAGTTCCTTTAGCTGCACTAGGGAGTTCCCAATAGTGTAGCCAGATGCTCCCTGTCAGAATCATTCAGCTGAGTGGCACTGATGGGGAACCCCACTTGCAAAATAATTGGGAGCCCACTTTAAGCAGTTTCATCCGTACCTGCCCCACTCTTGCCCCATACCTGTCACATATGTCAGCTGTGGGGCAGGTGGGGATGATCTGTGGGGAACTGCCTTGCAGGCCTAATTAGGCTCACAAGCAGGGAGTTCTCCATCCCTGGAGCTGGAGTGCACCTGAAAGATGATTTGAAGTAACCCGCAGTGGCCATCCCTAGAACATAAGCAAATTGGCATGGAGTTCTTTCTGAGGTGTGAGTGTTAAAAATGTTAAAGGTATTGTGCCATCATTTTTTGTTGATAGGCAAAGTAACTTTAAAATGTATTATGCACTTGTATTCATCACAAATAGTGATACTGTCTGTAACTTTTCATGGAATCTAGATGCTTTACTTGATTAGGAGATTGCAACATGATTATTTGATTCATCAAAAAAAAAAAAAGATGAGTAAGGTCTCTTAAAACAGGCAAAGTAATAAACCACCTTAAAAGACCAGTGTTCCTGACCTACTGTTAAGTGATTTTGCTGTTTGGTGTTCCTAAGCTACATGCTTAGTATTCAAGAATCTTGCTGAGATTTGACATTGGTATCATGCATCACTTTTGGATTCCTTTACATATCACACAAATGTGACCTACAACAAAATGTTGCAGGGTGAAGTGCTTCAATTCATCTTTCTAGCTACTGCATTCCATTTCCTCTTCCTGGTTTTTCATTTCCCACTTGGTTAGACAGCCAACATTTCCTGCTCACATAGCATATTGGGCTATTTGGTGGGGGGTGGGTCTTCCGTTTTGATGTTTTCCCTCTTCTTAGGGGGGTGAGATGGCCTCACTGGTGCCCAGCTCCAGCTACCTTGCAATCTTGGATTTTCCCATTGATTTGCATGTGTAGTTCGCACTTCATCACTGGGACATTTTAATCATAGCTTCTCCGTGTGAACCTCAAAATTACTTATCCTGACAATCTCAACCTTATATTTCTGTCTTCTTCCACCATCTTTTACTAATTCTTACTCTGTTCTTGCTTTCACACAAATCTCCGCCTTCTTCCTGGGGGCACTAAGCATATTCAGTCTTCATTGGACTGTTTCAGTGAATCTTGTGCATTACTTTTGCTAACATTTTTGTAATCTGCAAACTTCAGAGTTCCCATGAATCTACTGATACCTCCCTCTTCTGCTGGTGCCATTTTGACTGCATGAGCAGTGGCATCTGTGCTGAGCATCTGAAAATATAGGGGATGGTGGACTTAAACAATCATCTGGGGCTTTTCAGTATGTTGATACTCAGTCAAGATGATTGAATTACAGTGTTAACTCTTTGCATCATAACTGTGTCATTCTACTTTGGCATTTGATGAAGCCATTTACCCTAGTAAACATGTTGGTCTGTAAGGTGCTTCGAACTTTTTGTAATGCTTCTGCTAATCGTTTTGGTTCCAGTTCACATTATTTCTAAAATAATTCGCTCCTTTTTATTTTTGGAAGTGTATGCCATGATTGCACCAGAACCATGTCAATGCATAATATTTATTACTGGGGGTCATTACTCTGCAAACAGTTCTGTTGAAAGGATGTAAACTTAAATTGGGATAGTTAATATTAAGAAAACTGGGGTCACCTATTAATCAGTTCTGTCTGTATATCATATCTTCACGAAGTAACGTTTGAGTAACTTTGTTTCTGCCTTATTCTAAAAGAGCATGGTTAATTTCTGATCCTTGTGCAAGCATAGTTCTGTGGATGGAGAGGTTCAGAATAGTGCTTAATAAAGCCCCCATTCCCCTGCCTCATTGACCTTTTACTATACATAGATAGCAGCAAACCGCCCACTGTTTACCAGGAATGGCTAGTACACATCTCCCATATTAGTAATTAATCTATTCAGTTGCTGTTGCTAGAGTTATACTGGATTGCTGTGCAGAAGGAACACATTGACCTGATGATGTGAGTCATGACTGGCATTCTGTGTATTCATCAAAACATGGAGATGGACAGAGGGCTCTCAAGCAAATAAAGCTCATCATCCTCCAAATTACATTTATACCAAATTAAACCTGAGCTCTTCAAAACTATTATGGGGAATAAATGCACTTTCAAAAGTTAAGGTACAACATTGCGTAAAGTACAAGGCAGTTAATAATAAAGCAGCACTGAAAAATATTTCATGTTCCAGTGAAGCGGTATCGATGTTTTCAGCATGTGGCCATGTGCCAAAGATCTTCCTAGCCCTGACCATGCAATTCTTTTTTTCAGTGTTATATTTCAAATGCAGTAGATAACCCAGAATTAAGTTTTGTATGAACTAGGTAGTAAATATTGAAAAGGGTTTCTGTTTGGATTAGCCTAGAGATTTTTTAAAAAAGACTGCTTGCTTAATTAGCTGTGATTGACATGTATATTTTGCAGTGTATTTTTAATTTGTCAAGATGATACGTTGAATGTATTTTTATTTAAAGATTATTTTCTTAACACAAGTATTAAAGTTTGAACCTTGCATGTTGCAGCCACTTTTAATATGTTGATTGATCATTTTAAATACTTAATACACACATAAAGGTTTTCTCAAAGAGTGGATGCTAAAAAGATATTGATCAATTCCTTATTGTTCCATCTTATGAAATAGGCAGGAAATATTAGGATTATGAATGCATTGTGCCCTTGACCGAAAGAAACATCGGTGGTTAACATACAATATAACTTCTGCAGAAAACCTATGAAACAGGGTATGACTATGACTGTAACATAAACAAATTAGATGTCAAGTACAGATAACCTTAAAAGTCAACTCAAAGAAACCAAGCAACCATATCATGACATTTATATTAATCAAGATAAACAGAATCCCTTTAAAATAATTGTGTGGTTTTATATAAAAATGCAAGGTGTGCTAGTATAGTATAAATGAAACATTTATTTCCTTGGAAGAATAGATACCAAAAAAATTTATTCCTAAATGTTCCAGTTAGTACACCAGAAGAAAGGTTATGAGAATTTTAAAATGTGCCTTTCATATGGAATTTTAACAAAATTAAGAGGTAAACACAAAATACCTTTGGATTAAAGGAGCTATCGGGTATCGCATATAATATATGGCTCTTAGCCCTACTAGTATCTTAGCATATTTAAACACTTCAAATAGAATCCTAAACAAGTTTATTCAGAAGTAAGACCCATTGAATTCAATGGAACTTGCTTTCAGTTAAGTGTATATAGAATCACAGCCTTTAATAAGATGATGATAGGGTGAGAAAAACACAAAGCTTTTAAAAATTGTTGTGAATGTAATAAAAATTTGGGACTGCAGGTGTAAAATAGCCTTTGATACAATCAGTGGCTTCAATCATAAATGACTTCTTCAATGCCGATGAACATTTGAGAGTGTTTAGATTCTAATATAATATAATATGGATATAGCACAGACTGTTAGATCAGTTTTTAAAAATGGGCAGTTTCCTTCTTAGTCATTGTATCACTTTCAAGATCTCGGGGTCGGGGGGGAGGAACTTTGTCTTAATAAGGGAAGCTACTCAAAACTACAAAATGTTGAACTTACAGCATAAAATGTACCTTATTTTTCTGAATCCATGCTAGGCAAAGTATTGCAAAAGCGTGTGCATATTTTTAATGTTCTCCAGAACATTTTGTCAGTCTAGATAGAGAGTGAACAAATTTGATGGTAGAGGTAGAAGATGTTCAAATGAGGCTCTGGCAGGTGAGTATCTTCTGGGAAGAAGAAGCATACGGTTTATAAGATTATTCGAAAATATAGAATCTAGCTGTTACCCAGATGGGTCTCCGTCCTTGGACAAAACATATCAGTTTCTTAGTTGGTAGAAAGCAGGAATACAGACAAAACAGGCAGGGTTTTAAAATAAACAAATCTGAAGGTTAATTTCAGGCAGTGTGGTAGGTTTCTTTTAATTAAAAAAAAAATAGGAGTCACAGTGGGTTACTTCACCTAACGGCCCCTTTTGAATGGGTTGCATCCGACACAGCCCATGCATGAGCAGTACTGGCTTTTGCAATTGGACTTCACCTTCCTCACCTCCACCCTCATGCATGTCCTCAAAATCTATTCCAAAGGGTTGAGGGATCCTCTGAAGCAGATTTTGGTGGTACATGGGAGGCGGGGGGAGGGGGAGGAAAGTGAAGTCTACCCACCCGATGTTGGATCCTGCCCAGTCCCCTTCCACATTGCATCTTAAGACTCAGTAAATGCAAGGTCTATCCTTGGCTCAAGCATCAGACATTTTTCTTCCACATCCTTTGTTTTCTTTGCCAGTTCATCTGATGAAGAGATCTGGTCAGTGCTCTTTTTTTTTTTTAAGGAAAAACCGGTGCTGGTATTCAGTGTGAAGTTGTTACAGTAAGTGCCACACTTTTAACATGGGGGGAGAGAAAGTGCCAGTACTATGTACCCTTGATTACCCTTAGGGGGGAAAGCATTGAAGAACTCAAAAAATGCACACTCTTTTGTAAGATGTTGGCTGGTCTGGGATATATACTGCCCTAATGGGTGTGTGTGTATAAAATAATTTATTATGGGCCAACATGGCTACCATATATGAGAAGGTGGAATTAAGAAATATAATGACATGTATCATCATGGAAATTTCATATGATATATACAACTGATACCAGTAGATGTCTTAAGGAGATACAATCACCACATCATAAGATTATCTAGGAGATTAAGGCACTATGTTGTGATTATGCAGCTAAATTCAAAAGTTTTGGGAAACAGTCTAGATATTTGTGGCTTGGATATTACCCAATGCTTTATTATATTCTGATGTGACAATGCTGTCACTATCAAATATTCCGATATCCTTCCTTATTACATATAATTGCCAGATTGAGTTTGGCTGGACATCAGAAAATGAGGTTTCCTCATCTCCAACAGACTGGCTTAACTGGGTCTGTGTGATGTTTACTTCAAACAGACAGACAACAAATCAATACAATATCAAGCTGTAACTGATGTTGGGTTGTCAGTGAGGTTAATTTTCTTCTGCATGCTAATTATTATAATTGGTTATGAAGAATGTTTTCCTGTAAAAATTGATTTTTACACATACAAATAAAGAAATGGAGATTTACAAATGTAGTCTTCAATGTTCAATGTTAACACACATCTTTCAAATACATACTTCTGTATAATTTGATAGTTTAGCTAGGGCACATAAACTAAGGCACAAGGGAGACAATTTGTGAATGTAACCTGATGGTATTTCAGTTAATTGTATTTTTTTAGTGTTCTGCAAGATCAGGGTAAGAAAAAAAAAGGTACAAAATAATAATAAAAATTATTCATGTAAAATTATAAATCCTCTCCTTTCTCTGCACACTCTCAATCTCGTCTCGCTTCTTTCTGTTATTAAGACATCCCTGATTAAACAGACAAGAATAAGGGTTATATGAGCTGAAATGCAGGATAATCCTGGCTCTTTAAATAAAACAAGCTTTCTCTGTTCCTCAGTCATGTCACAAGGTTGCTAGGTGACCTGAAAACACTCCAGTTGTAGGAAGCGCAGGAGAAATTGAGAGAGAAATTCCAAAGGGTAAACGGGATGGGTGGGAGGGGCACTGTACCCACTCTTCCGAGAATTAACAAAGCCTACAAATTGCCAGACTTCAACTCCTTTGCAATATTTGGTGTGTTTACCAAAGTGGGTAAGTACAATTCCTTCCTCCAACTGGGCAAACTAAGCCAAGCTTTCCCCATCTTCCTTCTGAGGACTGACCGGCAGAATCCAACCAAAAATAAAACCCTGCCAGTGCACTTACTGTCAGATGCTATAGCTTCCATATTCTCCTGGGATAATGGCCATTCCAATAGCTAAATAGGGACTGGAGCAATTTTGTGCCCATTCCTGAGCTGCCTGTGTGCAGTATAGCTGTCTGGACCCAAGAGCAGGAACCCTACTTCCCTCATGGCAGAACTAGAGTTGTGCCCCAGCAATCTTAGAAAGTTATCGAGTGCAAGTCCTGGCCAGCCATGGTACCCAAGCAGCAGGTCCGAGGAGCTGAAATGGTTTGCATGCCTTCTTATGTCATGTAGCAGTGATGATGAATAAAGCCCGAGGGGCAAATGTAAGGAAGATGGTCTGTATGTGTGTGTGTCTTCTCCCTGTCCCAGTTTAGGGCTTTTCAGTGATTTATTATTTCAACAGTAAATCTTGGGCACACACATTACAGAGTTAGTGACACAAATTAATAGTGAGTTAGAAATGTCTCTGTGCTTTAGAACATGTGAATATGCAATTCTTATAGCTGATTTTATCAGGCGTTTTAGAGAGAGAGCCCATTTCCATGGTTTGCTTAGTGTATTTTATCTTCCATTAAATCAGCCACTAGAGTCTTCCAGCAGCTGCTTTTACTAGAGTTTTATAGAGCTCCAGTCTATTGTGACTTTGAAAAACAGAGATTTGGTCAGATCTATAAAATTATGAGGGATGCGGGTGGCGCTGTGGGTAAAACCTCAGTGCCTAGGACTTGCCGATCGTATGGTCAGCGGTTCGAATCCCCGTGGCGGGGTGAGCTCCCGTCTTTCGGTCCCAGCTCCTGCCCACCTAGCAGTTCGAAAGCACACCTAAGTGCAAGTAGATAAATCGGTACCGCTTTATAGCGGGAAGGTAAACAGCGTTTCCATGTGCGGCGCTGGTGCTGGCTCGCCAGAGCAGCTTCGTCACGCTGGCCACGTGACCCGCAAGTGTCTTCGGACAGCGCTGGCCCCCGGCCTCTTAAGTGAGATGGGCGCACAACCCTAGAGTCGGACACGACTGGCCCATATGGGCAGGGGTACCTTTACCTTTATAAAATTATGGGGATAAGACTAAGGCTCTGTTCTACTAAGGCTCTGTGGCTACTAAGGTTCTGTTCTGCCTCTACTGTCAGAGGCTGTGCACCAGTTGCTGGGAATCACAAATGGGTTTTCCCCCTCAGATCCTGCTTGTGAGCTTGTGAAGATGCAGAACTCTTCATATTGTTGCACACCATCCCTATCTCCAAGTGGTGCGAGAATCCAGGAGTCGCAGGCTCTTATCGAGGGTTCATGCAGTGGTGCCCCGCAAGATGAATGCCTCGCAAGACGAAAACCCGCTAGACGAAAGGGTTTTCCGTTTTGGAGGTGCTTCGCAAAACGAATTTCCTATGGGCTTGCTTCGCAAGACGAAAATGTCTTGCGAGTTCCTGCGGGGTTTTTCTCCTTTCCCCCCCCTTTTTCCCAAGCCCTAAACCGCTAAGCCGCTTAACAGCTAATCGCTAAGCCGCTTATCAGCTGATCCGCTAAGCCGCTAAGCCGCTTATCAGCTGATCGCTAAGCCCCTTATCAGCTGATCCGCTAAGCCGCTTAACAGCTGATCCGCTAAGCCGCTTATCAGCTGATCCGCTAAGCCGCTAAGCCGCTTATCAGCTGATCCGCTAAGACTGCTAAGCCGCTAATGGGCTTGCTTCGCAAGACGAAAAAACCGCAAGACGAAGAGACTCGCGGAACGGATTCTTTTCGTCTTGCGAGGCACCACTGTGTTTCCTTTGGAATGAAGGCCAGCAGAGACTGCATTATCTCTATGATATATGGTTTATTTACACATATATACAACCTGAGCCCACGATGAATGGGTTCACAGCATTAACACCCCAAGAGGGTCTTGCTTCTTCACTCATAGCCACAGCCTTGGATGCAAGCAGAAATCAGGCACGTCTCTCCCTTCTACTTCTAACTTACACACACACACAACTCACCTCTGGGTTGTGTCTTTTTTCTAACTGCCAGCAAGTTGAGGAGGTTGTCCAACCTATTTGCTGTCTGGCACAGAGGCACTTCTTTTGTTACATATTTAGATCCCCTCCCCCTCTTTCCTTTTTCCTTTCTCCTTATGTGATGGAACTCCTATTTGGGGACTTGCCTGGCTTTTTTCTGGCCCACATAGGCCCAGTCTCGATAGTTGGCCTTGGTGAAGACTTGACGTTTTCATCCCCCAAAAAGTTTTTGATTTGAGTTCCTACTGAAATGAGGCTGTATTTTCATATTTTAATGTTGTATTTTAATCTTGTTTTTAAGTTGTATTTCAATCAATTGTTTTTATACCTGGTGTCAGCCACCCTGAGCCCGGTCTTGGCTGGGGAGGGCGGGGTATAAATAAAATTATTATTATTATTATTATTATTATTATTATTATTATTATTATTATTATAGAGGGCCATTATCAAGAGGTTTGCTCGTCAACCTGGGAAGGTAGCCCATCTAGGAGAAGGAAAACCCTGATCCTAAACCTCTGCTGCTGCTTTGCAGGATATCTTCAAGAGAAGGAAAGGTTAAGGCGTAAATCCTACACAAAGTGGGGTGGTGCCTTGTACGCCTCCTTCCAGCAACTCCTGCACCTAAACTGGTGCCAAACGTATTGCTCTGCTTTCTTTTGGACCACATCAGCAAGGCTGAGTGGTGTGTGTGTCTTGTCATTTGGGCAGCCCAGGGACTCCATACACACTGCCCAGGCTTGCACCCCAGGGAGGTCACTTCAGTGCCAGTAACGCAGCAGTTTGACTTCGTCCCCAAAGGTGCACTCCATTGCCTCTCAAGACAGGTGGGTGCCAACAACACTGTCTGGCTGTTTCAACCATTTGAATCCTTGCTGGATCCATGAATCAGAACGGTCTCAGCATACTGCCATTCCTCTCCCCGTCCCCCCCAACTCATAGCACTATGTTAATAACTGGCTTCCCATGTTTTCTTATATAATGAAGTTGAATTTATGACCAAGATGCATAAAAGCTTTGCAAAAAAATGAATTAGCAAACCGATATTGCCAGTCAAACACTCAAATACTAAAAACCAAGTGTCCAGCACCATGCAGAGAAGTATACAGTGGTACCTCAGGTTAAGTACTTAATTCGTTCCGGAGGTCCGTACTTAACCTGAAAATGTTCTTAACCTGAAGCACCACTTTAGCTAATGGGGCCTCCTTCTGCTGCTGCGCCACCGGAGCACGATTTCTGTTCTCATCCTGAAACAAAGTTCTTAACCTGAAGCACTATTTCTTGGTTAGCGGAGTCTGTAACCTGAAGCGTATGTAACCTGAAGCGTATGTAACCCGAGGTACCACTGTATGTACAAGTCACAGCCACGTAGCTCTTCCCAATGTTCATCTCTCTCTCCACCAAGTGGATGGAGTCAGGGCAAAATATGAGCACTGAAAGGATGAAACAGGGATTTTGCTATCATTTCGCCTCCAACATTTCCCTCCCCCTGCTCAAAATCAAGCCCCTGCTCGAAATCACCCTACATACAATGAAAATCAGCTTAAGGGGAGATTTTGAATGGTTAAGTGGCCTGAGTTGAAAGTTTTAATCAACCATTTACCCCCACCCCCACCCCAATCTTATGTTGAAGACTGCAGCCTTCTCAGCTGTGTATGAGTATGCAGTAAGGGAGAGAGAAAAACCACGGGGAGATGCATGTAACTTAATTCAGCATGTAATTTCAGCCTTGCATCATTGATTTCAGTGGCCTTAAGCACACTTACCTCTGTATTGGGTTGTGATTGGGGCTCCTTTGTTTGGTCCATTGTTCACAAAGGCAAGCAGAGCTTGTTCTGTGTAGCAGAATTATGTGCTCTGGTCTGTTGACAGAGGCAGTTACAGTAGTCCTAACATCCTACTCACAGACTGTTTGGATTCAGGGCTGGTATTGCTATGGCAACCAGTGCTGCTGTATAGAATAAATCTGCCTGGTTGGTGTATTGTGCTAATAAATCCAAATGGCAGCTGAAACGCTTGTGGGTTGCTTCAGTTTTCTGTGTGCAGTAAACTGAGTTTGGGAATTTAATGTGTTGGATAAATTTAAAGGGGGGTTCCCAGACTGGAGGTTACCCTCACATAAACCCAAAGGAAAAGGATGCAGGCTCCAAGTGAAAAGATAGGCCTTTATTGAGATACAAATGTACACAGGGACAGCCTCAAAAATAAGGTGAAGGCTGCAAAGAACCACATCTGACGCAATGTTTTTTATACACTTCCAGACAACACACGTCATTTAATTACACTGATCAATGGATCACACCAATTTTAATAGTTCCAAGCCAATGCCATCATCCTGAAACAATCAAAATCATTTGGCTCTTCAGATCAGCCCTCATCATAATATCATGTGATTACATATAATCATTTTCAAGTGCCTTTCTTTATTAAGACTTTGACTAATTTTCCTGTACATTAAATGTCTTCCAATGTCCTCTTTCATCAGTCTACAAAACAATTCAAGATTAATCACAACTGCCATGCCTAGCTGATTCTCTTTTCATGCATACAATGCCCACCATAGATTCTAACAGTTTATTCTTTCAGTGTTCTGGAACAGACATTCACTATGTACAGTACCTAAAAGCAGCTAGTTCTGTACTGTAAAAGACAGGTATAGGCCCTTTTAGCTTAGCTAGGCCATAGACTCAAAAGAAAACCGAATAATCAAAACACAGTTTGATTAAATTATTATTTTCTCCAAAAGAATATGTGTGAATTCAGCAATAACACAGGATCTGTTTATGAAGGCTATTGCTTCCTACTATTATATCTGTGTAAAAGTTTTGGGGTGTTTGCTGTGTGGGAACCCTCTTCAATGTCAGAGGTGTGCTCCTGCTCCTATTGGTCAAGGCACCTATCACACCATGAGGTGAAGCTGGTGGATCATCTGCCTCCCTTATTCCTATTGGTGGGCAAGGGGTGGAACACCTTGAAAGGACTAAACACATTGGAGAATTTTGAACACTAGCTTGGATGGCAAAGGGACTACATTGACAGAGGAGCTCTCCATACATCCCCATAGATGTAAACCCATAGATAAAACCCAAAGATTTAGGATTAGCACCTACACCTTCGAATTAGACTATGGGGGACTCAAAAATCTGCTTCATCAGATCACTAGTATGGAGATCAATCACATGATACCCTAAAACAAACTTTTGCAGTACACACATATATAATTTATATCAAATGTGTACACAGCCTCATACCAGGACAGATGACTTGTTATTTTTTTCTTGAATCTAGCTCCTTTCCCTGATTTTGGTATAGAAGCCTAATCTATTTAAGAACAATGGATTTCTTTAAGGAAGGCCTGCAAGTTACAACCTCTTGCCTTTGTTCCTCAAACCTACTATTCTTTTTTCAGAGTCCACATTCTGTGGCAACTGACAACATCAAGGAAAGAAGTCATGCCAAAGCTAAAAGGCAAACCAAAACCTAAAGCCGGCTTAGCTATGAATATCCTTGAAAAGTTCCTGCAAACTTATGAAAAGCATTGCACAGCATCCCAAAGTTGTGTCAGTCCAACTATCAAACAGGATTTACAGCAATGTGTAACAAATGATATGTTCATTACTAAGGTAAGAATGGATTATAAATAAAAAATTGACGTGCCTTTGTGAACTAGAACCAAATGATGTTGGGGATTATACCCCAACTGTATTTTTTAATCAACAACAACAAATTATTCCTTTAGAGGGAAGCATGGTTCTAGCTGATTAGCAACTCTATTGCCCTCTCTCCTGAGGTAGGTTAACCAGAAGTTATCTTTTCTCTTTGTATATTTGCAATTTGCTAAGGTAAAGGTACCCCTTACCATTAGGTCCAGTCGTGGACAATTCTGGGGTTGCGCGCTCCTCTCACTCTATAGGCCGAGGGAGCTGGCGTTTGTCTGCAGACAGCTTCCAGGTCATGAGGCCAGCATGACTAAGCCGCTTCTGGCGAATCAGAGCAGCGCACAGAAATGCCGTTTACCTTCCTGCTGGAGCAGTACCTACCGTATTTGTCGCTCTATAAGATGCACTTTTTCCCTCCTAAGGGGGAAATGTGTGTGCGTCTTATGGAGCGAATGCAGGCTGCGCAGCTATCCCAGAAGCCAGAACAGCGAGAGGGATCACTGCGCAGTGCTCCCTCTCACTGTTCTAGCTTCGCTGTGCGAAGCCTCTTCGGGGAAGGGGGAGCCTTCATCCCGCTGCCCTAAAGAGGCTGTGCGCGGCTATCCCAGAAGCCAGAACAGCGAGAGGGATCTGGCTCCTGGGATTCAAAATATTTTTTTCTTGTTTTCCTCCTCCAAAAACTAGGTGCATCTTATGGTCTGGTGAGTCTTATAGAGCGAAAAATAGTATTTATCTACTTGCACTTGACATGCTTTTGAACTGCTAGGTGGGCAGGAGCTGGGACTGAACAATGGGAGCTCACCCCCATCGCAGGGATTCAAACTGCCGACCTTCTGATCGGCAAGCCCTAGGCTCTGTGGTTTAGACCACAGCGCCACCCGCGTCCCTGCAATTTGCTAAAAAGTCCATTAAATTAAACCATGCAAATTGAACATCTGATGGCTCCTTTATTATGAAAGAGCACCAAAGACACACTAGTGCAGTGTGAGTAATTATATATTACATGATGCCTATGCCAAAGATGTACCCTCCAACATTTCTCAATGAAAATAGGGACATCCCATTCCATAATGATATAGAATAGAAGCTATTTACTTTAAACAAAAGGCAAGGTTGATAATTAACGGTATTGTTACAGAAAACATTGAGATTATGAAGGGCACAAGGCAGGGATGCCCTCTGTTACCTCTACTATTTATATTAATGCTGGAAGTTCTGTTGAGGAAATTGAGGGAAGAGGAAAAAATAAAAGGAATCAGTAAAGTTTTAGTGGCAGGATTGTTATCAAGCTTTTCTTTTTCTTCTCTAGTTTGTGCTTACAAATGTAGAGAGCTTATCAAGAAATGTGCATCCAGTTTATCTCACTCCTTTACTGAGGACTATCCGAGATGAACGATATCGGCGAGGGAAGGAGCTCTGTATCTGTGGAATTAACCTATATCCTCAAGATATTGCAAACCTTGTAAGTTTGAACACAAGCCATTGGTAAAGGAACCTGAGACTTTCACAACCAACTAAAAAAATAAAATAAATACAGTCTGGACATCAGCTTCTCACAGTCATTGTAGGAGAGAGCCAGTGTATTATTGAGGGTGGGAGAAATGAGACTCAGAGTCCCTGCCATCGCAGCTTCTCCCCTCTTCCCACAAAGCATACAGTACCTGCCACTGGCTACAACCACAAAAAGCCTTGCTTGAAGGCTGCAACACCTGTAACCCAGGTGCCAGGGACCTTGGGAAATGTAGTTCTCCAGAATGCCCGAGCCCTTTTTATGGATGCCATATTCCATCTTACACTTGGGATGATCTTTAAAGTGGGGAACAATTTGCTGTTGCTGAACTTATTCACCATCAAGCTGACAAGAGTTCACTTGTTGCTAGCTCTGGACCTGGAAGCAGCTAAATTAAATTTTTTTGCAAGGAACAAAGGCACTTGAACAGTGTTTTTTGGACCCCAGAGAAACCAATGGCATTTTTCTAGCCCTGGCCCAATATGCAAGTGTGAGTAGGTTAGAGTGGGTCTAGAGGACAGTGTTGCTGGGAAATTTGATGACTCAACCAGACACCTGTGAGTATGCACATCTGCTTACCACCAAGCATGAGACATCAATGTGTCACAGATCATAGAATCATAGAATTGTAGAGTTGGAAGGGACCCATTGGTCATCTGGTCCAATCCTCTGCAATACAGGAATCTCAGCTAAAGCATCCATGACAGATGATCTATAGCAGGCTCGTCCAACTCCAAAGAGACTGCGATCTACTCACAGCATAAAAAAACTGACAGTGATCTACCCATTGTCATTGGAGGATTGACCAGAGCTTTTTTGGGGGAGCCAAAGTTTTTGAGTTGTTGGACAGGCCTGATATATAGCCATCTGACTCATCAGTCTAATCCTCTTCCCTGACTAGAGTGTTGGCCACCATCCTGGGAACTGCAAGTGGAGAAATAACTGTTATTCCATGGTAGCTATTTGTAAACTATAGAGAGAGTGCATGTTAACATTTTTAGCACTGGGGAAAGGTAGGATGAATGGACATCAGGGTGAAAAATATTACATCAAATCGTATTCATACCATGTAGTTAAATACAGAACTATGGTGTCCAGGAATATTGAATGTTATGCTTTTAGTGTGGCAGGACTAAGCTAAGTACGAACACTTTCAAAGCACGCAAAGAATTCAAATTAGAAGCGTTAATCATTTGGATAAATCTGGATTTTTGCTCTTCTTATTTGTGTTTTAGGCAATCTTGCTAGAACTGGATGGACGTACCATCTACCCCTTTTCCAAATTAGAAATAACTCATCATGTATTAGACCTTTGGAGCATGGAGAGACTTGGAATGGCTCTGCCTTACAGCCGTCTGAGTTCTCTTGTTCTGGATTATTCCAAGTAAGAAAAACTATTAGTTTCACTTCTTCACCCTAAAGAAAAGAGGAGCTGTGGAAGCCATGTAGGACTTCCTAGATTATTGGTATAGGAACTCAAGAGTGGCTTGTGATATCCATGTGGTTGAGCTGGAGCAACCAGCTCAAACCTCTTCACACGCTGAATTTCTCAGGTAGACTGGAAGAGAACAAGCTCTTACCTAGTTCTTCCCCAGGTGAAGGGAAGTGGACATAGCTAAGTCTGGCAGGACAACTTACTCTATGGTATCTCCCAAACCTCCAAAGCAGATTTGGGGGAGGCATGGAGGTAAGCTGGTGGGAAGGAGCCCCATTGCACTAATGGGAGTCTGGCTTCTGTTAATAGAACCAGGTTGTTGAATTCAGTCAATTCAGTCAAAATGTAATGTCAAGGACCAGCTGGTTGAACCAAGTCCAATTAATTTGTCTTAAACCTAGGGAAAAGGGGCTTTCTGGGGACATGGCAGAGGTGGGACCAGAGAGGGTGGATTTAGGCTGGATCCTAAGCCCATTTAGCTCTGTCATGTGACCTGGTGACCCAGCATAAGTTAAGATTGCAAAAAGGATGGTGTAACTCAAACACTATTTTAAAGGTTTGTTTTCCCTCTGCTGGACTTATATTGGCTCAGCCAGCAGTAGCCCTGCTCTTTTGGATCTGTTGTACTTCACACCAATTTAATTTATACCAAGCTTACTTTATGCCAGCTTTTTGTGTATTGTTCCCTTATTTTTTCAGTTTAAGTCTTTCCAGGAATGTGTCTAAATGACTTGCTTCAATTAGAATCAAACCTATTTGCAATACTAGAATACTGGTTAAATAACTATATGTTTAAGGTAGCAGTAAACAGCCTTCTTTTAAACTGTTGTCTACCTAATTTATTATTTTCTTTACAGATGTGGTGATAACTGTGTCAATAGACTTACTGATGGATTAGATGGGAATAGAAAGCTTTTAACTCTGAGCCTCTGCTACTGTGATTTAGGGCCCAAAAGTGGATTAACATTAGCAACTCTTGTAGTCCAAACTGCCATTTGGTATGTTTTGATTGATTGATTGATTGATTGATTTAGAGCTGGGTTTTAACTGTTTTAGAGTGTTTTTATTCTGCTTGTGCTGTTTTTGTTGTTTGCACTGATGTTACTGCTTTAACATTTTTGATTGCTATATATCTTGTAAATAGACTAAGTAAGTGTTTTCTGTTTTGTTTAAAATTTCTGTAATGGGGGAAAATCTGCTTCTAAAAACAAGAAAATATGTTGAAATAACACTTAATATTCTTTTTTTATAAATATTTATTGAATTTTCCAATTTTATACAAACACAAAAAGAAAAAGAAAAAAAAAATATTAAAAACAAATCAATTTCAATAACAGTTTTTCAATAACATGTTTCTTTGACTTCCTCATACCTCCCCTTCTTGTTTTCTAGTTCAAATTGTTAATCCAGCAAATCCTAATCTCTTAACATTCCTTTTAACTAACACCTTATTTTCCAATCAACTTTTAAAATTTTATGACTTAAACAATTTTAATCCCAGTTATTTTTATCATAACAGCTAGAGACCACATAAGTTCAATCCAGCATCTTTCAGAGTTCATTAATTTTGTAGTATTTCTGTAAATAGTCCTTGAATTTCTTCCAATCTTCTTCTGCCGACTCTTCTCCCTGGTTGCGGATTCTGCCGGTCATTTCTGCCAGTCCCATACAGTCAATCAACTTCATCTGCCATTCTTCCAGAGTGGGTAGATCTTGCGTCTTCCAGTGCTTTGCTATAAGTATTCTTGCTGCCGTTGTAGCATACATAAAGAAAGTTCTGTCCTTCTTTGGCACCAAATGGCCTACTATGCCCAGGAGAAAGGCCTCTGGTTTCTTCAAGAAGGTATACTTAAATACCTTTATCATTTCATTATAAATCATTTCCCAGAAAGCCTTAATCTTTGGGCACGTCCACCAAAGGTGAAAGAATGTGCCTTCAACCTCCTTACATTTCCAGCATTTATTATCAGGCAAATGGTATATTTTTGCAAGCTTGACTGGTGTCATGTACCACCTATATATCATTTTCATAATATTCTCTCTTAAGGCATTACATGCCGTAAATTTCATACCGGTGGTCCACAACTGTTCCCAGTCAGCAAACATAATGTTATGTCCAACATCTTGTGCCCATTTAATCATAGCTGACTTAACCGTTTCATCCTGTGTATTCCATTTCAGCAACAAGTTATACATTTTTGACATGATCTTAGTTTTAGGTTCTAGCACTTCTGTTTCTAGTTTAGATTTTTCCACCTGGAAGCCAATTTTCTTGTCCAAATTGTAAGCCTCCATTATCTGAAAATAATGAAGCCAGTCTCGCACTTTATTTTTTAGTTTCTCAAAGCTCTGCAATTTCAATCTGTCTCCTTCTTGTTCCAAAATTTCCCAATATTTCGGCCATTTGGCCTCCATATTAAGCTTTTTCTGGGCTTTCGCTTCCATTGGTGACAACCACCTTGGGGTCTTATTTTCCAATAAATCCTTGTATCTGATCCAAACATTAAACAAAGATCTCCTAACAATATGATTTTTAAATGCTTTATGAGCTTTAACCTTATCATACCACAAATATGCATGCCATCCAAAAACGTTGTTAAAACCTTCTAAGTCCAAAATGTCTGTGTTTTCAAGAAGCAGCCAGTCTTTCAACCAGCAGAATGCTGCTGATTCATAGTAAAGTTTGAAGTCTGGCAGGGCAAAACCACCCCTTTCTTTTGCATCAGTTAAAATCTTATATTTTATCCTGGGCTTCTTGCTCTGCCAGACAAATTTAGAAATGTCTTTCTGCCACTTCTTAAAACAATCCATCTTGTCCACAATTTGTAATGTTTGAAACAAAAATAACATTTTAGGCAATACATTCATCTTTATAGCTGCTATTCTACCCATCAAGGAAAGCTTCAAATTTGACCATATTTCAAGATCTTTTTTCACTTCTAACCAGCATTTCTCATAGTTATTTTTAAATAAATTCCCATTTTTAGATGTCATATTAATCCCCAGATATTTCACTTTCTTCACCACAGTCAAACCTGTTTCATTCTGAAATTTCTCTTTTTCAAACAATGTCAATTTTTTCTCTAAAACCTTAGTTTTGGACTTGTTCAGTTTAAATCCTGCCACCTGACCAAATTCTTGAATTAATTCTAAAACTCTTTTAGCACTAGATTCTGGCTCCTGTAACGTCAAGACTAGGTCATCTGCAAATGCTCTCAATTTATACTGTTTGGCTCCGACCTGTATGCCTTTAACCAACCGGTCCCTTCTAATCATATTCAGCAAAACCTCCAGGACCGATATAAAAAGTAAAGGGGAGATTGGGCACCCTTGTCGTGTCCCTTTTTCAATCTTAAATTGTTCCGTAACCACATTATTTACAATTAATTTAGCCTTTTGTTCAGAATATATTGCACTTATACCATTTTCAAAACCTTGGCCTACCCCCATACCCTGTAAGTTCTTTTTCATAAAACTCCAAGAAATGTTGTCAAAGGCTTTCTCCGCGTCCACAAATATCAAAACAGCTTTAGTATTTATGTTCACATCTAACTTTTCCAAGATGTCAATTACATTCCTCAAGTTATCAGATATGTGTCTTCCCGGCAGAAAGCCCGCTTGGTCCTTATGTATCTCTTCAATCAATACTCTTTTCAATCTCTTGGCCAAAATGTCAGCAAAAATTTTGTAATCCACATTTAATAAGGATATGGGACGGTAGTTTTTAAGTTGGGTCTTTTCAGTCTCTGTTTTCGGTATAAGTGTAATGTAGGCCTCTTTCCACAATTCTGGTGCCCTTTTCCCTTCCAAAATCTCATTGCAGACTTCCTTCAGAGGTTGTATTATCCAGTCCTTCAAGGATCTATAGTATCTGGAAGTCAGTCCATCCGGTCCCGGAGATTTGCCCAATTGCATATTTAAAATGGCACCTTCTATCTCCTGATCTGTTATTTTACAGTTCAACAGTACTTTACTTTCCTGTGAAATTTTTTGTAATCCATTTATTTTCAAAAATCCATCAATGTCCCTTTCATTCTGTGGCCCTTGTGCATATAGTTGCTTAAAATACTTCTGGAAACAATTTCTAATCTCATTTGGATTGTTTATGTCTTTTCCTTCTACTTCCAGGTTTGTAATTGTATTTAATTTTTGTCTTTTTTTCAGTTGCCAAGCCAGTAATTTCCCACATTTATCCGCCGATTCAAATGTCTTCTGTCTCATTTGTTTAATTTTCCATTCTATTTCCTGATTCATCAGTTCCATATATTGTGTTTGGTAAATCTTTATTTCTCTCAGAATCTCTTGTGACTTCGGCTTGGCTCTCAATTTTTTCTCACCTTCTTTAATTTTCTCCAAAATTTTATCTTTTTTCTCATTTTGCCTTCTCTTTTTTAATGCATTCTGTTGTATCAGAAACCCTCTCATCACAGCTTTACTTGCATCCCAGATTACTCTTTTTTCCACATTTGTTGGCAAATTTAATTCAAAATAGTCTTTTAGAGTCTTTTGGGCCTTGTTGTATACTTCTTCATCTCTAAATAAGGTGTCATTCATCCTCCATCTGAAGGTGCCGGTTGTTGTTTGCTTTATCTCCATCTTTACAGCATTATGGTCAGAGCAAGTTTTAGGGCAGATCTCCACTTTTTTTTATCTTTGGTGCCATTCCTCTAGTAATCCAAATTTGGTCAATTCTGGTCCATGTCATCTTGGCTTCAGAGAAAAATGTTCCCTCTCTCTCCAAAGGGTTCTTAGTTCTCCAAATATCAATCAAGTCCATATTATCAGTCATTTCGAAGAAGGTTTTTGGTAGTCTACCATCTTTGGTGACTACCTGTTTTTGCGCCTTGTCCATATTAGTAGATACAACTCCATTCATGTCCCCCATCAGGATTATATTGTAGTCCATAAAGTCCATAAAAGTCTCATGCAACTTCTTGAAAAATTCCGACTTCCCACTTAATATTCTTTTTAACCATTGTCTGTGAAATCATTTTAAATTGTTTATTGCAGCAACTTGTTCCTGAATGGTAATCACTTGCAATGTTTGGGTGCCATAGAACTCCTCAGACCAATAGCAGAGTTTGAAGAAAGCATTGGACAAGTAAAAAAAGCAAATGCTCAACTCAGCCTTGAAGGTAGGATTGCCTTTGGGGCAATTCACTCATGCAACTTGCATTGCAATCCTGTAACATAGTAAGTTCCATTGACTTCTATGGGACTTACACATTATAGGATTTCAACCTTCTAAATGTTAAAATTAAATAGTATGATTTGCTATTTTTAAAACAACTCAAGCATTTACATATTTCAGCTCTAGGCAAAACTCCACTAAAAACAATACAAACAGGACAAAGTTCATTATGGCCATGCATTTTCTTGGGCTGTTTTTAAGACAGGTCTATATGAAAAATAGTGAAAAGAACAAACAGGAGGAATAGAAACTGAGTGTCAAAAAAGTTTCATCTTCAATCAGTTGCCATTGTTTCAAGGATCTACTCAGGCTTTGGAGAGCAATGCATATAAAGTATATATGGAAGCAAATCTTTGGTGGTTCTTGAGGTTCGTGTCCAGAACTGTGTGCAGCATCAAAGCACAGCCCGATGTTCTGCACAAGCTATTGCACATCTCTCAGGTCTGGCTTTGACAGGGAATGAATGGATGGTGAAAACTCTACAAGAACCTCCCATTGTTTTAGTTTTAAAAATATGAGTGAAATATACTCAGAGTCCTGTAGTGATTTCATGCTCTTTATTGAAGCTTGTAAAACAGTGAATGAGTTCCCCCCAAACCTCAGGCTTTTATATACATTATTTACACAATGAGTCCCGTCTGATTGGCTGGTTCTGCTTCCCTCCTGGAGCCTGATTGGTCTTTTCCTGCAGGCCAATCAGTTGTTGCATTCTAGGATCCTACTTGCCTATTGCTCTAGGATCCAAGCTTCGTATATAACAAAGAGAAAGGGAACATCATGGATTTACTGAAAATGGAGGCAAAGCTGCAGAGCTACAAAGCAAACCCACAAGCAGCAGCCAGTGGGTGCCCATGCAAAGGAGGCATCCTAGCTGAGGAGCCTAAGTGTGGAAATACCAGACGTTTTGTTGCAATCCCACGATTGTCTGCAACGCTTCTGGAGAAAAGGGGCAGTTCTGTATAGTTTGACTTGATTTCGGATATAAAGAGCAGTGCAGGAAGCAACAGGGCGAAGTCCTTCAGCCTGTGCTTGATAGTGATGTCTGCAAATAGCAAAATGTGCTGGTTAGGAGGCTGCTGCATGAATCAGAGATTCCTAATGATGCGGTCATGCAGATGTTTTGAAGGATCAGGTTTATAGGCTTGGAGTTAACTCAAGCAGTTCTTTAATTGGATTTGGGCAGTCGAAGCAGTTATAGAAGTATCTCCCCTCTACCCCACCCCACAGCATAACTGTGGCAATGCTTGATTCCAAGTGTATTTAAAACTGACTCATATAACTCAACATCCAGGAGCTCAGAGAGCACAATTCAGGCAGGGTAGCTGTGCTCATTTGGATGCTGAGCATCTTTCAGGAGGGCCTTGGGGAAATCGTAACAACAAAATTTAAACTTGCTGCCTTTTCATTTTCAGCAGCCAACAAACATGCAGATCTTCACTCAAAAGTTGTGAATCTGAACACTACTTCGAAGACAAATAGTCCTACGACAATGGAAAATAGTAGGAAGAAAAAGAAACGGAAAGGTACAATAAGACAGATAAATGTTAACACTACCGCTTACTCTTCATCCAGTTTTCTAGTTGCAGCTGGTTTGAGGAAAAACACATCAAATTTGTCAATGAGCTACAGAATTGATAGATTGTAGTTTACGTCATGTGAATGCAGCTTCAAAAACTAGCTGTACTGGATGCTGAGTAACCTGAAGTTGCCAATCTTCATTGTATCAGAAATAATAATTATGTGCTTACGATTTGCAGTCTCAAAGAAAAAAAGTAAGAAACCTGACCCTGGCCCATGGTTAGCTAGGCTGCATTTGGCTGATAATGCCATAGATGGAAGGTTTCACCAAACAGAAGAAAACATCAGAGAGTTTGTGCAGCTGTTAACTAGGTAAGGCAACTGATTAACAGGACATGGAACCACACTCTCCTGTCATTTATGGTACTGTGGAACTGTGAAACAATTTTCATTGTTAATATTTTCTATCATAGTCTAATCAGGAACTCTGACCATCTAGTGGAAGTTGATATTGATGGCAATGCTATAGGAGAACAAAGTGCAATCAACATATTGGAAGCTCTTAAGGACCGAAGGAAAGGTGGGATAATTCCAGTCAATAAACCTTTAGATTTGTCAGCTTATACAGTGGTACCTCGGGTTACAGACGCTTCAGGTTACAGACACTTCAGGTTACAAACTCCGCTAACCCAGAAATAGTACCTTGGGTTAAGAACCCTGCTTCAGAATGAGAACAGAAATCAAGCAGCGGCAGTGCAGGAGGCCCCATTAGCTAAAGTGGTACCTCAGGTTAAGAACAGTTTCAGGTTAAGAACGGACCTCCAGAATGAATTACCATAAGTTCTTAACCTGAGGTACATGTATTGATACTGCACAACTATGTTGGAATAAGCCTGAATGAACGAAGTGCAACTGTTCTGAGAAAATATACATAGGATTGCACCATAATACCTTCTTTGCTCAGACCTGTCCCATTTGGAACTTTCTCTCATTTAACCAAATACTGATCCCTGTGATAGTGACAACCCAAGAAAAAATTGAAAGTTATTTGTAATGGCTTATCTTTATGTGTAGGCTTTCCCTGATCCATACGGTCAAACTCTGTCATCACCCAGGGATGAAAACATATGTGCAGACAAGTCTTCGTCGTTTACTATTAAATGTTCTTCATGGTTATGAGTATTTATGATTGTTTACGGTATACTGTTGTGATGGGATGGTGAGCTGCTTGTGCATAAAATCCTGATCCCTCAGAGTTTGGCTAAGTTCCCAAACCTCTGTCTGTGATGGAGCTCCTTAAGCATGGCTCCATCAATCGCTCGTTGAATCGGACAGTGGGCGTTTACGGAACTTCTTCCAGCATAAAAGCTCCTTGACGGAAACGCGTCTTCTGGACTCTCGGCGTGACAGTTTCCGCCAAGGAGTGGGTGTGCCTACGGGAGGTCCTGAAACCTCTCCACTGTTCCCGCTTGAAGTATCTCTGAGCTCTCCCTCCGACTCACTTTCCCTTGTAACTCCACTTCTCCCCCTGCTGGTCCCCTCCTCCGCTGAGTGGTCTCTCTCACCCTCCATGAGCCCTTTCACCTCCTTCGTCTCAGATGACAGTTCCCTGACATCCACCTCCCCTCTAGGGCCCCCTTCACCCCCTTCCCTCCCCTCCTCTGCGGGAGGCGAGGGAGCAAAACCCCTGAAGGAACCTCCCTCATCTTCCGAAGTTTCGAACACTTCCCTCCACCTTTTGCTGTTCCCGGTTTCCAAGTACTCCTCCTCCTCGGAGTCTGTACCCTCTTCCAACTCCGATTCCCTGAATCCCTCCAGTTCCTCCTCATCGTCGGTGGTGCCAAAGTACTCCCTCCGGAACCTCGCTACTGGTTGAGGTTTCCTGGGGAACCTTTGGTGGAACGTTTCGATCAAGACCTCGTCATGGACCTCCTCTGCCTTCACCCAGGTGTTTTCCGACTCCGGTTCCCCTTCCCACGCGACCAAATACTCCACCTGATTACCCTTCCACCTGGAGTCGATGATTTCCGCCACATAGTTGCGGCTTTCCCTTTCTTCTATGGCTGGCCCCCGTGTGGATACCCCTTCACCTTCCCCCCTGTATGGTGACAGTAATGACCTGTGGAATACTGGGTGCAGTTTCATGTGGTTCGGTAACCGGAGTCTGAAAGCCACTGGGTTGACCTGTTGGATGACCTCAAATGGTCCCAATCTTTTGGGTCTCAATTTCTTGCAACTACCCTTGAACGGCAACCCTTGGGTTGATAGCCAGACCCGACTCCCCACCCTAATTGTTTCACCTTCCCTTCTGCTCTTGTCTGCCTGCCTCTTATATTCTTCTTTGGCCCTTTCTAAGTTGTGTTGGAGTTGACGATGGATCGCTTCCATTTCTTCTACAAAAAGTTCAGCGGCCGGAACACTCCATCTCTCTCCTCCTTCCCCTGGAAACGCCCTGGGGTGGCACCCATAATTAGCCAAAAAGGGGCTCATCCCGGTGGACACATTCTCTGCATTATTGTAAGCAAATTCCGCTAGCGCCAACTTTTCGACCCAATCGTTTTCTCTGTCATTGACATAACACCTCAGGTATTGTTGAAGGATACCGTTTGCCCTCTCCGCCTGCCCATTGGTCTCAGGGTGCCTGGCAGTCGAAAAGTTGACCTCTACGTGCAACAAGCTCATAAGCTTCCTCCAGAACCTGGACGTGAACTGTTTCCCTCTGTCGGAAACCAGCCTCAAGGGGGCGCCATGCAGCCTAAAAATATGTTCTACAAACAATTTTGCTGTCTCTTCCGCCGTGACTGCATGTGAGCAAGCTACAAAGTGACCCATCTTAGTTAACTGGTCTACTACGACTAGTATGGCAGTTTTCCCCTGGGATTTGGGCAGATCAGTCATAAAATCTATCGACACCGCCTCCCACGGTCGTTCTGGTGTGGGTAACGGTTCTAAATATCCCGCTGGTGCCCGCCTTTCTCCTTTGGCTCTCTGGCATTGGTCACACCTTCTCACATACTCCCGTACATCCTCCCTCACCTTGGGCCACCAAAACTCCCTGGTCACCAACCACATGGTCTTGTGTTGCCCAAAATGCCCCGCTGTGGGATTGTCGTGCAGCTGTTTGAGTACTCTCCCCCTCAATTCCCCTTCGGGTATATATAGCGCCCCTTTGTAATACAATGCCCCATTTCTTTCTTCAAAACCTCCGGGGTCTTCTCCCTCTCCCCTTAAACCTCTGAGCTTATCCTGGGCGTACTCATCATTTACCGTTCCCTCTACCAGTTCTCTTTGCCCCACCCAGGCCGCACCACACACCCAGTGGTCCTCTGGGATAATATGTCTCTCTTCTGGCGCTCCCTCCCCCTCCAAATATTCAGGTTTGCGAGAGAGAGCGTCCGCTCTGATGTTTTCTGGACCTGGCACATAGCAGATTTCAAAATGGAATTTGGAGAACTCCTGGGCCCATCTCACTTGTCGTTGGTTGAGCACTCGTGCCGTTCTCCAATACTCCAAATTCTTGTGGTCCGTACATAATTGTACCTTATGCTGTGCACCAATTAGTAAGTGTCTCCATCTCCGGAACGCTTCGTGAATGGCGAGTAGTTCTCGGTCATATACCGTGTAGTTCCTCTCGGATTTGTTCAGCTTACGCGAAAAGAAGGCACACGGTCTCCATTCCGACTTATTGCTCCCTGGCTGAAGCAGCACCGCCCCCACCGCGCGGTCTGAGGCATCAGTTTCCACTCTCATGGGTTTTTGTAAATCCACATGCAGGAGCTGTTCTTCCGAAGCGAATGCCTTTTTCAATTCCTCAAAAGCGTGCTCCGCCTCCGCCGTCCAAACAAATTTCTTCTTGCTGCTCAGACAGTCCGTGATGGGAGCCGTTAAGTGGGCAAAGTTCTTGATGAATTTACGGTAAAAGTTCCCAAACCCTAAGAACCTTTGCACATCTTTTTTCGTTTTCGGTGTCTTCCATTCCAGCACCGCCTGTACCTTGCCTGGATCCATGGCTAATCCCTTGTCTGATAGGCGGTACCCCAGGAATTCCACCTCCTTGGCGTGGAACTGACACTTCTCCAATTTCACCCACAACTGGTTTGCTTGCAGCTGGCTCAGCACTTCCCTGACATCCTTTACATGCTGCTTCTCATTCTCTGAATATATCAGCACGTCATCGAGAAAGGCCACGCAATTCTTGTAGAGCAAAGGTCCCAGTACATGGTTCATGAGCGATTGAAAACAGGCGGAGCCTGCTTGTAATCCAAAGGGCATAACGAGATATTCGAAAGCCCCTAGGGGGGTGAACATCGTTGTCTTCCATTCATCCCCCTTCTTTATTCGTATCAGGTTGTACGCTCCTCTCAGGTCCAGCTTCGTGAATATCTTTCCCTTCCTCACCCTGGTCAAAATGTCATCAATCCTGGGCATGGGGAAAGTCACTGGTTCTGACACGGCATTCAGCCGCCGGTAGTCCACGATCAATCTCGGTTTATCCGTGTTTTTTTTGTCCACAAAAAACACTGGGCTGCCCCCCACCGCTCTGGACTCTCTGATGAAACCTCTCTTCAGGTTTTTGTCAATAAACTCCCTCAACTCCTGCATTTCCCTGTCTGACATGGCGTACAGCTTGCCCACGGGGAGCTGGGCCCCAGGGACCAGGTTAATTTGGCAGTCAAAGTCTCTATGCGGTGGTAGTTTATCTGCTTCCCTTTCGCTGAAGACCTTGCTCAGGTCAGCGTATTGTTTGGGCACCTTCCCTTTGTCCGCCACTTCCATCCCTGCTAGGGAGGCTTTTGCCCCTTCTGGCACCTTTCCCTCTTTGCAGTGCTCCAGGCAATGTGCTGACCCAAAGGAGACCACTCTCTGATGCCAGCCCACTAGCGGGTCATGCAACGCTAGCCAGCTCATTCCCAAAATGACTGGCGCCCCTCCCAGGGTGGCTACATTGAACGCTATCCTTTCAGTGTGCCTTGCCACCCTCGTAACCATTGGGACGGTCTGTAGGCTAACTTCTCCCCCCAACAGCTCCCTCCCATCGATCGTGGTGACCTGCAGGGGGTTGCTTAAAGGGAGTGTCTGTATCTGGTGTTCAGCTGCAAACTCCCTGCTCATAAAATTACAGGAGCTGCCTGAGTCCAACAGCGCCTTGGTCTTTAGTGGGTATCCGTTTGCCAGCTCTAGCAGCACCTCTATTACTAGAGCTGGTCTTGGAGGTTCCGGAGTGGGCACTTTTACTGCTCCTTGGCCTGTCTGCAGTGCCCTGACAGCGGCAGACAGGCGTTGGCTTTTACTGGCTCCTGGACTTCCTCCTCCTTCCCCCCAACAGCTCCCGCCATCCCTTGCCATTCCTTTCTTTGTGGGCAGACTCTGGCAAAGTGACCTGGCTGCTGGCAGAGGTAACATTTCTTGACGCTCTTTCCCTCCTTCTTCCTCCCTTCACTGGGATTTGAAACTGCGCGCGCGCGCGCTGTTCCAACTTCCATCGGCTCTCCGGGCGGGAAGCTGGGTTCTGGAATCTCTGGAATGCGGAAATCCCTCCAACGCTCTCCTTTCCCCTCCCGCTTCTCCAAGGCTCTTGCCTCCTGGCGCGCTCCAATGGTCAGCGCTGATTTGGTCAGCTGGTCCATAGACTCCGCCCTGGGCGCCCGGGAAAGTTCGTCTTTCACCGCCGAAGAAAGCCCCTCTTCAAAGAGCATTTGAATGGGTTCCGCCGATAGGTCCCACCCCAATTTATGTATCAACATTGTAAACTCAGTCCAGTACTCACGAACCGATCGGCTCCCCTGTTTGCAAGCCATCAATTGTCTGCGCACCAGTCCCTGTTCAATCTCGCTGGAAAACATCAAATCCATGGCGCGAAAAAACTTCCTCGCGTCCTTCAGCATGTCACTATTCCCTGCCATCAGGGGCCGGACCCAGTCTCTAGCCCCCCCTTCGAGATGGCCAATCACAAACGCCACTCGCGATGCCTCATCGGGAAAGTCGTTAAACTGCAGTTCAAGAGCATACTGCATCTCTGTCCTAAAGGCTTGGTAGTTCCTGGGGTCCCCCCCAAACTTCTGCACCATTCCTGGCATCTTTCTTGCTAGTGTAGCGCCTTTTGCCTTTTCTGCATCCTGCGCCCTCCTTTCTTCTAGCCTCGCCGTTTGCATTGCTAGCTGGAGTTCCAAAACTCTGTACCTTTCTTCCAGAGTTGGACCTTCTCCAGCTCCTGCTGCTCCTCCGGCTCCAGCTGGGTTGCTCATGATGCCTCTCTGCACAAGCTGCTTTCAGGGACTGTCCGATTGCTGTGATGGGATGGTGAGCTGCTTGTGCGTAAAATCCTGATCCCTCAGAGTTTGGCTAAGTTCCCAAACCTCTGTCTGTGATGGAGCTCCTTAAGCATGGCTCCATCAATCGCTCATTGAATCGGACAGTGGGCGTTTACGGAACTTCTTCCAGCATAAAAGCTCCTTGACGGAAACGCGTCTTCTGGACTCTCGGCGTGACAGTTTCCGCCGAGGAGTGGGTGTGCCTACGGGAGGTCCTGAAACCTCTCCACTGTTCCCGCTTGAAGTATCTCTGAGCTCTCCCTCCGACTCACTTTCCCTTGTAACTCCACTTCTCCCCCTGCTGGTCCCCTCCTCCGCTGAGTGGTCTCTCTCACCCTCCATGAGCCCTTTCACCTCCTTCGTCTCAGATGACAGTTCCCTGACAACTGTCTTTTGTGTAAACTGACTGATTGACTGAATATTATTATTATTATTATTATTATTATTATTATTATTATTATTATTTGTCTCTATAGACAAAATGCCACACATAAACATTGAGGTAACACCCCAGATGTCATCAATGACCTTCAGGGAAATTTTCAAGAATTGTTCAAAAACAGCAAAAAAGAGGAAGAAAAAGGTGCAATAATTTATTATTTCATTATCTATTTATACATATTAACACACACACCATTTAATGTATATGCCACATTTGTCCTATTGAAGATTTTGGGGTGGTACAGAACCCATTGTTTCACAGTACAAATACAATAATCAAATAGATAAAAATCCTTAACGCTAACATTCTAACAAGTTAAAATGCTTGCATGAATCATATTTTTGCCTGGCACTGAAAGGATTGTAGCACAGGCACCAGGTCTCTTTAGAAAGGGCATCCCATTGCCAGGACACCACTTATAAAGCACTTTCCTTTGTTAATACAAAGATGTACTGAGATGCTGCTGTTTGCTTAGAAACAAGGTTACTGAGCTAATGATAAATGAAGATAAATAAGACCTTCATGGACTGTACTGTCATAAGCGTAATAGAAATACTGCAGTCTTCCCCCAAAGTATAGATATACCTTGATCCCACAATCTTAAGTAACAAATAATTGTTGGAGAGCTGCAAACCATGGGAGGAAGGGAAAGGAACAAAATTCTGTGTGTTAAGTCTCAGAACTAAAGGTAAACTGGTAAAAGATCATGTTTATTTTCTGAAATTCTTTCCACAGTAATGAGTTGCACTGAGTGGAATAATCCATTGGTGGCCATTCCATATAGTGTCATCCAAGAGAGTTAAAACAAAAAAAAATTTTTTTCTTCCACTAGCACCTTAAAGACCAACTAAGTTAGTTCTTGGTATGAGCTTTCGTGTGCATGCACACTTCTTCAGATACACTGAAACAGAAGTTGCCAGATCCTTCTATATAGTGAGAAGGTGGGGAGGGGTATTACTCAGAAGGGTGGTGGGAATGGGTGGTTGGCAGATAGCTGTGATGAGCCTGTTGACGACTCTTAACGACTGCAATAGGTCTTACAGGAAAAAGCAAGGGGTGAGAAGGTGAAAAATGGCTTTGTCATGTATAATGAGATAAGAATCCAATGTCTTTGTTCAGACCAGGTCTCTCCATGGTTTTAAGTTTGGTAATGAGTTGCAATTCAGTGTATCTGAAGAAGTGTGCATGCACACGAAAGCTCATACCAAGAACTAACTTAGTTGGTCTTTAAGGTGCTAGGGGAAGACATTTTTTTTTGTTTTGTTTTGACTATGGCAGACCAACACGGCTACCTATCTGTAACTGATCCAAGAGAGTTGTAAGAATAATGTTGATTCCATCTGCTTAATTGGAAACAACTGTCTTTTGGCATCCCCTCTCCCAGAACTCTCATTTGCAGCCATTTCTCCTGGCTGCCTCTTGAGAATTGAGGCAGCAAGGGCCTCTAGAGGGGAGTGGCTTGGACTGAGAGCCAACCATCCTGATCTGTCTTCTGCACTGTGGTCATCATGTAACCATTTCTCCAGGCTAAAAAGTTGGATCCAGGAGCTAAGGATGTGTGGAAATGGTTGGAAGAGGGTTTAGATGGCTAGATCAGGTTGGTCTTCCCTTTTCCAACGGAACAATGACTGACGATAGTGATGACAACCTGAGTGTGGCAGTGGCAGCTGGTCTCCATTAAGCTTGGTGGGGCAGAGGCAGGGCAGTGTATGGTAGATGTCACCACTCCCCAACCCGATTTTTTCTATTGGTCCCACTCTTGTACTTTAATAGGACATTGTGAAGGGCACTGCCCTAGTTGTCCAGACTGGGATTGTACACATGGAACCCCCATTCCTGGACTGGGCTCTTAAGGTGAGAGAAATGCCTGCAGAGTATCCGCTTCGAATCACAGAACTGTAGAGTTCAAAGGGATCCCAGGGCTCATCTAGTTCAACCCCCTGCAATGCAGGAATCTTAACGAGATCATACATGACTGATGGCCATCTAATACCTGCTTAAAAACCTTCAAGGAAGGAGAGACCATGACTTGTGTGTACACTTCCTCTTGTTGGATTGGTGTGTTAGACCTTAGTATCCAGCTACTTTCGTTTATTCCACATACCGTTGCTTCTTATTGGAATCTTCTGAGATGTGTTTTGTTTTGTATTTTACAGAAAACCAAGTGATGAAGTCTGGATTTGCCTCCTGCAGAAATTAGGTTCAAAGAGGTTAACATACTTCAGCAATTATTTACATGCTGTTCTAATCTTTGAAATACTACAAAGACGATTTATACTACTTTATAACTATTTACAACCACTTCCATTTTATTGGATTAAAAGTATGCAACTGCCAAAAAAAACCTTCCTGGTAGTATAACTTACATTTGCATCATTTCTTCTTCTTTGATTTTCATTGATATTTGGAGATGTATGTCATTCACAGATCATCTATAAATGAATAAGTTCAGATATACACTTATGGAGCTAGAACTGTCAGTGCCTAATCATAAAAAGATACTGGGGTCATGATGGGATAGCTCAATGACAATTTTGACCTAGTGTGAAACAGCTGTGAAAAAGGTGAATTCTTCCAAGCAAAACTCACGACTTTCAGAGGTACACCGGAAATATAACAAATTATGGCAGAATTTTGAAAAGGAAAAGTTTCCTGTCCTTGGTCTCAAAGCAAAACCTCCTGCTTTATTGGCATTGTACACATGAGCAGCCACTTAAGTGGTTAGTGTGTTGGACTAGGGCCTTGAGAGACCAGGGTTCACATCTTGACTGGGGATGACCTTGGGCCAGTCACTGCCTCTCAGTCTAACCTACCTCATAGGGTTGTTGTTTGGATTAAATGAGATGGGGGGATAACCACCTTGTCCGCCACCTTGAGCTCCTTGGAGAAAAAGGCTATAAATGCATTACACAGAGTAAATAAACTTGGCGACACACTCTGGTCTCGTGATAAAAGGATGCACCCTCTTTTTCCATACATATATGTAAGCAGCTCAGGGACGGATTTAGGTTTGATGAGGCCCTAAGCTACTGAAAGTAATGGGGCCCTTTATATGTCCAGCTGTCTTTTGTCAACAACAAATTGTCGATGGTTTTTTTGTGTTGAATATATGCTGTATGGTAATTTATGGACCTCATACGTCCATACAAAACACAAAACACTATTGCTGTATGTAGGTTTTATTTTATTCATTTTTTATCTTATATTTTGGAAATGTACATCCAGGGTTTTTTTTCTCTCTTTAAATCAAGAGAGTTGGGCTATAGCTTGTTTAGCTAATACATAAATCCGGCACTGCAGTTGTGCATATACAAAAGCTGGAGACGGCGGCACGTTTCCCTGCTTATTTAACACGGGCTATAACGGAGGATTTTGCGCCTGTAGCACAAGACACCGCCCCCCCCCTATGTTTCTGCGGTGAGGCTTGCAAATCGACCCCGCACAGAGCTCAGGCCCCGTCCCGCGTTAGGCCTCAGCCCTCTCGCCACCGCTGGGTGGTGGTAGAGCTCCGCTCCGCCGCTCGGGGAGCCAGGCGGGCGGTTAAGCGAGCATCTGCTGCCGTCGCCTCCGCCGCCGCCTCCTCCTGCCGCCCCCAGCCATGGCCGACGTGGAGGACGGGGACGAGCCGGGTGTCTCGGCTCCTCACGCGGGTTTCTCGGGCTCGAAGTCGGGCGGCGTTGACAAGATGTTCTCGCTGAAGAAGTGGAACGCCGTGGCCATGTGGAGCTGGGACGTCGAGTGCGACACCTGCGCCATCTGCCGGGTGCAGGTCATGGGTAAGACGAGGGAGCGGCGAAAGCCGGGCCCCGGAACAAAGGCCTCGCTTCGGAGGCGGCGGCGGCGGCGGCGGCGGCGGCCTCCTCCGTCCTCTCCCAGAACCAGGCGCCCTGGGCGGGGTTGGGCCGGGCTAGGCCTCGTCTCCTTCCCGTGAGGGGTTCCTGAAGTGTTTCTTTTCACACACCCCAACCCGGGCAATATTAGTGTTTTATTTTCTCGTGATTTTTTTTTGCGAAGGCCGCAGGACGCCGGCGTTTCCTCCCCCTGGGTAGGAGGGAGGGGGAACGGGCCTTTTTGTCTGCTGCTTCAGGAAGCCCTGCCGACGCTACCGGCAACTAAACTGTGCCTAAACATGGGCCTTGATGAGATAAGGCCTGCCCTGCGCCCCTTCCCCACCCTTGGGCCAGAGGAGAGGTTCCTGGCTACTTTCCTATGCTCACGTATGGGGCCTTCCCCCTGAGCATCTAGGCCGCTGTAGACAATGAGAGAGCTAAAATTAAAATGGTTGGAGCATTTCTATTCTTTGTTTTAAAGAGAAGAAAATGCTGCTTGCTCCTTTTCGATCCTAACACAGCCATAGGATTCCGAGGTTCTAACTGAGGAAGCAAACCACTGCCTTCCCTCTTTTTCATAAGACTCTCTGGATAGACTCGATGATTCTGTTCAGGATAAGATTATGAAAGGTTATGCCTGGACGTTAACAAGTCTTTTATGTATTCACTTAAGAAGATATCACCATGGGAATGCAGTAAGATTTGTTATAATGTGCATGCCCATGAGTAAGCTTGTGCAAAATAAATGAATTGGCTGGTTTTCCCATTTGGTAACCAGATATCACCCTTATGAACTGTACATATTACAGATCCTATATCCTATCCTTCAGTGCATTTTTACAAGTCCTTTTTTTCTATTTGCTGTTGTTCCTGAAGATATATGTGATTTAATGTGTCTATAATAAAAGGATGCTGTCTCTGACTTTGAGCATCACTGTGTAGGATGCTTTCTTTGTGCTGTATCCGTTTTCATGTTGGCACATCCCACTCCCTTTATGGCCTGAGGGCGGCTCAGCTTTCTCTGTGACCAGTGCCTATGGACAATTGGCTCCCTAAATTGGTAGAATGCCCATTCATCTTTTCACCAGAAGCAGTATTAATTTTTTTTTTTAAATAACATGTATGCTTAAATTACGCATCTGGATGACAGCAATGAAACCCTGTGGAGTTGTTTCCGAAATGTTTACGAATAGATATCCTCCAGTTACATTTTCTTCCATTTGAGGTGTTTTTGTAATAACCATAGAAGTAACAATATGGCTGTGTTTGGGGGCCAATTTCCCAAAGCAGTCCAGTGTACCTTACACAGAGGCATACTGTCTGCATGGAATAGATCATAGATTTGTAGAGTTTGAAGGCATCAAGAGGATCATTTAGTTCAATCCCCTCCGCCAATGCAGGAATCTTTAGGGAACTCATGGGGCTCAAACCCACAACCCTGAGATTAAACGTTTCATGCTCTACCAACTGAGCTAACTCAGTGTATTTGTTCCAGGGCATTCTTCTAAGAAGTGATGTGTTAGGAAGAGGAATTACTGCACAGTGAATTAAGTTACTACTGGATTGTTCACTACATTTCTTCACATAGTCCTTCAGACAAAGATGAGATCACAAAGAAAGCAAACTATTAATTATCAGTGTGAACCCTAAATTTTCTAAAGTAAGTTGGAAGAGCCAAGCTTTTGTGGTGTGAAAGTGGCTGAGTTAGTGGAAGGTCATGTATTAGGGTAAGTTTTAGATTAATGATCTTGAGGTGCTTAGATTACATGACACAGTATGCGCGCACCATTAAATGTTTGTCAGTGACTGTAGATGCTTTGGAAACACACTTTTCAGAGCTGCTTTCAGAACATCATACTTAGTCTTGTCCTTGTTTACATCTAGATGCCTGCCTTAGATGTCAAGCTGAAAACAAACAAGAAGATTGTGTTGGTATGTTGTGATTTCATTCTCTTGTTATTCAACCAAAGGCTTTTTCTTAGTGGGGTGCTTTTTAAAGTTTCAGCTAAATAGCTCTTATTTTTGTGCAATAAAATTCAGGAAAGCTTCATTAATGTAAAATGACATACATTTGTATAAAATACTTGGCCATAGGAAATCTGCAATTTGTCTTTTATGTATGGGTATGTAGCCATGAAATACTAAAACATTTGATTTGGTGAGGTCTGTTGTATCTTCAGGCATTTTTCATAAAAATGGTTTGTTGAAAGAATTCTTGGGATCTTAAAACAAAATACATTTGGTTTCACAACTTACTTTTACTTGCTGATTTTGAGGTTTCAAGGGTGCTGTTTTTGTATTGTGCTTTTTATTAAAATGAGCATTAAAAAGTTGAATTCTTACCACCACTTATTTGTATGGATTCCAGACTGATCTTGCTTTTAAAATACAGTAGATGTAGAAAGTACTGTCTGATAATTTGCACTTAAGCACTGGTAATTTTTGTAGCAAAGCACTATCAACTGCTAAAATGCATTAACCAAGAAAATGAAAAGTGATGCTGGGTTGAAATCTTCACATAGAAGAAATTTGCAATACTTATTTTTAACATAAAAATGTATACCTCAGCTTTTAAAAGTAAATAGTGCAGGTACTGCCTGGTATTCTGGAAGTATATTTTGGATGGTCTCCACACAATAATAATTTGGTGCTGATAGCGAAATCTGTAAAAGTGAAGTATTTGAGTAAGAAATGCTAATAAGCCTAGACAACAATTATTCATGTGCTATAAAGTCTTAGGCTACTTTGAACTACTTTGGCACACCCAAATTCTCACATGCTCAGTCAGACTTTTGGCGTCCTTTCCTTCAACAAGTAGATTTATCCCACCATTCCAAGGCCATATCACAAACCATTCTGTGTCATGCTGGGTGGCATGAACGCCTGCTGTTCAGGAAAAAAAGGTATTTCATTATATTTGGAAGACACTACTTTGGAGCATAGCTACAGTGATGGGAAAAAGAAAGTGCATCCTCTTTGAATTATGTGCTTTTACATATGAAGACATAATAACAATCATCTGTTCCTTAGCAGGTCTTAAAATTAGGTAAATACAACCTCAGATGAAATGGAAAAGCTATGTGTGTAAAACTAAGTGCACCTAATGATTCAATTGCTTGTAGAACTACCTATAGCAGCAATAACTTGAAGTAATCATTTTCTGTAGGACTTTATCAGTCACTCACATCATTCCATTCTTATTTACAACGTTGCTTCAGTTCATTGAGGTTTGCTGGCATTTGTTGATGCACAGCTTTCTTAAGGTCCTTCATAGCACTTCACTTGCGTTGGGGTCTGGACTTTGACTGGGCCATTGCAACACTTTGATTCTTTTATTTTTCAGCCATTCTGTTGTTGATTGCTGGTGTGCTTAGGATCCTTGTCCTGTTGCATGACCCAATTTCAGCCAAGCTTCAGCTGTCGGGCAGATGGCCTCACAATTGCCTGTAGAATACTTTGGTATACAGAGAAGTTCATGGTTGACTCAATGATTGCAATGTTTCCAAGTCCTGTAGCTTCAAAACAAGCCCAAAGCATCACCCTTCCACCACTGTGCGTGACAGTTGGTATGAGGTGCTTGTGTTGATATGCTGTGTTTGGTTTCCACCAAATGTGGCGCTGTGCATTATGGCCAAACATCTCCACTTTGGTCTGGCCTGGCCAAAGGACATTGTTCCAGAAATCTTGTGGTTTGTTCAGATGCAACTTTGCAAACCTAATCCGTGCTGCCATGTTCTTTTTGGAGAGAACAGGCTTTCTCCTAGCAACCCTTTCAAACCAACCATACTTGTTCCATACTTGTTCTAATTGTATTGCCATGAACTTTAATATTTAACATGCTGAGGCCTGTAGGGCCTGGGATATAACTTGGTTTTTTTGCAGTTTCTCTGAGCATTGCAGGGTCTGACCTTGGGGTGAATTTGCTGAGACATCCACTCATGGGAAGATTGGCAATTGTCTTGAATGTTTTCCACTTTTGAATAATCTTTCTCACTGTAGAATGATAGACTTAAAATTTGTTGGAGATGGCCTTAGAACCCTTCCCAGTTTCATGGGCAGCAGCACTTGCTTCTCTAAGAGCATTGTGTCATCTTTCCTCCTTGGCATTGTGTTATAACACACCTGAATGCTCCAGACCAGCAAACTGCTAAAACTTTGGCATTCATTGAGGTGGGCACGCTTCCTGATGATCAATTAAGCAAGGACATTTGATTAGCAGCACCTGTCTCCTACTTGGCCTCTTAATTTCTATGGAAGCAGTAAGGGTGTACTCTAGTTTTTCACACATGTTTTCTCCATTTTGGCTTTATTTCTGTTAAATAAATCAGGACATGGTGTGATATGTCATGTGTATGACATATCTGAGGTTGTATTTACCTATTTTTAAGACCTGCTAAGGAACAGATGGTTGTTACTACATCTTCATATGTAAAACCACTGAATTCAAAGGGGGTCACTTTCTTTTTTATAGTTGTTTACAAAAAGCAAAGTCCTACAGCAATACTGAATATATATTGCTAGCACTTTGTATTTGTTCTAACCATTTCTAACTTGCTTAGTTTTCTTCTTCTTTTTCTTCCAGTGGTCTGGGGAGAGTGTAATCATTCCTTCCACAACTGCTGCATGTCACTGTGGGTGAAACAGAACAACCGCTGCCCCCTCTGCCAACAGGACTGGGTGGTTCAGAGAATAGGCAAATAAAAGCACTGGCAGTTCTTCTTTGGACTTCTTTGGAATGATATGCAACCAAAGGCATATTCCCCCATGAACAAGGGGAGCATTCACGACATGGGAGAGTCCATTTTATTTATTTAGGTTTGATGGAGTTGGATTTGAAATCTTTGTGTTGGTCTGTGGGATCAGCGTGGTTTCATCAAAAACGTTAGATACACAGCGTTGAAGAATGTATCTAAACATTTAGTGTGAACTCTGTACATTTGTTTAGGAATGCTTTGGAACTTATGAGGCCCACAGTTATCTATGTTCAAAGCAGTTCCAGCTAGAAATGCCACTTATTTTTGTCTGAACTGAGGAATTCAACTGAAATAAATAGTTGTTGGCGATGCATTTGTTTTTGCTTTTTTGCTTTCTTTCATTAAGATAAAATACTTCCTTTTGGTATTTATAAATATTTGTTACTTTGGCACTAATAAGGTTAAAATTGATATTCTTAAATATGTATTTCTCACAGATTTCTCGTAAGAACATAGGAAGCTACTTTATACGAAGTGAGAGCCTTGGTCTGTCTAGTTCAGTATTGCCTACACTTACAGGGCTTCAGGCAGGAGTCTCTCCCAGCCCTACCTTGAGACTGAACCTGGGACCTTATTCATGTAAACCAGAGGCACTGCGGCTGACCTATGGCCCTTTCTCCAACACTCACTCTTGAACCTTTTACCCTGTGAAGTGCTCGGGTTGTTTTCTTCCGTAAAGCAATATAACAGAAAATGCAAACATTAAAAAGTCTTGTTAGTTGAAGACTAACAGAAATGACTGATAGTTAGCAAATAATTGCTGCTCTATGGTATATGTAACACCCATATATATATATATGCATATATATATGCGCCAGGATCCAGATACTTGCATGTGTATGAATTTTCCCTTCTGGCTGTATCCCATTGCAGTGCAACAATTCCTATGCCAGACGGTCCCCTTAACCCTCAGAAACACTTAGTGGATAGCAGGACAGGTTGTTGTGGAAAGGGGAGGTGCAGGAGAGCCCCAGTGCATTTCACGTGTAGCCCTTTGGATCACGATAGTCATTTATTACATATTTGCCCTCCCACCACCTTAGCAAACAAATAAGCAAACCCTGTTCTTAATTATAATCAAGATGAGACCAATGTGAGTATATCTTATCTTTCCAGATAGATAGCCCAAGAGGAGCAGCAGAATAATGGGAAAAATCAGGCAGTAATATTGACTCCATGTTACCTACAGTATGTATTTATTTATTTAGACTGAGCTCCTTTAAATCTCGTTGGTTTCAGAAACTTAAGTGAGTTTAACCTGCAGCATTTAAAATACTGAAAACAGTGCTGAAACAGCCATTTTATTTTCTGGCACCCACTTCAACCTTGAATGAACCATTTCACCATTCATACAAATCCAGGCTTAGAATACCAGCCCCTGCTGAGTAGCTTAAATGAAGTTTTGAGGTTTCCATCCTTGCATGGACTTGAGTTCAAAACTGCAGTTTCATAAACCAACTTTCTGTCTCACCTCTACAACAGTTCAATCTCATGAAAGCTGCTACCATTTGCTATAAACTTCTGAAGAACACATCCCGCCCCCCATAAGAATTGAGATGTGCAAAATTGTTGTATTCTTTACATAAACCTGGATCAAGTAGGCACAAGTTGGTATACAGTCTAAGCAGTGGTGGAACTTACTGGCTGTCCCCTGAATGTTTGCCATTGGGGTGCCCATGGGCACAATGATGCCCTTGAGGGCTTCCACGCTGCTTACAAAGCCTCTGAGCCCCCGTTCCCTACTGCCGTCTTCTACATGTATCTCAAATGATCCTGGATGCCACAAGATGAACACTTCACTACAAATATACAGGAAACTATTCAGTTTAACTATCGATCGAAAGTAAGTCAAGCTTCATAAGTATGAACACATTTGGTCTTTATAGGGTTGTTTTGGAATTGGTCTGAACCTCTGAGCCACTGACTAGTTTTGAAGTGGTATTAATTGATTTACTAACTTTGTTCCAGTTTCTGCTACAAAAATATAGTACAAAGTGTGCCTGAGCAGAAATCATGTTTCAGGAGCTGTATGTCCACTGGCAAGCCTTATGAATGTATGGTTGTTTTGGCTACATGCCTGAGACTGCATTGGGACTTGTAACTTGCTTAGACAGATCACCACAGTGTGCCTGATAAATGCAAATGAGAACAGGAAAAATGACCTTTGAAAATGTTTTCTTCTTCTAACTGGAACACAGCAAAGGCTGGTCCTACTGTGCATACTGACCCCTTGGGACAATTGAAGTGTGACCCCTCCCCTCTCCGCTCCCCAGCACTGGAGGTGTGAGAGTTATTAAAATAAATCACAGCAATCCTTTGTAAAGAAGTGCTAGGACATCTAAATATAGGGGTCACTATCAGCTCCCATTGTAATCCCATTAGTTCTGTCAGAATCACGGAAGAACTGAAGTAAAAACTTAGTTTCAAGTGGGCTTTTCAGTTTCAGGAGCCAGAATTGTGACACCCGAGTTATATTTTGGAAATGAGAATCAACTTCTGCCATGTTGCGAAGGAAACAGACTCTCTTGTTCTGATTGTACATGGGATCATCCTTATTTTTAGAGCACCAATTATTTTTCGCTTGCTCTTTGTCTAAGCCGATTTGGGTTCCTTCAGAGGGAGCTGTGCCATGACAACACCGAAGATTTTGTGCAGTATAAAAGTGCAGCTCACAATACTGTTATTTCCCTGGATGGCATCTATCTGTATGTTGAGGTAGATTTTCACTCTAGGACTGAATGGTGCATTTTAAAAGAAATCTGACTAAACCCCTTGATACTTCCTTCTCAGCTTGCCACTTCAAATAATTATGTGGTTCCGAAGATAGCTGTTGTTTTTGCTGTTGTTTTTCTTTTGAAGCACTGCAAAACACAGAAAATCTCAAATTCCCTTTTAAAAAGCCAGCTTCAGAGCCTGCAGACATGGTGGACGTGCTTTGGAGAATCAAGGTACCAGGGATGGTGGGCAGGAAAACATATCAGCTCTCTGAAAGGGCATGATGCCATGTGTTCTCTATGGACCTGGGGTTGAAACTGAGGTCAGAGTGGTCTCAGGCCTGTGTGAGGAAGAGTAGGAGCTGAGTTGAGAAATGTACGCCAGATAGTTGTGGCAGCCGTGATGAGGTTCTCCTGGGCTGTCATCCATTTAGCTATAGATAGCAAACCCAAAGCTCCTTAGAGAGAAACCTCTTACCAGCCACTTTCCACAAATGGTACATACACCTAAAGGTACTTAGTGAAAATCCTTGAGAGGTATTTAATGCTAAAGTAGTCGGTCTCCCTAACATGTGTTTGTAGCCTGCACTTACACTCAGGCAGTGGCGCAGGGAAAGCCATACCAAGGCAGCCACCCCAAGGCAAGCCAGTGTTCTTCCCCCAGTGAGGCTCTGCCACCCTAGTACATCGCCAAGATGTGTGACATGGGGGGACTGGATAACCTGATCGCCAACACAGCATACCTTGAGGCCAGGAAAAGCGGTGATGTGGATGCCAAGGAGATGCAAAAAAGACGCAGGAACCTAGCTCTGCCCAAGATTGAGGAATGTGCGGAGATCAAAAAGTCGATGACTATGGATTACGAGTCCATTTGCGAGCAGCAGCCCATTGGCAAGAGTTTTTTCCGGGAATTCTTGGAAACGGTGCCTGAGTACCTGAAGGCCAGAGAGTTTTTGGACGAAGTGGTGGCTTGGGAGCTGGCAGAGGACCACATCAAGGACAGCTACCTAGAAGGCATAGTCAACATGTACTTGAAGAATTGCAGCAACAGCTACCTGAAATTTCTCAGTGCAGACTTGTCAAGCAAGTGCCAGGCAGCTAGCAAGGATGATTTTGAAAAAGTCACATTATCAGCCAGGGAAGAGACAAATGCCTATCTCAAGGGGAAACCCTTTGATGACTTCCAGACTAGCCCATTCTTTGATAAGTTTGTGCAATGGAAAGGCTTTGAGCGGCAACCTATAAACGAGAAGCTCTTCGACGAATTCCGAGTACTAGGCAAAGGAGGCTTTGGAGAGGTAAGGAGCTATTCTTTCATCTCCTGGGCAAGCAGATAGGCCTAGGCCATGCAATGAATGGCCTTTAGCAGGCAACAGGCACTGGGCAACTTGCCAGTCCTCTGCATGCACAAGATCTCTTGTGACGTAAGCCCATATTCAGCCTTTTCTCTGATAATCTCCTCTGCACTAACATGTACTCATGATCATGAGGCGGGGATTCATTTATTTTTCACAACTATCCCTTCCTCCTTGTTCCTCAAAATGTCTCACATGTGGTTCGTTTGCTTGTTTAATTTACAGTATTTTTATACTGTCCAATAAAAAGTTCTCTGGGCAATGTACAGTAAGTGTTAAGAACATAAATTATGCAAATAAGACATGAGATGAAATAGGTTTCCCAATGGAAACACTTATGGCTGCTACCGCGGCTCCATTCATTCCTTTCAAATAATCTACAAAGCATAGCAGAGAACCCATAAATGGCATAATAGTCTCCACAAATACAGTATATAATCTAAGTAAGGGGTTTTGTGTGTGTTTTTTAAAAAATCAAAACTGAAACCAATGGATATTGTGATAAAAATAGCAATAAGGGGCATATAGTCTCTTCAGTTCCAAGTCTGCATCGCTTACTTAAGACTTTTCCTTTTTTCATTCAACTTGCTGCTTTAGGTTTGTGCCATTCAGGTGAGAAATACTGGCAAGATGTATGCCTGCAAGAAACTGGACAAAAAACGACTAAAGAAAAAAGGTGGCGAAAAGATGGCTCTGTTAGAGAAGGAGATCCTTGAGAAAGTCAACAGCCGTTTCATTGTCACGCTGTCCTATGCCTATCAGAGCAAAGCCGCCCTGTGTCTTGTCATGAGCCTGATGAATGGTGGGGATCTTAAATATCACATTTACAATGTGGGCGAAAGAGGCTTGGAAATGGATAGGGTCATCTTCTACTCGGCTCAGATCACCTGTGGGATGCTGCACCTCCACTCCATCCAAATTGTCTACAGGGACATGAAGCCTGAAAATGTCCTCCTGGATGATAATGGCCACTGCCGATTGTCTGATCTTGGCTTGGCGGTGGAAGTCAAGGAAGGCAAGTCCATAAACCAGAGGGTAAGTGAGAGTTCACCGTGCAGGGCTGCTTGGCTAGTTGGGAGAGCTTGTTCTATTTCCAATGCACTGAGCCCCCCCTTTAATTCCTTTGGGATTTGTTCTCCACTAAATATCTTATGTGGTCATTTCATTCTAAGTGACAGATGGAAAGAGGATTTACTTTATTAACTATTTGGATGCACGGTGAAGCAATTTGACTGGCACGCTTGCTTAAAAAGAAATTATACCTTGCAAAAAAAAAAATGCTGTTAGGTTTTGAGGCATTATGCAAGTCAGATGTTTCTGTTAGCAGCCTACAGGGAGTTCCAAAAATGAGGAATTGTTGGGGAGTGAAAGCCTTAATATAATGAGTGCCAATTCTACCTGATAAGGAGACACAAAGCAGTAGAAAGGTTTTCTGTGCAAGCCCCATTGAAATGAATGGGAATGGCACAAGAGCACCTATTGTTTGTTTCAGTGGTGATTCCCTCTTATTGTTCACCCATATTGTAAAGGATTATCTCATCTCAGTTTTTCCATATTATTCTTATTGCAGCAGTACAACCCACAGCCAACCTACCACATACTCACTTGCACATTCTGGGTCAAAATGTACGAAAACTCCTACCAGTGGCAGGGAGTTTGGTAACATGTCACATTCAGTTGTATATTTGCAAACAAAAAGAAGAGCATAGAGCTTTAATGGCCCTACCTGTGAGGGTTATGAACTGATTCTGATACAAAGCGCTCAAGGTTTAAGTGGGAATTATACAATAAATTTTGGGTAACGTAAATATGGTACATAATGTGCTGTATTTGTTATCCAATTTACGTTTCTTGTGTAACCGCTGTTAAGACAGGTTAAATAAGGATCAGTTCATAATCACTGCAGGTAGCCCTGATAATGTAACGCACATGAGAACGACAGCAGCAAAAAATAGCTTGCTGGAATTCTTTTCCTGGTTTGTATATAGCATGTGAACCTAAACAGTGAGGCAAATATATTTACCATATTTATATTTCCCTGTACACCTTTCTTATTGAATTTTATTGTGCAACCACCATCTTATATATGAGCAAATAACAGGTGTGCCAACTTAAAATAAAATATTGTGGGGGCCCAGGTAAACCCTGCTTTGCATAATCATATTTTATTGGGGGGCCAAAGCCCCCACGGCCCCTAGGAGTTGGCTCCTGTGGCAAATAAGGATAACTATTCAATTTAACACAAAAAAGCTCTAATCCAGTTTACAGGGTTATGTTGAAAGTATCTGTCGTCAGAATTTGAGAGCATTTTGCGCTTTTTTTAAACTTCCCACATAAAAGATCTGTTAACAGGAATGTCAGTATGCTTTATGTTGTATAAACCTATATATTGTTTGAATGTTTTGATTTGGGATTCATGAATACTGCCCTCCTTTCCTTATTTAAATAGATTTTAGTGGTGTTGGATCTTTCATCAACTGTTTTATGAAATGGAAGCTTGTATGCTATAACAGAGCTGCATGTGATGTGACTGTATTTTACAGTCAAATGTCTATCATTAGAAGTGTTGGCTCAATTGTCATGAAAACAACCTAGAGTAAGTCCTAGTCATACTTCTGTATATAACTTCCCAGAAATAAGTAGGCCCTTTTGAATTTGCAGGTCCATAGTTTGTGTGGAAGAGTGTACTCCAGGTCTAAAGCATGTCTCTTTTTGGTACTGGTTGATAGGTGTGATGCATAAGTTAAGCAAGAGTGTGGTTTAATTCGATAAAAAGCTGTATTTCCTGCAGGAAAAGTAACTGATGAGAGATCAAAAGAGAACTCTCAAAATACTAGCCCTGTGTTATTATGAAAGTTGGGGGGGACCCCTTATTAAAACAGAATAGTCAGAAGATCAGCTTAATAATGGCTTGTGTGCAGAAGACAGACTCTCAAGGAGGGTTTTAATTGCTATTTTAGGATAAATGCTCAAGGCTTGCAATACATTATGTTTGACTTACTGGTGTAATAAGACTATGGTGTACTCAAAAATAGGAAAGCAGTGGCTGTTTCTAGTTGGGTTGTAAAGTGTAGTTAAGTTCTTTTTATGGTATCTGAGTGGGGAGGTGGTACCTGTTGACACTGGTAGAGCAGAAGACAGGAAAACCAACAGTAGGTGGAGCCAGACAGGCACCTTCTAGTTTTGTCTCCATCTTCTACCTGCTAAGTTCTATTACAATGTTGCAACACTTGAGACTAAGGGGGAGGTAGATGACAGGCAGTGCCACCCCCTGGATTGGTTGTACATAGGTCAGCAGGTGGGGCTTGTTAAGGATAGACTGAGGTTGGTGGGGCCCGTTTTCTGTTTGTGCTAATGCAGGGTTTCCCAAACTTAGGTCTCCAGCTGTTTTTGGACTACAACACCCATCATTCCTAGCTAGCAGGAGCAGTGGTCAGGGTTGATGGGAATTGTAGTCCAAAAAATGGCTGGAGACCCATTTAATGTTTCATCCCATCTTCCTGCCAGAGGCCACATCCCCTCTCTTACTCTGGTCAGCCTATCATGCCTGTCAGCATTTGACAGAAGGGAAATGAGTCCATTATAGTGTGACAAGAGCAAACAGTTCACGAAGTCGCATTTCACAAGAATGAACCTCCTCCACGGAAACATTTTCATGTATGTCAGAGTTCAAGTATTCACATCCATAAGACCATAAGAAGAGCATGCTGGATCAGGCCACTTTTGGAAGTCAGAACATGTTAGCAAAGTTGAGAGATGTGATTCCTAAGGAAGGCAGTATTATGCCTAAGGTAGGCAGTATTAATGCCAGCCAAAAAGACTGTTAACCTGAAGTCAAATCTATTGATGTATTATGGTACAAATTGTATGAATGTCAATGTGGTCTCTTAGTGAGGAAAACAGGTATTGTGTCTATTAAACAGATGCAACTGGAGTGTGTGGACAATTTGTATTTCACCTGTATCTAACAAAATGGGCCACTGCTGGATTGCCTTTTGATAAAGGGTCATCCTTCATGTTATGAGCTGCAGGAACTGCTAAGCTGAGGTCAAGGAATAAGGGGAAATGCCATAGACCAGCATAAGGACTCTAATTTGACAACTCTATTAAATATGTAGGGTGGCCATGTATACATCATTCGCCCCATAAAAAGGAGGACACAGGTGTGCATAAAATGTAAACATGCTACTTTATATGCATGGATGCAAATACTATAATTTACTATAGAAATATAGTGCATCTCCAGGTGCTAACTTGATGGGCATGCAAGGCCTTGCTCTCCCTTCTTACAGTTCATTAAAACTGGACTTGGACCAGCTCTGCAAATAGAAGACAGCTTCAAATAGAAGGCTGTTCTTTGTAATAAAGGACACATCACATTCTAGATGACAGTAGCCATTCGTTAGTGTTGAATTAGCTGTGCTGCTATATAAATAGTGTAACCCTATAAATTGGAGCACAGAGAGATATTATGCCTGCTCTGCCACTCCATACCCCTCAACTGTCCTGATTGAATTGGGGCATCCCATTTTGGGGCACTGTGCTCTTGTGCAAGATGGTAGCCCTGAAAGACATGCATCCTGGTTTTCCTCTGGGACATGGAGGGTGTGCAACCCTTTTTTCGGCTCCTACAATCTTTCTGTAAAGATTCTGATAGGGCTTTTTTTAAAAAGATATTCAGGGTAGGGGGGAGCAGGAAAGAGTTGAAGATTTATGAAAGACTAAGAAGACCACAGAAGGAATAAAAATTAATACCCAGAGAAGACAGTGAAGAAGAACTATAGTCTTCTTCCCTCACACAACAATAACCAGTAGCAGCTCCACAGCCAATGAGGCTACAGCTGCATTCTAGTCCAAAATCATGTTGCCGAAAGCAAGTTGCTCACCTATAGATAACTATTTTATTGGACTTCAACCCTCCCCCATTTTGTTTTGTTTTGTTTAGATTTGTCTTAAATGGAACAATTCTCTGAGTTGTTCCTCTTGCTTCCTGCTCTCTTTCCTCTTCCTATTAAATAAATCCCAGTCCTTGCTTTATTCTATTAAGAATCTTGGGTTCTGTAGTTTACCCCTAACATAGCTTCATTTTCCAGCCCTCTAACCAACTACAGTTCCCAGGATTCTTTGGGGTAAGTCATGTGCTTTAAATGTATGTTGTGTACACAGACTTAAATTGCCAGCCTTTGGGGAAACGGGGAACGGTAGGGACTTATTATGTGATTCATGCTTCCGTGAAAAGATGTCCAGCCCATTTCCACTTTAGGAAGAGTGGCTAGTGAGAAAGTTATAGCCAAAAAATTGAACTCTGATGATGAAGACTTTGTTGATTATTGTAAGTACTCTTCATTCAAAAACCATACAGGTTTTTCCATTTTGTAATCTCTTTTTGCTCAAGGAGGTGATCAAACTATTGTTTGGAATCACTAGTTTTCAAATGTGGTTTTGGGGGATCCTGAGATTTCTCCAAAGCTTATTGGGAGTTCTTCAGTAATGCCAAATGAACTTCCCCAAAAGATTGCTTGCTTGCTTTGCTTGCTTGCTACAATGTTCAATGGTAGAAGAGCTTTGGGTGTGTGCCATTATCCGAAGATTATCCTCCTCCACGTATAAAGCCAGATTCTAGTCCTTACCTATGGTTTTTAATTTCACTAACATTAAGATATGCATTATGCTCATAGTTAGAAGTCTTGGAATATATTCACTAATGTTAGTGGGTTTGCCTTACCGCCATTGGTTGCGCTCTCAGTAAACTCATTGCTGAGTGTGTAATGACATTAATGTCGGCAGACATTCTGCTGACAGGGGAAGGGCCATCTCAGTAGTACAGTGGTACCTCGGGTTAAGAACTTAATTCGTTCTGGAGGTCTGTTCATAACCTGAAACTGTTCTTAACCTGAAGCACCACTTTAGCTAATGGGGCCTCCCGCTGCTGCTGTGCCGCCAGAGCATGATTTCTGTTGTCATCCTGAAGCAAAGTTCTTAACCCGAAGTACTATTTCTGGGTTAGCGGAGTCTGTAACCTGAAGCGTATGTAACCCGAGGTACCACTGTAGAGCATCTGTTTTGCATGCAGAAGGTCCCAAGTTCAGTGCCCTGCATCTCCAAGTAGGACTGGGAGAAACCCTTGTCTGAAACGCTGGAGAGTGGCTGCCAGTCACAGTTGACAATACTGAACTAGGTGGACTAATGATTTGGCTCAGTATAAGGCAGCTACCTATGTTCCTATAATATTTAAGGCAGGTGGAATGCAGCTGGAGAAAATGATGCATGCTCTGTGGCTCCTCCCTCTTGTCCTCCTGCGTTATCTTAAAAAGATTTGTACCAATATAAATGCTGCAATCCTTATATGAATATTTGGTGGCTATAATTGCCTTGGATGCCTTAGCAGAAAGGCATTTCACCTTCTTTTCAAAGGATCAAGCTGTAAATTGTAAAAGGTGAATTCTATATGTGTATATATATAACGTATGACAACATTGGGTTCTTGCTATATCAGGCTATATCATGGATCGTTAACTTTTTCTGGTCTCAGGGCAACATTTGGAAATCTAGGAAACTTTTCTGGGCACCACAAAGTATCCATTTCACAGATGATTTTTATTTATTTCTTTAAATGTTTATATGCCGCCTGCTAAGTGGGCAGCTCAAGGTGGTGTACAACAAAGCAAAACACTATACAAGAAACCAAAATACAATTAAAATACAACCAGGCTGTTGGAAAAATCAATAAAACTATACAGCTGGTTAAATTAGATCTTTGCGGGTGCAGAGTTTTTGAGGAAGCAGGCAAGATGACAAAAAAATTTTTTTCCATGTAACTCCCTCCCAAGCAATAGGCAAAACACCAGTGGGTGACATAGGACATGGGTGCCATGTTGGGAATGTGCAATGTCAAATCTAAGCACAGGTGTCAGTGTAACCTGTACAGAGCATCATCTTACACGTTTTGAAGACAGGGCATCATAATATTTGAATGGGACAAAAGCATGCTTTGGTTAAACTCATGCACAAAATGCCCCTATCCCCCCCCAAAAAAAACCCCTTTGTTTTCCTGTGTGATTCCATTTCTTAGGAAAGCATCGGAAAAGCTGTTTTAAAGTTTTAGGAATTGCTTTCTAATTTCAAGAGGGCAACAAAGGGCTAGCTACAGGTTGTGAATCTGCAATTTCAAGTTTATCCGTTCTACCTCAGGAGGGGTTTTTTTCATTAGCATATTACATGCCCTTTAGTTAACATTCTGCACAAGTTTTCCCTTGGTCCCTTTAAACCTAGAAATCACTTTGAAAACACAATTGGCAGCCAAGGCATCAGTGCTAGCTTCTTTTAATGGAGTGCATCATTTTCAGGGACCTTTTCACCAGATCCAGAAGTATACCTTTCTTTTCTATATTAAAAAACCCCCACTGCTGTGGATTTATTTTAAGGATTCTATGGGTGACTTGTATTAGGATCGTACTGTAAACGAAATTAGCATCAAGAGTCAACTTTGATACTGGAATAATAAAAGAAGCAAGCTAAAGTGCTATGCTAGCCTGAGGGTATATTCACATTTCTGCCTTAGAGCACAAAGATGTTGTCCCCACCCCTGGTGCATTTCACAGTTCTTTCCCCTCTAGCAGTTCACATTAGCACAGCTTCATTAGTGTCAGATTTATTTCTGTTTTGTACACGCCAGGGGGCATTGACAGGGCAGGTATGTCTTTACCCAGTGTAAAGATGCTCACACCTTGCCTAGGGATGAATTAGGAATGGCTTAAGAACTCCAACTGGTGTGAAGCTGGTTTGAGAAACAACACATCAGACAGTAGCATTTTATAAGGAAGTACAGGATACATATGCATTTGGGGTAAAGTCACTTAAGCACAGATTTTTAAAAAACCCATCACTGGAAACACAGCTAGTAAACAGGAGGGTAAAGGTAAAGGGACCCCTGACTATTAGGTCCAGTCGTGGCCGACTCTGGGGTTGCGGTGCTCATCTTGCTTTATTGGCCAAGGAAGCCGGCGTACAGCTTCCGGGTCATGCGGCCAGCATGACTAAGCTGCGTCTGGCAAACTAGAGCAGCGCACGGAAATGCTGTTTACCTTCCCACCAGAGCGGTACCTATTTATCTACTTGCACTTTGACGTGCTTTTGAACTGCTAGGTTGGCAGGAGCAGGGACCGAGCAACGGAAGCTCACCCTGTCGTGGGGATTCAAACCGCCAACCTTCTGATCGGCAAGTCCTAGGCTCTGTGGTTTAACCCACAGCGCCACCCACGTCACAGGAGTGTAACAAGAGTGTAAACACAGCCAAAGATTGTATAGAAGAATTCTGCAATCTATGGCCCCAGACCAGCTATAGCTCCACACAACCAACCTCTTGCAGCAACGTATAATCCCAGATGGGAATACACATTCCAATCTGTATCCAGTGGGGCACAGAAGAGCATTGCAATGAGGATGTTCCTCCAGATATGTGCTTGCATGCGGAGATCACCTTATCTGTATCTCTTGTATTGTCCAGCAGGGGGAAGCGTCTATCTCTCTAGGGAAGATGCCCACATAGCATGTTACTTCAATCTGAGTCGAGACTCCAGGGACAGTTTTTGGAATGTGGAGTATCTGGAAATCTGGGTTGTGTGTGCACACTTATACAACAGAACAGAAGAGATTTGGTACTGATTTCTGATTGTTGTCCAATATCTGATTGTCCACCTTAACCACACGTATTTGAGCAGGGATGGGGGGGGTGGAGTTTAAATGTGAACGTACCTATCCAGTTTACACTTCTAGCACAATATGTAGACTTGAAATAAAGCAATCTTTTGAAATTCACACTTCTCCAAATTTTGCAATATAGTAGTGATGTATGGAAGTGAAAGCTGGACCAGAAGGCTGATCGCCGAAGAATTGATGCTTTTGAATTATGGTGCTGGAGGAGACACTTGAGAGTCCCATGGACTGCAAGAAGATCAAACCTATCCATTCTGAAGGAAATCAGCCCTGAGTGCTCACTGGAAGGACAGATCATGAAGCTGAGGCTCCAATACTTTGGCAACCTCATGAGAAGAGAAGACTCCCTGGAAAAGACCCTGATGTTGGGAAAGATGGAGGGCACAAGGGGAAGGGGACGACAGAGGACGAGATGGTTGGATAGTGTTCTCGAAGCTACCAGCATGAGTTTGACCAAACTGCGGGAGGCAGTGGAAGACAGGAGGGCCTGGCGTGCTCTGGTCCATGGGGTCACGAAGAGTCGGACACGACTAAATGACTAAACAACAACAACATTTCCAGCCAAGTAATATGTACAAAAATGCATAGACTAGGTTAACATGTGTGTACATATACTTGAAAATAACATTAAAAATGCATTAATTCAGGTAAAATTGATTTGCATAAATATGCACATTAGGTAAAACTGCATATACAGATGTGTATATTAGGAGAAATGTGCACTTAAATGCTGATTAATAGGACTTCTTTTTTTTTTAACCAAGCTGATGTGGAAATGTGGAGAACTGAACTAAAGACTGCAAAATTTAGAAACTGACAGACTAGCTCACCATTATATATGAGTTGCTTTGGAAGTTAGGTTCCTTGAGTATGTATTTTTTTCTCCAAGGTTTTGGTGTTTAGTCGGAGTTAGTTTGTGTTTTGCCAAAAAAGCATGTGTTCAAACAATTCAGAAATGAGAGGGAGAGAAATACAACTCGGGAGACAGCTGGAATTTTTGGAAAGTGTTAAAAGAGAGCATCATTTGCAATGGTGTGCCCACCAATGTGTTTTCTGCTGCAGTTATCTCTGGCCAAATGGTTTTTGCAGCACGATACTGAGATTGGGGAGAAAGAGCTGCTCACACTAGAGGAAATTATGGCTCTATCAGACAGAGAAGGAAAATGGTCCCAAAAGCCCTTTTCCCAGTCCACAAACGACTGGTGGTGGTGGTGAGATAGGGGACCCCTTGAAATCCACAAACCTCACTTGTTGACTCTTTGCAAATTTAGTCAAATCATGGTCTCCTCTAATTTCTAAAAACAGTAGCTAAGAGAGCCATCTGGTTGTGAGGCTGAGTACTTAAAGGATACCATCCCAGGACACAAATTTGCATAAAGTGTACATATTTATATGTATAAATTATATGTATAAATTCCTCTAGGAAATTAAGATGGGAGGTAGCTGGGTTCTTATCAGGACTATGCTTTGCAGTTCCCTAAGTCACTCTTTTTATTTTTTTTAAAAAAGCAGGGGGAAGAAAGAACAGGAGATCCAGGTCTTGTCCCTTGAGCAACTCCCCCCCCCCAATAATGCCCCTGGTCAGACCAATGAAACACAGGCCAGAAAAGCAAAAATTAAAGCATTTTGGCTTAAGTGGGAGTGTCTAGTGTTTCCTCACATTGTTGTGGCCCTTAAATTTCCTTAATATAAATTTATCTTTAAAATTAGCCTAATTAGTTACAGGGTTGTGCTATGCTTCAGATTTTTCTCTACCCTGATCAAGCCCAAATGAAGAGCCTAGTGGACCATTAATCTTTGGAATCCTGTTCCTTCTGCACTTCCAGGACATAAAACCAAAATGCATTATCCATTTTTAGTCAGTTGATAGATTTAAGCCACCACCTGCCCACAGAAGAACAAATAAACCCCAATGGCTGCGTTTCAACCCAACTTTCCCTTTGCACCATTGCAAAATTGGACATTTGCAAAACAAATGAATGAGAAATCTCTGCTGAGTCAACAAATGAATTCAGATAAGAAGCAATATAGCATTGGATTGCTTTTGTACTAGCAGACATTGATTGGCTGGTTCCTGGATGCATAGCCACAGGCTGTTGTATGTTGGCTACAAAATGAAGCTGTCTCATATTTACTGGAAATGCTAAAAACAAAGGAAGACAGTGCAAGCCCTGTCAACAGACTAGCACCTGAGGGAAAATAATTGTGACTTAATGACAGCTGTGTGCATTCATATTTATATAATTCTGATCAGCTTAAGGGAGCTATTCACAAGCTAACCACATAGTTAGTGTATGATCTATAGTTGCACAATCTCTTTTCATGCAACATTTTTGTTCTCACAATAGCCCATTTTAAATTGTACCTTAGTTAAGAAGGTAGGAAATGGGAACAGGGAGGAAACCTGATAGTTACCATGCCTCCAGAGAGATTGTTCTTCTTGTGAAGTCATCCAACAAAACTAAAGAGTGGGAGATTCGAGGCAGACAAAAGGAAGGACTTAATGCAGTGCATTGTTTAAAGTATAGCATTCACTACCACAGGGGCATAGTAGGGGGGCGCTGCTGGGGCAATGGCCCTCGGCACATTTTTCTGGGGGTTGCTGCTCATTCTGCCCTGCCAGCCCTTGAGATGCTTTGCGAGGCTGCGATCATATCAGCCTTGCAAAGCGGCTTGGGGCTGATGTCACTGCAGTGGCATTGGTGGTAATGGCTGGGCTGGCGCTGCAGACTCCTTTCATCCTCTGGCCCCTGGTGTGCAAATGCATGCCCTGAACACCAGCAAACCACGCTATGCCACTGCACTACCACAATAAGGTGATGGCCACTCACATAGTCAGCTTTAAAAGGGGTTAGATAAATTCATGGAGCCTGCTAATAACTACTGAACATATTGACTATATACTGCTTCCAGGATCAGAGGCACCCATGCCCCAGAACACAAGTTCCTGGGGAAATGACAGTAGGAAAGGACTCTTACCTTCATGTCCTGTCTTAGGGTGTCCCCAGAGGCATTGAGTTGGTTACTGTGGGCATCAGTTGCTCAACTAGATAGATCTTTGGTCTGATCCAGCAGGACTTTTCTTATATCAATGTACATATGAAGCCATATGTCTTTGAAACAGGTATGGGGATGCTCAGATGCAGGGGCCAAATGTGGACCTTCTGTCTGGCCCTCTGGACTGAATGCTTTAGCTGAGATTCATGCATTTTGGGGACTGGACTAGAAGACCCTTGGGGTCCCTTCCAACTCTACAGTTCGATGATGATGATGATGATAATTTATTATTTATACCCCGCCCATCTGGCTGGGCTTCCCCAGCCACTCTGGGCGGCTTCCAACAAAATATTAAAATACCATAATGCATCGAACATTAAAAGCTTCCCTAAACAGGGCTGCCTTCAGATGTCTTCTAAAAGTCTGGTAGTTGTTCTTCTCTTTGACATCTGGTGGGAGGGTGTTCCACAGGGCGGGCGCCACTACCGCGAAGGCCTTCTGCCTGGCTCCCTGTAACTTGGCTTCTCGCAGTGAGGGAACCGCCAGAAGGCCCTAAGCGCTGGACCTCAGTGTCCGGGTAGAACGATGGAGGTGGAGATGCTCCTTCAGATATACTAGACCGAATCCGTTTAGGGCTTTAAAGGTCAGCACCAACACTTTGAATTGTGCTCGGAAACATACTGGGAGCCAATGTAGGTCTTTCAAGACCGGTGTTATGTGGTCTCGGCGGCCGCTCCCAGTCACCAGTCTAGCTGCCGAATTCTGGATTAGTTGTAGTTTCTGGGTCACCTTCAAAGGTAGCCCCACGTAGAGCGCATTGCAGTAGTCCAAACGGGAGATAACCAGAGCATGCACCACTCTGGCAAGGCAGTCCGTGGGCAGATAGGGTCTCAGCCTGTGTACCAGATGGAGCTGGTAAACAGCTGCCCTGGACACATTCTATAACTTCATCAGGCCACCGACATTGCCTTACACTCTCCTTGGGCATTTTTGCTTGCTTGGAATGTATCATTGGATGCTGCTGCTGCTTTTTGTCTGGGTGGAGTATATAGAGGGGTGTGTGAGTGTGAGTGTCAAGAAACTAGTCGCCTGTAAAAATCACATTTATTGCTTTGCTCACTCTTACCTCTGGCCCCACCCACCAGAACAAAATGTGGCCCTGTGGCTGAAAAATGTCCCTTATCCTCAGGTTTGAATTGTACCTTGAATTGCATCACAGAAAAACAGTAAAGCTATTTTAAAGCTGGTGAGAGATGTTAGGGTTGACTTGTGTCAGTCGGCAGCATAGCTGTTGCATTTCGAACCAACTGAAATTTCTTCGTAATCCTGTTGTACAACACATTTCAGTAGTCTAAGCCGGATAGCATTAACCAAGATACCTCTGTCCGGGATGGGTGGGTGGGGCGTGTCACGCCCAGCACACGAGTGGAAAAAAAGTGGAAAGGTACTTCAGATGACAATCTGTGTGAGAAACGAGAGTGAGTCTCAGTGTGGAAGGTGTGGGTTTTTCCCCAAAAAAGGGTGGCTAAAAAATGCATGCCCTCCCATCTCAAAAAAAGAAGTAAGTTTAAAAAAAGGAAGCAGGGAAAAGTTTGAACTCTTTTGCTTGTGTTGGAGACATTTTAAAAAGACAGTTCTGTTCAGAATGGTTGCTTGCACTTTGTCAGAAAGGTAGGACAGAAGTCTGCCCACTGGATGTGCTCTGCAGTGGGGGAATAAGCCTGGGTCCCTCACCCCACCCATCCCTGCTTGGAAAGGGAAGTGAAACAATCAGATGTTTGTGAGTGCTACAAAAAGTCTGGGAGGTTTTGCAATACCCTGATCGCTTTGTTCACTCCCCACAAACATTTTTGAGCACTCAGCATCTTTGCCCATCTCTAATCTGTAGTGTGATAGCAGTGTTGGTGTCTGCACAGTATCAGAACTGGCCTGTTATCCTGTGTTATTTCTCAGTAAACCTTTTCATGGGATGGTGCTTCTGGAGTCCTTACAGATACAGACAGTGTGAAAGATTTTTTTGCAAATAACTGTTCAGAGTCTCTCCTGATATCTAGAGCTTCCGTAAGTGAGAAGGAAGGAGTCACACCCTCCTTGCGTTAAACTGTATTTAGTATGACCAAGATCTGAACCTTTGCACCTTCTTTTTTAACAGAGGCTTCTCACCTCACGATGAGAAGTCTCTACAAAAACGATGAATGTGTAAACGCACAAACAATAGAACTATAACTTGTTTGGTTTTACAAGATAGGAAGCAAAGAACATTTAGAATGCTCCCCCCAAGTATTATTTATTTAACTGTGGCAGATTCTAATCGTGATGGGAATTTTTTTTCCAGTGACGAGATACCAGGAAATTGTCAATCCTTATATTGTTTGACAAAAGCCAAACATATTATTACCAAATTGCAATTGAAATGAAAGGCAAAAAGCAGGCTAAGAGTCTGCTGTTCTCTTAGGCAGCCCATGGCAAAGTAAGTGATAAGCAGAGGGAAAGAAAACCAAACACATTGGACAGCTTCCTGTGGTCCAATGTTACATTCCTCCAAGGTCTGTTAAGGCCACTACTGAAGGGGGGGAATGGAACAGCTGGAATGGAGAACAAAGCAGTCAGCGGCACCCCATGAAGGGAGGAAGGAGTGAGCTCTACAAAACAGCTGATAGGGCTAAATTCAGCTTGTTTTTCCCCCTGTTCAACAGTTCTTGTGCCATGGCAAATAAAGGATGGACACACAGATTTGCATCTCTGTTTGGTTTACAAGACTCATCGGGTTTGTTTTGTAAAGAGCTGTGGGAAAAGGTAGACATATCTTAATCACACTTTCCTTATGCCGACGGACCCCGTAGGGAGGGTTGCATTGTGACTCTCCCACTCCACCCCAGTTCTCTTAGTTTAAATACCACACTGCTTCTGCCAGGACATGAGCAATACAATGCACTCAGCTGGACATTTTCTCTCTCTTCAGTGCATAAAACAATTTTCAGCTCTGGATGCCTTGTCTTTCTAAAAAATAAAAAAATCACTTCAGTTTGCTTGAACTTCTTTAGTGCTACTAAATGCAAGCAGCAGAGCATGGCTTTGGGGCATGTGTTACAAAAAAAAATGGAGCCACTTTTTAAAAGAGAGGCAATGTTTATTAAACAAAATCAAGCTACATATCTAAATATTCTACTGCCTCTTGCAACAGGTGATAGATGTTGCCAGGGTTACATTGTGCAAATGTATTTTGCAAATCTATAGGGCATCAGCGAGGAATCAACATGCTTTTGTAGCATCCGAAAGATCAGGTGAAAGTATAATCAAGTCAGTGTTGTGTACATCTGGTTATGTATATAAGATTGTTTATATAGATGCTAGTTCCTAGTTTCCAACTCCTTGTCCTACTCTAGCATGGCCAAGAAATGGAAGCAGAGATCAGGGTTAGGAGCTGACTTCTCAATGGATCCCACTTTACTAGGGGCAAATAGGCTGCTATCTGGGTTATAGCATGACCTGCCCCCTAGTACCCAGACACTGGGGCCACCAAAGGAACAGGCCACTAATTGTTGGAAGCCATCTGGTTCACAATATACGTAGTGTAATATGTTTCCCTCCATATCTGAGCCACTGTTTAACCCTGAAAGAATGGGTGGAGTTTCACACCTGACCTTTCTCAAACAATTAAAATGCCCCTCTAAGGCGCCCGCGCCCACACACACACACACACACACAATTAAACTTGTTTGTCTATGCAAATAGTTTATTTTCCCTGTAAATACTGCTAAGTGAGCTGTAAAGCAATGAAACTCTCCCAGCAAGCTGTAAGAGAATGTGTTTTTTGTTTTGTTTTATTTAACATGTTTGCTAGCTCATGTACTTGGCTCCATAAAGACTTCCTACATGACTATGTGGATGCCCCCCCCCCCAGATAATGGGGAGGAAATGTAAATGAAGAGGGGAAGAAGACTTAAAATAGCCCTCAATTCATGCTACATTTCTGCATTATTTTGATGCAGGAGGGGATATTACTGGGTGTGTTTTATTTTGCAGATCATGTGGTACTGGAGATGTGGATAAAGAAAGCTTCTGCTTGGTACATTATCGGATCCCTTATGTGTTCCTTCCCGCTGGTGACTTCATGATATATGAATGGTCAGGAGATAGTAATGAAATAGCCAATGTCTTCTTCCAGTCTTCTTCCAACCCAGATGAAGGGGTGACCTGGGATAGAAGATATAACTCTCACCTTAACTATGGCCTTTTCTCCCTTAATGATTAGCAGCCTTCATTTCTGTTTCCAATTATCACTACACTTGGGGCTAACACTATGGTGGGGGCAAAACCTCATAGATAACCCTTGTCTCTGAGAAGCTGTGCTTCTACTGTCTCTGTATGCCAAGTGGACAGAGATGCTTTATGTACCCCTAGTAGTCCTTGCTATATCTATGCTCTCCCATTTTTCTGCTGACACCGTAACAGCAAATATTATATAAAAGAGTGTTATATAAAAGAGAGGTAATGTAATCAGTGCTATTTTTCTAGAAAAAGAGGTGCTGGAACTCTTTGTTCAATATTTTTTTTATTCCCTGAGAGGTGCCAGAACCAAGTTCCAATGATTTCTGGCTGGGCAGGGGGGCGACGACCCTGAGTATAATATACAAACGTGGGTGTGATCCCAGCTACGTAAAGTAAAAATGCTTAGGATTGAACTATATACTAATAGTGACTTGGGTTTTCTTATGCTCCACACACTTGAGAGAAGTACCAGCAGACTCGGAAGAACCTGAGATATGTGCAAGTGCAAAACAACAACAACAACAACAACAACAACAACAACAACAACAACAACAACACACCCCTAGATAAGGCAGAAACTCTAAAACAAGATCCATAAAAGGAAAGTGGCAAGGGTTCAAGCGGAAGTGTGGATGATCCCTGGATGAACAGGAGTAGTTGAACAGGAAGCCGGAGAAGCATAGATATACAAAGGGTAGAATGAACCATCTGATCACCCAGCTAGGTCACTTTCTGGTTCACATTTGAAAGCTGTTTTTCACGTTGCCAGAGACAGAACATAGCAGTGTTCCTTTATATGAAGTCGTGGCACTGCTCCATCTATCTCAGTTCTGTCTGCAATGACTGACAGTCGATCACCAGGGTTTCAGACAGGCCTCTCTCTCAACCCTACCTGGAGATGTTGAGGACAGAACCTGAGTTCAGGACTGAGGACTGAACCTGAGTTCTGCATGCAAAGCACCTCGCCTGAACCATCCATGATCCTTCCTCAAGCATTATTAGGAGACCTCCTATTCCAGGCTTCCTCAACCTCGGCCCTCCAGATGTTTTGAGACTACAATTCCCATCATCCCTGACCAATGGTCCTGCTTGCTAGGGATCATGGGAGTTGTAGGCCAAAACCATTTGGAGGGTTGAGGTTGAGGAAGCCTGTCCTATTCCCTCCACAGAGCTACAATTTTCAGAGTTCCCTGGGAAGAGGGATTGATTGTTAAGCTACTCTGATCATTGTAGCTCCTAAGAATTCTGAACATCCTTTAAAAACTACAGCTCCCAGAATTCTTTGGGGGAAGCTGTGACCATTAAAAATGGTATAATACTGCTTTCAATGTACAGTACAGATGGGGAAGATGAAATAGAACAGAGTGGTTGGAATCCTACCCTAAATAGAAGCTTTCCATTCTGCAATAGTTTGTTGCAGGGTAGGACTGTTAAATATCTAATTGGCCGGCAATTTTCCCCATCCGTGTTTCTATGATCAAATTAGATTAGTGAAGTAGTTCTGCCTTCTTTTTAGAATGGGAGTTTTTGAGGAGCCAATTTGTTAACACAAAAAGAAAAGCAGGTTCTGTTGCGCGTGCCTCTCTCTCCCTTTCCCAGTGAAATGGTAATGGTGCAGAAGATGGAAGAAGGAAGCAGTGAATAAAAGAAGAATGTGGGAGGCAAGTCATGCTTCCATTCCTACATTCTAGGGATACATAGGATGGTCTCTCATGTTCCTATCTGTCATAGTCCTTGCAGTGAAGAGGGGAATTTGGAGAAAGGCTACCAAACGATCATCAGCTAGAGCTATGGATGGAGGAGGAATTCCATTCAGTTCACATTTAAAAGTGAACGTACCTAATTCACAATTTCCAAAGCAATATGTGAACCAAACAAACCTAGCCTTCAAAATTCACACTTCTTTGAATTTTGTAATGTTGTCATTCAGCCAATTAGCATACAAATGCATACATATAGAAATGCATGTATTAGTGAAAATAACAAAAATGCATTATGCTAAGGAAAACTGCTTTGGAAAGAATGTGCATATTGTGTTATTAACTTAATAACTTTCAGAATCCAGGATGCCCATAAACATAAGATAAACTTGATTAACTATTTGGAAAATGAGGAGTCCCTATTAAAGGAAGCCATAGCTTCTCTATTGCTGAATCAGTCTCCTGCTTAGTGTCCCTTCAAGTCTCATCTGATTCACTTAAAGTGATAGCATCCACACACATAATAGGAGAAATGTGCACTAAAACGCTGTTGAATTTTCAGCAAATGGCTACAATCTTTTTAGGCCTAAGCACTCATTATATTCATGATGTCATTAGCAATCACATAAATATTTTTAAAACATGTACAAGAGAGCTGGTTCAGTTGTCTTCAGGAATGCAGCATTCCTGAAAATTTATTCCCCACCACCACCACGGTGCAGAATTTAGCATTAAGGGGAAAGGATCTCATTGGCACCAATGGAATATTTCCCCCTAATACTAACTTGTTGGGGTGTGTGGTTTAACTGATCTCACAGCTGGGAAAAGAAGACTATTATTATACCATTCCATGCTCTGCATTCCGGTGGGCAATTCCCCACCCAGCTCCTATGCCTAGTACTGAGTTGTTGTTTTCTTAAAATACATTAACAATGCGATTAGCAATTGTGTTGTGTAACTTGTAACTTGGAAAAGATCCTGATGTTGGGAAAGATGGAGGGCACAAGGAGAAGGGGACGATAGAGGACGAGATGGTTGGACAGTGTTCTCGAAGCTACCAACATGAGTTTGACCAAACTGCGGGAGGCAGTGGAAGACAGGAGTGCCTGGCGTGCTCTGGTCCATGGGGTCACAAAGAGTCGGACACGACTAAACGACTAAACAACAACAACTTGTAGTCAGGTCCTTTTTAAAAAAGCAACAAACGTGATAGAGGTTTATATGGACAGATTGGGGAAAGTGGAGTTTTCCTGCGCAGTAGGAAGAGAGAGGGCGAGTTGAAGTCACTGTTGGACAAATAGTATGAGTACTTGGGCAATTCTCACATGGCCTCCTCAAGGTAACAACACAAGTTGGGGGCATGTTGAAGCTACAGCAAGGCTTCTGTCTGTTTAAGAGCTCTGGAATGGTATGGTGTTTCAACAAATGCAGGGTGTGGAGAACTATACTTGCCTTCCTCAGTTTATAGAAGAAGAAGAAGAAGAGTTTGGATTTGATATCCCGCCTTTCACTCCCTTTAAGGAGTCTCAAAGCGGCTAACATTCTCCTTTCCCTTCCTCCCCCACAACAAACACTCTGTGAGGTGAGTGGGGCTGAGAGACTTCAGAGAAGTGTGACTAGCCCAAGGTCACCCAGCAGCTGCAGGTGGAGGAGCGGAGACGCGAACCCGGTTCCCCAGATTACGAGACTACCGCTCTTAACCACTACACCACACTGGCTCTCCAGCAGGACTAGCTATCCTGTGGTCTTCCAGAAGGTGCTGGTCTTCATCCTGTCATCTCTGAAACATTAGCCAGGCTATCTAGGGCTGATGAGAGCTGGAGTCTGACAAAAATATGGAGAATTACACATTCACCACCCCAGGTTTATGTGGAAAGAAACCTGATTTATTTATTTTTAATCTATCTACATCATCATCATCATTTGCATTTATAGTCCACCTTTCTTCCAAGGAGCATAAGGTGACATACAGAGTTATCCCCATCTCCACTGTATCCTCACAAACAACCCTGTGAGGTATGTTGGGCTGATATCTGTGATTGATAGTCGCCTATTTAATTTAGTGGAGTGAAGTTTAAATGCTTGAGGAGGCTCCTTTGGGAGGAAGAAAGGGGTGTAAATTCAGTAAATAAAGTTACTTAAATAACTGGTCCTATCACTTTTCAGCATAGGACCAGTTATTTATTTAACTTTACTCATTGAATTTACACCTCTCTCTTCCTCCCAAAGGGGCCTGCTTGACACCCAAATGACAATGAACATATTAAACTGCCTGATTTGACCAGCCAGCCCATCATCGCCTACCTTGACTGGCAGTGACTTTCCGGTATCCCGGGCCTGTTTCATCACCTGTTACTTTTTAGTTAGAGATGCCCTAAGGTTGAAATGGAACCCCTCTGCGGAGGAAAGAGGCTCACCCATTGGCCTCTGTGGGAATCCTTTCATTCCACCTGCCGCACTCTCTCAATTCCTCATATCCCATTCACGTGTCGTCTGTTTCCCCAATACTTTTGCTTCCTTTACTGCCCTATCGTTTTTTAAAAAACAAAACAAAACCAGTCTGCAGCTTTTCTTTTCTCTTTTGACCTGGAAGGGAGCAACTTAACTGGCTTTCCTTTAACTTACTCTTGCTTTGGAAACCAGTGGCTACGTTCTTAATACACTGTCTTTTAGCCATCGGAATCTGATTAACACTAATGAGACTTATGCAGTTAAAAATGTACCGCCTCAGCCTGCAAATGTGACCCCTTGGTGCTATCTCTGACTTCATAAGCACCTGCTATTTTGAGAGAAAGGGTCAGCAGTTCTTTCTCTGATATGACCATTGAAATTCAACTCCTGCTGTAGAATGGTATGCTAATATCCAGGCAATCAGATTATGATATACCGTATTTTTCACTCTATAGGATGCACCGGACCATAGGACGCACCGGACCATAGGAGGGGGAGAACGGGAAAAAAAATTCTCCCCCTCTCTGCTCAGCGCCCCTTCAGCGAAGGGGCAGGAGAAACAGAGCCCCTTCCATTTCTTCTCCCGCTTCCCTGAAGGGGCACTGCGCAGAGAGGGAAAACCGTGCAGCGCCTCTCCAGCGAAGCGAAGCCTGGAGAGCAAGAGGGATCGGTGTGCACCGACCCCTCTCACTCTCCAGGCTTCAGACGGCTATCCGCAAGCCTTTGGAGCGCAGCGTGAACTCCCGCTGCGCTCCGAAGTCTTGCGGATAGCTGCCTGAAGCCCCCGGAGCGCAGTGGGAGTTCACGCTGAGCTCCGGGGGCTTCAGGCGGCTTCAGCGAAAGCAACGCGATGCCTCCGGAGCGCGGGGGGAGCTCTCCCTCTGCGCTTTAGAGGCTTCGCGTTGCTATCACTGAAGCCAAGGAGCCTACATTCGCTCCATAGGACACACACACATTTCCCCTTAATTTTTGGAGGGGGGAAAGTGTGTCCTATAGAGCGAAAAATACGGTACACTGCGTGTCCACTCCAGAAGTGAGTCCCATTGTGTTCAGTGAGACTTCCTTTTAGAAGTTTTTTGGGCTTACAGCCACAGCCCATTGAGGGTAAAAACAATGGCACTGTGCCTAAAGGTAAAGGTACCCCTGCCCATCAGGGCCAGTCATGACCGACTCTAGGGTTGCGCGCTCATCTCACTCAAGAGGCCGGGAGCCGGCGCCGTCCGAAGACACTTGCGGGTCACATGGCCAGCGTGACTAAGCTGCATCTGGCGAGCCGGCACCAGCGCCGCACACGGAAACGCCGTTTACCTTCCCGCTATAAAGCGGTACCTATTTATCTACTTGCACTTAGGGGTGCTTTCGAACTGCTAGGTAGGCAGGAGCTGGGACCGAATGACGGGAGCTCACCCCACTGCGGGGATTCGAACCACCGACCTTTCGATCGGCAGGTCTAGGGTCTGTGGTTTAACCCACAGCGCCACCCGCGTCCCTTCAATCTGTGCCTAGACACCAGTAAATTCTTTCCTATGAAACATGTTGGAGCCTCTATTTGAATATCTTTTATTGATGAATGGTGAATTTCAGGTCAGCAAAGATTGCCAGAGAAACTCCAGTGTGAAACTGCTGAACTAGAGCAGTGAACACACCATACATTTAAAAATACATTTAAAGCATATGATTTCCCCCAAGCAATCCTGGAAACTGGAAGTGAAAGATATTTCTAATTAAAATATTCCCCAAATGCATTTTCCTCTCATTCCTCCTTCTAGGTTTTCCTCCTTACTGTGTCTTGGCTATAGGATGAAAATTAATCACAGTAGAAAAATGATGTACCAATGGCAAAGGTAAAAATGTAAAGGTAAATGACTGCTGGACAGTTAAGTCCAGTTAAAAGCAACTATGGGGTGCGGCACTCATCTCACTTCAGGCCGAGGGAGCTGGCATTTGTCCACAGACAGCTTTCCAGGTCATGTGGCCAGCATGACTAAACCGCTTCTGTCGCTTCTGTCACTTCAGGCCAACTAAACCACTTCTGGCACAATGGGACACCATGACGGAAACCAGAGCGCATGGAAAAGCCTTTTACCTTCCTGCCGCAGTGGTACCCATTTATCTACTTGCACTGGCGTGCTTTTGAACTGCTAGGTTGGCAGGAGCTGGGACAGAGCAACAGGAGCTCACCCTGTTGTACGGATTCGAACCGTCGACCCTCAGATCAGCAAGCCCAAGAGGCTCAGTGGTTTAGACCAGAGCACCACCCAGAGGGTAGGACCCAAACCAATCTCTTCAAGTTACAAAAAAAGGAGATTCTGACTAACTAAACAGAGAAGCACTTTCTGACAGTAAGAGCTGTTTGACAATAGAACAGACTCCCTTGGAAGGTCGTGGACACTCCTTCTTTGGAGGTTTGTAACCAGAGGTTGGGTAGCCATCTGTCGGGCATGGTCTAGCTGACTTTCCTGCATTGCAGGGGGTTGCACTAGATGATCCTCGGGGTCCCTTCCAACTCTATAACAACTGTTATTCGGTTCCCTCACTGCGAGACGTGAAGCTACAGGGAACCAGGCAGAGGGCCTTCTCGGTAGTGGCGCCTGCCCTGTGGAACGCTCTCCCATCAGATGTCAAGGAAATAAAGAACTATCTGACTTTTAGAAGACATCTGAAGGCAGCCCTGTTTAGGGAAGTTTTTAATGTTTGATATTTTATTGCTTTTTTATTCTGTTGGGAGCCGCCCATAGTGGGTGGGGTATAAAGAAATAAATTATTATTATTATTATTATTATTATCCCAAAGCTGGTGATATATGTAGCAGAGCAATGCCCCCTTTTTAATTGGCAAATTAATCTGAAAAAATAGGGGTTGTGTTGTTGTTTGTTCTAAATTATTTTACTTTTTTAAAAAATCAATTCCCGTTTTTGGATAGCTTTTATCTTATTTTGAGAACCTTTTTTAAAAAAACCATTCTTAGTGAATCTGCAAAAACTTGGAGATACTGCAGAAATTTGTTCAATTAAAATGCACCTATAAGACATTTCCCAATCAGTTATGAAGCTCAATGGCAGACCTTTCAAGGCATTAATAGCCTATCCTAGCCCACAGTGTAGCTGAGATACTAAAAGGAATATAGGAATAGGAAACCACTGGAACAAGCAAATAATAATTATGTGGAGCAGAAGCACAGAATACTTTTATGTGGAACAGAAGCACAGAATACTTTTAAGATTTGTCTTGGCACACACAGGGTTTTGGTACAAAGTATAAGTGGCACTTATTCATAGCAGCTTGGGTTGTGCTTGAAATGCCATTGAAACAAACTGCAGAAGCCTTAGGACAGTTTAATGCCTGCAAACATCTTTAATTCTTCAGTACCATTTGTGATGGGACGCGGGTGGTGCTGTGGGTTAAACCACAGAGCCTAAGACTTGCCGATCAGAAGGTCGGTGGTTCGAATCCCCGCGATGGGGTGAGCTCCCATTGCTCGGTTCCTGCTCCTGCCAACCTAGCAGTTCAAAAGCACATCAAAGTACAAGTAGATAAATAGGTACCGCTCAGGGGTCATTCGTGAAATTGAGATTTGGGGCAGATCTACACTCGTTTATAATGTTAAAATGTGACACCAGAGGACGCCGCAGAGCAGCAAGTCACCGACAAAGGGAAATTGCCATTGAACCTTATAGAACATTCAATTGAATAACGTTTAGCAGATCAATGGAGTTCCAGTCTTGGAGAATAGCTTGATTCCAACACTCCCATTGGAAATACAGATGTGGTCATTTTGTACCAGAATTCACAAAGATCTAATTCCTCAAGCATTCCTAGCTGGGACTAGGGATGGGGGAGAAATGTGATTCAGTTCAAAGCTGTATCTATCAAATCTATCAAAACAATATGAGAACCAAAACATGGTTCAAAATTTGTACTTATCTGAATTGAACGCAGTTCTCCGACCAACCAGTGTTTATAAGAAATGCACATTTTAGGGAGAAGCATGTATATATAAAAAAAGAAAAACGGGAAAATAGCATATGATACAAAAACGAATACTATGCGGAATTATTGCTTACAACTATGAGTACATTCGTCAAAACTGTATACAAAGGTGTGTCGATAGGGAGAAAATTGCACTAAAATGCTGGCGAATTTTTTGTTGACTGAACTAAAAAGTTTCGTGAGCCCAATTAAAAAAACACACAACTCATATTTTTGTCATTTTGTCACCCCCCTCAGTGTTGACACCGGGGTTGGCCCGCACCCTCCGCACCCCCCTTCCTCCGCCACTGAGAGTTAAAAAATCATTTCCCCTTTCTTTTATTGAACCTCACACTTCCAAATCTAGGAACAGTGCTCTCTCTCACATTTTCTCTCTTTCCTTTGGTGCTCTTTTGTTCATGATTTGTATGCATGCTAAGGTTTTTTCAGATATGTTCTTTTCTGGAATTCCAGAAAAGTATGCATGTGGGGGGACGCAGGTGGCGCTGTGGGATAAACCACAGAGCCTAGGACTTGCCAATCAGAAGGTCGGAGGTTCAGATCCCCGCCACGGGGTGAGCTCCCGTTGCTCGGTCTCTGCTCCTGCCCACCTAGCAGTTCGAAAGCACGTCAAAGTGCAAGTAGATAAATAGGTACCGCACCAGCGGGAAGGTAAACGGCATTTCCATGCACTGCTCTGGTTCACCAGAAGCGGCTTAGTCATGCTGGCCACATGACCCGGAAGCTGTACGCCGGCTCCCTCGGCCAATAAAGCGAGATGAGCGCCGCAACCCTAGAGTCGGCCATGACTGGACCTAATGGGCAGGGGTCCCTTTACCTTTACCTTATGCACATGGAAAAACCCAACAACAAAACTGAGCGCAACAGACACACAACTGTGGCTAGCTGTTATGCATGCCTAGTTATGAGTCTAATGGAAGGGGTGAGTTTAACTAATTGGCATGTTTGGAGGTTCTAGCAGGGGAGCGCAGCTATCATATACCCTTGACCGAAGAACAGTACACTCCTTCTATCTGGGATGGTCGTCCTCTTCCACCGAGCGCGCAGCTTCGGGAGAGACGCACATGGAGCAATGAGGGAGGAAGGGGACACTCACCTAGCCAGCCAGATCAGCTGAATGAACCCAGGCGATCAATGGGGTGACAGATGTCACAGCCAGATCGCCCTCTGGAAACCTGCAGAAATGAGGCGGATTGCTTGCCTCTTCTGCCCTTTGGCGGGTGACTGTGCCATTGGGTGGCGACGACATCGCAGTGGCCTATCTATTCTGAATGTATTCTGAATGTTCTTATGTGACGCCAATAAAGGTTATTTGACTTGACTTGACTAATTGGCAGGTGGGATAAGATGAACGCAATGTGGATTATGTCAAAAGAAGGGAGTGCCTACAAGTGTGATCTGTAAGAATCATATTTGCAGCTGAAACAAAGGCTGAATCAAATGCGCACCTGAGCGCATTAGGAAGACAAATGAGAAAACAGTGGATTCTCAGCAATACATAGCTCTCATATGGACATGTCCATAGAAAGGGATGGGGGGGGGCTCCCTTCCATTACACAACACTTTTACAGCTTATCCCAGCACACGTGGGTCTGTCAACAAATGCTCAACTGGAGCTGCTCCTCTTTGCTTTTGGTAGCTACAATTGTGCCTTTCTATTGTTCTTGATGGTTTCAGATGATGGATTTTAAATGCAATTTTAAATACGGTTATATTGCATTTTAATCTGATTATTTTATTAGTGTAATCCACTCTTGGAGCCAGCTGGCTGGAAAGCAAAATGAAAATAAATGAATTAATGATTGAATACAATATTTTGAGGAAAAACCAGCCATTACTGTTTTAAAACACATAGGCGCAGATTTTTCTCCCCACACTTATAACAAGTTTCCATTCTTTAAATAGAAGTCATCTTATAATTGTTTGTTTGTTTTATTCTTAGTTGGAGGGTCAACCAGTCAGCTGGCTATGTGTTCCACTTTACAGAGGACTATCTAAAGGGGACATCTCTATGAAGGATTGCCTAGTCTAAGTCCAGTTTAAAGAATACAGGAATAAAAAGGTAGAGAAGGGGCCTTGAAGTTGCCAATCAGACTGAGTAGGCCCAAGGGTCAGTCTTTCACCAGTATGGAGACATGTATTTCCACTGAAATGATAGCAACAATCTCTAAATGTGCATCTGTACATATAAATATAAAAGGGACGACAGAGGACGAGATGGTTGGACAGTGTTCTCGAAGCTACCAGCATGAGTTTGACCAAACTGTGGGAGGCAGTGGAAGACAGAAGTGCCTGGCATGCTCTGGTCCATGGGGTCACGAAGAGTCGGACAGGACTAAATGACTAAACAACAACATATAAATTAACATAGGCAAATATTTGTGGTGTAGCCAACTAAGTTCTGCTCAGAATAGGTAAAAGTAAAGGGACCCCTGACCATTAGGTCTAGTTGTGACCGACTCTGGGGTTGCGGCGCTCATCTCGCTTTATTGGCCAAGGGAGCCGGCGTACAGCTTCCAGGTCATGTGGCCAGCATGACTAAGCCGCTTCCGGCGAACCAGAGCAGCGCACGGAAACGCCGTTTAACTTCCCGCCGGAGTGGTACCTATTTATCTACTTGCACTTTGACGTGCTTTCGAACTGCTAGGTTGGCAGGAGCAGGGACCGAGCAACAGGAGCTCACCCCGTTGTGGGGATTCGAACTGCCGACCTTCTGATCGGCAAGTCCTAGGCTCTGTGGTTTAACCCACAGCACCACCTGCGTCCCATTCTGCTCAGAATAGACCCATTAAATTAATGACCCTATGTTCAGTCATGCCCATTATTTTTTATGGGCCTACTTTGAGTAGGACTAACATTGGATGCAACCTTTTGTCCCCTTCCTCCCCCCCCATGCATTTCCTTTCTATCTGTGATGCATAAATGACCACCCTGGCAACCAGTCCTCCTGGTGAGTCACTGTCTTCACCCTGGCTACAGAACTGAGATTAGGAAATGGGCTATGACGCGAGGATCTCGAAAGAGGCTATGTGATGAAAATAAAGGCCTGAAGAAGGAAGGAGAGGAGATGCAGCGAATGGAGTAGAGGAAAACAGAAATGAGAAAAGGTGACTCAGGGAGGGGGGGGGGAATCTTGTGCAGAGCCCAAAGGAGGAAATGCTGTGTGCTGATGGTAAGAAGAGGCAGTCAGGCAAGAGTAGTAGCAAGACAAAAAGGAACCCAGAGCTCAGTTCAATACATTGATGGAACGAACCCTTCAATTCTCCATACGCGCATCAAACCGAACCCAGAAGTGACCAAAAAAGTAAAAAAATAATAATTCAAGGAACAGGGCAGGGCATAGGTGGGGCAGGGGCACAACAGGGTGTTTGCAAACTTTTTCAATTGTATATGATTTCACTGACGTGTGCGGTGCCTTGAAATGGGGATGTAACGTAACCGGGGGTTGTCTGTATAATGAAAGCGCCAGCCAAACCTCCCTGGGGAGAGTATTGCGCAAACGGGGAGCCAGTGCAGTTTGTGTGTATGTGTGTGTGTGTTCACCATTGGTAAAAGGGACGCGGGTGGCACTATGGTCTAAACCACTGAGCCTCTTGGGCTTGCCGATCAGAAGGTCGGTGGTTCAAATGTGCGCAACTGGGTTAGCTCCTGTTGCCCTCTCCCAGCTCCTGCCAACCTAGCACTTCAAAAGCACACCAGTGCAAGTAGACAAATAGGTACCACTGCGGAGGGAAGGTAAAAGGCGTTTCCATGTGCTCTGGTTTCCGTCAAGGTGTCCCGTTGCGCCAGAAGTGGTTTAGTCCTACTGGCCACATGACCAGGAAAGCGGTCTGTGAACAAATGCCGGCTCCCTAGGCCTGAAGCGAGTTGAGCGCCATGCCCCATAATCACCTTCGACTGGACTTAACCATCCAGGGGTCCTTTACCTTTTTTTTTACCTTACCCTCCAGAGCAGGAGAAAACAAGCTTGCTCCATCCGATGTGACAGCCCTTTATATATTTGAAGACTACTTTAGAGTGTGAATATATTGGGTATTTTTCCTTGAACCATTGGTGAGCTTTATGCTCCCTTATATTGGGATGTGTGTTAAGTGAATTGTTAATTGTTGCCTTTTTTCTATGTTCTATTACAATTATTATACTTTTCATTATGTATCATTATTGTATTCCTGTATTTAGACTTCTTTATGTGAATTGCTTTCAGCACAGATGCATTTGTGGAAAACATGGTATGCAAATAATTTGGCTGTAACTATTATATACATCTGGGACGCGGGTGGCACTGTGGGTTAAACCACAGAGCCTAGGACTTGCTGATCCGAAGGTTGGTGGTTCGAATCCCCGCAACGGGGTGAGTTCCCGTTGCTCGGTCCCTGCTCCTGCCAACCTAGCAGTTCGAAAGCATGTCAAAGTGCAAGTAGATGAATAGGTACTGCTCCGGCGGGAAGGTAAACGGTGTTTCCGTGCGCTGCTCTGGTTCACTAGAAGCGGCTTAGTCATGCTGGCCACATGACCTGGAAGCTGTACGCCGGCTCCCTTGGCCAATAAAGCGAGATGAGCGCCGCAACCCCAGAGTCAGTCATGACTGGACCTAATGGTCAGGGGTCCCTTTACCTTTACCTTTATGATATACATCTGTATCAAGAGATGATTGTTTTCATTACTAGTAATTGCAGCTGAAAATGCAATTGTACATGATTAATCAAAAGAATCTTTCCTCCCCTCAGAGACATTGCTTTTTTAGGATTACTAAAGCGGTCTTTTTTTATTGTCACAGGCTGGAACTAATGGATACATGGCTCCTGAAATCCTCAATGAAGAGAATTACACCTACTCAGTGGACTGGTTTGCTATGGGATGTAGTATTTATGAGATGGTTGCTGGTCGAACGCCATTCAAGGATTTCAAAGAGAAAGTTGATAAAAGTGAAGTTAAAAGAAGAACCATAGAAGATGAGGTGAAGTTTGAGCACGCTAACTTTGATGAGCCAACAAAAGATATCTGTAAAGCGTTCTTGGCAAAGAAACCAGCAGATCGTTTGGGAACCAGGTACGATTCTATTGACCTTGATTGAAAAAAGAAGTTAAGGAGTAATGTCATCAATTCATTTTAGGGAAATGAGGTTCATAGGTTCTACAGAGTTTTCTAAGACTGTCCAAATGTGTCTCATTGTTAATGTTGGCCAGAAAGCAAAATGGAGCTATCATAAATTGTATATACGTTTTACCCTATGTAAGTTTTGTGTTCTCTTACAGCAGAGCAGACATGGGAAAACTGACTTCATGTATCAAACTGCTTTAAATGTTTCGTTTAACTATCCTATTGGAGTTCAATAACACCTGGAATTTAGTAACCATAAGTGGACTGAAAGGAAAACACTTTAACTTTAACTGGGCAGGGATATTATCTCAAGTCTGAAGTTCTTCTCTGATTGTTGTGGTCACATACATTTCAAGCACATTTAAGGCACACGTAGAATGCCAGCAACTGTAATTTATTAAGGGTGCTGGGAATTATGGCTCTGTGAGGAGTAAACTACAGTTCCGATAATTCTTTGTGGGAAGCCATGTCTGCTAAATGCGCTTTAAATCTATGGTGTGTGTGTGGCCAGGTGACTTTTAAAGAACAGGGAGAAAAAATACTTTCCATAATTATTTTTCTCCGAAAGCATAGGACGGAATGCATTCTTAGAGCTGCTTTGCTCTTTTAATGAACTTCCAATTCGTGGCCAGTGCACTGAAATACAGTTTCTTGATTATGTCTTTTTCCTTTGTTCCCTTGTGCGCAGGTGATTACCAGTAATGACACAACAATAAGGGCTGTACTTTGGTTGTAAAATACAGCCTATGTAAACTACAGCACACAATCCTTAATCTACCCCCATCAATAATATTATTACAGGCCACCCCAGTCCGTGCTGAGCTGTGCACAGGATTCCAGGGGCTTGGCCCTCAACCAGTGTCTGTGCTCCTTTGTAGAACTGAAGATGTGGCAGAGGCTGTCGTGCCTCTAAGAAATATGATTTGTCCACATATCTACACCTGGATTTAGATGGAGGAAGTCTACTTCCTACAGCACGGTCATCTCAAGAGGGTCTTGTTCTCCACAGCAGGGCAGCACTGGAGTTCAAGGCATCTCTCCCAGCCTGCCTTCAACCAACCAGCCAAGATTGCTCTGCCCTTTTTTTCAGGTGCCAAACTCTTCCTGTGACATCACACCCAGTTACCTTGGCAACCTTCCAAATCTCCTGTCTCTGTTCACACCTCATGGCAGGGGAATTCTCTTGCATTCCAAATGCCCCCCCCCATGGCCCTGTATTTATTTCTTAATGACCTTAGCTGGGCCAGGTATTCTTGCATAGGTTAGCCCAGAAATCCCTCTGCAGCTTGTATTTCCCCTTCATATCCCAAATAATCAAAATCCTGCCATTTATTAATGTTTAGGGTTTGGGAGAGGGTCCCCCAATGAGCCTCTTGGGCTTGCCAATCAGAAGGTTGGCAGATCAAATCCCCTCAATGGGGTGAGCTCCCGTTACTCGGTCCCTGCTCCTGCCAACCTAGCAGTTCGAAAGCACATCAAAGTGCAAGTAGATAAATAGGTACCGCTCCGGCGGGAAGGTAAACGGCGTTTCCGTGCGCTGCTCTGGTTCGCCAGAAGCAGCTTAGTCATGCTGGCCACATGACCTGGAAGCTGTACGCCGGCTCCCATGGCCAATAAAGCGAGATGAGTGCTGCAACCCCAGAGTCGACCACGACTGGACCTAACGGTCAGGGGTCCCTTTACCTTTACCATTTATTAATGTTGGGGGGAAGGTCCCCCCAAAACCTATAACACCACCCCTTTTTGGAGAAAGGTTCCTATTTCCATAGATGTGCAAAAGAAATAACAGAAAAGTAGCTAACAACATTTAGAACAATACATCAAAGCAGACCATAGCACAGTGACACGTTTAAAAACACAATAGCACTTCCTCTCCAAGTGATTCCCCAGCTAAGGGCGCAACAGCAAGGGTTGTGCTTGGGCTGATAGGCTCCTCTCTGTAAATTATGATGCACAATCCTTAATTCACCCCTATAATGTGCCTTGAGAAACTAAAGTATTCCAATGTGCCATTTGTGTATGTGCCACTTTTCAGAGTTGCATTAGCAGCACATGCAGTTCTCTGCTTCCAATCTGCCGGGGAAAGAGAGTGAAAGTGGGATAGCTAAGAGAATGAAGGAAGAATTTGGCCAAATTCATACGTACTTAAACCTTGGTTATAGTTGGGAATAAGTATTAAGAGGGTAAACCAAACGCCACACAGAAAGGTGGGTTTCAAGGAAGATTTGAAGGAAGGGAAAGAGTTTAGGTTGAAAACATCCATGGGATAAATTTTAATTAATGTGGATCTACATCAGATCTTCATATTGTTTGGGGCCTATGGACACATTGGCAGCCTGGAAAGACTAGCATGGGCAGGGCCGTCTTAAGCATATCTGGTGCCGTGGTGCAAAGCTCCTTCCGGCGCCATCCCCCATTTCCCAGGGTCTTTTAGGGAGGATGGCGCTGCCAACACGGCTGGAGCAGGCAGGCAGTGGCTGGAGGGCGGCTCCTCCGGCGGGGAAGAGGTGGAGGCTGGATGTGGTGCCTCCCAGCTGAGCTGGCCGCTTTGTGCTGCAGTGGCCACGGCAGACAGAGGCTCTGGGTGCGGCGCTGCTTTGGCGCGGCATGGCGGAGGCGGGAGAGGGCAGTGAGCTGATGCTGGGAGGCACTGCGTTCAGCCTCCGCCTCTTCCCTGGCGCCTTCCAGAACTTGGCGCCCTGGCACCCTGCGCCACTAGCCTCTATGGGTAAGACGCCCCTGAGCATGGGCACAGCCATGAACCCACCACATCCTGTTCTACTGGCTGTGGTAAATGCTTCACCCTCCACAAATCCTTGTTCTCATTTGTTCCTTGTGCTACATTTACAACCCCTGATCTATGTGTTGTTCTAGTCAGCAGTCAGGAGCCTAAATCTGGTTATTTGCTCAAGGGCAAACATATATTAAAAATAATATGTATTCCTATGTTGTTTCTGCAGGAGAAGTTTAAGAGTGCAGGCAGAATCCTGCAGCACACCCTGCAGAATATCACATAGGAATATACAGCTAGAAGTGGGAGGGCGTTGCATGGGTTTTTTAAGTGATTTGATTTTTCCAAAGGTCTTGGAGCAACGGGTGCATGGCTTCTTGAACTCATGGAACTCTTGAACTCATAGCATCATTTCCTTTTGTCAGAAGGCCAAAGCGTACAACCTTGTGCGCTGAGGTATAGTCTCGTTTGGATCACCCGGTACTGTTTCAGTGGGGAATTCTAATGTGTCCAGAGGATGTGATTCTTCCCTTCACAGTATGAGTAAATTCAACTATTTCTAGTTCTGTGTGACACAATTCAAGATGTAAAAAGTGTTAGGCAACTTCCCTCGCTCCAGTTCTGTCACTTAAAGAGAAAGCAAGCTTTCAAGTTTTTGTTATTTTGAGGCTGCATACAGCAGATGTCAGGATATATACAAACGCACGTTCTAAATGCTTAAGTCACTTCAGCCAAATTGTCAACCTAGTCATAGGTCCCTTGCCCAGGGACAACCAAAGTGGTGCCATCCAGTTGTTGCAGCGTTATATAAATATATTTTATCTTTAAAAAATCCTGCTTAAAGAAGAAACATGCAAGACTTATCATAATCTAATATTGGGGGCCCTTCCAGCTTTTCAATTCTATGATTCATGACTAATTCTCTGTTACCAATGAACCATACTATCTGAATGAAACCCAGAGGCAAGGTGAGGTAAAATAAGGTTTTGTGCTACTTTTTGGACAAAAGGTCCCTATAAGCAGGAGAGAAAGGGTTAAGAATAGAAAACGCAGACCATCAGATGAAATAAATACAAACTGCAGCAGATAATGTCAAGGACAGCCATGAACAGTAATGAGACCATAAAAAGCATAAGAGTTAAGCACAAAGCCAGGGTACTGGAATAACAAACTCATATATAGACAGGCAGGAAAAGGTAGTCTTTGCCATTATGAACATAAGAAGAGTCCTGCTGGATCAGGCCAAGGGCCCATCCAGTCCAGCATCCTGTTCTTACTGTGGCCAGCCAGAATCCCTTGGGAAGACCACAAGCAGGTGTCATAGCATTTGATTTTTTTCTTATCAACCTAAAGATGTCAAAAGAACCTAAGAAAGAACCTGCTGAATCAGGCCAGTGGCCCATCTAGTCCAACAACCTGTTCGAACAGTGGCCAACTTTATGCCTGTGAGGAAACCTGCAAGCGGGACCTGATCAAAACAACCCTCTCCCCTCCTGCGGTTTCCAGCAAGCAGTATTCAGTAGAAGAGTTTGGACCTGATATCCCGCTTTATCACTCCCCTTAAGGAGTCTCAAAGTGGCTAACATTCTCCTTTCCCTTCCTCCCCCACAACAAACACTCTGTGAGGTGAGTGAGGCTGAGACTTCAGAGAAGTGTGATTGGCCCAAGGTCACCCAGCAGCTGCATGTGGAGGAGCGGGGAAGCGAACCCGGTTCACCAGATTACGAGTCCACCGCTCTTAACCACTCCACCACACTGGCTCTCAGTGTCAGTGGAGGTTCAGCATAGCCATCAGGAGGCCAAACACACCTTCCTTTTTTTATATATATAATATTTTATTAGGTTTACAACCAAACTTAAAACAATAAAAAAAACACACATACAAAAAAGAAACACAACAATACATACAATACAAACACAACCAATAACAATAAAACAAACACAAATCACTCTTTTCTGGTTATTCAACTTTGATTAACTTATTTTCCTGACTTCCTCCCGCCTCCCTTTTTTGTATCCTTCTTTAGCAATTAGTTCAGCAAATTCATATCCTAGTACTTTTCCTTAAATATTTTACCTCCCAAAATTATAGTTTCAAATTTTCATCTTTTGTTACTAGAACCCCTTCATTTTATTACCATGTCATCCACATTCATACATTTTGCAATACTTCTGTAGATAAATTTTAAATTTCCTCCAATCTTCTTCCACCAACTCTTCTCCCTGGTCTCGGATTCTGCCAGTCATCTCAGCCATTTCCATATAGTCAATTACTTGCATCTGCCATTCTTCCAAGGTGGGTAGATCTTGCGTCTTCCAATGCTTCGCAATGAGTATTCTTGCTGCTGCTGTAGCATACATAAAAAAAGTTCTATCCTTCTTTGGCACCAATTGGCCAACTATGCCTAGGAGAAAGGCCTCTGGTTTCTTCACGAAAGTGCATTTAAGCACCTTTTTCATTTCATTATAAATCATTTCCCAGAAAGCCTTAATCCTCGGACATGTCCACCAAAGGTGAAAGAATGTACCTTCAATTTCATTACATTTCCAACATTTGTTCTCGGGCAAATGATAGATTTTTGCAAGCTTGACTGGGGTCATGTACCACCTGTACATCATTTTCATAATATTCTCTCTTAGGGCATTACATGCCGTGAATTTAATCCCAGTGGTCCACAACTGCTCCCAGTCAGCGAACATGATATTATGTCCTATATCTTGTGCCCATTTAATCATAGCAGATTTTACCGTTTCTTCCTCAGTACTCCATTTCAACAGCAGATTATACATTCTTGATAGTGTCTTAGCATTGGGTTCTAACAGTTCTGTTTCCAACTTTGATTTTTCCACCTGAAACCAAACACACCTTCCAAGGAAGGATGTCCCAAAGCAAAAGGAACAACCTACCTTAAGAAAATAAGTTCCATACTCTGCACATTTCTGCCTGTGTTTTATAACCTGTCATTCAACCCCACCCTATGTTTTACATGTGGTAATGTTCTTCCAGCTACTCATGAAGTCTGCAAAAGGGCAAAGGAACCTTTTTTTTTATATTACACCACATCCGTGTTCCTGATCCTGTACGATCCTGCTGCAGCTTGCTAAATGTTATATTAACCTCTGAGGGAATCGGAGAACCACCTCGTAACCGTTATTTGTGCAGATGTTTTTCACGCTGCTGTTGATATTCCGAAATATGCTGCTTTAGCATTCCTTGCTAGTGGTGGTATTTTCTGCATGAGTACGAAGAGGATTCCACTCCCTGCCCCCTCCCCCAGTCCCCTTCTCACCATCCAGCAATAAATTTGTTACTCTGAGTCTCTCAAAAGCAATATAATAAGATAATTCACAAAGAAGCACTGGAACAAAAGTAAGACAAAGTAAGACAAAAAGGAAAGACAAATTCAAGGCATAGACCTCTAGTCTTGTTTTATGCATTGTTGTTAGTGCCAGTAGTGGAAACACATATATTGAAATCCATGAATGGTCTTACAGGGTTCGAAACGACCATAGATGTTGTCATATTATGTGAAGTAATTTGAAATATTCAGATGGGATGGGAGACAGAAGCTACACACTGTATACTGGAGGTAGCAGAAAACCTGTCTATGCCCATTATACTGGAGATATTGTTGAAGAACAGCTCATCCTTATTGTAAAGATTAGCTAAAGATTCTAAGGTCATTGAGACCTTGGGTGATCTATTTAAGTACCTGTTGCGTAAGTTAAAGCTTCTCATAGGCAGCTTTAATAAGCACACCTGACCATTTAAAAATGTTCTGTTGTTTGTGATCAAGAGCCAGCATCAAAAGAGCTAGGGTCAGGAGAGATTAACTATTTCATCTCCTAGGAGATTTTTATAATTATATTTTGTACTCTTTGCCATGTGCGAACAAAAATAAACACAAAACCCTTCAGGCAAGTCCGTCTCCCAGATGGGAAAGATAAATGATGAGCACAGGAAATCGCTCATCCACAAAGAGATATAATTTATTTGCCTTGCAATGTTTATATAGTGCACTTCAAAATTAATTTACAGAGCCATATACCATACAGGATTATGACAAAGTAGCACAATGCAACAACTAAAGAACAATAAAAGGAACGTAATAAGCAACTAAAATTAAAATTAGCAATAAATTTTCAAGCAATGGCCTCAAAGGCTAGGACCAGACACTTGTCCCGTCCAGTAAAGCAACAAGTGTTACTTAGGGCCTAATGGACGTCCCAGCGGACAGCATTCGCCATTGTGGAAGCAACTACTGAGAAGGGGCAGAGGAGAGAGACAGGAATATTTTGAGAATCCTTTTAAATTGTTCGCCAGTGTGCAGGTTTCCTGAAACAACAACAGCAACAATAATTAATAATAATAATAATAATAATAATAATAATAATAATAATAATAATAATTTATACCCCGCCCATCTGGCTGGGCCTCCCCAGCCACTCTGGGCAGCTTCCAACAAAACACCAAAATACAATAGTCCTTCAGATATTAAAAGCTTCCCTAAACAGGGTTGTCTTCAGATGTATCCTAAAAGTCTGGTAGTTGTTTTTTCCTTTGACATCTGGTGGGAGGGTGTTCCACAGGGTGGGCGCCACTACCGAGAAGGCCCTCTGCCTGGTTCCCTATAACTTTACTTCTTGCAGTGAGGGAACCGTCAGAAGGCCCTTGGCACTGGACCTCAGTGTCCGGGCTGGACGATGGGGGTGGAGACGCTCCTTCAGGTATACTGGACCGAGGCCGTTTAGGGCCTTAAAGGTCAGCACCAACACTTTGAATTGTGCTCGGAAATGTAAAGGTATAAAAATAAGTCTGTTTATGAATCTGGTAAATTATAACATCAAATTATAACATCAAATTCAATGGCTTCTGTTCAGGACAAATTGGAGTTGTGCTGTGTTTATTTACTAACAAACGAAATGATACACAGCTGGATCTCATGGAAGAGCAAGTGATATATAGAGAATGAGCCCTGTTTAGGTAAATGTGCCTGCAAGTTCTCAAGTAGTCTTTATCTGGAAGGGGGAAAGGGAGATCTATCAGATACCCAATCCTGGAAAATCTGTGGCTCTCCTACTCTTTACTCCTATAAGGTCCCTATGGCCTCTTGTTTACTTTTGTACATGCATGTATTTCAGCCTGGAGGTGGTGCTAAAATGCCACTTTGTAAGCAGGGGGTGATAGCTCTTGAATTTGTTTAAATGTTATTCCCTACCACAGCCTGCAGGCATTCAACTCAGCAGCAAGTAGGAGCTGGAGTGGGGTGGAGCCTGGTGTGTTCCTCCTAAGCTGGCAGTAGTCATTTTCAGGTACCACGTTTTTTTTCCTGGCCTGTGGGTCACACATCTCTGAGATTCTATGCATATCCACCAACATTTCACAGAATAAAAGGGAGGCATGTTTATAGCATCCCAGTTTTCTAACTGAAAATCACCACCCAAGACCCCGCTGCAACTTACGCATTGCTGAAAGCCCTGCTCTGTTATATGCTGCAGTGTCAATGCCACATATTAGCTATTGACTAAAAACAACACAGGGACGCGGTGGTGCTGTGGGTTAAACCACAGAGCCTAGCACTTGCTGATCAGAAGGTAGGTGGTTCGAATCCCCACGACGGGGTGAGCTCCCGTTGCTCGGTCCCTGCTCCTGCCAATCTAGCAGTTCGAAAGCATGTCAAAGTGCAAGTAAATAAATAGGTACCGCTCCGGGGGAAGGTAAGCGGCGTTTCCATGCGCTGCTCTGGTTCGCCAGAAGCGGCTTAGTCATGCTGGCCACATGTACGCCAGCTCCCTTGGCCAATAAAGCGAGATGAGCGCTGCAACCCCAGAGTCATCCGTGACTGGACCTAATGGTCAGGGGTCCCTTTACCTTTACCTTACATTTGCATCTTATTAAAATCTCTGTCACCTTTACAAATATTGGAGGAACTTATTTATAAATAAATAAATGGCCAGGGGTCCCTTTACCTTTGGCTTTAAAAACAAAAAGAATGGCATCTCTTGTGTGCAAAATGGCATGCTGTGCACCTAATGGTGCCTTAGCATTAACATGCATGCAGGTATATGCTTGCATACCAGATACACAATGTTCCCACTCCACGCTTAGAAATGTAATGTGTAGAAACCCTGGGAAGGAGCTGAATCCTGAAGACTGACAACTCTAGCAACTCACGTTGACAACGTTTTAATGAGGCAGCCCTGAAAGGCAAAAATGGAAACATCAGTTTTCTGGGCTCAGATTTCAAAAATTGGAGCTGTCTCTGGTAATCAAGGACAGGTGAGGGAAGTGTTAGATCGCGATTCTCAGTTTATTCCCCAAAAAACAATTCTAATGCAATTTATATACTGCTTGATCGTAAGAACGGAACGGAACTGAAAGTGGTTTACAAAATTATATTATTACGAATAATCAGGGGGAAAAGAGTAATAAGAATTGTATATTGTTCTTGTACATTCTTATTGCTTTGTATTATTATGATACAATAATAATTGTAGCCTTGCAGTTCCTTAATCACAAGAAGGCTTTAAACACTATAGTGTAATATCCATTTGACATTGACTAAGTTCTCCAGGTGATGGACAGTCCTGACATTTTCAGTGATCAGAAAATGGTCGAACAATGTCAAATGCATTTTTGTCTTTAAGACTGTTGGGGTCTTCTCAAAGGGACCACCTGGGCATCCTGGGCAGACTGTCCTTCTATGCTTCTTGGAGAAAAGGTAGAGGACAGAAGGAATTCCATTTAAATGCACAAACATACACACCATTTGGTATTCAACGAGTTTGCATTAGAGCTGCTTTTCGATTCTGATGCTTTTAGGGCGCCTGCATATTTAACACATTTTAAATTGCTTCCTGATTCCTTTATTATTGTAAGCCACACATGAAAGTGTCTGAAGAATTAGGTAAAAATCTCTATAATACATGAACATGTTCCTAGGGCTGCTTACCAGAATCTTTATTAATATTAGATGAATTTTATGTCTAGTTTAAATAGTGCAGCATATCTAAAGTCTAGTGTTAAGACTGACGTTGATGCTTACGTTTCCAAAACATGATGGTTTGAAGAGACCTACTTCCAAATAGATATTCTTCAAATTTGCTTTTCAGCCTGATTAAAACTTGGTCCATGAAGTAGAAAAGCCTTTTGTACCTTGAGCTAAGAATACAGAAAACTAATTTATTTTTGATCACTTCTCTCTGATTTTGCAGTTGAACATACTTAAGATCTGTGCATGTTTGAGTTTAACCTTGAAATTCTCTTGTCTTATTGCAGGAGTAATGATGATGATCCCAGGAAGCATGCTTTCTTCAAATCAATAAACTTCCACAGGCTGGAGGCAGGCCTTATAGATCCCCCCTTTGTGCCAGATCCCAGCGTTGTCTATGCCAAAGATGTTGCAGACATTGCCGACTTCTCTGAAGTCCGGGGGATAGAGTTTGATGACAAAGACAAGAAATTCTTCAAGAAATTTGCAACAGGTGCTATCCCAATACCTTGGCAAGAAGAAGTCATTGATACAGGACTGTTTGAAGACCTGAACAATCCCCACAGATTAGTTGCTGACTCAAAATCTGGAGTTTGTTTGTTGTTATAAATATTGCACCAGAAATGTAAGGGTGGGAATGCACCATTGAACCTTCCATTATTTCAAAGACTCTAAGGTGTGTAGCAAGAACTCATTGTCGTCATAAAGGCAAGCCGAATAAAATGTTCTCTTCCATTTTGGTATTTTATTGGAAATTTTCAATGAAGAATGAGGATTATTTTAAAATAGCATGATGGCTTAACAACTCATGGTGATTTCTGGATAAAATACACAAAATCATTTGGATATATATTTTCCTCCCTTGAGACTGCTTCTGCTTTGTTAGGTTTCAGTAGTGATACATCCAAGTTCTTTATGAAAAAGACTTATCAATGGAGTGACACAGTGGGTCTAAACTGATTGCAGTTAAGTAGGAAACTCAATAAAAATGTATATAGGCTATGCTTCTCCATTTATTAAGTATTAAAACAATAGTCAACATATTTTTGCTACCGATTGCAACTTCCTATCAGATTTCCTGATAGTATCTTTTCACTCTGATGAAAGCTGTAGTTTAAATTAAACTACAAAATGAATCACACCAGTATGTAACTGGTCTTTAAAGAGAGAATAATATAAATGCAATAGGAATGTTTATTCAGCAAGCAATGGGATTAAGAGAAATGGTTAATTGTTTTTACAAGTGCTTTTAATGTTGGAAACTAATGTACATAACGTGTCTAGCTTAAATGTGTACTACTTCTGGTTCTTTTACAAATCTTTGTAAATCTCTCATTTTGACATTTCTTTTTTGTGTGTGAGGGTGTTCTGAAGCTGGTTAACTTAGGCAGGCAAATCTTAGATAAAAATGTCTAGTTACTGGGGGTTCTTCAACAGCAGAAGTTCATTTATGCAAGTTATGTCCCACCCTAAATTCTCAGATGAAATTATTTCTGTGGCCCTGCAGAACTGTATAAGCTTAAAAGCGAGCATGCAATTGAACACTTGTGGAGGTTCATGATTGGAGAAAATCTCAAAACAGATGGCACCAAATTACTCACTGATAAATGTAATTTTAAAAATTATGCCATTTACAATCTTGAACCTAAGCCTGTCTCCCAATCAGTTTATCTATGTGGTTGCCATCCACCCAGCAGTGTGACTCGAATTCTGATCACATTCTGAATTTAATCCAGTAAAACTTTAATTAGATATTGTTGTGATCCAAAGTTTTGTATAAAACTGAGTTAATTTACAAAGAACTGTGTCTCCTCTGTTTATTCCCTGCTATTTCAACTTTTTTGTTTTGCAATCTGCACATCCTATCCTCAATAATACTGATACTTGAAAGTGAGAAAAAGCCCTACTTCAGATGAAGTGACTCGAGGAAAACAGACAGAAGCCTGGGCCAAAAAGATCTTTTGTTTCTGTGCATTCCTTTAACTGAAGGGAAAACATTACAAAAAATTAAAAAATTAGCCCAGACTTATTTCAGACATCCTCCCATTTGTGGCTGCTAGAATTACAAGGGTACAGAACCAGAATTCAGGCCTAAGTTAAAACCACAAGAGACCTGCTTATTAAGATATGACAAATTCTGTGTTTTGCCCTGTATACTGCAATGTTCTATTTTCGGTTCAGTGGTAATCTTAAATTAATCTCAGAACCATCTCCCATGAGGCAGGGTGAAGCGGAATTTCCAACAAGATCTCGCAAGATCTCGCTGAAATCTCATGAGATCCCACGGAGCACATGAAATCTCATGAGATTTCAGCAAGATCTTGCTGGAAGTCGGCACCAATGCTGGCGCTGCTTCCCTGGCGGAGGCAGTGGCAGGGTAGCACTGGCCATTTCACATCAAGCAGAAAAACAGGATGTGCCGTCCCTGTGTGAGAGCGGCTATGCTTATCTTTTGCAGAAGTGTCAGGGTTTGGAAAAGGGATTCAGATTCCAGATCCGATTTTTTTTTTTTTTTTTAAATACTAACATAGAAGATACAGGGGAGCCCAGAGCTGAAAGTGGAGTTTGGTGAAATGTGGAAAACAGTGGGAGAGCCCACCCAGTTACTGGAAATCCTTGCAGGTTAGAAGGTTCGTGGATGGACCGAACAGCAAAAATGCATCATTTGACTGTGTTCCTGGAGAAGCAGACAGTACGTCCGAAACGTTAGTTGCTGTTGTAGGAAATCAGGTTTAAGATCAGGATTCTAAACTAATTCTGGTGAACTGAAATTATTGGTTAAGCTTCTTATTTAATGCATACAGAAAGAGTTATTTACATATAAAAATGGAGCTGAAAGTCCTGATTCTCCCTTGCTGCATCAAAGTTAGTGAACAAATGAAATCACTCTTTGGGGATTATTGTGGTGATGAAATCCCAGCTGAGCATGTTTATGAGTAGCTGCATCTAAGAAAATAAGCTCATCTAACCAGTGCACTTTAAAGCAAGCAGCTTCTGCGGTAATCCACAATTTTTTTATTATGGACTGACAATTAGATGTTTGAGTTAGACAGTATGCAGATTCATGTCAAACCAGCAGGACTCAAGTAAATTAAATTTTCTAAACAGCTCTCTTTCCAGCATACAGGCATAAGCAAATATCCGCTGGAAGAAGATGAACATTCAAATTAGAATTAAACCAATGTTCTTTTTTTCTAATGCGGTCTTCATGTTAGTAGATTCTGATGAACTAAACTGGACAACATAAATTAACGAAGATTGTCTTCATTTAAAGTTTCTTTCTCGTATCAGAACAATGCCATTACAAAAGTACAAATTCCAGTGAAACAATTTCCCCTGTAATACTTTTGAACTACTTCAATTTTTAGTTTGTTGGATAACAAAATTACAGGGATTTGCATATCCATAGTGACTCTCTGAATAATAACAGAGGATATAATTAATTCACATTAGCCCACCATTATTCCTTTCACGAAATAAAATTAAATTGCTTAATTTTCTTCTTTCACAATTAATTTTCACAAATGACGAAAGGTGAGAGACTATGAGAAGTAATGGGAATGGGAATTATTCCTTGAAATATTCCCCTCCCAATGTTTGTGAAATTAGTGCCATCTCTTTACACCTAAAGAGTAAAGAATTCCTACAGGTATCAAAACAGGAGTTAATTTAAAACTTCAACTGCGGGAAGGCACCAGATTGGGGAAGGCTGCTCTGTAGCAAAATAACATGGCTACCATGAGGTAAACTAAGGCAGCAGTCTTGCCAAATGTTAAATAACTGACTCCTGGGTGGAGGAATGTCTTGGTGTTTTGTTCAACTATGTTTATTTTTAAGGCCAACAACAACTATACAAGACCTGGGGTTGGGGTGGGGGAAGCCACAAGCTTCAAAGGAAACACTCTGATGATACATTATGGATTTGTCAAGTGATGAAAGTTGTGCATCACCCCGAATCTAGCAAGATTCCAGGGGGTTCCGGGATTGTATTTCTGTTGGGAATCATGATGCGTCAAGGACTGTCATGTCTTTAAGAAACATGGTTTCTTTTACACATATTTGCACCTAAAGCCTTCAGCGGAGGGGGTGCAGAACATTGCACCCCAATAGTGTTCCTTGTTGCTTCTCTCATCGCAACAACAACAACAACAACAACAATTTATTATTTATACCCCGCCCATCTGGCTGGGTTTCCCTAGCCACTCTGGTTGGCTCCCAACAGAATACTGAAAACACAATAAAACATCAAACATTAAAAACTTCCCTAAACAGGGCTGCCTTCAGATGTCTTCTAAAACTCATATGATCGGAGGGCGTGCCACAGGGCGGGCGCCGCTATCAAGAGGGCCCTCTGCTAGGCTCCCAGGAACTTCGCTTCTCGCAGTGAGGGAACTGCCAAAAGGCCCTCAGCGCTGGACCTCAGTGTCCAGGCTGAACAATGGGGGTGGAGACACTCCTTCAGGTCTACTGGGCTGAGGCCATTTAGGGCTTTAAAGGTCAGCACCAACACTTTGAATTGTGCTCGGAAACATACTGGGAGTCAATGTAGGTCTTTCGGAACTGGTGTTATATGGTCTCGGCGGCCACTCCCAGTTACCAATGGCCTCTGGTCTCTCAGTGAAACCTTTTCCAGCCAGTACATGTGGAGTTTGCCCTCTGGCCAGCTTAGTTCTTCTCCCTCTGGTTTGCACATTTCTTTTCTATGTAATGCTTCGTTCCCAGCTTGAAAACTGCTGCCTTTAATAGCAAGAGATCCCTGTCCAACTTTCCAGAAGGCAAGCCCCAATAAGGTTGCAACTGGTTTGGAGAAACCTTGCTCCTTTGCTGTTTATAGGTCAATTACAAATAAGGCATGCTGTTACCAATAGGATGTGAAAAATCATTGATGTTCCATGTTTCCTCTTTCCTTCCTTTCCCACTGGTTTGAGAAACATAGGCCAAAGCCTATGTAAGTCATATTCAGAGTAAACCCATTGAACTCACTGAACTTATGCTGACTATGCCTTAGTTGGGTATCAACCATTGTACTTAGGGACTTTATTCTGCTGTGTTTACTCAACCTGCCTAGAATGATCCTTCTTTTGTAGATTATATTTTCTGATTCAGTGAACTACCTCTAATGCTGCAGTAAAAGAAACGAATATTATTTTAGCACCTTACGTAATGCTGCATTGTTTGTGCTTTATATGTTATGCCAAGAACAAAATGTTTTACATTCATCACACCCTCGTCCTTCCTCTTCCTCATAAAACTCCTATATTTTAACCTCTGTGACCTAATTTCTTGACACTGTGAAGACAATGTCAAGATCTGCCCGGTATATATTTTGCTCACACACCGCAGGCTGGATTAAGGCTACTGCAATGGATTGATGTTTTTGCAAAGAATACCAGAGGAATGACTCTGGTTACTTGTCATAACTTGTAACCCAGTTAACAATAGTAGGCTAGTTGTTTAAAACAGCAACGACTGAATTGGATGGTTCCATTGTCCACCCCCCGCTGGAGCTGTGTAAAAACACACTAGATGGATGTACTAGATGTGTCACCTGACTTGGATTCCCTGGAATGAGCGAAATCAACGGGATGGTTGGAGTTCTTACTTGCCAGCTCTTGAACTGACACACACTATGTGTGTGGTAAGCCTAGTTAAACCAGCTTAAGCAATAATGTTAAGCAATACAGGAGTTTTCTCTTGTTGCTCTTATTTCTGTTTTCTTCTTCTTCTTTTGTTTTTTGTTTTAGTTACACAGCTTGTGTGCTCAGTAGTCCAGCACTAAATTCCTTTGGTAAATGCTGATTCCTTTAAAAGTGGGAACTCTCGTGGCTTTTAAATTTTTAACATCAGTCACATTATCCTCTAAATGCACATAATGGCTACACCGCAGACTGTTCCTGTGGCTGTAATAAACACTTTTTTAAAATACTGAATTTTAAATTGTAACCTGCCCTGGTATGGGTAATAAACAACAACAAGAAGAAGACCGATGATGGAAAGTACTTCTTCACACAATGCAGAGTAGTGAAACCTCTCCCACAGGAGGCAGTGATGGCCGCCATCTTGGATGGTTTAAAAAGAGGATTAGACAAATTCATGGATGAGAGGGCTATCAATGGCTACTGTCACATGGAAGATGGAACAAGCTATTTTTCTCCCGCTCTGGAGGGTAGGCCTCAGACCAATGGATTCAAGTTACAGAAGATTCCAACTCAGCATCAGAAAGAACAGTCAGAGCTGTTTGACAGTGGAACAGACTCGCAAAGGAAGTGGTGGACTCTCCTTCATTAGATATTTTTTTTACAGCAGAGGTGGTTCTTTACTTGAAATTCCTGCCTTGGACTAGATGACCCTCAGGGTCCCTTCCAACTGTAACATTCTGTGATTCTATGATAACAACAACACCACAAAATGGGAAGGGAGAATTTGAACACCTGAGAGGTGACTAATTGTAGAAGGCGGGTGGCTAGGATAATAATAATAATAATAATAATAATAATTTATCATTTATACCCCGCCCATCTGGCTGAGTTTCCCCAGCCACTCTGGGCGGCTCCCAATCGAGTGTTAAAAACAATACAGCATTAAATATTAAAAACTTCCCTAAACAGGGCTGCCTTCAGATGTCTTTTAAAAATAAGATAGCTGCTTATTTCCTTGACATCTGATGGGAGGGTGTTCCACAGGGCGGGCGCCACTACTGAGAAGGCCCTCTGCCTGGTTCCCTGTAACCTCACTTCTTGCAATGAGGGAACCGCCAGAAGGCCCTTGGCACTGGACCTCAGTGTCCGGGCTGAACGATGGGGGTGGAGATACTCCTTTAGGTATACAGGACTGAGGCCGTTTAGGGCTTTAAAGGTCAGCACCAACACTTTGAACTGGTTGGTTGGATAGAGGAGAGCATTGGATCATCAAGATGCTGGCAATGAAAAACAAGAAACAAATTACTTGCAGAGGAAACCTCTGCACATATATACTCAGAAGTAAGTTCCACTGGCATTCAGTGGAGCTGACTTCCAGGAAAGTGTGCAGCCTAAGGACAACAAGCAAGTCTAGAAAGCTGTTTATACTGAATCAGAGCATTGTCACAGTGGGTCTCCTGGGTTTCAGAGAGGAGTCATTTCCAGTTCTACCTGGAAATGCTAAGGACTGAACCTGTAGACCTTTTGCATGCAAACTTTGTGCTCCACCACTGAGCATCAGCCGTCCCCCCGACCTATGGCTCTTATAAACATTCCACACACACCCTAGCAGGTACACAAGTCAGCACACTGGCAATTGGCAACCCGAAACCGCTGGCATACTCATTCTACATATGAATGTGCCACCTCACACTGTGTGCTCCCATGCGATAGAGAGAAGACCGTTCGCGTGGACAACAATGCAGCTAAGCACTTTCCCCACGACCACTGTCAAGCCTGCTATGTCCCAAACTGAGTCTGCAACAAAACACTCTGCAGTAAAATTGCTTTAAAATATTTTCAAATACATAATAGTCAAACAATAATACACAACCTAGAACAGAAGGGGGTGTGTGCAGTGTGGTGTAGTGGTTCAGAGTGGTGGACTCGTAATCTGGTGAACCAGGTTTGCTTCCCCGCTCCTCCACATGCAGCTGCTGGGTGACCTTGGGCTAGTCACACTTTTCTGAAGTCTCTCAGCCCCACTCACCTCACAGAGTGTTTGTTGTGGGGGAGGAAGGGAAAGGAGAATGTTAGCTGCTTTGAGACTCCTTCAGGTAGTGATAAAGCGGGATATAAAATCCAAATCCAATGTGCTACCTTGACCAATATAGGGAGGCATATGTCTGAGATTCTAAAGAAGCATGTGGTCAGAAAAAGATGGGGTTTACAAAGAACCACCCAATTAGCAAGATGTTGTGCTTCATTTCCCTGTTCCCCTTCACCTATATGTTGCAACTAAATATGAAGATAGGGGGGGGGGAAACACACCCTGATGAGTAATGTTAATAACTGAGACTTTTGATTCAGTGATGTCTTAAGCACTGTAATATGCTATCTTCCAAAATGAAATCCAAATCAGCACCTATCAAAACAAGTGTTGTAGGGAAGCAGGTCTGAACTTATATATTATTTGCTTTCTTCTCCCTCCATAGGGCAATGAAAGGTAATTAGGTTTTGCACGAGTTTTAGAAGGAGAACGTGCTGGCAAAACAAACAAGAATGTTCCTGCTCCATCGAACCAGCTTAGGCAACCATGACTGATCAAGGCTGATTCACATGACCAATGGTGGCCATGTTTCTTTTCAGCTCATAATGGCTCATGGACCCTAGGATTGATTGGTACGTTTATCAAGAGGTGGGCCGTTTTGCACACCACTCCAAACAGATGTTGGGTCACAACAGAAGGCAAAACTGGCAGCTTTTGCTTGGAGAAAAGAAGACAACCCACTCATGGCAAGCAAGGAACCTGACTCATTAAAGGAAGGAAAGAGTAGTTCTCATGAGCCTGGTGATAGGTGACTGTCACAGACCCTCCAAGTGTCCCTATATTCCAGGGACATTCCCAGATATAGAGGAGCCGTCCTGGTTTCTGATTTGATCCCGGAATGCCCTGCTTTTCCTTAGGCTGTCCCTGTTTTCATTGGAGAAATGTTGGAAAGTATGGAATAGGATGTCCCTATTTTCACTGGAGAAATGTTGGAGGATATGTTGTCAGTTTGGAATAACTCCAAATGTGAGAAGACATTGACATGAAAAGCTGTTCCTGCTGAAATGCCCTCCTTTGCACGATGGTGAAAAGGTAACAGAGCTGCATCCTATTTTGCATTTGGCTACCCTACAACCACTTGTTTGTTTGGACAGGCAGCAAGCAGGCTTCAGGTGCAGTGTGTAAGGTGAGATCAGGGGTGCCAACTTGAGTAAAATATTGGAGGTGGGGCAGGTAAGCCCCACCTGACATAATCAGTCACATGACATGGTGCACACTCACCATTTGAATGGCAGTGCTCAGCAACTTGGGGGGTGCAGCCCCCCCAATATTTTATTGTGGGGGGCAAAGGGACCTCGGCCCCTAGGAGTTGACTCTATGGGTGAGATACTGAGGACAGAGCTGTGTGTGTTGCATGGATTGGATTGAATTGGCTGGCCACCACTAAGCTTTCATGCTGTCCTCGGATGCAGCGGGGGATGCTGTCATATCACCGATGTTGAAATAAGTTTTAACCGCAAGTCTGGTGAGCTTCAATATGTAGAACTGGAGGGGGTGTAATTATTTGCCCCAGGCAGAAAAATGTTTTCAGCCAGCTCTGAGGCATATGATTGATCAGCTGATTGTAGCATGAGGTGACGTGGGTGGCGCTATGCCTCTTGGGCTTGCTGATCAGAAGATTGTCAGTTCGAACCCACACAACGGGGTGAGCTCCCTGTTGCTCTGTCCCAGCTTCTGCCAACCTAGCAGTCCGAAAGCACACCAGTGCAAGTAGATAAATAGGTACCGCTGTGGCAGGATGGTAAATGGCGTTTCCGTGCGCTCTGGCTTCCGACACGGTGTCCTGTTGTGCCAGAAGCGGTTTCGTCATGCTGACCACATGACTCGGAAAGCTGTCTGTGGGCAAATGCTGGCTCCCTCAGCCTGAAGCGAGATGAGCGCCGCAACCCATATTCACCTTTGACTGGACTTAACCACCAAGGAGTCTTTTACCTCTACCTTTTACCTGTAGCACAAGTACTTACTGAGAACCCAAAATTAACTATCATGAAGATAATTTTAATATACCCAAAGTTCAGTATTTTTCAATGAGAGTGTTCACACATTCATCTGAGTCTCAGTCAAGTACGGAGTAATCCTGAGAGATCAAGTTTTGTACTTGCATGTGTGAATCAGACCAAACAGTTCCACATGCAGTCTAAGCCCATACATATTGACTCAGAAGGAAATACTGCTGCATAGAAATGACTAATATTAAACCTGTAACTCACAAAGGCAACTATCATGGCCCAGTATAGCTATAAATCAAGTAACACTTTGGAAACCTTCAAAGTTTATTGTGCCTTGGGATGTCAGAAAATCCATTCATGGTTTGGCATAAATGGTTTCTAATTATCTGTTAGTCTCAAGATCTTCCTGTAAGGAAGTATCCCATTATTTGAAAGGAACAATGACAAATTTAACAATAGTAGAAAGGAAATATTATTGTGACTGTAAAAAGCGTTCAAATAATTCCTATTTTTCTTTACCTAATCCAGAAAAAAAATGTTTAGACGCACTTAGGTTGTGCAACAGAGTATAATGAATATTGCTATTGGTTTTCAGTTAAATAATGGAGAGGCATTTCATGCCTTGGTCTACTGCAGAATATGGTGGGAATATCATTTTATCACTGACAGGGCCTTGTAAATCTCTCATAATTGGCTTCATGCATGAGTCTATTTGCAGGATCACAGCCAAAATGTGCATTATCATAAAACTATAATTACCTGGATAAGCCATTGACTAATGGGGAACAGTCCATGAAAATAAATTTTAGATGGTGGTTATGACTACAGCAGTTTATAATATGGGAGGGATATTATTTTCCCCATACAATCCCCATACAATTTCCCCCAATCAAATCAGAACCTCGCTTTCTTTCACAAATGATGCTCACATCATCCTTTTGCATTTCCTGTTTCTGTAAAGTAAATGAAAAGCTGAAGTTAACGAGGGACTCATCCATACATTACTTCCGATTGTGCCACACTCAGGCACAGTTAGGCAAACTCACAAAAAATGACGTAATTGTCTCAAAACATCATCAAGAACATTAAGAGGGGTGGAATTCTAAAACAAGTTAAAAAATAAATAAATCTGGCCTCTATGGAATAAAACGTAACACAGTTTAGGATTGTACCCTTCCCCATTGTACCCTTCCCCACAGTTGTACCTTGGATTACATATGCTTCAGGTTACGTACGCTTCAGGTTACAGACTCCGCTAACCCAGAAATAGTACCTCGGGTTAAGAACTTTGCTTGAGGATGAGACCAGAAATCGTGGCAGCAGCGGGAGGCCCCATTAGCTAAAGTGGTGCTTCAGGTTAAGAACAGTTTCAGGTTAAGAACGGACCTCCGGAACGAATTAACCTGAGGTACCACTGTATTTCAACAGAGGAATCCCCACAGAGCTCTTTTTCTACCCATTTTAGATTTATAAGTAAATGACATCACCCTGATTAACTGCTGACAAATTTTATGACATTTCCCACTGCCATTTCCCCCTGCTTGTACCAAGCAAAGGTTAGGTGAGACTGGATGTCAGTCAATTTGGCTGCAAACACTCTCTTACCATTTTTGAAAGGAATAAGGACAATATTCCTAACTGATGAACAAACGCAACAGCTAGCAAGATCTGACCAGTCTTTCCCAGTCTTAAACTGGGCATTACACAATCCCATTATGCTTGTTTGGCTACAGAATGAAGGGCTTTTTGCATACTGCAAATGTTCTTGCTTCTTAGCCTGTATTCTGAACAAACCATTTAGCAAATTAATAAAAGATGAAGATTGAGTAAGACTGTGGCAGCAAAGCAGCCATTAGAGTTACCACAGGGCAAACTGTTACCGGGAACCAATTTGCAAAACACCAATATTGTTTATGAAGATTTTTTAGTTTAGAGGTCAGATATGCATTCTCTTTGAGTGCTTGGAGTTTGAAGGTGCTTGCTAAGTTATGATTCCATATGTGCATCTCCTTTTCTGACTTGCCCTAGCATGTTTATTAGGCCGATTGGAACCGCTGGTGCATGTGTGTACAAAACAGGACCTTTCAGCCATTACCCTGAGGCTGCAAAATGACGTTCCTTTTACAATATAAGGAAGCCAATACAGTGGTACCTCGGGTTAAGAACTTAATTCGTTCTGGAGGTCTGTTCTTAACCTGAAACTGTTCTTAACCTGAAGCACCACTTTAGCTAATAGGGCCCATGGCTGTCAAGTGTCCCTTATTTGAAGGGACAGTCCCTTATTCCAGCGCCATGTCCCACTGCTGTCCCTTATTGATGGATGTCCCTTAAATGTCCCTTAAATGATATCCCTTAAATTTCAAAGGAAGCAGCTCCTCTCCCTCCCTCCCTCCCTGCCGGCCAGGGAGGAGCGAGGCTCGAACTGTGTTGCTTGGCTGTGTTGCTCACCCAATAAGAAGTCTAAGAACGACTGGGGGGGTGGAGCTTGCATACCTTGTGTGTGGCTAGTTAATGCAAGCCGAGGAGGTTTTTGAATGCTGGACGCCATTTTGTTGCACGTGCTGCTGCAAACTTTGCAGTGCAAAGCCAGGCCGGGGAGCCATCTTAAATTGAGGCTGCATAGGCCTTGTGGTGCATGTGATTCAGATTCTATTCAGTTGAACCTCTGGTTACAAAGTTGGTTGGACAGTGTTCTCAAAGCTACCAGCATGAGTTTGACCAGACTGCAGGAGGACAGGAAGACTGGAGTGCCTGGAACAGGTGAGGCTGCAGGTCCCTTATTTTGGCTGCTGGTCCCTTATTTTCAAATCTTTAAGCTGACAGCTATGATAGGGCCTCCTGCTGCTGCCGCACCGCCGGAGCCCGATTTCTGTTCTCATCCTGAAGCAAAGTTCTTAACCTGAAGCACTATTTCTGGGTTAGCGGAGTCTGTAACCTGAAGCGTATGTAACCTGAAGCATATGTAACCTGAGGTACCACTGTACAGGGCTGGATAAAAGCAACAAGAGCAGCTTAATGTATATAACACTTGAGATCATCTTGTTTTTCAGTGGCTATCCTGATGCTTCTGAGAAACCTGCTGGCATGGACTGGCTGGGTGCAGAGATGTGTGGGGAGGCACCAGCTGGGGAACCCCCAAGGAAACCCCCAAGGGAAGAAGGCTCAGGGCCAGGGGATTGGTGGTGCGAAGATGACGAATCGTCAGAGGGAGAAGAGGAAGCAGACTGAGAGCAGGAGGTGTCGGAAGCTGAAGAGGTAACAGGGTTCAGTGAGCAGGAAGAGTCTAGAACCAAAGGTAGAAGAGGAGGCTGGAAAGGAGAGGATGCAAGAGGCAGTGATGAGTCAGGCTGGTGAGGGAGCCAGGCTGTCCCCCACTCTACTGCAATCAGCTCTCCTCCCCTCAGTCTCCCAGAACCTGAAGAGGTATGAAGAGGGCGGAGCAAAGACAGATGAGATGATGGAGCCTCAGATTGCTTGGGAAGGAACTGGGGGGGGAGGGGAATTGGGGAGCTGTGGGAAGGCAGGGACCTTCAGTTCCCACTGCTGCTTCATAGGGGCAAGATTTACCAGGAAGAGTTGCTGTGCCCTCCTGAGCTGTCTTGTTTCTCTGAATAAAGAGTTAACTTCACCGTGTGAGTTATTGCTGACCTGCTCTTGGCACCCGCTCCTGACACCCACAAGCAGAGCATAAATGCTATAGCCCTCCCCAACTGTGATCCCGAACAAATGGTATTCAGAGGCAAAGTGCCTCTGAAGATTGAAGTTCCACATAACCTTAATTTGGTAGACCTATCTCCCATTACCAGTAATTTGACCCAGCGATGGCTCCAGATTGCCGCAGGCTCCTGGCAAAATGCCACGCAGCCAGCCCCCATAGCAGTCTCTCACACACAGGTGGTGGCAGAATCTCCTCTGCCTGGCCCAACTGAATGGGCTGCCAATTCGTTTCTGGGCCTAAGTCAAAGTGCTGGTTTTGACTTATAAAGCCTTAACAGGCTCAAGCCCTCAATAGCTTGAGGAACACCCCTCCCCATATCAATCAACCCGGACTCTGTGATTATCATCTGAGGTCCTTATTATTATTATTCATTTATTGAATAAAAATAAAATAAAAACAACAACCCAATAACCCCCCCCCAAAAAACCCCACATTTTAAAAGGGCATAGGATGTCAATCAAATCAACCAAAGGCCTGGTTGAAAAGGAACGTTTTTGCCTAAAGGTGTATAATGAAGGCACCAGGCGATCTTCCCTGGGGAGAGCATTCCACAGATGGGGAGCCACTGCAGAGAAGACCCTTCCTCGTGTTGGACATCTCAAGGATGCACACAAGGAAGGGCCTCAGAAGGTGATCTCAGGGTCTGGCTAAGTTCATATGGGAAGAGGCAGTCCTTGAGGTATTGCGGTCCTGAGCCATTTAAGGTTTTATAGGTCAAAACCAGCACTTTGAATTGGGCCTGGAAACTAACTGGTAGCCAGTGCAGTCAGACCAGGATCAGTGTAATATGCTCAAACCATCTTGCCCTGGTGAGCAACCTGGCTGCTGAATTCTGCACTAGCTGAAGGTTCCGAACTGTCTTATCCTTGAGGTTACCAGAGCATAGACAACAGTAGCTAGGCTATCCCTGCCCAGATAAGGGCGTAGCTGGGCCACCAGCTGAAGCTGATGGAAGGCTCTATGGGCCACTGAGGCCACCTGAGCCTCAAGCGACAACAAAGGATCCAGGAGTACCCCCAAGCTAAGAACCTGCTCCTTCTTCTTCTGCCTCTTCTGCAAGAGGTCTGCTCTGCAGGGTGGCAACATGAGAACGGGCCTTTTCTGCTGTGGCTCCCTGCTTGTGGAATGCTCTCCCCAGGGAGACTTGCCTGGCTCCTTCATTACTTATCTTTAGGCGCCTGGCAAAATCTTGCCTCTTCTCCCAGGCCTTTCACTAGTTAAACAATCCATGGCCTTTTAAACTGTGTTGGGGGGAGGTAATTGGTTTGATTTGTTATGTAGTTTTGTGTTGTTTATATTGTATACCACCCTGTGATCCTTAGATGAAGGGTGGCATATAAATTAATTAAATACATAAATAAATGATAGACACAGCAGCTACTTGCCACGTTTTTCCTCTGGGCAGCAGTGGCTATTCCTACCACCTGTTGGTGTTGGCTTGCCTGCTTCGAAAAGCTAATGAGTGAATGGAGGCAGCAAGCCCCAGTAGTCAGCACACGGTACCTCTTCTGAGCTATTTTTGCAGGTAATTTGCCCAGGCAACCAAGTGAGCAGTAATGGGAACTGGGATCAGAAACTGCAGCTAATTTGCTCCCCCCCCCCTTTCCCCTTATTGTGTGCCAACCCTCTGTCCAGGAGAGAACGAGACCCTGGCAGAAGTGGCACAGCACTGTGTCGAAGAGGGGTGTTTTGCCAGATCTTTCTGGGTGGGCTGATTCCATTGCCACCAAAACCCAGAGAAAGAAGGCAGGTAGGGGGTTGAAGCTGTGGGGAGACAGGTCAGGAGTTGACAGGGAACCCAGCAATTGCCAAACAATACCAACCACTGGCTCTGATTTATCCAATCCCCTAATCAATCAATGATAGTGGCCATCTCCACATCCTGTGACAACCAATTGCACAAATTAACTTCAAATCTGTTTAGAATTATTTTATTCTGACCATCCTAGATCCCCATTGCTCAGTGATTTGATTGGATTACATTGTGTTTCTAGTATTGTGAGGGATACAATATTGTTATATCCACTGTCTCAGCACCGTGTTTATGTACATTCCTGTCATTTCTTCTTAATCATGCTTTTTCTAAAACACTCTCTCTCTCTCTCTCTCTCTCTCTTTCACACACACACACACACACACACACACACACAGACAGCTTTACAATTTCCTTGCTCGGAAGCTTCCCCATTCCCCTGTTCATTTTGGATATCATTATTCTTGCAGGATGAGCCTTTTATGGTGTCCTGTTGGTTTTCAGGCTATCCAAGGGGCTCTTTTGATCCTTTAATGCATTCAAAACAGATAATGTCTTGTTCTATTGGGGAAGGGCTGTAGCCTAGCAGTAGAGCGCCTGCCTTGCATGCAGATGGTCCCAGATTCAATCTCCAGCATCTATAGGTAGGGCTGGGAAAGACCTCTGCCTGAAACACTGGGAAGTTGCTGCCCAATCAGTGTAGGCAATACTGAGCTGGGTGAACCTATGTTCTGCCTAAAGACAACTTCCTATGTTCCTATATGCCACTATTAGGACACCTCTCCTCCTACTCATCTTCTGCCTTTTCCCATCCCATGTCTAGATTTATGAAAAGGCATCATCTGTTGGAACCTTTGATGCCCTTGCAGCATGCACAGATCAGCTAAATTTTTCAGCATAAGCAAATATTCTCTCGATGCGCAGCATCTGGGGCAGCTGAGCTGCAGTGAGCTGACTTGGAAAAACTCGAGCATTTCAATGTCCACACTGCAGTGTTTAATTCCATTATTACACTTTTAAAAAATTAAATATATATGGTTAAACAGTTTTCACAGGCGCGGGCTTGTAGTTTAGGGTTAAGGATCCGAAGAGTAAGGCCTTTCAAACCAGCGAACGACGCACATCTCACAGTTAAATGAATAAATCTGAGAGAGGACAATTTATGCCAGTGGCTCATTCAATCCAGTACAGCGATCTTCCTTCTGACTCTACTACATAAAATCTAACTTTCACCAATTAAACCCTTGTTAGGGGTGCTTGCATGCACGCAGGGTCTATTTATAGGTCCTCTCTGACTCACGAGCATTCTTTAGAGTGCCACTCGATCGTGCTGCAAAAACATAGCAGCACAGCAAAAGTTTGCATTATACATGTTTCAGACTGAATTTTATCAGTTTCTTGTCAAGTACCACACTGGCTTTCAAATATGGCATCTCATTTACTACTTATATTCAAAACAGCCCAAATGATGGGGAGGGCTAAATACATAATTTCAGGAATATATCTACTGTCTTCTCCTCCTCCTCTTTGTTGTTTATATAACCATTTAAACTTGCAAACTACTTGACAGATATAATTGTCTTAACAACAGCGCTGCAAAGTCCGGGCCTTCCATTGACCTGCAACATCCTATAATTGCAAATACAGATGGGGCGAGAGGTTTAGAGCAGAATAGTTGCCACATTTGACTTACTATCAAAGCCATTTTTCCCCTCTTGGTTACAGGGCTCTCTCACCATTGTTCTGATGCCAGAAAAGAATCTTGCCTGAGTGCGTAGGGAGTATTTATGGGAATTTATACAATGATTCCATTTTGCTGTGCACTACTCATCTGATTCAGTGGCAGCCAGCCAGACCTTTGCAATCACTTTGCTTTCACAGTGACACAGACATTTTCATCCTCGCTTTATAGCGGGAAGCCTTTTATCATTTTTGATAGTTTGCAGAAGCATGTGTCTCCTGTTTCTTACAGTTAAGCAGAAAGCAATTTTTCACAATTTCACTTTCGCCATACTGGTTATGGAGCTAATCTTTCTGGTTTGTGCCATGTTGCTTTACATTTTTCTGCTTCCCTTTCCAATTCCATCTATGTGAATTTCATAAAAGTGCATTATCCACACATGACAATCTAGATGTGTGATGCATGCTATTACTACACAGGAAGAGTAGAACAGTCCTTTAATAGGATTAAAGGTAAAGGACCCCTGACCGTTAAGTCGTGTCACAAACGACTCTGGGGTTGCGGCGCTCATCTTGCTTTACTGGCCGAGGGAGCCGACGTTTGTCCACAGGCAATTTTTCTGGGTCATGTGGCCAACATGACTAAGCCGCTTCTGGTGAAACCAGAGCAGTGTACAGAAACGCCATTTACCTTCCTGCCGGAGCGGTACCTATTTATCTACTTGCACTTTGACGTGCTTTCGAACTGCTAGGTTGGCAGGAGCTGGGACCGAGCAACAGGAGCTCACCCTGTTGCGGGGATTCGAACCGCCGACCTTCTGATAAGCAAGCCCTAAGTTCTGTGGTTTAGACTACAGCACAAAACAGCATTTTAAAATAGATTAGGATCAGCCTGTGGCAGCATAATTACAATGACTAACCAGCAAAATACTTGAGTCCACCTCTATCCTCTTTTCAACTTTATTTAATTTTTCTATATTTCTACGGTCCCCTAATAACATGTGACCTCTGGGTGGCTCAGATAGAATTTTAAAAACCACAACATTAACATACATCCTCTGTCTGTTTAAATTTCTGCCTTACAGTAAGAAGCCATTGGAATGTGATAACACATTCTTGTTGCAACACCTGTGTTTTGCTGAAGCTGCAAACACCCTACACCTTTAAAGAAAATCTGAAGCACATTTTCTGTTCAATGAATTCCGAGAGCTGTAGTTTACCCCTCTGAGAAGTATAATTCCCAGCAACCTACAGGGCCCAGAATTATTTGAGGGGAGTGGAATATGCTTTAAAGGTATAGGGTGTGTGCAGCTCCTGTGCTTTACTTGGTATGCATGTTTGGAGAATGTGAAGAAAGAAGAGAAGGATCAGGAAAGCTGATCAGAGGGCTGCAAGGCTCTGCAAAAACTATTCATATAAGTGTGCAATGGATACAGTTAAATGAGGAAAGATGTTTAAAGCCATGTTGATGGGTGATGATGCTCAAATTATTTTTTGCATTCCCTGCATCTGAAATATATAAAGCTACATTGGTGAAAAAGTTAATGCATTAAACACACACACACACACACACACACACACACACACACACACACACGTGTTTTAATGTGTGATAGCAAGATCCAGCAGTGATACCTTCTAGAATAAAAAGTGCTACCCGTGCTACTTGTGAAAAACGCCCATCCTTTCTCAGCAAAGAGGGATGGGATTTTGCAGGAAGAGCTGCTCGCCAAGAGATGAGGGAGGGAAAATTCTCTTTCTATTTTTAACTTGTTCTTTAACCCCTGGCAGTGAGTGTCCTCTTGCACAGCATAGGATCTCTGTGTCTCTGAATCTTTTTTCTCCACTAGTATGTTAACAGTGTGATCCTATACATGTCTGCAAAAAAGTCCTCCATGGGCTTATTTGTGGGAGAGTGGGTGCAGAATTGCAGCCAGTCTCAGTCTTTAGCTGCAGTAAAACCCAATTCCATCAGCTGACCAACAAAATAATTGTTTTGCATCATGTTCTTCTTTAAAAAATGCTATTTGCTACTTTTTCAGTTTTTTCATGTGGGAGCAAAGATAAATGCTAAGTTTGATTTAACACTCCATTTTGGGGATTTGATATAATTATATTAGGCCATAATTTTTCTTGATCTTGCATTCAACGTTTGTGTTTTCATATATGAGTATAGAAAAATGTGGTTTCTTGGTCTCAGCTAAAAATTTAACGTTGACCTGAGGCAAAGCCCTGAGACACTGGTATGAAGTAGCCCAAATGCCATGGAAAATAAAGTGTGTGTGTGTGTGTGTGTGTGTGTGTGTGTGTGTGTGTGTTTAGAGGACTGTGAAGAAAGAAAGAGGGAAGAAGCTGTTAATATTTTTAATTCCAAGAACAGTACGTATAGACATTTCAGTAAGACAGCTATTATTTTAAGATAAGTCATCAGGCTATTTAGGGACATAAATATAGATTCAAGTACATGCTTTCAGGCACCTTTAGTTTGAAAATGTCTTATGTGTCCTCTCCAACTCTACAAACAAAGGTCTTCTTTCTCAGCAGGATTTCAGCTCCTGTATTATTTTTAATAATTGCCACTCATACAAGTAAGCTTTCTTTTGTTACAGTTGTACTAGAACCATTTTAATTGTGGTGCATTTCACCCCTGATATTTCTCTTTCTCTCTCTGTCTCTTTCAGACATAACATTTTCTCAGAGCGACTCCTTATCACGAAACTTTCAAATGAAGGCTGCTAGTATAGGAAGCTCTTTTGCTTGTATCAGATTGCCATCTAGACCAGGCTTAATCTGCAATTTTCTCTACAGTGCTGACAAAACATTCTAGATAATTGCATGCACATATAAATCTCATGGCAAGAGGGCATACACATAGTAGTTTTAATGATCCTTTGCTTGGTGGCCGTATTGCATGAGGCTGTCCAGGAAGTTCCATTGGTCCTCCAAAGGCTACAACTTTAACATTTGCTATGTTCCTATAGCCAATGAAAGTTGGACAGTTGCATCATGACTGCAAGACCTGCATCTGCAATGGAAGACACCATTTTGCTCTGTGGCATGTACCAGTGACAGCAAAACGAGTTGTCGGAAGAAAACAGCTCTGAGTGTCTGCATGCAGAGATGACATATAACAATTAACACTGTTACCTATTAGCATGCAAAAACCTTAACCGTAATTTGGCCACACTGTCTCGCTTCTACCCAATAAACACAGACAAAGGCTCTTACTTGGGAGCAAGAAAGAGATATTTATTTAGGCAAGTAATGGAACAGAGTTGGCAGCAGACATAGAGCTCAGGGGACATGATTCAGGAGTTCAGGAATAAGGCAAAAAGTTCATCAATAGATGGAAATGACAATGGTGTCAACTCTCCATGCCCTGCCTGCCAAGCTTTTAAAGATGAGGAATGGCACACTCACTTGCCAAACTTACTCAAACTAGCGGGGATATCAGGATTACAAATGTGTGCTCTGTTAGGGTGAGTGGGTTCAGTCTAATCTGCAAAGACAGTACCTGGTTCTAGGTGACAGGATTGCACCCTGCTGTTCACATTCCTATTTATTCACTGCTGCCTCTGTCTCCACTGGGGCTCTCTGCTTTGCAGGAAGGCCCTCCTTCCAAAGAGGCAGAGGTTGGGGCAGAAGAAGGAGCTCTTCCCTCCTCCAGCTCAGGTTCCCGCCATTCAGCACCTCCTCTTGCCGATCCAAACTCAATCGCAGCAGCACTCTGGGTCTTGTGACACACACAGTTCTGTGTGTAATATGGGCATACTGGGAAGGCTTCATAGGAGGAGGTAGAGTTATCAATTTTCCTATATACATAAAAATCTAAGGCTGCCATCACGCTTCAGTTTATGTGGCCAATGGTTTGTGTGGCCATGCCAACTCCAGCATGACGATAAAATGGCAGGCGGGCAAATAAGCAAGAAGTGCAAGTTACCCAGGTGAGCTGCTTAATGGAGGGAGGTTGGCAAAGTGCTTTCTGAAGTGTGTTCACGCTCCTTTAAATGCAGCCGAGGCAAAGTTTAACGGAGGGGGAGAGGCACATAAAGGGGTCTGCCAAACCCCTCTGAGGTGCCTTCCCCCCATTAAACATGGCTACAGTGAGGCATGTGATTTGGAGGAGACTGTCCTATGGACAGTGGTGAATTAATGGAAACTTGCTATCCATATTGACAGTATGGTTGAGTCTGCAGAAGCTTTTCTTGACATACTCCCCCTCCCCCATCATTTTTGGTGCTTTATATGCTTGCCCCTCACCCTTTCTAAACCAGTGCAAGACTATAATCTGTGCATCCTAGGGATGAGGAACCTGTGGTCCTCCAGAGGTTCTTGTATTTCCTCATGGCCTTTCCCACAGAGACACTCTGCTTGCAAGCCTGGGCCTCCTCTTTTATTCTGTTAACACCTAGAACCAATGAGTGCCCCATAGGTAACATTGGGAAATTTATTTTTTTCTGCTGTGAAAGTCCCAGTTTGTATCCTCCTTATAATTGGAAGTAAACCTAAAATAACTTTTTAAATGTAGGACTACTGCTACCCACCCAGCTATGACAAATAGCAAGTGATCACACACAATCTCCACCTCCACTGTTATCCATAAATTGTTTGCGAGAGAAAGGTGCACACCTGAGGGACAAAAAGTTCTGGTAAGAGTGCCTTCAGGAAGCTGGTGGAAAATCAATGGTGTTGACTGCAAGAAGTGGGGAGGGGTGTGCAATACCCACAAGCCCTTTCAGAGCTGGGAAGTGTACAGAAAAAGGGCAATCAAAGTGAAAAAGAGGATGAAGCAACTTTACTATGAGGAATGGTTAGAACATTTGGAGTAAGCAGTGGACTTAATATAGCTTATATAAGATTGGAGAAAGTCCCTCACTTGTAAGACTAGGTTTTGGGGCCTAGGCAGTGAAGCTGAATGTTGGAAGATTCAGGACAGAAAAAAACAATGTACTTCTTCACATAGCACATAGATAAGCCATAGAATTCTCTCACGCAAGATGTAGTGATGCCCATCAACTTGGGTGGCTTTAAGAAAGGTATAGACAAATTAATGGCTGCTGGCCATGATGGCTATGTTCTGTCTCCATTGTCTGAGGCAGTACTGTATGTTCTGAATTGTGCTTAAGTCCTGTTTATGGAGTTCCCATAGGCATCCAGTTAGCCACAGTGAGAACAGGATGCCAGGCTACATGGACCCTTGGCCTGAGCCAGCAATACTTTTCTTATGTCATTGATGAGGAGTTGCTTGTGATCGACAGGAACATTCCAAGGCAGTGATTAGAACCTGAAAAAGGAAGAGACACTTAGAATGAGTGAGAGGTCATGAGGCATGGCAGTTAAGAGTCTAGGAGGAAAGAAATTAAAGTGAAAGAGAACAGGAAAATATAGAGAGACTTTTCAGTTTAGTGTCAGTTTAATATTTGGATGGGAATATTGGTTCATTGATAAAACATTTACTTTTCAGTTCTTTCAGAACTGCAAACTGGTTATTTGCTAACAATTGATACAATTGCCTCTTCAATGGGTCTGAATTATTGTGAAAATAAGAAATATTGAGGGCCATATTACCAAAGTCTGCCCCAGGTCGGATAGTATGCCACTGTTGCCATTTTAGGATTGTTAACTTTCATCTTCTGTTGGTTTTGCTTAAGAGGCAGAATTTCAGATCTTCACACCAGGAAGAGATTAAAAGTCTTGAATATATATTTGCATGTACTGTGGGTGTTAAACGCCCAGGGCCTCCGTCTACCGCTCTAGTTGCCAACATGTAATTCTGACCTCAGGCAAACATCCTGTACAGTTCTGCATGAAGGAGCTGGGATGAAGCCCATGCGTTTCTTTACCTACCGTTTTCTAGGCTACAACATTTCGCAACATCAAGAGCCTGGAGGCACAGATGAAGCGCGCATCTTTAACCATACTTCTTCCAACACGCGTATTGCAACATTTCATGCCATATATGGTCACGGGACGGGAGTTGTCCCTCAAAGTGTGAAAAATTGAACATTTGTCTCTTGTCCCCCCTGGATCTCCCGTTGACGGCATGAGGCTGCTCTTTCGGCGGGAAGACCCTTACGTGATGCATGGGGGAAGAATATTAAACGGGAGGATGGCGTGCTTGAGACTCCGCATCCCTGACACGCAGGAGGCGGGCACTCGTGGGCCGCTATGAGCGCGCGGGCGCCTCCTGACCAACCGGCCTCCCCCCCGCCCCGCTCGCTCGCGCGCCCGCCGGCCTCCCGCGCGCCCAAGCCCTTTCCGCCGCCATATCCCTCCAGCAGGTGGCGCTGCGGGGGTGCGCGGTGGGCGGGCGCGCTCGGGGCGTCTTCGGCCGCGCGGCGATTGGCTCGAGCGGGTTCTGACGTAGGAAGTGGAAAGAGGCGGCGCGAGTAGTTTTGCTCGGTGCGTGCGACTGGCCCAGCCCCTCTTTCCTTTTCCTCTCTTCTGCTCTCCCGCCGGGCGCCTGAGGGAGAGTTACTTAGCGGTTCTGAGGAGCCGCTGTTGTTTCGGCAGGGGAAAAACCGCCGCCCGCGAACCGCCGAGCTCCCTCTCTCTTTCCAGCCTCTGTCTCTCTCTCTCTCGCTATGGCCAAGGAGGAGAAGAAGCCCTTCAGCCAGTCTATGGCCGAGTGGCGGAGGTTCATCTACAACCCCAACAGCGGCGAGTTCCTGGGGCGAACGGCCAAGAGCTGGGGTGAGGAGGGCGAGCGAGCGCGCGCGGGGAAGGAAGGGGAGGGGGCGGCCGGCACGAGGGGCGGTGGGAGGTGAGGCGCGGCGGGCACTTGCCTTGCCCACCACGCATCTCTCTCCTTCTCCGTCTCTCTCCCTCCCTCAGCTGGCGAGGGGGCCACGAGGCGGGCGGCAGCAGCAGCAACGGGCCGGGAGCGGCTCTTGCGCGCGCCTTGCCCACGTCTAAAAATAGACCACCCGAACGTGACAGCGGGAGGAGGAGGAGGCGGCGGCGGCGGCGGCATCATCTCCTCAGACCCACCAAAGAGGTGGCTTCGCCTGCCGCCTTCCCCCTCCTCCCTCGCCTCGCCGCCTCAGGGGAGCCGACTAGTAGGGGCCCGTTGTGAGGAGGGGGGGGCTGTTTTCTTAGCTCGTGTCCCCAGCTGACTCTCGCCGCCTTCCTTATCTTTTTTTCCCTCTCTCTCTCTCTCCCCCCCCCCCGCTGCTCCCCACCGTCGGGGGTTACGGAGGGACCACCTTCTGCCGTTGCCAGGCTCCTCCTTCCTGGCAAGCTGCGTCAGCGTGGACGGGGCAGGGTCCTCTTAGGGAGTCCCCCACCCCCCACTCTCGCCCCATGTCAGTGAGAGAGAGAGAAAGAGGGCGGTGGGGCGGGATAGGGAGGAGGAAAGGATTTCCCCTCGTGGGTGCGCTCCTCCCGGGGACTGTTGCATCTCTTTTTTCGCGCCGGGAGCTCTCGCCACGCTCCTGCCGCCAGCTGCGCTCGGCTGGCTGGGGGGAAAGGCTTCAGAACGCGATGTCTGTTTTCTCTTTTATTTTCTGCAGCGTTTTTGGTTCCACCAGTAGGTAACTCCCATCCAGCTTAGGCTAACTCCCGTGGGTGTTTGAAAAGCCGCCAAGCAGGCATGTGCCTTCTTCCTTCATCAGAACTTCTCAAGCGCTCTTTTCTTCCCTCATTATTTTTCAAACACGCTTTTGTTCTGTCGACGTTAGTTAGTATGGATTCAGTCTCTCTCTCTCTCTCTCTCTCTCTCTCTCACACACATACACACACACACACACACACACACACACACAGAGAGAGAGAGAGAGAGAGAGAGAGAGAGAGGAGGGATGGGTTGATACTTTCATCCAGGTTATAGTTGTGTCCCCCACCCCACCCCTTCCTTACCCAGTTTTGTCCAAAGGGCGAGGTTTCCTTGGGTTTTGTTTTAAAGGAAGTATAAATTGAGGAACTTGCAGAGAATTGCCTTTAGAATCATGGGAGAGAAATTGCTTATTTAAAGTACAGTACTTCCAAGCCCCCATTCCAGACAATGCCCATCCAAGGTGGCTTAAAACAATAAATTATATAAAAACTGTGCAGTTGAGGTGTAGCAAACCAGAGTCAACGAGTATTTGACTGTTGGGTACAGTGCAGTGTGGACTATACTCTTGCTCATTTTGTTAGTATACAGTATGAGCTTTGGGCACATGCTCTGAAATAAGGAAGAAGAACCCAAAGCAGAGTATACATGTCAGGCAGAAGAGGGCTGGCTGTGTTGTGAGCCTTTCCATTCACATGGAAATAAAATCCTCCTAGTTACTTTGCAAAATGAAGAGTGGAGAGGAAATTTCCACTATCCACTCCTCTCAGACAGGCACACCAATCACTAGGTTTCTTTCAAGTGTGTGGGTTGAGCAAGTGGGAAGTGGTAAAAAAATGAGGACAGGAATGCATGCTGATACAGTTTCCACTACAGTAATTATGAAAAGTACTTAAACACTTAACATGTAATTGATCATACTTCTTGTGCAAGCAGTGTTGATCTGTGGCTGTGTTGACTGGGATGTTTATATTGTGATGTTTGAATAATTTGTTACTTTGGGAAAATGATATTTTATAATTTAAAGAATAAATTTCATAAACAGTACTTTGGATAATTGTTAATTTTTACAGTATTTTTTTAAAGTGATGGTAAGTTTTACGATAGGATTGCTGTACGTTGCTGGCATTGATGAGGAATTATTCCATGACACTTTAGAATACAATCCATGCTTAATGTCTATTGTACATGTGGGCATGGAAAAGTTAAATGATGAAGTTTATTTGAGTAGCTCAGAATACTATATATTTCTAAATATGACTAAAGTACATTTTACACACACACACACACACACACACACACACACAGACAGAGAGAAACTTTGAATTGATGGGTAGAATCCAACTGATGGGTAGAATCCAAATACTTTTTAATTAACTGGAATTTTCAAAAATACACTTTTTACAGAAGGTGGGGAGAGAAATTGAGAGGAATTAGAAACAATTCCTCATAGGAGGAAAACAGTTTTGCCTGTATAAACTGAAACTGTTCTCAGTTTTGTGTTGCTGCTAATGGAGAAGGGAAAATTTCCAGTAGCTTTTGGCTTATCTGGAGTTATGAAGTTGAAACCTCAAAATGTGATTCATTTATTTAAAATGAACCTCAACTTTCCAGCTCTGTTATCTTTTCATCCACTTTTGATCTTCCTGCTGCTGTTGTGGATCTGTGGGGAAGGAGAAACTCAGTCAAGACACGGGGGGGGGGGGTGTAGGGAAGGATTAAAAACAATCTTTACTCTGTGAAAGGGTATAAGTCAAAATGCTTGAGGTGTATTGCATAGCACAATTTTCAGTCTTTGAGCACATATAAGAAGCCTAAGTCAGGCATGCTTCTGTGGCTTTGGGAACAGCCTGCCTGCCATTGACCCAGCACGTTGCAGAAGTGAGAGCCTATTGCATCTGCTCAGAGCCCCGCCTGTGCAGTGGTTGGGAGTGCTCCCGGGGTTTGGGTGGGGCATGTGGAGCAGATAAGAGTCTCTGGCTTGGCCACCAGCCTCTGCAGCTCCTTGTTTTGGGCATGAAGCTCTGTGGGTAGAGCTGCATCCAGCACTGGACAGGAGTCTGGGCTCCCCTTGTTACTTGTTTCCTGATGGGAATGTTTCTTCTACAAGAGCCATCTAGATCCTCTTTGGTTCAGGAGGGTTTGGAACAGACTACCTCGGGAGGTGTTGGACTCTCCTTCATTGGAGATTTTAAAGTAGAGGGATGGCCACCTGTTAGGAATTCTGTAAGCTGTGATTCCTGCACTGCAGGAGGTTGGACTACATGATCCATGAGGTCCCTTTCAGGTGAATTATGAATTTAATCCATAAAAAATACTTTACATGCACTACTGGATTTAAAGAGAGATGGTGTAATGCCATGAAAATGTTAACCTATAGCTCCATTATTCAATTTCATATATAATTAACATGTCTTACAGCCAGAGCAGGTGCTGCAACCTTCCAACAGCTTGACCTCACCCCCAAAGGCACACTCCTCCATTGTCTCCCAAGACAGACAGATGCCAACCATATAATTTTAAAGATATTTTTCAGGGTTTCATTATCTGGCAAAAGTTTTTGCAAATGGCATTTTTCACGTGCGTAAAACAGCCAGAAGTATAACATGCGAGATGACTCAGAATTTCTTTATTTTTCCCCTCTAAAGTTCAGATACTGATCTCTTCAACAAAATAGGCAATAGCTTAATGACCCTTTGTTGTGTTGGTAGTTTTGTTTTTTCATTTGGTGAATTGGCAAGAAATGTTATGGTAGGAACAAAATCAGGTTAGCTTAGGGCAGTATGCTGGTCACAAAACATACTCCCCGCTCCCAAATAAAAAGAAATATCTGTATTTTTAACTGTGTTGTCTTCTTTGAAGTTCTTAGCACTAAGAAAATGTAATGTTACTTGAAATGCACATACAACATTTGCTTTGACCAATGTAACACCACAGTGAGAAACTTACCTCACATAAATGTGTTGTCCCAAGTGTCACTTAAACCACCTTTTAGGAATGTCATAATTTCTTCCCTGATAATTTAATATTCATTTGGCCCGCTAGAAAAGGTGGGTGGACAGATGTTATTGCTTTTAGAAGAAAGATAGTATTTTTATGTGTTAATACGTTTAGCAATTGGATATCTTTTTTAGGTTAATTATCAGTGACTTAAATTTGGTATGTTTAGAAAATTTGGTATGTTTAGAAAAAAATTTGGTATGTGTAGAATTTGTATTTCTCTACTAGAACCCCACCATGCTTCCCCTCAGATTCATCATGGTGGCAGGCCAAGCCTGATTGGGTCTCCCTAGCTAGGTTGAATAAGTTCATCTAGGATGGGGAGGTTTTTTGGTTCCACAGGCCAGATCCTTATGAGGGTTACCCTGTGGGCAAAATATGGCAGGTGGGTGGAGTCTCATATAGAGATACAAAAATTTAGCAGAAGGTTTCTTGCCTTGCTTTAGGGAAGAGTTGGTTGGCATCCATCTGTCTCGAGAGACAAAGGAGGAATGCACCATTGGGGGTAAAGTCAAACCCTTGGAGAGTTACAGTGCCTGCTGTGGCTGTAGAGACCAATATGGGAGAGACATATTTTATTACAGCTGTAGGCCTGGGGCAGATGCTTCAGGGAATCCTGTGAAAGGTTGAAGACAGCCTTGAACACAAAGTGTTACTGAAATTTCTAATATAATTTAAAATAAACACCACAAACACAGGAAATTCCTGTGGCATTTCTCTCACCTGCCAATGATGATAAATGTTGGGTTTAAAAAGAAACAATTAGAGTGTTGCCACAGTTAAGCATAAATTAGTAGTTACCATACGGACTTGAAGGGATGATCAAGCCAGTTAACACACCAAGATAAATGTTTCAGGAATTTGCACAGCAGGTGCGACTAATATTGTGGTTCATAATGTGGTTAATATCGGGAGCCGGAAACTTGCAAGTTACATGTAGTGTACTTGGCTTTTTGAAATAACTTCCTGTACCTCATCAGCATTATCTTTTGAGTTCCTACAGTGTTGATATTGCCCAGTGCTTGCCCTATTCAGTGTGCTTACTTTTCAAATTATGAATTAGTCTACCAGCCAATCATTGGAACAAATGCTGCTTCCTTCATCTACCAAAAATTGAAGGGTGCTGAGTGCTGCACAGGCATGAGCCTTCAGTTCCCCAGGGATAGAAATGTGAACTGGCTGAAGGAAAACATAAGGCCAACCTGAAGCCTAAAGTGAAAATAAATGTCTGCAAGTAAACTACCTACAAATTAATGGGAAGTTTGCTGTCCAAAAATGATTAATGAAGTGTTACTTTTGAATGGCGGTCTTACATCTTGCAGAAAGATATTTATCTGTCCATTAAATTCCCAGCACTTGTTTTTGGAAATATCTATGCATATATCAATTCCATGCAAATGTTTTTGCTTGGTGCCCTTGTTCTCATCTCTAAACAGCAATTACTGCATGCCAAAAGGCATATGGGCTGTATAAACAAAAAAGGTGATTTTTAAAGAAGTAATTCCTAGATAGTATGAAACTATCTGTATATCAGTGTCTGAATTATTATAACCCGTTAAAGTGCACTTTGGTTAGGAAATACCTGAGTTATAAAGAGGGAACTTGATTTAAATGGTGGTTCTCATGGTGATTTGAGTTGCTGCTTTAAATACCTTTATTTTTTTTCTACTCTCGAGGCTAGATCATGGGAAAGGTAACTTCCTTATAGTTAATATACTGGGGAAGGGCATTTGTACCCAACCTAGGGCATTTGTAAAGTTATGGAGTTGTAAAGACTGCATGTTCCCTGTCCAATAAACTCATCTGGAAAGATGCCAAAGCTGTTATATTGGGTTTTAATGACTTTTGGGGGAAGTGCTGCTTAAGGTGAAAGGGTGTCAGAGCAATGGCAGCATTTCAGCTCAGCTACTATGATTATTGAGAGGAAAATAGCATTGATATGTACCAGCTCCAAATTTTCTGCCTATTGTAGCATACTGGTTAGCAGCACTGATCACTAGTCTTTCAGGAATCTTGTATGAGTTTGGGAAATGTGTGATACAGCCTTGTAAATAAGCCTGCAAAAATTACTTGCCTGCAGTCTTTTCTGTATTTTTTTACTAGCCTGCTAGGGGACTAGACTTCCATGTGTCCTTACTGGCTGTTTCTGTGACTAGTATCAAAACGCAGGCTACTAGCCTATTAGCAGAGTAGTTTAAAATGCCTATTAACAAACAGCCTAGGGGGCAAGGGAATAAAGCTGAGGAACGGGTTACCAGCAGGGGCCAGGTGGACTGACAGAGGGTATGGAGTGATCTGTCCTTCCCATTCTGTCACCTGCATTGAATTCCTAGTCATACAGTGGTACCTCCGGTTACAAACTTTATCCGTTCAGTTCTGGAGGTCCGTTTGTAACCCAAAACTGCTCGTAACATGAGGTGCGCTTTCACTAATGGTGCCTCCCGCTGCTGCCGGCGCGCAACTTCTGCTCGCATCCTGGTGCAAAGTTCGCAACAAGGGGCATCTACTTCCGGATTAGTGGAGCTCGTAACCCACAGCGTTTGCAAGGAGGACGGTACGTAACATGAGGTTCCACTGTATATGGCTACCCAGTCAGATTGTTAAATACAAGGCTAGTGTGGCCTTTCTGTCTCCATTTACTTTGCTTGCTGGAGATTATGCTGCAAGAAGCTCAGTGATGTATAGGAAGGGAAAAAGTTTAAGGTGGGTAGTTCTCCCATCTTCTTGTTCATTGTTGAGTCTATTATCTTGGCTTGAAAGAACATTTATCCATTCCAGATCAATTCCTTGAACCAGCCATGGCCTCCAGGAGCGTTCTGTCTGTGCATATGCACACATGCACATGTGCTTTATTGGGAAAATGCTGGTTTCTTTTACCCTTTGATTTGAACCTAGCTTGTGGTCAGGTGTTTTATCAGGGAAGCTCCCACAACTACATTGTGCTTTACTTTTTCTCCATAGAAATTAACTGAAACTGATACAGATAGGGACTGAAGAGGATCCTAGCCGTTTTAAAAGAAGTTTGCTCCTATCTGTGAAGCTTTATACCATTCCTTAGTCATTTCTTAATTAACCTGGCTGGTGACAGGCCCTTTCCATTCCTTTCAGATTATTATTTTCAGCCTATGTTGGCTTGTATGCTGTGTTGATATATTTACTTACTGGTTTTATATATTATGATGGAATAGTGGAAGTTATTTCAGAACGTTGGGAACTGGCATGATACAATATATAATAAAAATGATTGTCACTTGTTTGCTGTTAGCATCATCCAAAAATCTTAGAACTATATATATGTTTGTTTTCTGTAACAATATGTACAGTATGTTTGCTTCTACATTCTGTAGAAAACACTTTCCTAGCCACAATTTGAGAACTTGCATCCTAGTTAAGATGGTTTATTTAATTCAGATTATTCTCTGATTGTGGAGTCCCTGGTCAGTCAATGATGCTATCCCACAAAGATTGTTTCCATTGGTGTCTGTGCATTAGTGGAACAGAGTTTTGCTTCTGCCGTGGGACTTCCATTCCTCTTCTCCCTCCCCCCCCCCCCACCACCGGAGCCCCTCACTTCCACTCCAGAGGTTTAAGAGACCCTATAGAGCAGATTTGGGGGTGGGGCTGTGAGGAACTGTAAGAGGGAGGAAAGGAAGCTTGCATAAGATGAACACATTCACATGATGATGGATTCAGCCTAGTTATATAGTAAGCAGTGATTTGTCTTCTGTACTTCACTGCATGAAAGCATCCATTTTGAGAAATGATTTGTCATACAAAATTAGTAGCTTAACTAAGTAACATGTCAAAGTATTTCATGGATGCAATAACAGTCAAATCTATTTTTAAAAATCCAGGTGATTCCTAGGAAGCACACACCAACATGCAGACCTCCTCAAGCAAACTAGAATTGCTGTTAACAGTTTTCAGTGTCTCATTTTTTTCTTTGCTAACTAATATAGGGAAAGTATGCTATTGCTTACAAGGATTTCAGTAAAAATAACTAAAGTTCTGATTTTGTTTGAATGTAACATTGAATCCACATTAAGCATGAGATATCTATCATCTGTCTGTCTATCTATCTCAAATATTTCTGTTCCAATACTATTGGCTATTTTTTCAGACCTATCCAGCATGTAAAATTAACCTGGCACACTTCAAAGCATTCCCCCCCCCTACTTAGCCAACGTTGAACATGCTAAATTAAATCTCAGTCTTTTTAGGGCAGTGGATTCCCCCCCCCCAAAAAAAATCCTGTGTTCCTAAGAATTGATAAAACCAATTAATAGATCTTCATGACTTTTTATCATTAATTACATATATCCATAGGATACTGGTGTTTTCATTGTTCTGCAGTCAATGCAAAACTCTTCACGTTCTTGTTGAAACTGCCTGCCGAAGAATGCAAGCCCAAACATTTGCTGGTAGGGAATGAAAGTGCACTGCAGAGTGTCTCGTGGCACCTTAAAGACTAGGATTACATCCACATCCACATCATCAGTTGCTGTAGTCCGCAAAAGCTTAGTCCACGATCTATTTGCCTTCAAGTTTCACAAAACTTTTTGTTTCAACAGACTAACACGGCTATCCTCTGGAAAGTCTTAACATCCTCTTAATAAAGCTGACCATCCAGTCTGGATAGCAGCGGAGCTATGTATGCTCCATTTCAAAATGCAGCCTTTCCTTCTTATTTTCCTGTTGTTAATCTCTCCCCTTGTTTTGCTTGTTTTGGCTGGGGGGGGGGTTGTCACATTTCCCTTGAAGTGGGGAGTTTGCAAGCTACAATATTTTTTTATTGTAGATGTGTCCAGAAGAGTTGCATGGTCAACGTCTGAGTTGCAGTGTGCCTTCCTGAGGCCAAGGATCTTGGCATTGTTGTTCATACGTTGGTAATTTCCTTGGATTGTTGCATGTAGATCATAAAGAGCTTAGGGACCATTAGTCTGCTTCTAAACACAATTCATGACGATGCTTCTGACCTATAAAGCCAGCTTTTAACTGTTAAAATTACTTTAAAGTTTAAACATACACTTATCTTCCAGTCCCGTTTATAAGTACAGTTACTTCACCGTTTACTATATGTCTAGAAAAGTGAGCTTTCATGAGAGATGCTTTACATCCTATGCAAGAGCCATCATTATTTCATTGCTGTATCCAATAGTGAACTTTTCTCAACACAGCAGTGAAAGAGGGCCACCACAGACAAGTTGAGGATTCTGGCAAATTTTGCAGATTCAGCAGGTATTCAGAAAAATATTAGTTGGTGAACTTGAGGAAAAAGAGGGAAATGAACAAAAATATCTTGACCAGCCTGAGACTGCTCATTGCACAACCACAGTTACCATGGAGATGGTGCATTTCATTCTGGTGTTCAGAAGTTCAAGATCAACCTCCAGCAAGTTGCTGAGGTACACAGCCCTGCCTTTAAAAAAAGCAACTGCTGGTATGTTAGAGCATCAGAAATATCCCCACAATCCTACAGAGGAGCGGCTTGTACCATTTTATATCCTTCTCATGCCTGCTTTTTTCTGCTGTTCTTTCCTGTCATAAACCTCCTCCCTTTCCTGAAGCCCTGGGCTTGGAGCAGAATGCTGTTGCCTCTCTCCTCCCCTTCTGTTTCTCTAGGAAAGAAAAGGAAGTTGCAAGATGCTGTATTCTGCATTGAGGCTGATTTTAAAGAACTTAAAGAACTGGTGCTTGAGTTTGCTTCTCTCCCCCCGTCCCCTTCATTCCTATCCTCTTTTCCTTGTGTCATGTCTTTCAGGTAGTCCTTGCCACCTGCCTTACAACCTTACTTCTGATTTTTTTAAGCTTCTCTAGGAACATTTCCAGTTAAAGATCAGGGTAAAAATGCTTTTTTAAAAGAGAGTTGGAGGCAGAGAGCAGAATCTGGAGTGGGCTTTTGTGGAAGGAAACACTATGCTTACTGGCCTTTTCGCCTTAGTATTAAAAATGGTTCCTGTTGGGCTGTAGCCAGGCATGTATTTAACACTTGATGTTTTTATTATGTTTTTAGATATGCTGTAAGCCACCCAATGTGGCTGGGGAAACCCAGCCAGATGGGCGGGGTATAAATAATAAAATAATAATAGTAAATATTAGTACTAGTACTAGGGACGCGGGTGGTGCTGTGGGTTAAACCACAGAGCCTAGGACTTGCCGATAAGAAGGTCAGTGGTTCGAATCCCCGCGACAGGGTGAGCGCCTGTTGCTCAGTCCCTGCTCCTGCCAACCTAGCAGTTCAAAAGCACATCAAAGTGCAAGTAGATAAATAGGTACCGCTCCGGCGGGAAGGTAAATGGCGTTTCCTTGCGCTGCTCTGGTTCGCCAGAAGCAGCTTAGTCATGCTGGCCACATGACCCAGAAGCTGTACGCCGGCTCCCTCGGCCAATAAAGCGAGATGAGCGCCGCAACCCCAGAGTCAGTCACGACTGGACCTAATGGTCAGGGGTCCCTTTACCTTACTACTAAAGGCATGATTAGGGGTGAGTGCGAAGAACAGACCATCTGCCTGAGGCAAGGGAGTTGAATAATTTGAGATGGTAGAGAGAAGTGTTTATGGAAAGCTGTTAGACAGGAGTTTGTGGGAGGGAATTGTGTATGGATGTTTGGGGGGCAGGAAGACTGGGTTATTTTCCCACTAACAATCAGTAATAATAAATTCAACAGTTACATATTAGTTAACTTGTCAATTTAAAAATGCGAAGAACAAATTCCACCTAATTTTCCTTCCCTCTCTGAACTAATGTTGCATACATTTTGCCGTCAGCAATAGTATATGTGTTGCCTGCCTCAGCTAGCATGACCAGTAATCAGGAAAGATGATCAATTAGATCAACCATCAACTAGAGGCCATCATGTTGGCTATCCAGTAATTGCTATTTCAGGCTCTTCAGTTACTTAAATCTCCAATTCTTTATATCTCTGTCTTACAAAAGCTTCAGTATCCAAAGAGAAGAACTAATAGGAATGATTAAATATTAAATCCTGTACTAGCCCCATCAATTCCATTGAAGAATGAGAAGTGAGGGCAAGTATCATTCAAAGTGTAATTAGGAAAACCTTCAAAGGCTGCCACTGTTAGTTTTGCTGTCATTGATAACTCCCAGAAACTTCAGGAAGCAGCCCCTTTAACCATAAGCATTAATGAGAAATTTGAAGGACTGTAAGTGGTGTGTGTTGGGTTATGAATTACAGGTGCGTACTGCTGCTCCGTCATGACAAATGCTACGTAATAAGAGCCCTTCTGGACTAGACCAAAGGCCTATCTAGTTCAGCATTCTGTTCTCACACTGCCAACCAGATATCTGTTGGAAGCCCACAATCAGGATAGCTGTGTTATATAGCACATCTGTGATCCCCAGCAACTGATACTGGATGGAATATAGATATAGCCATTGATAGCCTTAACCTTTAAAAAAACACCACAAAAAACCATTTAAAATTTTTTAAAGCCACCCAAGTTGGTTACCATTACTACATCTTGTTTTAGCGAATTCCATAGTTTTAACTAAGCACTGTGTAAATAAGTACCATAATTCTTTTGCTTTGTCCTGAAGCTTCCAGCATTCAACTTCATTAGATGGCCTCAGGTGAGGTGGTATTATGTGAGAGGGAGGAAAGTCTAAATGGACATTCTCTACACTTTCCATAATTCTATACATCTCTATCAGATCTCCCTTACAGCTTTCCTAAAAGAAAGGACAATCAGTATGCTAACCATTAAGATGGGTCTCAGAGGCCCTGCTTTGTGTATGCCCCCCTCATTGTAGTGAGTGGGTGATGGCTGGAGACAGAACATTTCAGTCATGGCACTTTGGCTTTAACACTCTTTACAGAGGCTTGCCTGGAGATACCCTCATTTTTTTGGTTGTGGAAGACATTTTATTTGCCCAGGTCTTTTAATTCTGATTTCTGCTGGATTTTGAATGGCTTGCTGCAGCTTGGTGGTTTGGATTTTAAAAAAATGTTTAAGTTTTTTTTTTTTTTTTTTTGTAAACTGCTCCCAGAGCCATGCTGAACAGCAGCTAGTGGTTTAAGGAGAGAGTTAGCTAGACCAGTGGTTTTCAGCCAGTGTGCTGTGGCACCCTGGGTCGCCTTGAATGATAGTCAGGGGTGCCACGGGCAACACTGGCCATTGTTCCTCCCTCTTCTGATGCCTTCTCACATCTCTCCCCCCTCCCACAGGCTTGTGTGGCTGTTTGCTTCATGTTTAGCTTTGGCTAGTCTCCATGGGGCGGCTTAGGCTGGGGGCATTCTCTTCCCAGGGGCCCTGTGGGGCGGTGTGAGAGGGCATATCTCTTGGGGGGGGCAGCTCAGAGAGGCGGTGGCTGCCCGGAGTATTCCCAAGGAGAGGATTAGAAGAGACTGGGGGAACACTCCACAAGGGAGGCTGCTGGCTTTGTAGGCAATGGGTGACATAACTGGGCTTCTGAGGCTCAGAGCATGTTTCCCCACAGGGGAGCCACAGAAAGAATGTAGTAGTTGGTCAAGGAAGCCGTGGAGTCAAAAAGGTTGAAAACCTCTGAGCTAGACTATAGGGTGAAAACTGGTGTAGCAGTGAAGATTCCAAAACTTTGCAGTGGGAGAACTCAAGGCACCTAAACAGCACAAGCTGAAACAACACACCACAACCTATCAAATGTCTTCAAACCAAACTAGGGTACTTTTGAGTTTTTCCCTTGCAACACCAGCTAGCTCTTACAACATACTTAAAGCAATATGCAGCCATCTGAAGGTGGGAGATTGTAAGAGATAATGTATGCAGCTGTGTATGAATGAGCTTGTACTCCTGTCCCACCTGGATGACTGACAAACAGCTGCAGCTGAACATTATACTAAACCCTGCTTGCTTCTCACAGGAACATGGGAAACTTCCTTATACCAGGTCAGATCATTAGTCCAACTATCTCAGTACTGTTAAGATTGACTTGAGAGTGACTTTCTAGGGTTTCAGGCAGCAGTCTTTCCCAGCATTACCTGGAGAAACCAGTAATTGAACCTGGGGCCTTTTACATGCAAATCATGTGCTCTTCCACTAAGCTATGGCCTTCCCCTGGAATGGCTATGAGGAAGAGTTTGGAGGTTTTTGTTTCTTTTTTCCATTAACCACAGCTGGCTGTGTCAGCTGCACCAGCAAAATGTATTTTTTAACAAGTCAGCTTGTTAACCATAAGTGATCAAGCTGGCTTGTATAAACAAGCCATAGGTAACATTAATTATAGTTTACTGCAGGGGCTGCCAACCTCTTTGGGAGCTTAGGCACATTTGCAGACTTGTGCACACACACTAGAGTCATACACAGCTGCACACTTGGCAACCACACACACACACGCACACGCACACACACACATGCCAGTAATTAAGCATATGTGTTGCCATAGTACAATACCATCAACTTCCTTTCATTTATGGTTCTTCCTCCCCCCTGGAATTGATCATGTGATGAAAACAGCAGTCAAGGCCAGATAATAACCCGACTCATCTTATCTCTGCTGTCTCTGATAATAGCCCTTCAAGGCTCCAAGAAACAGCTGCATGGTCATCTTGCTTTGTCTTTATCAGACTGTGTTGTAGAATCTATGTCTGCCTAATTCATTTTTTTGTTCTTTCAAACTTTTTAATATATTGCTTTTTAAGAATCTTTACCCTAAATACACTTGATTTGAATATTTAAGTATGTTTTGTGGGTTGACGATCTCTGATAAAGGTCTGTGTTGCATTAGATGGAGTTGTGGCACTTTCTCTCATATGATCTTCTCTAATGAAAATGTTCCCTCCTCCAGCTGCTTTTAGCCCTCCAGTGGACAAAAAGACATGTGTTCCACATTGTACCTCACTTCTCCTTCCTCCTCGCAGTAGGGCTATTAGGAGCTGGACAGGGGCAAGAACAATTTTTGCCAAGAAAGCATTGTAAGAGGAAATAGCCATATCTGGTTCTTCAAGTCATATGCTAGATCAGATAGCCAATGTGGTGCCTTCCATATGTTGGACTACAGCTCTCATCATCCCTGACCACTGTCCACGGCAGGGGCTCATGGGAGTTATAGGCCAGCAACATCTGGAGGGCACCATGTTGGCTACCCCTGTGAATTTTATGTTTCCCTAAACAAGTTATTGAGCAAACAACATATTAAATGTTAACCCTTATTATATGTTCCAGAACACATGTATGGTGGAAGCAGCTTACTCTACCCCCACTGTATGTGTGCTAATAGATATGTTGCAGTTGTTCTGGTAACTGCATGTCCAGTGGGGGCAGGAGGCTGCAATTGTAATGGTGCTGCCTTATACATTTCTGTTCCCCAAAACCTGCTCATGTTTTCCCACCAGTGCTGCAATGGACCATTGACATAAGGGTTTCATTAGTTGGGGCAACCAAGTGGCAGAGCTGCTAGATAACACAGTGTTGTAACTTGGTGTTCATCTTGCCCAATAGCATTTAATTGCATTTAATTTAATTGCAAAACTATTTCTGCCCACCAGGTTGGTTGGTAAGGTATGCAGAATACTCGGGGCATGTTGCTGTAGCAGAAATTTTTCTACTACAAAATTATTTCTAAATAATACAGCTTCAAAAACTGAAATGTCAAGTATGGAATTAGGGGAAAGAATATTAAAAGTTAGCTCAAGCAATGTTGTTACCTGCTGATTTCAGTATGGTGAGTGTCAGGTTTCAGCTGAAGTAAACAGCATAACTAGGAGGCCAGGTAGCATCAGTAGCAATACTGCTGCTGCTGCTGCTGCTGCTACTTCTATAAATGCTAGTTCACCAGCTATGGCCTTCCTGGGTGGGGATAGCCTAGCTGTAGTATTTTATATACATTACTGTAATGTGCTCTGTGGACCTACCCTTGATTCAGAAGCTGCGTTTAGTTTCACAGCGTCTTCACTTGTTGCCTGTTTGCAAATGTGTTAATCATAAACTATAAAATCCTAAACTACCGAAAACTCAGATACCTGAAGATGCTAGCCCATATGCTTAGATCTATATGGTAGGCTCTTCTTGCTGTCCTGCCGATGAGTGAACTCTACAGTGTGGTGATATGAGATAGGGTCTTCTCTGTGGGAGCACCATATCTGTAGAACTCCTTTCCCTTGAAGGTATGGCTGGCACCAACATTATTCACTTTTTAGCATCAGTTAAATATGTACCTCTTTACTTAGGCCTTTGCAGGAAATTGATCTAATACTAATAGTATTGATGATTGCATGTTGTATTGTATTGATGCATTAAATATATTGCTAACTTCTACATCCTGTGTGCTTTTTTGCAGGCTTAATTCTGCTGTTTTATCTTGTATTCTATGGCTTCTTAGCTGCACTCTTTACATTCACAATGTGGGTTATGCTTCAAACATTGCGTGATGATATACCCAAGTATCGTGACCGCATTTCTAGTCCAGGTGAGTGTGTATTCCTCTTCTTTGATAAAGTTTGCATTCAGACTCAAACATCAATAGATCTTTTGTTATAATAGGCAGTTTTCTTAAGTTGGAAGCATTTACCATTGCCAGCATTACTTTGAACTTCTAGGTTTCTTTGCTCTTGTTACTGCCACTCATCTGAAGACCTTCACATAAGCATTAAAATAGCAAAAGAAATAAAGCAGATTGATAGGCAGCTGTTTTCTTACAACAGTTGACACAAGTTAAACATGAAAACAAAATAAGATCTGGTCAGTAATTACATGGCATAAGGAACAGAGACATGCATTTCCTTATGTATTATAATGCAAACTTCATTGGTTGCCTTTAATTTGGGGGAAGTGGTGGTTCTGATTTACAGATAACCCCAAGTCCTTTTTTGGACCCAAATCCACAGTGTTAGGGATTTTATTTTATTTTCCCAACTCTGGTGCAATGAGTTGGTTAACAAGAAACATTTATGATCTTCCAAACCGTGGTTGGAAATGCTAGGAACAAGTACAGATTCACCAATCATTGAGGCTACATGCCAGGGCGTAGTGTGAACCAGCACTTGCCAATATCTTAATCATCTTCAATTTCTGCATGTCAGTGGAGAATGCCTGCCATTATATGGCCAAAATTGTAGCACCCATGGTTTGCAGAAGTTTTTTTTTTAAGTTAGAAAAAATAGTATGGGGAACAGCCTCATAAGGATTTGGTGACACTATGTTAGTCACATCTGCACCATGTATTTATTTTTTTTTTTTAAATAATATTTATTAAAATTTTTCAAAAATACAAAAAATATCACTTTACGGGACTCCCCCCTTCCCCCACCCCTACCATATTCCCCTTTCATATTGTTGGCCAAACAAGTTCCCCATTCAAATTGAAACTTAATTTGTTTTACAGTAAAAAAAAGAAAAAAAAAACCCAGTGTTCTTTCCCCAAGACCCACCCCATGTCATTCCACAATTTCCATTTTTTAATAAAAGAAGCACCCCAGATAATAGAAACAGAAAAGGTAGAGAATAAAAAAATATAATGAATAATAGACCAATTCAGCAAAAAATAACCAAGTTGGCAAGCCTTTGGAGTTTTAGTTCTCCCCCCCCTGTCCCCGGTTTAATTTCCCCCTGACCATCAACCCCTGGTGTCTGCCTGGAATTCTTAAGACCATAAATCACAACTTTTCCCCAGCTCCTTGCTGGCTTTTTCTTTTTTAAAATTAAAAATAAATTTTTTTGAAAATCAAAATTATTATTATTATCATTATTTTTCAAAACTTTAACTTCAGTCTTTAATAAAACTGTAATAGAACTCCCTCCATTGTTCTTTCCAGGTTGTAGTCTGATTTCCCTTTGTTCCGCTGCTAAAACGTTGTAGTTCGAAAGTTTGGTAAGTCTGCAGGGATGGTTGTTATTCAGGGGCAAAACCTTACGTTCAGTCCCTTCCTTTCTTCAATAGAAAAATCTATTGTCTCCTTTAAAAAAACAAAAAAGAAAACACCCTGAAGACGAGATGTTATTTCCGTTTTGCAGCTTTCCCAGAAGATAACCAGTCCTGTAAAGTTCCATTGGTGTTTTTCCACTTTCCCAATCCTTGTAATGTCCCGAAACTCCTCAAGGGGGATTGTTGTATCTTTGTTTCCTCTAATCCAAAAGTCAATTTGTATTCGCCATTTTGTATCCAAATTTTAACAAGTTGTAGCAAATTGTATCAAATTTAACCAGCCAAGTTCTCATAATAAAATCCACTCCGCTTTTCGACTTTGACAGCTATTTTGACAGCTGTCAAGATCTCCGACTCCTTTCACCAGGCTCTCTCTTCAGTCACCCCGGTTCCCAGGGGGGGGGGTTGCGTTTCCCTTCTCCAGTTCCTCCTCCAGCACAGTTCTTGTAGTTCCCCATCGTGAAATTTTGGATTTTTATCAGCAATGCAAGCCTTTTTGGGTCTTGGTTTCCCCGTCCTTGTTTTGGAAAGTTTACAATAGGGAGGGGACTGACTTCCTTTTTGGATCCCCCCCGCTCGTATCCAATTCGAAAAAAAAATTTTTTTTTTCCTCCTTTTGAACCCGATTTCCAAATTTACTCACGGGTTGTTGTTGAAAAGTCCGAATTTTCAATGGAAGAAGTCAGCGCTCTCCGCCGAATGGCATGCGGCTTCGCTCAGCAGGGGAAGCAGAGAACTCAAGGCACCACGCTTCTCCCCGGCACCCGATCCGTAGCCTTTAAAAAGGCTCCTTCACGAGTCGGGAGGGCGCTAACGGTGCAAGCCGAGTCTCCATGTCCACGGCCTCCGTGGCCGTGGTTTCTAAGGGTCCCCGCATCGCCGGTGCGGTAGAACCCAGCCCCTGCCGAGCAGACTCCCTCCGGAGCTCGGAGGGAGTCCGCCATTCGGCGATGGCGCCAACCCGGAAGTCTGCACCATGTATTTAAAGCATTGTTATACCTCGTTAGCAAAATAATAATAAATCCTGGGAACGGTAGTTTAAAGGTGCTGAAAGTTGTTAGGAGACCCACCTATTCCCCTCACAGAGCTACAGTTGCCAGGGTAGTTTAACCACCAATCCCTCTTCCCAGGGAACTCTGGTAGTTAAGTTAATTGGGGGAAGCCTGGGTAAACAAATACTTTTAAAACAGGCTCTGAAATAACCATGGAATTGAAGCTTGCCTAATCTTGAGAGGTAGGGGGCTGAATACTGCAGCTTGGGTTCTGAGTGGTTTATATTGACCCTGCAGGGGTTTGACGGTTGGGGCTTTGCCTGGAGAAGAGAGAGTACCTTACAACATCCCTGCAGTGTTATCCATTGCTTTTATCCTTGCACTGCAGGCTGGGCCTAGAGAATAGTATATAACAACCATGCAATATAGCTCACCAATATGCCTCTATTCCAGGTAAGAGGACTTTGGTGAGAGAAGTGTACAGCAGCACTGCAATGTAGTCCACTATTATCGCATGCCAAAGGTGGGGTTACTTAAGTTGCTCCCTTGGACCTCTGCCCAGGGAAATAAAAGCATTAGTTGTGTGGAGAAGCCTCACCCTCTGTTTACTTCTACGCAGACTGGTTGTACTTTCTAAATGTTTTTTTTTTAATTGCACTTGAGGTAAGACCCAAGCTAAGCAGGGGCTGCTGCCTTCAGTGTTTCTTGAAGCCCTTTAGCTACAGACTCAGAGACACACATCCCCCACACCATTTTGTTATGGGGCCCCACTTGTCTATTTCTTTAACATTTCTCATGTACCTAAATTTCCTAGGGTGATATAAGGTGGCATCAGGCCACAGAAAGTGATTAGTGAGGGTAAGCAGGACTAGTAATTTTTACACAGCGTGGTATGTAGACTGGACAGCTAAACCCAATGTTGAAATCTTGACTCAAATCTTGACTCAAAATCTTTAGCCCTCCATTAAACAATACATGCAAACAAGTTTGAAACAGAGTACGATACTGGCTAATGCTTAGTGTGGCTAGGCCTTCAATTTCAGTGTCTGAGTACACGAATGCAGCATTGGTGTTCTGTGGGCCTCACTATCACTGGCTTCGGGGAGTTGATTTGATTGAAGTTACTGTTTCTTGGATTGCTCTGTTATCACCCCTGCATAAAAAAGACACACCTTAAATGTTGAAAGTGAAATGTAATCTCGAATCAGTAAAACTATAATAAAGGTAAAGGTTAAGGTACCCCTGCCCGTACGGGCCAGTCGTGTCCGACTCTAGGGTTGTGCGCCCATCTCACTTAAAAGGCCGGGGGCCAGCGCTGTCCGGAGACACTTCCGGGTCACGTGGCCAGCGTGACGAAGCTGCTCTGGCGAGCCGGCACCAGCGCAGCACACAGAAACTATAATGCTGCCATTTAAATCATTTGAGTATTGAGGGATACGTTTTCTAAAATTGACCTAAATACTGTAATTACTTTCAGATCATTATGTACAATAGAGATGAACAGGTCATTCCTTCATGATCTCTATAAAGTCCAGATAAATACATTTTGGGGAGGGATTTATGTGTCAGAATAATTCTTTCTGAGAAGTGTTATGAATTAACAGCTAGCTTTGGTTTCCTCTTTTTTTTTTTTTTTGTAGGGCTAATGATTTCACCAAAGCCAGATACTGCACTGGAATTTTTCCTGAGCAAAAATAAGTCAGCAAGTTACACTGCTTATGTGACAAAACTTCACGAATTTTTAGGAGGTATGTATAAATATTATATTTTGCAAGCAACTTATTTAAAATATTAACAGGAATGAAAAGTAGCTCCCTTCCATCTGTTAGGTCTAGAACGTGATCAGGTCATTGTATTTCCCCCCTTGGAACTTTTTAGGTTCCAAAAAATTTAAATTATTGTGTATAAAAGAGGGAGGTAGCTTTGTTCAAAGTTTTGAGAACTACTGGCAATCTGAACAGGAAGTCTTTTGAAAGTCAGTAGGCACATCCTCTGTATTTAATTGAAACATGTTATAAACTGTGTATACTCTGTGCTTAAAAAGAAAAATGGATTCTGTGCCAAGTCAGCTTCTAATTTCTTACTGAAGGTTCTAGGCCTTACCCAACTTTTAGAAAATTATGTTGGTGGCTTATTTCTTGCCTACATATGCTGCTATCTTTCTTTGAGAGTGGAGACCTAGTTGCCATCAGTCACACCTCTTTAGATGCTCAAGATTGGTCACTGTGCTGCAGTCGCCCTGAGACTGGTCTTGAAAATATTTCATAAATGTCAACTGGTAGAGAATGCTGCCTGCCGTATGTTGAAGGGAAATGGGAGCATATTCCATACCAGGAGACTGAAGTGCCATGAGGCAGTGTGTCACTAGTGGATGTGAAAAGGTTCTTGTATGATTGTCCAGGGTCCTTCTGGTGAAAGAGACTGGGCTGTGAAGGTGTTCAGGAGCAGTGAGAAATCTCCTAAAACCAGAGGGCTAACGCTGCACTGTAAACCATACTTGGGAACCTTGGAGGAAAAATGTACAACTATGTATTCAAGTAATACAAGGCTGTATAATCCCAACCATTTTAGCATGTAATAAACCTGTGTCATTGCAGTCTACTTTGGAAGCTGGAGATATTTGTATGCTACTTTGGTTGAAAGCCACCGAGCTGGACCTTCTGTCTTAAATTAGTACAGTGCCTAGTTCTGCCATCTAGCTCAACAAGCTTTCTTCTGCCATTAACTGCCATAGAAGTATGCCTTGAGTGAAAAGCATGCCAAAAAAGTAGCACATTTGGTACATGGATAGCACTTGGGGGGGTCATTTGTGATCTAAATGGCCACCCTCCAAGTATTAATCTGTGGGCTAGAACAGGCCAACCCCCTGCCATACATGGTTATAATGTTGGCATTGTTTCTGTGTATGAAATGTATGCCCTGTGCTATGAGGTTACTGACTCGTGGAAAGCTAAGGAGCAAACATACTTTGAAAAATCTCTGCAAGGGGCAGGCCAACAGTGTTCTTGTTGCATTTCCAGAATGCATGCCATTCCGTGTGCAATTGTATTTATATGAGAGAACACATGCAGGACTGATTTCTGCCTTTCATTATAAATGAAATTGAGCAGACGTAACACACCCTAGTTAATGTTTGGCAATGCCGCCAGTGCTTTGGAAGCCGGATCTAGGACTACTGGTCCTTCTAGACAGGGAAGGGAGTCAGGGAATTGCATTTGAAATAGGTGTGGTTTTCTCTGCTGTATTCTTGGATAGAAAGTTGCAGGACACTTCACACTGCCAGCTACAGTTTATAAGTGGGCATCTGGGATACTTGTAGCAGTGCATTTGGGTAGCTGAGGAGGGAAGATTGGCAAATTGCAACTGTACCTTGGCAAATTGCAACTGTACCTTGTCTATCACCCATTCACAGCAAACAGAAGCAAATTATCCACAGTTGCAATCTTGTGAATAATCCCACAAACATTATGAATCTTCAGTTCTTTACTAGTCTGCTACTATCCTGTGTTTCCTTACTGGCTGTGGAGGAGGTAGAGGGACAAGGTAGAGGGATTCCTGTTTGTTGCCAGCATGGAAACAGAGTACAGACTTGAGCTAGGCAGAGAAGCAAGGACCAGGTTTTGCAGGATTCACAATAAGATTGCTTCTCCTAGGTAAATGCATAACATTAGAGTTGTAGAAAGAAGGGTAATACAATTTGTCATGACTGTAATAAGTAGTTGGTTGGGTTTGATTAGATTAAATTGGTAAGATATTAATGATTTAATTAATGAATGAACTGTTGAGATGATTTATGTTTTCTAGGTCCTGGTTTTATAAAAATGTGATTGCTTTATTATGTTTTTTGTAACTTGATCATAGCCAAAATCAAAATAAAGTATGTGTATAAAATATATATTTAAAAAAAAAGGAAAGAAGGAATAAGAGTATAGTGGTACCTCTAGATGCAAACGGGATCTGTTCTGGAGCCCCGTTCATATCTAGAAGCAAACGTAACCTGTGTCCGCGTGTCTGCGCGTGTCATGTTTTGGCCTTCTGCGCATGTGCGTGACATCATTTTGAAGTCTGCGCAAGCGGCGAAACCCAGAAGTAACGCACTCCATTACTTCTGGGTTGCCGCGGAGCGCAACTCGAATGTGCTCATCCCAAAGCATATTCAACCCAAGGTATGACTGTAACTGCCCTTGCTGATGAAAGGGAACAAAATTGGTTTGGCCTTTCCTGGAGCAGGTTATATTGGGGTATGGATGTGCACTTGATTCCTTAGTTTAGCCAAGAACCTGTTTACACAAGGTACACCCTCCTCCATAACTCTTGTTAGATTGGATTTTCTTCGTGCAAGCCTATGCATATTTATTCTGCAGTAAACCCACTTGTTCGTTGCTTTAATGTAAGTGTGCATAGAGTTGCAGCCTTAATTTTGCAGCACTGGGGACACAGGAATGGATGAAAGTGGTGGAACTGCCCAGCATCAAAACTAGAAATCTGATGGTTGGGAACTTAAGTAAAGAGATGGTGTTAAGTAGCTGTGCTCTGCTTCCCATGCTTAGGCATGCTCATATTTATTGTTTTACATGTTGCAGGTGAGAGTAGAAAGAAGGGGGGCAAATAAAGGTGGCAGAAGGTGAAAAGTGAGTTGACAGACAGAGCATAAGAGACAGAGAAAGGTGAGCGAAGGTGGCAGAGGCGATGACAGGAGGAAAGTGAGAGGAGAAATGAATAGAAGGCAAACGAGAGAGGAGCTGAAAGTAAGAGAAGGTGACTGAGAAAGCAAAGGCAAGCTACAGTGGAAGGAAAGATGAATGAAAAAGGAGATTGCAGCAAGCATGGATGCTTTTTTGATAAGAACAATGCAGACTTGAATGTACTGTTGACATGCCTTTATTCAGTATGAAACACAATCTTCACTGCAGAGAGATATCCCAGAAAGTAAAAAAGAACAACTAGTAAGTCTGCCTGCAAGTTCAACCATTGTTGTATTAAATATGGTCTTATTTGTATTGAGAAAAGTAACTTGCCAATGACCCATGTTGAAAGAGTAGCAACTAAGTTGGAAACCATCAAATTTGTATAGGCACTTAGAAACACTGCAGTTAAGCTGTAAAAAGAAAACTGCTAAATTCTAGAACTTCATTGGAACATACACTAAAAGCCTCATTTCTGGTATTGCATTGGAGACTTTTATTGGCAACTTCCATTTTGTGTGCCCTGAAATACCTGGTATAGCAATGGCTTTGAAGCTGAAATCTATACCTTTGTCAGGCACCACAATTGATTTTTTTAAAGGTTTATCTCAAAAGATAAAACTGTAAAATCATGAAAAATTCACAACTATAATTGATGACAATCCTGTTTTAAGACTACAGATAGCTCACTACAGTGGTACCTCGGGTTAAGAACTTAATTTGTTCTGGAGGTCCGTTCTTATTCTTAACCTGAAGCACCGCTTTAGCTAATGGGGCCTCCCGCTGCTATGCCGCTGCTGCACAATTTCTGTTCTCATCCTGAAGCAAAGTTCTTAACCCGAGGTACTATTTCTGGGTTAGTGGAGTCTGTAACCTGAAGCGTATGTAACCCAAGATACCACTGTATATATAAAACAAAGCAGGCATTTTTGAATGCCACTAGATGTATCAGTGGATGCTTAAGCATATTCTTCTTGCAGCTGTGATGTATGTTTTAGCATATGGATGGTTAAGACAAAGGATTCTTTTATCTCAGTTCTTAACATTAAGCACCACAGCACTAAGATCAGTAAGAAAATTTGCCTGGTCTTCAAAAGTAAAAGACAGTATTTTCAGCTACCTCCACCTTAGCGCTGAAATAGGGAGGACTGGAAATGCTGATTTTGTGTGTTGGTGTATAAGAGCATGTGCACATAAACATTGGCTGTGCCCACTGCTTGGGTGCTGTATTTTTATGCTGCGAACTGCCCTGAGATCTACAGATAAAGGGCAGTATACAATTGTAATAAATACATAAATAAAAGTAATATTTCTCCTGAGTCAAATATTAATATCAGATCTACAATTGCATTCAGTTATATACTTGGTAGGGACGCGGGTGGTGCTGTGGTCTAAACCACTGAGCCTAGAGCTTGCCAATCGAAAGGTCGGCGGTTTGAATCCCTGCAATGGGGTGAGCTCCCGTTGCTTGGTCCCTGCTCCTGCCAACCTAGCATTTCAAAAGCATGTCAAAGTGCAAGTAGATAAATAGGTACTGCTCCAGCAGGAAGGTAAATGGTGTATCCATGCGCTGCTCTAGGTTTGCCAGAAGCAGCTTAGTCATGCTGGCCACATGACCTGGAAAAACTGTCTGCGGACAAACGTTGGCTCCCTTGGCCAGTAAAGCAAAATGAGCGCTGCAACCCCAGAGTCGTTCGCGACTGGACTTAACTGTCATGGGTCCTTTACCTTTTTATATACTTGGTAGGTAGGTAGAGGAACAAGAATAATAATAAATGAAACTTAAGTTTTCAAGAAGACATACTTTAAAGTTACCCTAGCAACAGCCGAGACTGAAAATGCCACCTAATGGCTGAAGCATCACCACTCTACTCTGCCAGCTACTGCTGATACATTTGTACTTTATTCTATTGGGGGTTTGCTCTTTTATGTTTATTTTTGTGTTTCCTGTCACCTGTCCGGTCCCCAGGTCTGTCAGACCCTTAAGGATGAGCAAGTTTAAAGCTTCTGGATGGGAAGCTCTTATTTTCCTCCAGCAGTTACTGCGCTTCTTGTTTTTGGCATATTTCCAACATCTGCTATCACTTCTTATGGGCCGCAAATGGGCCCACACCAGGCCTTAGAGTTGTAGCCCTTATTCTAGGGGGAGTTTGGAGAGTGGCCAGTGAGGATCTCTTGCTCTTTTGAGTAGATCAAAGCTCTTTACAAATCATCAGAAATTTAATCAGTGCGATGATAATAAAGCACATGTTGCACCATGCTTGGACGTTAATGAACTTAAAATTCTAAATCCAGCAGGAGACATCAGTTTTGCAATGAATTAAAACCAGTAGCATCTGTTACCATTTGGTGCCAGCTACCTTTTGAGCTAGTTTTCAGCAAAGATGACCTTGAGATTGCTAACAGGTTCCAGCTCCAGATGCACGGACTTTTGAAACTTTTTGATTCTCATGTTGCAGCTAGGCTTCTAGGTGGATTTCAGCTATTAACAAATTGAAGGCCACTGTACAATGCTAGAGCAGTGTTAACTGAACCGCATGGCCCCAGTGTCCCCACATCATACTTTTCCAGTAGACTTAAAGCAATCTATATTTCACTAGTTCTTTCTGTCCTTCACTTCAGGAAGAGTATTTATTGAATGTGTGTTGTAGTTGTCTGGGTGAATACTGAATATTGAATGTGTGTTACTTTATTTCAAAGCTTGGAAATCATTCTCCAAAGCCTTTGAAGCTGTTAAGTCAATAGTTTTTATATGTATCAAATTAATGGGTGCGTAATATGATGCATTGAATTGTTTTCCCCAGCGTATAATGAATCAAAGCAGGTGGATAACATCCCGTGTACTCCAGGACAACTCTTTGTACAGGATTCTGATGCTGAAAAAAAAGTGTGCAAATTTAATCGTTCTAACTTGGGACCATGCTCTGGACTACAAGATGCAACTTTTGGTTATGCTAAAGGGACACCATGTGTTATTGTAAAAATGAATAGAGTAAGTATATTGACTCTTTATAGCTTTCTAAAACTTACCTATGTTTCTGCTGGCAACTGCGTTTCAAGTGGAAGGATGGTTTGTGGTGACCAGCTGGCCCTTGCAATCAGGCAGCATCACTTAAGGCATGTCTGTGTTCACTCCAGTGCACCTATGGAACACCTGCATGAGCAAGCTTCTTAACTGATACCCATGTTGGAGTGCTTTATAGGTGCTGTTAGAAACGCCTGTGGAGCTCCCCTCAGTTTTGAATTTGGAGAGAAAGCAATTGCATACCTGTGTCATTTCTTTCAGGCTAATTTTATTACATTTTTACTGCATAAAGGAGCAGCATTTTGTCCTGTTTTCCCTTCGTATCCCCAGGAGCTTCGAAATCATGTAACTTTTGTGTTTTAGAGCACTAAACTATTAGCAGTATATTTCTGGGCTGAATGCCAGTACTGCTACTGCTAATAACAAGGGCCCTACCTGCGTCATGCAAGAGATTATCTGCCAGTTGGCCAAAATTGTTCGTCACAAAACTATACAAAACCGTTTTAACGTGTCTTGCTAGAAAGAAAGATAAGGGCTGTGATTTGACTTCCTGCAACCTCTTGCTGCAGACTTTTTAGCTAAAATATTTCATTATTTGGCAGTTGACTGCATGTTATGTGACATGTCTCTTGCATATGCCATCTGGATTCAGCCATTAATGTTACATGCCTAATTTGAAGTAATGAACTGCTGCTGCTCAAAATGTCATGTGGAAGTGGAACCCTCTGAGTGCTGTTGTGGCTGTACTTTAAAACAGGGCAGTTCTGCAGTACCTGATCCTGAAGACTCTTGTTTATTAATATTTTGCTTCCTTATTGAGAACTCTCTTTTTCTGTACAAAAACCATTGCATAGGTAACACAGCTGTTGGACAAGGCACACATTTGTTGCACATCTTACAAAACTGTTATGACTGAGTTGATTACCTTAATGAGATTGTAGCAGAGCCCAACTTCTGCCTCTTGTCAAATCTTATTGGCAGTGATGCTAGGAAAGAGGGAGAGGGGCATTGCATGTGTGTTCAACATGCCAAAGCTGCTTATTTTCAGCAGGCACATTAGGAGACAATATTTGTGGATTTGTACATTTGGTGTTTGCGAGTGGGCCTACTGAAAATAAGCAGCTTTGGCATAGTTGAACTTGAAAAGCTGCCTTTCATTACCCTTTCCCCTGAAACTCTGAATATACAAACTTCTTAATTTGGGAACAGTAACTTTTCTGTAAAGTGGATCACAGAAAAATTAACCTTTTGATAAAGAGAATTCCTTGCAGCCTTGCTATAATTCGTTTTTCCACATTTACAACATAAGTAATAATGTATTCCCTTCACCTACAAAAAGGAGTTTATAGAGATTCTTCTACATTTCAGATAATTGGATTAAAACCTCAAGGAATGCCAGCTATAACATGTGAAGCTAAGGTGAGTATTTTCAGATAAGAATGTGCATATATTCATGTTGTTAAAGCAAGTTTAGGGAAGCAAATTTACTATAAAGTCATAGATGTTGTGAGTATTTTTAGTCCTTTGTTCATTTATAAAAGCTAGCAATTTCCCTTTTATCTTTGGGTCAGTTAGTTGCTCAGCTTGAAAGTGTTGTTTTTATAGTTTTCATTTAGAATAGATATTATGGGTTCCTCATATTTACTTTTTTCTTTTGTTCCATTTCATAATCAACCTTTTGTTTTTCTCTGCATGCTGCAAATGCTCCTTACACAATATATTTATGGTGGGTAAGAAAATGAACACTGAAGTAGTTTAGATCATAACATCTTAGCATTTGAATTGCTCATCTGTAAGCACACTCCATTTTCTTCAAAACCTGTTTCTTTGTTATAAATGTTCCATGTGCTTTAAATGTTTATCTGTATGCAGATTTTTGTGTGTGTGAGTGAGAGAAAGTAAATGCAGGTTCCTTGCCCCCCAATTCAGAGTTGAATGAATTTGTTTTTCAGAAGCATGTGTCCTTCTCATCCCTTATTCCTATGTAGCAAATCCTTCCCTGCTCTGAATCTAAATCAAAGCTGGGTTCTCAAAGTAATTTTAGATTGAATCAGCTTCATTAAAAAAAATATTATTGGTTTTTATAAAAATTACAAAAGAATCAGTTTTAATTTGAATTGTGAGGGCCACACAACTAAGGTGAGGGAAGTGAGAGAGCAGGGTGTGTGTGACTAATGTCTTGATCTCAAAAGCAAGGCTCAATTAAGACTAGATACTTTAGAAACGAGCAAAAAATACACAGATACAATTATTGTTACAAATACATATAGTATCCAAGTGAAACTAATAAATATAATATTATCTGCATATATACTATAAGAATATTATATGTGCATGTGTGTATGCCACCTGTACATATTTTTCTTACTGCTTTGACAGTGGCCCAGATTGCTCATGCTTTCTCCTCCTGATACAAGCCAGAGCAACAAACCACATTTCCTGGTTTAGAATTACATCCGAACATGGTTATTTCACTCAGACCATAATTGGTAAGCTAAGAACAAACCTTGGCTTCAAATCATGGTTTGCTTGGTGCAAAACAACCTGTGCGGGGGGGGGGGGGGAGAGAGCAAAGCACATGCTCATTCAGAGTAAACCTTTAACAATAGTTTACTGTGATGTGTGAACACTGCTAAGATTGTATCTGTAAAACCTTTTCACCCTTTTAACCCAATTTAGCAATGTGTTCTAGGTGTGGAAGTGCTGGCACAAAAATTGTTCTGGGTGTAAAGCTGGTGTGGATTGTAGCTGGTGTGGGTTGTTTTCAGACATCTAAAGTCCTTTTTTGTGTAGATGTGTTTACATCCATAATTGTCTTTACATGGGTTAACACTTGTCATGCATGTGACTGGCAGATTAAAAAGAACATTAATAATGGCCCCTGGGTGACACCTTGAGATGTGGTGTAATGGTTAGAGCAAAGCTTTCTTAAACTCTGTGTTGTGACAGATTAATGTGTCAGCTGCAGTGTCACGTTAATGCTCCCTTTGCTCTTCCCGGGACTGAAAAGGGGCTAGTTTAACCTCCTGTTTGTTGGTAAAACTGAACTACTGTGTTGTGAAATGATGCATGTCTAGAAAGTGTGTCATTGACATGCAAAGTTTGGAAAGCTCTGGGTTAGAGTGTTGGACTATAACCTGGGAGACCAGGGTATGAATTCCTACTCAGCCATGAAGCTCACTGGGTGACCTTGGGCCAGTCACTATCTCTTAAGACTAACCCACCTCACAAGCTTGTGAAGATGAAATGGGGTGGAGAACCATGTACACCACATTTTAGTTACTTGGAAGATAAAGGTAGTATATAAATGTAAATAAATACATTGGAGAATGGATATCACGAAGGCAGTGTATCATATGCAGCATAATTCTTTTAGCTACTCCATTTCCTCTTTGCCAGCCTATGCTGTTCTGTATTTCTGAATCAAAGATATGTGTTTCACCTTATGTGACCCAATAGTGTAATAACATTCATTTTACCTCCTCCTGCTTCTTTCTGTCCAATAGCTTAAAATTAGGATCACACCAGAAAGCAGCTGTTGTAACTAAAGTGAAATATACTGTGTAATGTTTTCCCCAAACATTTTGTACTATATACGGCATGCTGACTACTTGGAACAGTTGAAGTTTTATTCCTGTGGTGAGATACAACTTGTTGCTTGACATGCTTTCCACAACTGAAGTTCTCTGCTAAATTCAATCAACAGAAAATTTAAAAGTGCATAGTTTTCATCCAGCTTTCCCCACAATGGTTTAATTTATGCAAATTAAAAGAACACCAGCTCTTGCTTCACCATAATTTTTCTCAGCTCTTATTTTTGGTGATGGAATATACTGGCTTTGATGCATGTATCATGATGCATTAGTTGCAAGGCTGATTCAGGCATTATTTGGGAGCATTTTCTTTCTTTTTAGTGGAGGATTTTGTTATACACCAGGCCAGACTTGGAGGGTCAGAAGAGTTCCATCTCCTTTATCAGAAAACTTTATTCATGTTGCAGCAGGCTTAGAGGCTTTGCTCCTGGTGTTGGGCCAGAGAAACAGATTGCAGATGATTGATGCTGAATGTCCTTTCCAGCGTTGATGAGCCTGATAGACTCCCTTGTATTCTAGGAAGCTGTGGTCCATGAATCAGGCTGCATGAAAACTAGAGTGCAAGTGGTGGAAGTCTCACCATGAAATGGAATGAACACTGGTTATGTTAGTGCACATAATCATGCCTAGCATATGGTAGTGTGAATAGCAAAGAACGTGCTCTTCACAGTCTGCATTGCATCCTCAAGCAGAGACTATTTCAAGTATTCTGCACCTGACAGTGTACACCAGTAATCTGTATGCCTCATTAACTGGTTGAGTTCTATGTGCTGTAAGCACTTCATTGCATAACTTGGAAAGAGGCAGTAGTTTGGACTTAAGTATCAACCAGTCATAAATATCCCCTTTTTAGGGATGGTGATAGACAATATTGTGGAGGAGCAGTCAGACTTCCTTGGATGATACGGATTATCACCCATTCCATTTGTGGTTCAGTCCTGAAACAGTCCTGGTCGCCCTGATAGATACCGTATTTTTCGCTCCTTAAGACGCACCTAGTCCGTCCCTCCTCTGCGTAAGATGCACAGACATTTCCCCTTTCTTTTTAGGAGGAAAAAAGTGTGTCTTATGGAGTGAAAAATACAATAATCTTTCTTGAGAATGGGACAAAAGAAGTGTGACCTTGCTCTTTTTTCACAGATCTGTCTGGTTTCTGGACCAGCTTCATGTGATAGATATTAGGGATCCCTGTGTTAACAGTGGTTCCACTACTATCTGTGTGGAGGATTTTCATCCCCCTGGAGTGCTACAGGGCACTAATCCCCAATGCCATATAATACCCACATGAAGCTGTTGAGAGCAAGGATGCTTATGACACTCAGTTCTATTTCTTCAAAACTGAATCAGAGGTGGTCATAGGGACCCTGAACCAGGGTATTGGTGGGCCAGAAGAGGGGAAATAACTGAGCTTCAATCCTGATAGACAGAGGAACAAGAGAAATCTGCTAATTGCCTGTTCTGGATGTAGTTGCACTCTTTTTGAAGGATCAGATGCATAGTCTGGAGTTGCTATTGGATCCAGCTTTGTCACTAGAGGCCCTGGTGGATAGGAGAACCTTCTACTTACTTCACTAGTATACAACAGCTGTGGCTGTTCCTGTTCCTAGACCAAGATAGCTTGACCATAGCAGTCCATGCATTGGTTACTTCAATGCATTCAATGTAGGGCTTGCCTTGTGGTTGGTTCAGAAACCGCAGTTAGTGCAGAATGCTTCAGAGCAATTGTTGACAGCAGTGGAATCCTGCCAACCTATTACACCACCTCTGCTCAAAAATCTGCACTGGATACTTATTTGCTACTGAGTTTAGTTCAAGGTTTTACTGTTTGTGTACAAGGCCTTTCATAGTTTGGGGCTGGTGTACTTGAAAGACCACTTTGTCCTGTTCATTCTGTGGAATATATAATGTTCTTTCTACATTTGTGAAGTCTGTTTTCTAGTATGGCAGCTCATTAGCCATATACCCTTTCTGTACTGTTTTAGACACCTGCTAAAAACTTCTTTATTTCAGCAAGCCTACCCAGACATATAATTTAGTTAAGTATACATGTTTAAAAATTTTGCAGATTCATGTATATGTGGATTTAATTATATTTTATGTATACTACAGATTCTTTTGATTGAGTGGTTTATATTGTTTTCTCAAATTAAGATTGCAGGCAGCATGGAAACACATGGCATATACTTCCAAGTGCATAATATGTCAGTGGCCAGTGTTTTTCTTTTCTTTTTCCAAATACGATGGACACTGTCTGCTTAAAATAAGTAGGTTCTTTGGAAGCTGAACAGTTCAGTGATTTGGACATTCCAAAAGATGTCTCTTCCATGTAGATCTAGAGGTGATCAAAGTCTGAATTGAGTCTAGACACATAACCACATTGCTGGGGTATCAAGAGAAGCAGGCTCTGAATGGATAATGCCTGACACAGTGGCACTAAGAAAATGGGTGGTGTCATCCCTGTGGTCATTGCAATGACAGGAAACCACAGCTTTTATGACATCCATGGAAGCATTTTCTGTTCTGTTTGTGCAGTTGTGAAATGTTGTGCAAAGGCTGCTCAGGTAGCATGTGCTGTGGTTGCAAGGTCTGTGAAGTTTGTTGATGCTAGTATTTCACTGTTACACTTGTGTGTTATGGCACACGTCTTTTATTTGTCATTTATTACTTACATGCCTACCCCCTTCCCACCACACAATTATTGAAGTTTTTGTACTTTACATGAGGAGGTATTTTTGGCTTGGACTTACCTGCAACTATTGTTTTACTGGACAAGGAGTAGCACTGAAGGGCATGGCTTGCTTTTTACTTTGTCCTGCTTAGTAACTACCATCAGGTATTTTATTTGTATGGCATTGCTGGGTACGCTTGACCTGATAACAAAGGGCTAAGCAAGCTTAACTTTGTGTGTCTGGCTTTCTGAATATTCACTCTAACATCATTTTAAGCGAACAAAATAAAGGGTTTAACTATATTTATTGTGCATTTATTTTTGCTTGCCCACAAACTATATATATATATATATAACAAAGTTTTTTTTTTTAAAAAATCTCATCTATAGGAACAAGGCAAGGCTATGATAACTACTTTTCCTCCTGAGGGAAAACTTGATTTAATGTATTTCCCATACTATGGAAAAAGATTACATGTGAGTATATCTTAATCGTGCTGCTTTTCCTCAAAACAATTTACTGAATACAATCTTTTGAAACTGTTATTTAAACTAACTATTGTTATTTAACTAGACTGCCTGCAACTGAACATCACTCCCCGTGCACTTCTTTAAATTTGTGAAGGTGGGTTGGTAGTAAGCTAGCATTCAGACTTGATACTGCCCAGCCAAGGAGCCACAATTCACCCCTTTAGGCCTCTCCACCTGTTGGTTCAGATGTTATACGAGAGTTCTGCTATTGGGCCGTAAGGTGTGCCCAGGGCTAAAGGGGCATGTTGCAGTATAGTATTCCATGGGGCACTGAAATTGTAAATGAGGCTCTTGCTCATAGGAGGGCCCTGTGACCCTATAGATGTTGCTGTACTCCCACTATCATCCTTTGTGACCATTGGCTATGTTAGCTGGGGCTGAAAGGCATTGGCATCCCCGATATATGTTTTACCATTTAATCTATTTTCTGTCATTTTCCAGTAAGAAAGAGTTGATGGCTGAGACTGCAATGTTTTATGCATGCTTGGGAACAGGAGGTGCTTGCTTCTGAATAAGCAATAATAGATAAAGCTGAAAGTCTCACAAGCCCATTTGCGTGCTGCTGTGTGCCCAACATTTGCTTGGTCTAAAAAGCTATAACGAAGACACATCTGAGATGTGATTTGGGGCAATTAGGGTGCCTTCAGGAGAGTTAAAAGCCTGCCTTTATTATTTTTAATTAAAAAGATCTTCTCTCTCATTCTCTCTCACTAGCCAAACTACTTACAGCCACTAGTAGCTGTTCAACTAGAATTTAACACAACCAATACCAAAGATGATGTAACGGTTGAATGCAAGATCACAGGATCAAGCAATTTAAAAAATGAAGATGATCGTGACAAGTTTCTGGGACGCGTTTCCTTCAAATTTCTGATAACTGAATAGAAGTCAACAGTGTCTTCACAAAGTAAACCTTGTGTGATTTTTTTTTGTATCAGCGGGACCTGCCATTCTAGAAGATGAGACCACCTTTGAGAAGCATAGGGTGGGACGTGGCATTCAGGGTAGCATAATAATGTGCTTCCAAATCATGTTTTAAATCCTTCACAAAATAACTGCATGTCATGCTTTTGCCTGCCCTGTTGGACCAGTGTACAGACATAGTTTGTCATTTTAGGGACCTGTAAATAACTTGTAATCATGGTGGTCTTTGTCCTGTTCCAAAATGTGGGCTTTATCCCCAAGTGAGTGTCTCAAATGTGCTGTGCTATGTAAATATTGTATTGGTTTAACACTGGTTTAACTATCATATCAATACCAACAGAGTTTTAGGAGAAAATTTCAAACTTCCCAACCTCTCATAGTGAGTTGTGTTTTGTGCAGGGATGCCTTAAGTCCTGTATTGGGTTGGAGGAAGTGGACTTTAAGTGTCAAAAATCAATACTAACATTATTTAAATACTGAACTAGTCTGTTGTGCTTGTCATCATGCAGGTATTGTGTGTTTGTGTAAAGTTTGGTCTAGATTTGATATTTTAGTTGAGAAACTGATTGTCATCGTATTAAATGCTTGCTGTTATGTGGAGCACAGATAAAACCAATACAATGTCACTTTTAAAACATTTTTAGTTGAGAACTATTGGTATGAACATTTCTTTATGTTTATGGTTTAGAAAATTGGTAATGGTTGTACTGCAAAGCTGCTTGGAAGAAAAGACCTCACTATGTGGGAGTAGACTTACACTTTCCAATAAAAAAAATCCCTGGAAGGAGAAATGTCTGTTTAAAATTTTAAAGCTCAAAATAAGGACTGTATTGATTAAACATTCCTTTGTTTAATTTATATAGTTTGAGATGAGTTATGTTCTACGTTTTGCTGTTGGGTACGCACAATCACACACTAACAACCTTTAAACACCAAACTTTGTTTCAAAGGTTGAGAAGTCCTCTCTTCATTCTCAGATATAAGATCTTTTAAGCCAGGCCTTCCTAGGAAGGGAGCTGCTCAGAGCATGGCCGTTATGAAATTTGCAACCAATTCCAGTAGGTGTGTGTATATGATAGAGAATTTGGAAATGGAGGTGCTAAATGGCCAGAAAATGTAAAAAGATACAGTCCGACAATTCTGTGTAGAGCTTAAATGTCTACAAGATGAGCACAAGGGACCATTTCAAGCAACATTCATACTGGGGTTTTGTTATATAGGTGTGGCAGGAGAAAACATTGGTCTTCAGCTCTGAAACTAATAGAATCAAATTAATTATGTCCTAGTTCAGCAATTTTACAATAGAAATTCCCATGACCTTTCCTTTGTAAACTTATGCCCTCCAGAGCAAAGCTGTTAGGCAGTTGTGTCTAACTAAATAACTACTGAAGCACCTTGAAGACTACCTCCACTACAGCTCCGGAAGTTGTTTGCATGGAAGAGACCAAAAAGGAAATTAAGTTCCCTCCTGCATTCTCAACCCTTATTTTTAGTCTGGAATCCTTGCCTGCTCAGAATGATTAGCACAGATAACTACACAAACATTCTCCTACAGAGTGACTTGCTCAGCTTTGTGTATCACTACCCCTTTTGGATTTGAGCTAATTCCTACAAACTATAGTTTAACTTTAAATTCGGACCTAAATCTTGCCCTTGTTGGAATGGTTTGCTTTTCCAGGGAGAGAAATGGTTTACATGGTGAGTACATTTGTGGATTTCTGTTAAGGGAATATCTGTCCTTTACTAATGCTATATAATTGTGCAGCAATTGGCTGGATATATAGATTGCAAATGTAAGGAATCTGCTCCTAGGGCAACCTCTGCAGTCAGTAAATTTGCTAGTTATTCCCAGGCTTGGCTTACCATAATTTTCATTAATTACAAAGTTTAAAGGGGTGAGGGGTCCATATATGCATCTTTATGCAGCACATTGCAACTGAACTTATAAAGCAGTGTGGATAGGAGAAGAATAAAATTCAGGTTAAAAGTTATGTAATGTGCCATTGCTTGAAATAGCTGTGGGCCTCTTCTGTGCATACAGCAGATGCATTTTGACAAACACAAATGCAATCGTAGCTAAAGGAGAACAAAATCCACTCTGAAGCCTCTCTAGCTATTGGAGGTTTCAGAGGCCCATGAGCCCACCTCACCCTATTTATCACAGCTTTTGCATTTGTCCTATTTATAAGGGGGACTAAGAAGCAGCAGCTTTACACAGTATCAACTTGCTGAAGTCACACACAGAAGAGTGGCTAAACAGCCCTTTCCGCCCTCCCCTTCTCTCACTCAGCTATGGGAAATACCACTTGCGTGAGTGATTAATTGAACTGAGATAGATTAGTTGAACTAAAAACCAGACCTGACTTTTAGTGCAACTAATTTAAAATTTTTTAAAAAAACCATACTTGTTTTCCTAGCCAGAAGGTAGATCTTTACTACTCCAGTATGGACACTTCCAGATTTAGTACAGGGGAGATGCAGGGATTACTTTTCCAGACACAATGATAAACTCATTGACGAAAGAACATTCATGCAGCAGGGGAGTGCGGCTGGAGATGCAGATGCCAAGGAATGCTTTTTATCTAAGAAATCAGCTGAAACTATTCCATGATTCTTAGGAGCTGGCCACTGTCATTTATACTTGACACACTACCAGTTTCAACTACCAGAGTGCATTCTACAGAGTGCTACCTATTCTAAGGCTAGTGTTGCTCATTTGCTGAGAACAATGTACATGCTGTGCTTCTCACAGGCCTGTTAGCTTTAGTATTTAAAAACACTTACCCAATCTTTAAAAAGCTCAATGTAGCTACCACCAAAAGTTCCAGTTACTGCCTTCTTGTTTTATCACTGCTGTATCTGCCAACCTAGACTCTTTGGGAGGAGAGGCAAGATACAAATCGAATTATTAACAGTAATTATAAAGCCCCAAACCAGTAAGGGCTGGTATATCTTGGATAACAGCATTGCCCTTACAAAACCTGCTCTCTCAAGATGTGAAGGTGAGGATATACTTAGAAGGGCTGGTCATTTATAAAATGAAGTCCTCTAGAGCAGTGTTCCCCAACCTTGGGCCTCCAGCTGTTTTTGGACTACAACTCCCATCATCCTTGACCACTGGTCTTGCTAGCGAGGGATGATGGGAGTTGTAGTCCAAAAACAGCTGGAGGCCCAAGGTTGGGGAACACTGCTCTAGAGCACACAGCAGGATGTGCTCTCTCTTGACACGCTTATTTGGGGAACAGCCATATTGGGGATCCCCCCCCCTTGCACCATTTGTGTGCCTTCTGCCTGCTGGGAAAAATAATTCTAGAAGGCACTAAATAGAGAGCAGGGGAATACAAGTATGGAGGTGGGAATAGAAGTATGGAAGCTCCAGGGGTATGCCAGGGGAACAGGAGAGCTCTGGATCCTGTGGATGCAAAATATTCCCTACCTCCTTTCCACCTGATAATTACTGAAGCACTGTGGGATGTATGATAGGGATGGACCTCACTCTGCAAAGAGGTAAAGACCGTTAAGACTGTGCCCATAATTACTTTCCTATTGCTGCCTGTACTTGTCAGTACAATTTACAGTAACTTGTAATCTGTTTTTTGCTCTGCCTACAGATTATTCAGCTTTCAGGTATAACATTCTATTTCTACTCTTGAACATTGGAAAGGTGACTGCATGTGTTTATATTATCCCTGCCCTATAATTTAATGACAACATCATAACATTAACATTTTCTCCCATGTAAACCTTTCTGCTGTCAGTGATTGGATGAAAGGTGCCATTTAGCAGGGCAAAGAATTTCAATAAATGGGAAAGAGAGGTGTAGAAAGAACACTAGTGTAACTATGGCTATGCTCGAGGATGTGAAATGAATTTTTTTCTAGGTGTAATCCATAACTACAAACTTCTTAGATTTCTTGCTTCTCTGCAAACACTTTGACGCTGTAGCTGCAGTTGCTGAATCCATACTTGTATCTGCGCATTTACTGCAGTATAATCTGAAACTACATGTATCTTCACACCATGAATTAATGTGTAACTGAACCCTGCAGCTTGAAAGGTTTGTCTGATGCAGCAACCCCCCCCCCAAAAAAAAACAAGTCTTGGAGCCCAGTATTTATGATAAAAGCTTTTCTGGATTAGAGCCTACTCCACCAGGGCATTCAGTGTTCTCCTCACATGGAGAAGAAACTATAGCCTCAACTCAGGACTAAATAACCAAATGTAATGATCAGTTCTAGTTCAGCAATTCATAGTGGTCTTCTTTAGGGCTGGATGATATATATATAGAGAGAGAGAGAGAGAAAAAGAGAGAGAGCAGTTTCATAATTTTTGACCTGGCAATATATTGCAAATCATGATGTGTGTGTTTAGGGAAGTTTTTAATGTTTGATGTTTTTTCGTGTTTTTAATACAGTGGTACCTTGGGTTACAGACCCAGAAATAGTACCTCGGGTTAAGAACTTTACTTCAGGATGAGAACAGAAATCACGCGGTGGTGGCAGCGGGAGGCCTCATTAGCTAAAGTGGTGCTTCAGGTTAAGAACAGTTTCAGGTTAAGAACGGACCTCCAGAACGAATTAAGTTCTTAACCCGAGGTACCACTGTATTCTATTGGGAGCCACCTAGAGTGGCTGGGGAAACCCAGCCAGATGGGCAGGGTATAAATAATAAATTATTATTATTACGCATGATGCAACAATCATGATGCAGGGGGAAACGTGAAGACAGTCAATGCCTCCCTAGTCTTCTTTGAAGTTTATTTGCTAATGTTGCTGCCTTAAGTCATTATTTATGTCTAGGACACTGAAATGTTCCCGAGCAGTTTCTAGAGATTACATGTTTTGGTCAGATTTCAATTGCCTCTAGGTCACTCTGCTGCTAACTGTTCTCTAACAAAGGAACTTCAAAGGGAGACTGCAACATAAAACTGCTGCACTAGCTCTTATCAGTAAGTTGCATTTGTTTTGCCCTGAAATGAGACAATGGTTTCTCCTCCACAGAGGCTATTAGTGAACACCTGTTAGTGGTTTTTGTCATTGCTCACCATGTTTATACTGTGTACATTTAAGCTTTATAAGTAGCTGACAGTACCTTTTGCAGATCATGGTATACAGTTCTTCTCTGTCCTTATCCGTTAAGTGAGCATAACCTTTCATGGCTACAACTGAATTGGTTCTAGTCCAGAATAGTTTAGGTGCATTTGTAAGTGGCTGACTCATCATTTGTGGGGAAAAGTGAGTGTCACAAGGTTCTGTCCTGGGCCCGTTGTTGTTCAACATCTTTAGAAACAAATTGGATGAAGGCATTAGGGGGATGGTCATAAAATCTGCAGATGACCCCAAACTCTGAGAGGTAACCAATGCTGCTGAAAATAGAATCTGGATTCAATATGACCTTAATAGTTTGAAGAACTGGGCCCAAACTAATAAAATTTCAATAGTGACAAATTTAGGAAGAACCAGCTAGACAATATAAGATGGGGAACACTAAGCTTCAAATGAGTCAAGTCTTATGAGGAATGCTTGAAGGAGTTAGGTATGTTTAGCCTGGCAAAGAGGAGAGATGATAGCCGTTTCCAAATATCTCAAGGGCTGCCACATGGAGGATGGAGCAACCTTGTTTTCTCTGGAGGGCGGGACCCAAACCAGCGCCTTCAAGTTACAAGAAAGGAGATTCAGACTAAACATCAGGAAGAACTTTCTGACATTAAGAGCTGTTCAACATTGGAACGGACTCCCATGAGAGGTGGTGGACTCTCCTTCCTTGGAGGTTTTTAAGCAGAGGTTGGATGGCCATCTGTCATATATGATCTAGTTGAGATTCCTGCATTGCAAGGTGTTGGACTAGATAGTCCTCAGTGTCCCACCCAATTCTACAATTCGCTGTTTCTATGATAAATTTGTTTGTTTTACAGATATCACAGAATGTCCCCCCCCCCCAGCATCTTCATATCACGTTTCATCTGAAGAGGATCATAGGGATCATTGAGGGATGCACCTTGGACTATACAAAGCACTATCACAGGCTAAGCAAAATTGTCCTCTGCTTCTGGTTCATACTCTTTCTTAGGGGTGGGGGATTTTTTTCAGCCTGAGGGTCACATTTCCTCATGGGCAATCTTCCAGGAGTTGCAAACCAGTGGCAGGCAGGACCACATGCAAATATGGGCAGAGCGCTGAACTGACTCTAGTCATGCAAAAATCAAGGTTTCTGCATGTTGTCTTCCATCCAAGAAAAAAGCACCATCACAATTTAAGGATACTTCCTAGCTAGGCAAAAGCTCTCATGGTGGGACTGGGGAAGTTTCAAGGGCAGCATTTACGTCCACACCCCCTCCCCCCCAAAAAACTGTATCTTGGTCTGTAAACACCCTGGGATTTCCCCGTCAGATTATTCAATGCAACTGCACCACACTCTTACTTTGGGCATCTATTTCTCTTTGCCATCCATCCTGTGATATACAAAGAACTACTTAGTATGCACGTAGCATCACAGGAACCCTTTTTCATGTCTCATTTTTAATGTGAATGCCGGCTTTACTTTATCTGGGATTACTTCATTATTGTGTATGCGTCTAACCCTGCTGCCGCTGTGCCCCCCCCCCCAGCCGCCCCTCATATTTTAAGTAAACCTCTAATTAGCACTTCACTGAATGAAGGGATGAGTAGAACAAACATAATACTTACATTCAGGCATCTTTCATCCATGAGAGAAGCCAGGCCAGCAGTAAAAAGAAAAATGAAGCTCTGCTTCTTCTCTTAGGGCACTGCCATATTTTGCAGCTTGGATCACCAAGTCCAATATTGTAATGACTCAGCACTCAGAAAAATAAATGTCCTCTCTCCAGACATCTATCTGGCAATGATATGACTTTAGTAGGTCAACAGTTTTTCTCAGCACAAAGAAAATAACTTTTCTCCCCAAAATACACAACACTACTGAATTGCTCTTCCCTGCGCTGTTTGGGAGCTGCAGCCTCCACACTTGTTCTTTGAGATTCCTACTCTATTACCTGATCTGGTATCATCAGTAATGTTAACAATGGAGGCCTGTCTTGAATGATTCAATTCTCTTACACAGCCACCAACAGTTACCATTATTTGCTTACCACTGTTTCCATGTATCCAAGCTTCTCTTAAGCATTCTCCATACTTTCTTTTCCCCCTTTATTTTGTATAACTGAAAAAAGCTTTTAAATAGTTGTTAAAAACCTTCCTCCTGCCTGTTTCTCATGTGCTATCACTGGCTGGTGGCTGGCATCTTTAAACCTTTTTCTGCTGTAGTCTCTCTCTCCTTCTGCTGACAGAACCGGACCAGAGGCTAAAGACAGGGCCCTAGACTACTGCTGGACTTAACTCCCATCATTCCTTGACCATTGGCCATGCTTTTGCAAGAGAAGGGGAATGGAAGTTATACTCATCTGGCCAGCTGAAAGTTCCCTACCCTAGGGTAATCCTAACATTTCCTCCCATCAGCTGGATCCTCCTTCAAAATAAAAAGTAGGAATGCAGAGCTTCAAAAGCCCACCAAAAAGCACAATGAACCTGTTTGTGATTTTTTTTTTAAAAAGTAAAAGGAGTGAAAGTTGTATGCACCCATAAAAGCAACAGATTTTTCTTGTAGTGAAAATTTAACTTGCAATTTTGGCAGTGACCACAATAATAAATCCCTCTCTCTCAAAACAGTCATTTTGACTTCTTAATTAGGGTATACTTGAGTAATTGTAGAGTATGAGAAGCCAAAGCTATACCTGCAGGTTGGAACACTGCTCCCTGGCATCGAGGTTTAAAACAAGTCTTAAACTGGTACAGATTTCAGAATGTTCCAGGAAGAACACACCTTTTCTGTAACTGATTCTTGATCCATGTAATTATCTTGCCCATGCCAGAGGCTGTGATAACTGTTCTAACTTGCCTCTGCCTGTGGCACTAAGTAGTGTAGTTTTCAAATCAGTGAGGAGATATTTCAAAAGCACAAATGGTTAATTAAATAAAGCTAAATCTTCTGAGTCATTTCCTGTACCTTCCCATTCCTGGTTTATAGCTGTCCTTGCCCCCTCACTTTCACGTAAATGGAGCAATGGGACAGCCATTTTATAATGTTCACATTTCAGGTTGGGAATAGAATTAGCAATATGCACAAATAAGAAGGGCTCTTAAACCAAAACTTGTTAATAGTATGGCACGGCAATGTATCTTTGCCATTCTCCAGGACAGGGCTGGGGAAACCTTGGCTCACCAGATTCTGCTGAACATCAGCTGGCTTCATCTGTGATCTTTGGCCTTGCTGTCCGAGACTGATGAGGACTGGAGCGCAACAGGATTACCAGCCCTGCTGTAGGACCAGAAAGGTCCACTGTGGGTTCACAGGGGCTACAATCCAGGGAGCAGAAATGCATTTAGAAGTTGACTGTTGTTATATAGAGCCTGGTCATCCATAAAGTTGCCATGATCTAGCAGAAAGGATTTGATAGTAATGGGGCATATCCAGGACATTACATACAAAATTCAGAAATATGTGGAATGGCAAAGAGTGGACTTTTTCCTGACTTGGAAACATTTTGTTTTTGAACTGCATGGCTGTGCAATTCAAACAGGGATCTCCCCAGTCCCATTCCAACATCTTATGCACTTCATCACACGGACTCTACTTCTGAGTGAACTTGAATGAGATTGAACTGTTCACTTTCTTTGGATGGCCGAGTGTGTTATGCCTGTTCAGATATTACTATAGAAACAGCAGCAGGTTTTTTATAGGTCCAGCACAAGAGAACAAAAGAATAAAGAAGCATTTCAGAGAGTCTCATATGGAGAGCGAAAGAAGAGTAGTCCATGAAACCAACAAACCTGGGTAGAAAGAGGTGAGGCAAATTACCATTACATACAAATCTCAGTGGTAATAGGCAAAAATATTTCTTTGACACACAAAATCATGTCACCAAAAAATAACACAGGGTCCAATACCCTGCACAGAACATGCCCTGAGGAATAACCTACACATATTACACGATGTAGGTAGTTGAACAAACACCCCTGCATTTTTAAATTAACATGTCCTCCCCCTACACTGGATTCTTACAATGCTTACAAAGAGGACATTGTTTGAATCCGACCCTTTATCCTACATGTAGGGTTGAAGCAGAGTTTAATGAACAATAAGCATACACAATTATTTCTTTGCTGCTTTTGACTTTGTACTTTTCCGCTGATTTACTGTGAATGACAAAACCAATCCCCAGTCAAGTTGCAAAATTAAGCTCCTCCTAACCAGAAGTGTGGCTAAAGATGAACATGCTGCAATGTATTTATCTCTACTACTTTGTTTTTTAAAAAATAATATTTATTAAAGATTTTTTAAAAATTATAAAAAAGAAAAAACAGGGGAAAAAAACAAAACAGAAAAATAGAAAGAAAAAATACATCCATCCTTCTCAAGTTTTTAACTTTCATTACCTTCTTTCTTTGACCTCCTCCCCCCCTTTCTTGTATCCTGGTTAATAATTATCACAGCAAATCCTATCCATAGTTCATAATATTTTGTCCTTACATTATCTTAATCTATTTTCATCTTGTCTTATAACAAACCTTAAAACTTAAATCTTATTTTTACCGACTTCTCAAAACCATACCATTAACCTAATTCTTTAAACATTTTTACTAGAACCAAGTAGTTCCATTTCAACATTTTTCTAGCGTTCATCAATTATTTTAAAACAGTCCTAATGATAAAAGAAAAACAAGTAAAACAATCCAATCTTCATCCAGCGTCCCTTCCTCCTGGTTCCGGATTTTGTCAGTCCTTTTTGTCTCATTTATCTAGCGCATTAACCTGGTGTCCTTATATCCGAGGCCCTCAAGTCTCTTCCATGTCCCTTCCGCGGCTCTTCTTCATATTTCCCTTCCACTCGTAGGAACTTCAGCTTAGTAATATTTTTGACCCTTTTCAACATATCAGCCCCATTTCCATAGTCCAGACTAAACTCCATGTGATATTTAAACACCTGTTTCAGATTCCCTCCAAAATTAAAAACCCCCACAGCTCCAAACATCTGATGGCCCATTACCAGACTCAGAAAGTCCAAACATCCCGGCATGGGAGGGTCATTCCAACCCCTCATTTCCAAACCAAACCTAACTTTATCTTTCCAAATCTGTTTTTTTCCAAATTCATTTATCAAATCCAGAGGCTCATGATCCTGCAGGGCCGCAGCTCCCTCCATTTCTGACACCCAGGATTCAATAGTATCCTCTTCTCTCATCTGTGCTGTCATAGCACACTCCTGTTTTAGTTCCTGGGTAGGCTCCATGTAGTTTCCTACTGCCTGTTCAAAATTTCTGGTCGCATTAGTCATCAAGTCCGTCTTCTGGCTTAACTGATCCAATAGGGCATTTATTTTACAGAAAGCACCCAACAGAGCTTCTGAAAACATTGTCCTGCAAGGTCACAAGTCCTTTCCCACGATTGTAATCTGTAACAGCTGCAAGCTCCTGAAGTTGGTTACAATTTCACAGTCTCCCTCTAGGGGGACAACTTGTTTATTCTTTCTTTTAAGAACAATAGCAACAAAGTTTCTTTTTTAAAATATTCAGTCAATATTTGTTCCTTTGAAATGCGAAAGGAAACAATGGAGTCACTATGTTACTTTTCTTTTAACTATCTGTCAAAAACATTTGTCTCTGGTCAATGAGCTTAAAACGTCAGTCCTGACACTCCGCTCCAGGATCAGGATGGTGGAAAGTTACTTTACTTTAAACTCACTTCTGCGGGTTTAAACAATCCAAAAAGAGGTCCCCCTTCTTCTCCTGCTACCAAAGGGGGGTTCCACAATTTTAAATGATGAAAGCCAATCCTTTAAAAGTGAATTTCTATGCTCTAGTTACGTTGTCTTTGCTTTATTCCGACTACAAAGAAACGGAAGGCTGACTTCCTGTTTAGACCTTCCCGTTTCAGTACCAAATTGAAGTAAATTTTAAGTCCAATTCCTCTCTGCTGGCCAATCCTTCTTTAAAGTCCAATTGTTCGAGTTTTAAGTACTCACGGGTGATTCTTTAGATGCCAAATTGTCCCAGGAAAAAGGCAGCGCTCTCCGGCAACGGCTATGCGGCTTCGCTCCACGGAAAAAGCAGTAGACTCACAGCACCGCGCCACTTCCCCCTCTTCGCTTTGGAGCCCATTTATGGGTTCCTTTGCGGGTGGGGGGCGCTAAAGGTGCCCGCCGAGTCCCATGGTCACAGGCTTCATCCGCCTGTGATTTTTTAAAGGGTCCCCGCTTTGCCGTAGCGGAAAAGACCCGTTTCGCGCGGAGCTGGTCCCTCCGGTTCAGAGGGAGTCCGCCATTGCCGATGGCGCCACCCCGGAAGTCTATCTCTACTACTTTGAAGGCCACAAACAGCACACAGTGTATCTGGACAAATACTATACATAAACAGGGTTTCATATTAGTCTTCCAAGGGCCAGAGTTTCAAGCTTCATTCCATCAACAGAAACCCTCCATCCCACCCTCTGGTACATCCTACCTGCCATTCAGCCAAAGTCAACAACTATTCCTTCAGGTTCAGCTACATAAAGTCAACTTGTGGCCACTCTAGCAGGCCAGACTATTCCCACTATGGAGAATCCTGGTCAAAGAATCCTATAGAGCAAACAATTTAATTTCTCATAACTGCAATAGAATTAAAAATGTCAGTGTAACATGAAAATATTATGTTCTTTATGGCAAGAGTGTACATTGATTTGCAGCTGGGATCAGGACTAGGACACGGTGGGTGAGGGTTAACCTCGGGGGAAAAAACAATCCCGCCGGAGCTACTGATTGTCCTCCAATTGGGTCAAGGAGAACAAACAGCACCCTATCCATAACCACTATTGAAATCCAGCTGTCAGAATTAGTGACTGAAGGCCAATTTTAAGAACTGGGTGCCTTTGCAGAAAATACTTGCCCCAATTCACTCCATAGTAACAGTTACCACTAATAAGCAGCTTTAGGGTTATGTGTTTTTCAAAAAGTGTTATTGAGCCACAGCTTACCATCAACACGACACTGGGATCAGAGACTGGTACAATCCTGAAGTAGTCTCATATATGAGCCACACAAGGAACAGATACTCTACCCTAGGAATAACCAACATGCTGGACCCCAGTTCCTATCGCCTCTGATCACTGGGCCAAGCTGCTTAAGTCTGTTGTGAGCAGAAGTTCAGCATCATCTTGAAAGTACCATCTTGGCTAACCCTGCTCTAGCCTTTCTCCAAGAACTACTCTGCTTTCTTGACTGTGACACAGAAGATAGGCACTTGCCTCCAAAACACAAAAGTTGGCTGGGTTTAACTGCTTTGCATATCACTTTCCTGATGAGGCAATTTGCTACAACAGCACATGGAAACACTGCTGAAAAGTTTCTCCTTAGGCAAAATGAGAAGGTAAGCTCGCGTTATCAGATTTCTTAGCACTTCCAACAAAGGAGTCAACTTTAGAGAACTACACCTTCCTAATCAAGTAGTGAGAAAGGAAAAAAGAAGAGATGAACATAGAGGCAAAGGTTAAGAAATGCTGCCAGTTAAATACATTTTAGCATATGATGCAAACTGTTCCATGCAGTGTGTTGTACTTAACCTTGGAGTTCTAAATGTTCCTGAACTTAGACACACAAGCGATTTCTGCACAGTACACTTGAGGCAGCACTGTATGGCTCTTAAATGAATTAGTTTTATACTATTTACTAAAAGTACCTACTGGTGTAGTCACATGCAATCTCTGTAAGACTTACTTTCCAAGTAAACATCATTAGGAACCTAGAAAATGCTTTTCCCAGTATTTGAATTGCCAGCAATACACACAATATCGTTAAGAACTAAGAAGATCAACTGGATGTTGTGCTAGACTCCAGTCCAGAAGAACCTACTAAGTGTTGAAATTAGTTATGCTTTCTATTTATTTTGAAAACATCAGTTCAACTTGACCCTGTTTCCCCTGCAGTTTACTCTGTAAGATGTATTTTTTGAAATGGAGAACACATGCTATGAACACTAACCTTTGACAGCTTTCCTCTGCTGCAGTGTTTGCTTAAAAACAAGAGCAACCCCAGTTGTCTTTAAATTATTTTATTCTGTTCTACAGTTTAGCTTTACTTCTCAGGTCACAAACAGCAGGATATTATTTTTCTTCAAAGTATGCATGCTTTTCATTTCAATCAGATGCAAATACTTGCACTCTTCTGCACAATCCTTACTTGTAGCACTTTAATAAAATACAAGATCACTTGAAATATGCAGAAATAGATTCTTATATAAAATTTCCATAAAAAAATAATGGTGTTTTTTTTTATAAAGTATGTGATATACTACAAGGTAACATTTTTCTATTAGATCAGACATATTACATTGCTAGTAGCAACAGTCTTAAAGTGTAAGAGTTTCTTTGCGTCTGCCTTCTTTCTCTTAAGACATATACAAGACTACCACATTTTTCACACTTTAGTCACACAAACTATATATTATGCGGTAGTAAAAAAACAAACACAAGCAGAAAAACCCAGCCTCTCTACAAAATAGCATAAAACAGATTTTAAAATATCTGGTAGCTAAGTCATGGAACATTACATCTTCTGCAAGTTCATTTACAAACTACAGACTAAAGTTGCTGCAATGTGCTGGGGTTGGTTTAAATATTTGGATCACTACACAAAGGCTACTTGAGACACAGCTGTTCTGTGTGTACAACATTGCCACATGAATCATTACCATCATCTGACAAGTTTCTCTGCTGCTGGCATATCGATGTGGTGAGAAATAAATAGGCTTTTAGATCATTTGGAGAAAACAGACTATCAAGGTTTTGGTAAAGACAAGAATGCTTTCAGGCCATCAGAAATTCTTTTAGGAAGAGAATTCAAATAGGAAGTCAAAAGTTCTCTGGTGGAATAAAATGGTTGTACTTTTCAGATCATAATCTTTAACCAGTTTTGCTCAGGTGTGCACACCAGACATTTATTGATGTGTACAACACTATGCAGTTCATAAAAAATGGTAGGAAGAAACTTAACGTTGTGCCAGGCTTAATTCATATGGGCGGCATCAAAGCCAACCATACTCAGAATAGACTCACTGAAATACCACTACTCCAAATATGATTTGGCTATTTTATTTTCACCTGTGCTAGTGACAGTGGGTTTGCATGATGCAAATTCCTGTTTTAATTAAGACATTTTTGTCAAAGAAACATATATTTCTCACAAACACAAAACATATAAACATTGCATATAAACATTGCATTGTGGTTCCAGTTTAAAAGCATTAAGGATCTTTCATATTTACTTATACTTTCTGTACGTACCCACATAGCAAAATTTGACAACTACAACAAAGGCAGGGAATAACTTGCGAACATCCATATTGCTTTAATTGAGTTTCCTGTATTTGTTGTTTTCAAAGAGGTCTGAACTTTTCCCAACCATTCAACCATTTCCCTCCAAAACTGGTTCCGAAGGGTAACAATCAAAGTGCTCCGTAATATTCATGCCATATGGTCAGCCTCTTTGGTTACTGTGAATTTTCTCTCTTCCCCCTTCTTCCAATTCAGATTGCCAGTTTAATCTGATGAAATCTCAAGGGTTCACTCTAGTCCTACTATGAATGCAGCACCTGGCATGAAGGAATCATAAAAGGCATTGCAGAACCCCATCTTTTCCCATCTGCTGTTAATGTGGAATAAGATGCTTGTCCGTCCTTGCATATCACTGTCCCATCCACCTGCCCCCATCTTCTTGGTCAAGAAACATTAATCTCTCATTCCCTGTAACACCCTACCTAGCATGGTGGTCATGCACACACACTAAGTGAGGAAGAACAGGAGAACTGTGTTCTGTTATGCTGTGTGAGGAACACGCTTCATGAAAGTGCTGTTATTTGCAGAACTGGGTTGAACTCTAATGACACAAAAGCTTCCCATGGACTCTGATGAACAAATGTAGGCCGAGTTATGTTCCAATTTCATAAAAGTGTGTGCGCATCTGTGGGGCAAATCTCAGAAGATGGTTCTGGGGTGCAAAATTCAGCTTTGCAAAAATCTCATCAAAACACACACAAAACAGCAAGTTTGCAGCCCTTTATGCTGACATGCTTGAAAGTTGTGGATAAATGCCTGCTTGAATCTTGCGGACCGAGAGTTCCAGTGGCTGAGGCAGGGCCATGGTGCCCTTCCTAACTTTGTGCCTCTCTCTAACAAAACCAGAATAAATTAGAGGCAGAACAGTAAATCATTTCAAATACGAACAAGAGAAATAATGAAATGAAACTCTCTCTGGCACAGAATTTGAACTGTCTCTGTACATATGTAAGGGAAACGTCCTCTTGAACCACATAATCTGCCATTCTAGTTTCAGGTAACCATTCACTTCAAGATGTATTGCCCTAAAATGGAGATGGGGAAGTTGTGATTCTCCACTATAGCAGGTGTTGGAATACAATTCTTATCAGTCCTAGCCAGCATAGCTAACTGTCAGGGGTAGTTCAACAACAGCCGGTGGGCCAAATTTTTCCCGCCCTTTCCCTTAAATATGTTTAATGTCTAAGACCTAAAACTGCTTCTAAGTAATTGTGCTGGTTATAGGCCATATTATGCACTTAAGACATGGCAATAAGTCCATGCATCCATACAAATCTACTTTGGAATAGATTCATAAATATATGCATGCAATGTGGTGATGCCAGGTTTGTGAGTGTGTGTTGTTTAGTGGAGTGGGAGGAAAGAGATTTGCTACAAGGCTGAAATGATCAAGGGAGAATAGCAGCTTTATAAGCATGGGTCTGCAATTTTTTGTAATGCAGGGAATTGGGGGTGTGATTTAAAAGGCCAAAGGAGCATGCAGGTAAGCTTCTCACAAGACCTTCTTCCTGTCCTCAGCTTGTTCCCTCAAGTGCCTTTCTCCCAACCAGTTTACTTCTGGTACTAAAAGCCAACTGGGAGAAAAGACCTGGAAAGATAAGCTACTAAGTAGAGTTTATCCCCCAATCCTTGTGTTTACAGTGAATGGATGGACCCACATTAAAAAGACATGCATCTCCTACCATGAGAAAGTTAAGAGTGAAGGTGAAAATGACTTTGTTTTCATTCTACCGCATCTCCATGTTTTTGTTCAGAGATTGAGCACCTCCCTCCTCATTTGGTCAGCAATTCTGACACAGGAAGGCTTGCTCAATTTGAGTTCTATTCAGAGCACTAGGCCTGGAACATAGTGAAATCCTGCATTCGATATATGTGAAAGACTGCCTAATGGTTTGCCAAATTTTAAAAATTGGAACATGCTTCTGCTACCTCCCAGATGGCAATGTACCCCTAAAGACTAAAAATGGAGCTTTTCTTTTGGATGTTAATACTCATATGCAAAAAAAACCCAACAGTCTGGGGCGAAAAAACCTAGTATATACCTTCTCTAAAACATTCTTTATAATTTCCCCAAAATTAGATCATAGTACTTTCAGCTGAAGCTGCCTCATTTAACACACACACAAAATCAAAGTAAAAAGCCTCTTTAGATTACTGTATTCATATATTCACATCCATTGTTACACTTGAAGATACCAGTTTCTTATTTCCCTATCAGCACTGTATGATCTGCAGCAAAGATTATGGCTTCATAGATTATTTTAAAACCTGAGATCAAAATAGTTTCTTCAAAAAAATTCATTTTTTAGTTCTCTAAAGAGAGCTGTATTTTATTTAAATAATTTATAATATTTCATTGGTCTAGTAGACATTTAGAAAGCAAGTTTATTATGATTCCAGAACACATTTGTCAGCTAAATTGCTTGGATTTCATAGGACTGTAATTTAAGATTCTATGGGGGAAAGCTTTGCTATAATTTAACCTTCCTTTATCCATTAAAAAGTGTGAGGGAACGTCACATATCAGTTAAAATCTTAGTATTTTGTACTGTCATCTTTTAAAAATTTAAAAATTCCTTCAATAGTTTCTTCATTTCTAAATTAAAACAGCAGCTGCACAGGGTGTGCTGTGAGCATTGTCTCACTGCTTAATGGACAGTAGAAGGGGAAAATGATAATCTAATGAAATACTAAATCTGGAATAGTTAAAACAGAGGATTTCAAGTTGAAAACACATGTCTCTTTGTGAACGTATACCACTTCTTCACACAGCTATCCAACCGGAATAAAACATCAATAGCTTCCCTATCACATAGTCTTATGAGGCACGGTGGTTTTAAATATCTGTGTTCTTCTGTAGAAAAAAAAATTTGACAATTGGGCAGAGGAGTTAATTAGCATCTTATGTGATGTAAGGGAAAAGAAGCAGGCAACAGATGATGATATAAAAAGAAAAATTGTGCATTGTCCACTCTCACCTTTCTGAAAGGTGTTTTTTCCCCTAATAGCGAAGGGGAAATTAATGTGGGCAAATTCAATTATTCGGTATATGGGCCAAGAAGGGGAGATGTGGAGTTGCACACTAACCATGTGCCTTTCAAAGCTTTATTGGGAAAGGGCATCCCACTCTTACCCGTCACAAACTTTAATGAGGGTCCTCAAGTTGCCTGGCAGTTTACAGAGGAGTCCACCATGGATCCAGGAGGCCCCTATGCAACCAAGCTACTATGACCACTTCCAACTTCTTTCTGGCAGTGAGGACTACAAACACAAATACATAAAACACAGGAGCTGACCCTCCATGCATACAGAAGAGGAACAACCCATGCATGAGAAGTGGCCTAGGGTAAATGAATGTCCCGACAGGAAGTGCAGACGGTCTGTCACTGTAGTGCTGTTTAAGTATGGAATTAACATGTTGCAGGGAGAAGAAATCCATTCTGCCTCTGAATGAGATTTGGGTACAAATGAAAGAGAACACTGTCACACCAGAGGTCATTTGCTTGTTTGAAGGGCTCCACATTCTCTCCGATGTGCATAGGTATGAGCACTGAGTCATCCTGTCTTCTTGTTCTGTAGTAGTACAATGTACTGTGCCTTGTTATAAGCAGCTTCCTGTCTCTGACACTTTTCCAAAATTTCAACAAAATTGCACAGGGTAAAGAGGCAAAACGTGGAAGAAAACTATGTAAAGAGAGTTAAGTGCACAAGAGTAGTGCACAAGAGGGGTATTTCAAATGACTAGTGCGCCTTTATTCTGGTGAAGAAGAATCATCTTCATCCTCATCTTCGTCATTGAAGGAACAGGGGGTTTCACCACGTGACTCTGAGTAGTGTGATGTTGCACTGCTGGACTGTTGGCTGCTGGGAGCCAGCAGCTGGCCTGTTGCTAAGGCCACTTCAGAATCTAGACACAACCCTGGATTTCCACTATTAAAGAAGCAAAAAAATCTGCTTGAGAGAACTGCCTCCTATTTAACAACTTGATACTTAAAACTGCATTCCTCTAAGCTGTACTGTTGCAGGTTTGGTTAACACATGCAGGTATGCATCTCAACATTAGAATCAATCTCAGTGTTGCATGTGTGATTAAGACATTATGGATTTGTTTAGTTTCTACAGACAGAACTTTCAAACAGAATACTAGTATGCTAACCTAATCTAATGTTGTGCCATTGTTAATTCTTGTTGCCAGAAGCCTTGATGCAATCTGAAGTCTACAGCATATAAAGGGCCTCATCTGAACACAGGCTACCTCCTCCCAAATTCTGGCATAATACTCTCCTCACCAGATGCATACTCAGTGTTGCATTGGCCAAGATCCCTCCCACTCCTTCAGGTCTGTTTACCATACAGCCTGATAAAGAGTTCTAGAGAATTAGAAAGCTTGTGCACTGTTTTGTGGTATTTTGATTGGTCTAATAAAGGCTATCAAATCATGAGTAAATCAACCAAGGAGAAAGTGATGTCCATGCATATGTGAGCAAATCCTTCATAAAATAGGATCTGTGGCTTTAAATAAGTAATTTCACTTTTTCCAGTCATCCTAATCTAGAACCCTACTTAATCTTAAACCCATGAACACATTAATCTTAAACCCCAATCACAGTTCAGCGATTACTTCAGAAATGTATATAGCAAAAGGTGATCAACAGAGATGTAACAAAAATCAGGGTGTCTTGACTTGAAGAGCATCAACCCAGTATCTGCTTGGGAGAATTTAACAAGAAATAAAGGCTCAGGGCTCACTTTTCCCAGAAGGCAATTGTAGTTTCTTAATAACATAAAAAGAAGCCATCCATTCAACATTTACTTAGGTAAAAGGTAAAAGGACCCCTGACAGTTATGTCCAGTTGCGGATGACTCTGGGGTTGCGGCGCTCATCTCGCTTTACTGGCCAAGGGAGCCGGTGTACAGCTTCCGGGTCATGTGGCCAGCATGACTAAGCCACTTCTGGCGAACCAGAGCAGTGCACAGAAACGCCGTTTACCTTCCTGCCAGAGTGGTACCTATTTATCTACTTGCACTTTGACGTGCTTTCGAAGTGCTAGGTTGGCAGGAGCAGGGACTGAGCAATGGGAGCTCACCCCGTCACAGGGATTTGAACCGCCGACTTTCTGATTGGCAAGCCCTAGGCTCTGTGGTTCAGACCACAGCGCCACATGCATCCCGCTTACTTACCTTGACTTAAAAAGAGCAGTATTCCCAGCTGTGGCCAAAGCAGAACCTGCTTGAGCTGAATTTAAAACTAGCCCCTGGTTCAAGCAGTAAATTCCTGTAGACATATCTAAAAGAAAGCATTTAGTCAATTACAACTCAACACATAACATGTATGTGGAGTAAACATGCAACAACAAATGGTCAATACTTTTCCTGTACAGGAACATACTTTTTTATTCTCTTGAGGCATGCCCATGCACCAAGCTACATGTCTGGAATCCTGAAAATTTCACCTTTTAGTCTATTCTGCAGTCATTGAACTGATTCCACCAAGCCTTTTGAAGTTGAAGGGATACATGTGGCTCAGTCTCTTCCCTCACACCATCTAATCCCTTTCTCATGTTGTGTGAGAGAGTTTAGGGACTGGCAATGGGAGCAGAGACATACATGTCTATTTTCTGTAAAGTACTTGGTATGTTACCAGTATGAAACACATATATAAACACAAGGGCAATATGTATTAAAATGTCTCAGAAAAAACAGTATTTGAGGGGGTAAAGTAAGTAATTAGCTATACGTTATATAAAAAGCTAGTTGATATTTTGTGGTCTATTTCTAGTAAGAATTGGCACCAGCTTCTCTCTGTTATGGCCAAGTAGGAATGCTTGAATCTTGCAAACAGGAGTTTGATGATCTGAGTTTATTGCACACCTATTTTCCCCTGGCTTTCTGTTCTGTTTCCCATGTTATCATATTAGTGGTGTGTCCCACATGCTAGGCAATTTTTTTTGGGGGGGGGTATCTTTAAGCCTATCAAAAATATATGCAAGTTAGCTTTCTAGATTGATAGTTCTTGCATGGTAAAACAAACTTCAACCTGAAAAGGCTGAATCATTCAGAGCATTTTAGAGAACAAAATGTTGACTGATCAACTTAAAAATACAATAAGCTGGGTGACTATTTGAGTTAATGCCTCCCCTAATTATCTAAGGAAAATCCCTTTAAATGCAAAATGACATCATAGATCTAGTGTAGCAAATTATCTGGAGAGTCTTTGAAGTGCCAGCACAATGGATTATTTGCATGGGTCTGGTGTACTTTGGCTGTTCCAACAAGAGGGCAAGTTAATCTTTCAGGTACACTGGTAAAATGGTACCAGTGGTAAATTAAAGCTGGCATTATTTTTAGCTCAGGAAATTTTAAAGCAAGACAAGGCCCTCTATACACTCAGACAGATGGAACTAAGAGATTATCTTAGCTTGTTCACTCATTAACCCTTTCTAGATAGTACAGTGAAGATAGGAGAAATACAATAGAGGCAAGTTCAACTATCCAACATTCAACTTCTCAAGTTTATTCAGCATCCATGAGGAAATAAAAGTGCTCAATTGAAGTATTTATACCCTTGAATATAGAGATCCAGATAATGAAATCATTGCAATATTACTGCTCTACTTAAGGGATTTTGGTATAAGCAAACTCTACAACATCCAATTTTTCCATGTTCAATTTGGTGCTTTAGTTTAAACAATACAATAGCTCATTGACTGTCAGAATAAAGTTGCCATTTGGGATACTGGAAATCCTGTTTAGGTGTGATCAAAGTTGGAAGCTTGCTTCTCTATCTATGTTCAAAGATGCAAGACCTAGAGGCTCAGAACATCATCAAGAACAGGATATCATTAGCGAATAACTTTTAAAGAGGAATGCACACAACACCATTTTTTGTTATTAATGAGCCATAAGAATATGAACGTAAATGCTTATTTTAAACATTTTACTACCTTGCAGTCCTTAAAAGAAAGGATTATGTTTAACAAAACAAGTAGAGGCTGCTTTGCAATCCTCTCCCTGAAAATTTGTACAACACACATTTAAATCAGCTACTTTGTTTGTACAGGCCTCTGGTTTCTGTAACTATGCAGATTAGACAGATCTAGCCACAACTTTACATTGCGTAATTATGTTATGATTAAGAGAACAGATAGGAATCCTTTGAAATAGAAGTTTGCATAGGGAACGATAAAAAAAATCCCCATATTGCTCCTGGTTCATAAGGACAATCAGAAGGCCTAAGAAATATTGAAACTATCATTAAATACAAAGACAAAACACAAGATTTGCAGCTTTAAAATATGTTTTGTGTTACTCTAAAAAATTATGCATGTGTTAGTTTAAAAAAGGTGGTTATATACACATAAACAAGGAAAATTTCTCTGGGGACACAATGGGTTGGGATTCACCTAGCCAATCTCATCAGTGGAAGCCATTTGCACAATGGGGTTTTCTCCCACTCTCCTCCCAACAAGCTGCAAAATTCGGCTTAGGTGGGTTTCGAGGAAAACCCCAGAACAGCATGCAGGGGGAGGAGAGCAGCTTCCAAGAGTAGCTCACATATACTCACATTACTCCCTCTGTGCTGTACAGTCCTCCTTTCAAAGAAGGAAAGCCTGTCACTTTCAGAGTGATGAGCACCAGGCACCTTTTTGGCAGCAACCTATTTTGTGTTTAAAGAAGGCTTGGTGACCACAATAATATTCCTTATTTGGTGTGCCTGCTGCCCCTTAGCAAAGCAAATAGTCTGGGGCAGTGAAAATTGTAGTTCAACAGTATCTTGAGGGCATCAGATTGGAGAAGGCTGGTTTAAAGTATAACATAATCTGCTCTACCTATGTCACAAATGGTTTAAAGTGGTTCTTTAGCTTATCTATTTTGTGACTGTGTGTAGCAAGCCACTTCAAATATCGTTCCACTAAGAGAGATTCTGTAGCCAGAATCAGCCCCTTGATCGTCAATACATTTGCTAGATACCTTTACTGAAACTGTGCAGCATACATTTTCACCGGACTTTAAAAATATGTAGACACTCCCTTAGTTTTAAATAGCAGGGTGACAGCAGGAATTATTAATGGCACTACTTTGAATAGTACACCATTCAAGCACTTTGGTTTATTTACAAGTTCTGGAATCTCTAGTTGCAGATGACTACTTTTAAACCTGTGATTTAGTTTGTACAATACTGCCAACTTTCATAAATCACTCAGTATTGCCATCCTCATGCAGTCTGACATCATTAGAAATTCTTCACAATGGTGAGGATTTGCATTTAATCAGCAACATGCAAAAACCACAGCCTTACCTGTGACATAGCTTTCTAAAGCTTTAGGCACTAGTGATTTAGCAGCTCTTAGGTCTGCCGATGAGCATTTGCCTGTCTCTAGGCCAAGTGACATTCCCATTTGCTTTAATACTTCAGTGTCATCATGGATCTCAAAAGTGCTATCAAAATTAAAAAGGTATTCAAATCTGTAAGAGGGGAAAAATGAGTGAGATTTCCTAGTACAGCTTAGATGCATTTTCTAAATTATATGTTAATAAGTGCCCAAATACAATTACACTTGCAGGATTACTTCATGAGTCAAAGCTATATTTAAAACATAACTAGGTACAGAAAGTGCTTCTGATTGCATCTGGTCAACTGCCATCTCAGCAGGGTACAAATTATTATATTTCCCCAATTAAAAACACTTTTTCCATGTGAGGCAATAGGAGTCCATAAACTTTTCCCCCTCATTAAACAGATTCAAAGTTGAGGGGAAATCTTGCTTAAGCCAAAATCTTTTCTTGTACTAAACCAAGTGGATTTTAAAGGTCATCTACAGACTCCTCACTCAAATTCAGTGCCCCCCTTCCTGCCCACCAAATGCATTTTAAGTTTATTTCATCCCTACTTAGGTCCTTTAGCCGTATAAAATTGGTAAAAATAACTTATAGGACAGCTTATAATTGCTATTAGAGAAGCTGTTCCAGAAACAAGAAATTTTGTTGTTAGCCAGCTTTATTATGAAAGTTTTTATAACACAAATGTGAATATAAAACCAGGCGTCAACAATTCTGCTTACCACAGTAAGTGTGGTGGTGCCTTCTGGCCAGAATGACCAACAGCCAAAAACAAAGTGAAAGGGGAAAATGTACTATTTTTTAAAAATTAAAAATCTTTATTTCAAAAATAATCACAAATACCAATATACTGATAACAACATCTTAGCAGATCAAATCCTATTCAATATCAAAAGCGTTTCAACACAGAGGTCTTCCTCATCAGGCGGACCGAACGTAAAAAACTCAACATGAATTGGGAGAGAAATGGGTAAAATCTGATGGCAAATTGATTTTTTTTTTATGTAGAAAAAACGTTTCTTAGGCTTACTACAAAGCACTCAACACTACAGCATGTACTTTCATATCACACTCACTTGTCAGGAGAGATGCTGCAATCTATGACGGTACTTTTGCTTGTGTTTATTACTAGAAAAGGCAGTTGTATTGTAGAATTTAAAGCTGGAGCACCCTGAGTCTGTTGTTCGTTTTGTTGATTTCTTTGTACCAAATTTTTGAAAGCAATTTGCTGTAGAAGGAGATGAAAATTATCAAATTTCAAAACACATAACAAAACCTGTCCTAGATTATTGTGTCAGAAAATGAGAATTGTTTTAGTATTAGATGAAGCATTGAGAAGCTTAAATTTTAGTATTACTGCAGATTTTGATAAACAAATGTAGGTTGAATCAGAAAATGTCACTGATTTTCTGTGATGCTAGACAGGGAATGACTTCTGTGTTCATACTGGTTTGTCACAGATTCCTTTGAACATTTATTTGCTGTATTAGGAGACAGGCTGCTTTTCAAAAGGCAAACTTATTTTAGTTTACAGCTGAAGGAAACATTGAAGTATGCACTCTGCTAGTTTAAGAATGCTTATTTATATGTATATGTATATTTTAAAACCACACCACTTAACACTAGTAAACAACATGCAGTGCATTCAACAAAGTTTTACTCAGAGTAGACTGACTGAATTTAATGAACATGACTAAGTTAGGTCCATTAATTTCAACAAGCCTACTGTGAGTTAGCTGAACATCCCCCCAATGGATTTAAGTGATATCATACATTTGAAAAATATACCTGAAGTATAAGTTCTTGCAGCTGAGCTCTCTTCTCTTTTATACGTTCTATACGCCGTTGTTTCTCTATCTTAAATATGAATATGAAAAGAAAGATACAAAACAGTAGATAAATACACAGAAGTGTCTTTTCCTCTGGGCCAAGGTGAAACTGCTTCATGACTGTTTTAGGGAACCTGAATCGCAGCATATAGGACATATATTGTAAAATCGTCAGATGCACTTCAGATGCCATCAGAACCTTTCATCTTGCATCATCAAGTAGGGAAGTCAGCAAAGTTTAAGTTAAAAATGAGACAATACTTTAACATGGGGCAGCTAACCAGAACACTGCAATTCTGATTTGGACTTAGGTATAAAAACTATTATATTTTGAAGTTACCGTTTATTGTTTAGTTCCCTTTTAAAGCTGCCCTAAAACAAATATTCCAGGACAGTTTACAGTCTATTTCTTAAGACTAAGATTTTATTATACATTTATAAAAACAGTATGTAAAGATTAATAAACTTCTACATTTTTTGGTTGGTGTGGGGCCCACACAGATAGCACTCACACTCATAATTTATATAGAACCACTCTATTTAAAGTAGAATTCATGTGTCTCCATTTTATACACAGAAAATACAATGTTAGCCAATATAAATTTTCCACCCCTCACTCACCTCAAGGTTTTGACATTCTTGAGCAGAGTTTGTAGGAAGACCTATCCATTTGATTTCTTTTTTCTCCTTTGAAATAATGTTCATCGCCATCAATACATTGAGGGCATCATAAACTCTCCGTCTAATATTCTTCTGATCATAAACCTGTTTAAAATGCACTACTGTTAAATATATCATCAGCTCACTACAGGTATGAAAAACAGTATTAAATCATTTTAAAATGCATATAAAGGTTTCACTGCAGGCAGGACATTAATGTGAACACTATAACTAATATTTACGGACCAAGATTGTAGAAAACCAAGACATACACAATATCAAACCAGTGGTGGTTCTCCTTCCCAATCACATACATATCTCATATTCTTCCACAGGAATGTGGAAAAGGCATATATAAATTAATGTGAACATTGTCTCTAAGTATTTACATGCTCAGAAGTAACTGCATAATTGACAAAGTATACAAAATTTGTATATTTCTCCCTACAACTAGGTAGGAAAAATATCATGCAAAAAGTTGCCTTGATGATATCCAAAGCTTGAACAGGGGCCAAGAGAGGTCCAATTTATTACCTAATTAGCCGTGAGAACAACATTTGCAAGTTTGATTACAGAATCATTAGAGTACTGAATCTTTGAAAATGCCACATGTTATAAGCATGTATTTTTTTATTAAAAACATATGGCAACATTTGAACAGATTGAAAGGGCAATAAAACATATGTTTTAATCTATAGATTGCTAGACTAAACCATGAAAAATTGAGAAAGCTAACACATGTCAACTGATGCTGAATATTAAAGCAGTTTAAATACGTCCAAGCTCTGTGACTGCTGCATTCTTCCCCTTTCTATATCTGCCTCCTGCTCATACTTTCCTAATTTGGGCTCAGAGTAAGCACTGCTGGCAGCAGAAGATTCCAAAGGGTGGCTACATCTCCTGCCACCTCACTGCCACCTGCATCATCACTCCCCGTACAATCATGTCTCCTCCGGCTCACAGGTGTTGCAGAGCTGCAGCCACTCTGCTGCTTGAACCTGGCAGGACAATCATGGATGGCGAGGGGAGCGCTCCTCTACTCGCCCCTTGGACCATGAGATTTCACAATCGCAATTTCCTAATGTTAAGATTTCACAACAGCAGCCTGCAAAAATGTTTTATAGTGCTGAAAAGTGATCTACCCATTTCAGTCCTTCATTGAAGGTGATGCCTGCATCTTAGCAAAAACATCACTCTTATAGCAAACTGAGGCAGCTGAGTGCCTATAAGTTTAAAGCTAAAATAGGACTGCTCCAAAATAAGGGAATGGTTCCCATCTACTTCGAAGAGTAGCAAGATCTGCAAAAGTATACAAGTTTGTAAATTCATGGGGCAGGTGTAGGAGAGAGAGAGCAGGGATTTAAAAGCTGAAAATGGGCTAACAAGCACATGTGAGGTCCCAGGGCTTACAGAATGTTGACAGCAATTGAGTCAGAGAGAGACAGACAGACAGCACTAAAGGAAACTGAAGCCGGACAGACTGTACAAGTTTATTATGTCAATCTATGACTGAAAATAGCTGAGGCATAGATTGGTAAGTGTTTCAGCAAAAGTGGGGTAGGGAAGAAAATTGAGGGTGGGGTGGAAAGAGCATTGGTCTCAAGCCCTTAATAGTTTACACATAATATTTTAATTTGATTTTAGAGGAACATGTGGGTTGAAAAATATTAGATGTGTATGAATGTTACTTTCTACTTACTGAATCTGTAGCTAAGTGGCCATTAGAGTTTGTAAAATCCGATACCAGCTCATCTGCAACTTCATTATAAGATGTTGTTCCTTTATGCTGGACCTTTTCACATACTTTCATTGAAAAATGTCTCAAACCCTTTCCATTTTTATCTCCTTTTCTGCTTCTTTTACTGTGATGAAGAAAAATTCAAATCTTAAGTTTGACAACAAAGACCAATCACAGATTTTTCATGCTGAGCACTATCTGTTTGCTGGAAGGTTCAGTATCATTTGGGAGAATATGATAAATAATTTATAATGCTAGAATCAGCCATGCAATTTTAATTTTATTCTCTTTCTTGCAAGATACTGCTTTGTGCTTACGTTATGAATGTGTTCTTTGCAAAGATTAAACAGTACATTAAACCATCTAGCTAGTTTACTAGAATTTTGGAAGTGCAGAAGAACCTACTCCGAAATGTAATCATTTTCAAACCAAAAAACCAGCAGCAAATCAAATAATTTGCTCCAATGCATTTCAAGCTCATAATGTTTTTCTTCTGGGGAAATGATTCTATGTTTTTGGGAAATTCTACAATGGTATACTTGCTTACAACTCACATATAATAGAATCAAATGGTGTATTTGCCATTTTTTACTTGCGGTGGCAAAGAAAACATTGTGGGGTCAGATCAAAAGTACATATAGTTCAGTACTTTGCTCCCGTTAGTAACTAGCTAGACTGTGAAGCCCACAGGCAGAGCATGAGGTCAGTAGCCTACCACTACTGTCTAGCCCCCATCCCCACCCCAGCAGCCAGTATTCAGTGCAATACTGCCCCTGCATATGAAGTTTCCATATAGTCACATAGGCTCAGGCAGAGGTTTGGTAGACTTGCTGGTAGAGATGGTGGGAACTGAACCTGGGACCTTTTGACATGAAAAGCATATGCTCTACTATGACTCTAACATATTTTTTTTACCGTCACTAACTTCACTTTCACTTTCTATATACAAGTAGTAAAATTCAGTTGCTATAAAATCTTACAAGTGTAGCCCTGTAGTGATTGATAAAGCGCTGAAGTAAGTTTTCCAGAATCGTGCCTGCAGAAAAGCACATGGCGATTTAACTAGATTTTTCTCACCAGAAGTCAATGATAGATCTTATCACCTCTACAAAACTGCATTTCCAAATATTTTGCAAGTTATATAAACAACCGGACAGTTATTAGTTTGAGCCAGACAATCTGTTAGAATAGGTGTGCAAGTACAACAAAGGACAATATTATTTGTTCTATTACAGTAAACTGAACTATTTCAGGGAGATGGAAAGACACCAACAATTAAAAATGAAATCTTGCTAACAAGTTCAAAAGTCAGCATATTCAGGATGCAGCAGTGATACAAACCTTTCCGAAAAATCTGATTCCATAAAGTCTCGAGTTCGTTTTCTATCCCTGTAAACATTAAAAAACAGCACATATCAAAATATGGATTTTAGGCTGTACTAATGTTTCATAGCACAAGTTATACCTATTCTAAATATTTTAAGTACTTGCTTTATTCATTTTTAAAGCTAGTCAAATATATTGAGCATAATTTGTAATAATTGTAATTGCCCCTAGGGGAATGCAACTTGACTAAACCTAAATCCAATTAAAACTTAAATAAATTGGAATTTATTTGTACATTGATTGTTTCAAATTATTCAGTGTACACCACTAAGCGATTCCTTGGTTAAACAGTTATTTTTATAGATGAATTTATAGAAATAAAACCAATGGGTGAGATTCAGTTGTAAGAGTTTTGCTGGGACGAGAAATGTTGTTTCTGTTCAACTTCATTCCCTGATCACCTTCCTGAGCTCTAGCTGGGGAACCTGAAACCTTGCTGGGGAATGGGGGCTGATCAGCAGGCCTTCCTGGACATACTAAATGAGCATCTCATTAGAAAAATGGGCAATAACTTCTCCCTAGGGAAGAAGGCCAATGGAAGAGAAATTTTGATAGTCCCAAGAGTTCCTAAGAAAGGAACCCTGGTAGAAGAACTGGATGATAAAACAGCTGGAGAATTATTTCTGCTCCCTTTTGTGGTGCTGGTGCCTGGAGTAGCTCTAGAACAGCTATTGCCCTTTTCTGACTTTTGCAGAACTCTTGTAGGGACCTGGGCAGGAACAAACTGGCCACATCAGTTCTCAAACTGGTCATAACACTCTCTGCCCTAGTTCTCTCTTAAAGCCAATTTTTAAGAGGATATGTGATTTCATTCACATTGTTATATGCTCATACAGTGGTACCTCGGGTTACATACGCTTCAGGTTACAGACTCCGCTAACCCAGAAATAGTACTTCGGGTTAAGAACTTTGCTTCAGGATGAGAATAGAAATCGCGCGGTGGCAGCAGTGAGGGGGGCCCCATTAGCTAAAGTGGTGCTTCAGGTTAAGAACAGTTTGAGGTTAAGAACGGACCTCCGGAACAAATTAAGTACGTAACCAGAGGTACCACTGTATAAACGTTTCTGTTTCTTATTGTGTTTGTTGCATTCCGATTATATGTAGTAGTTCCTCAATTTAAAAAAAATAATGAGATGAAACAACCAGGTCCTCAGTCCATGCAATGAACTGTGAAAGTGGTTGATCCTCAAACAAAACTCAAGAAAAGCCTGAGCGGTGAAGATTGCACCATTTTCCTCTGCTGGTTGCCTGCTCAAGACCTGGGCAGACTGCACCACATTAGCAGCTGTTTCTCCTGCTGCTTTTCCTGTTTTCATCTTTGCAGTGCCTATATAGCTAAGGTGGGTCTTGGCAGTGCTTCTCCTCCCAACATGCTTTCCTTGTCCTGCCCCTAGAGCAAGGGAGTTATTCAAACAAGCAGACACATGCACTCTGCTTGCTTATCCTCCACAACCAGCCCAAAGGAAGAAGTTCATATACAGAGCAGCAGTAGCAGGAGACTGGCTCCAACTATCAGAAACCATCCCACATCTTTGACTGGAAGGCGCTGTGGGTAAATGGGCGTTAGGTAGTTAGGTAGCCTGTTCTGGATGGGGTTGCACTGCCTCTAGTTTGCTACCAAGCCAGGTTAAAGCACCTGTCATTAATGTATGGAGCTTTAAGCAACTTGGGAACCATTTACCTGAGAGAACGTTTCCTCTTATATATAGACCTATCCGATTACTAAGACCTTTAGAAGAGGCCCTGCTAGCTGTGCCATAAGCTAGAGAACTCAACTGTGTGGCAACAAAGAAATGGGCCTTCTCATGATTACTATTTTACTATGTTTAGAGAAGTTTTTAATGTTTGATGTTTTATCGTGTTTTAAATATTCTGTTGGGAGCTGCCCAGAGATGGACAGGGTAAAAATATATTATTATTATTTCACAGAAACATTTGGATACAATCACTATAAGGAGGAAGGAAAGGGCACACTGGGGGAGGTGGTGTTTGTCTGTGGAAGAGGACATACAATTTGATAAGCTAGAAATCACAGAAGAGGAAGGCTTCTCTACCGAATCATTGTGGGTGAAGATAGTATAGATGCAAATATTGTTGAAGCAATTGGGAACAGTGATCCTATTCAATATATATATGTAAATGGACAATTGCTAAGAAAATCCAACATGGCCACATTTGATAATGAGGGGATTGGTAAAAAGAAAAAGAAAAATATATATTGCATACCACTCTGTGATCCTCGGATGAAAGGTGGTATAGAAAATTTGTTGTTAACATAATTATCAAGTTGAAAAAGAAAGTCAAGAGGGTCGGATTTCTCCAAAATCCCTGTGAGTTGTTTAAAACCACAAAATTTGATATCACAGATCAAGAAAAGGTATGACCAGGGCTAATAGGGTGCCTGTGCCATTAACGAGCAGCATAAAAGAAGCCATTAGAGACAAGAAAACTTAACTTTAGAAAATGGGTCTTGTTGAAATGTGGAAATGAACAGGAACACAAATTTTGGCAAAATAAATACAAGCAAACAATAAGGAATGCCGAAAGATAATTAAGGAGCACATTGCTAAAAAAATGAAGACCACCAATCAAGAAATATTTAAATACATTAGTATCAGGAGACCAGCTAGGAAGGCAGTTGGATCTTTGGATGACAATAGAGTTAAAGGTGTTTGGAAGTAGGATAAGGAGGTTGTGGAGAGAATAAATGAATGACATGCATCTATCTTCACAGTGGAAGATATAGGGCAGATCCCTGTGCCGAAATTAACTTTCACAGTGTGAGGAACTGCAGCAAATAGTGGAGACAAAAGACAAAGTTTGAGGTATTATTGACAAAATTTTTAAAAATGACAGGTTGCCAGGTCTTGATGGCTGCCACCCAAGAGTTCTTAAAGAACTCAAATGTGAAATCACTGATCTGCTAACAAAAAGCCAGAGAAAAGAATTGTCAAATACAAAATTACCAAGCATAGTGGAACCAGTAGGGCTTCTATAAGGGTAAGTCCTGTCTCTCTAACCTGTAATTTTTTTTAAGAGTGTCAACAGGCATATGATAGAGGTGATCCAGCTGACATGTATTTGGACTTTTAAAAAGCTTTTGATCTTGGATAACTTAGACAAACAAAAGCAGATGGTGTTACAGCAACCATATCTCTAGTTACCAAAAATTAAGACTATCTCTAGCACCATATAGATCTTACAAGCTTCTAGAAAGAGTGAAAATAGATAAAGCAACTCAGCAAAATTCACCATAAACCAATCCCAGCTGCTAAATTCAAAGTGTTCAACCCTTCCAATTTCTTTATATATATTATCAGCATGAAACCAAAATCTTTGCCATTCTAATGAACACTGAATATTTAAAATGTTTTAAATAGCACAGCTTCAAAACGGCTCAGAATAGCTGCATAGTAAGGCCCAAAGTACCTCTTAACTTCTTGATGCAGAGCAAAACTCTATGAAACAGCAGCCCATTTTGATGCTCACCAATGGAACTTACACTGGCAAACTAGATTTTAATAGAATAGCCTTTTCTTAGCCCTACTTTCAGATTGGCATACTTCTCTAATATGTAAGTGTGATGCTATACATCCAACAGAAATTTAAGGAAGGAGTAAGGACTTGTTTTAATTGCGCAAATAGTCTCCATTATTTCTATCATCCCATATATAAATTATGTAACTTAATGAACCTTGACCAAAGTCAAGCGGCTACATGTTTGCATACAAAAGTCAAAAGGTGCATTAAGTAGAATTCCTAACTTATGAAGAAAACATGGAACTCAGAATGAACATGCAAGAACAGATTATTTACCCTGGAACCCAGCCAGTGGCTTCAGTTATATGCATCTGTGTGACCATGGCTGATGCTGTGGTGTAGGGACACCCAATGAGAACACTTCCCGAATTGGTCAGTCTTTGTGGTGTGCTTATAATCTATGGAAATTAGAGAAAGAACAAATTAAACTCTGCAAAGTAAACCTGAACACAGAAACAGTAAAATACATCTTATATGGAGTTTAAACCGAATACAGTGGTACCTCAGGTTACAGGCGCTTCAGGTTACAGACTCTGCTAACCCAGAAATAGTACCTCGGGTTAAGAACTTTGCTTCAGGATGAGAACAGAAATTGTGCTCTGGCGCCACAGCGGCAGCAGGCGGCCCATTAGCTAAAGTGGCACCTCAGGTTAAGAACAGTTTCAGGTTAAGAACGGACCTCCAGAACGAATTATATTCTTAACCTGAGGTACCCACTGTATCAGTATCTATCCTCAAAAATACACAATGAAAGTGTGGAAGTGTACAATTTTCAGAATTGGGACTGTGCTAAGGGATTAATGATGTTGGGATAAACTCCTAATATTTAGAATCAGAGTTGGAAAAATCATGCTGCAGGAATAAAGCCTCTCCAAGGCAATCTATTCCACTGTCAAACAGAACATACCAGCAAGAAGTTACTCCTAATTTTTAGCTTAAATCCTTTTGATACATTTGATTTGGGTACTGCCCTCTGTAAAACAAATTACAATATCATGCATGTGTGAGTCATTCAAATATTTGAAGATGGTCATTGTATCGCCTTTCAGTGTTTCCTCACAGGACACGGTCTCCAACTCTTTCACTTTTGTCACTCTCGTCTGGACATGTTCCAGTTTGTCATTATCCTTCCTAAACTGACATTTCAAGAATATAGAGTGGTACCATTACTTCCAATGACCTGGATGCTATATGTCTGTTGATGCAACCTAGAATTGCATTAGTCCTGTTAGCTGCTGCACTGCACTGCTGACATTTCATAGTTTAAACAGGAAGTCTACATTTTCCATGCATCTCTATTCCATATCAAATGGTCTATAAACACAGCATGACTTTTCAGTGTTGGCTACACCCTTAAGAAACTTTTGCAACAAGGTCAGCATGATGTCAGCCAGATGCTGTCCTATTGAGAGGCCACCTTCTCTTTGTTGAACTGCCAATCAAAACACACACAAATCCCTGATAGTAGAAGATGCTCTGTCCTATTGACTTGGGCAACTGAATTCTTCTTAGCCATAATATGGGTTGTAACAATATCTTTCTACTTCCCAAGAGTAAATGTTACAATAAATGTTGCCAAGATTATAATAAAAATATTAAGAATGCAGTTCTTATTCACTTTACAGTGAATTAAAAATATATTTTAAAAATTTGTTAGTAGAAGAGTGCTTTACTTGAGTAGAAGGAATAATTTAGCAAGATCGAATGTGGAGGTGGTGGAGCAGAATCCTACCATCAGGCCCTAACCCCAACACATGTTCAATTCAAAATCTGTACAGAGTTCAGGTCCTCCACACCTGGCCTGAAATAGCTAAGCAGGGTTAGGTAAGACAGGAAAGATAACAATTCACTTCCTTGCAATTTTTCTTAACGATGAAAACACAAAATTGTGTAATAACCTGATTTTTCTTTGTGAGCCTGTTCAAACAATGGTTGCCTCCTGGAGGCAAAGTATTGTCTAAACAAGCCAAATTTGAGAATGTAGAGTTCTTTCACATGAGTGTCATTCACAGCATTTATGGGGGGGAAATATGTATACTGATGGTTTAAGATAAGGAGATTAGATCATTCTGTATGGCAACATATTTTCAACTGAGAAAAACAAAGAATATAAAACCTCAAACGTAACAGAATTAGGTATGCATATAAACTAAACTACAAGTAACCATATGAAGCATATTTAGGGGACTGGCAGCATAAAAGTTTTTGTGGGGCCAGAGTTCAGCAGCAATCTTGAAAGATGAAAAATAAACAATATTCAGCGATATGCCATTAGGTCTCATCTGAGTATCATCCACTTAGTTATTAACCTTGACATAGGCCTGTACAAACTGGAATTCTAGGATCTAAAAGCTCTTCAGTTTGAGACAGTCAAGGCTTAACAAATTCACTAATGCACAAAACAGTATGAAACTTAGATGGTGCCCATCTTAACTTCCATGCCATGAAAGTAGTAGATATATTCTGGTCTAATGTTGTAATCATAATTCAAAGCAAATTTTTTAAGCAGCAAAACTCAAGCCTTCAAAGATTACACTTAAGTATTGTTAGTTTGGCAGATCCTCCATGCCAAATGTCATTCTAATAGGGAGTACGTCCATTTGATTTTAAGATGGCTAAACTTTTCAAGCTGAAACACAACATGCTTCAACTATGAAGCCACTTCTGCAGCTCTACAATACCATGCAGAGTTGCAAATGTACACACCCTGGTCTTACAGACACACATCTATGAATAGTTCAGAAATGAACATATTAACACACCCTTACACTGGTATACTATACAGCTGTTGTCACAAATCATGCCCCTTTAAACCATGGCTCAGAAGTGCTAATAATATTTTAACAAAAAATTATAGTGTTCATGCCTGCAAACAGCACACAAAGCTTTCCCATTTCAAGACAAAAATTATTGATTGAAATATTAAATATTTGGTATCACAGTACTAACTATACCATCACTACAGTCTGTGTCAAGCAATAGACTACAGACTAAGAATGCTACATTTTGTATTTTATTTGAATACAAGAATAGTGGTTAGTTTCTAGTTGCGGTATCTTTTAATTCTACTCTACTGCCATCTACTGTAAAAAATTTTAAAATGCAGACTATAGGGGTCATTGCTTGAAAGGGCTCACCCAAAAACCAGAACAAAAGTAGACAAAGCCATTTTGAACATTTTGAGCCAGGGAATGCCAGCTTACTATAAAACCAGTGCAGATGTAACACCCCAATCTTCTAACTGTGCTCAGAAGATTGGGAGCATGCCACTTACAAGCTCTCTTTCTCCCATGCTGGGCTATGATAATTTTAAATGAAAATAAGAGAGAAACTGGCACATGAGGAGAAGTATACAAGTCCTCTGTAACTCAATGAAACATACTATTGGTGCCCAAAAAGGGTAGAAACACCCCTTACATTTTGCTGCAGGCCTCAAAAATGACTGCACTAGGGAGAAGAGGAGGACTCCACAACTACTGGTGAGGGACTGAGATAAAAGAGAGGCAGAGGAGTCACAAAGCTGTACACATTATGTTGCAGGTCTCTCCCCTATCCCTGCACTAGTTTCCTCGAACAGAACAGTCATCAATAAAGCAGCAGCTTTTTCGTACTAATAGGATTCCCCAGATGCAAAATATATACCAAAACAGTCCAACAAGGACATCTTGAGTTTTTATGCTTACAAAATGGGGAGAGGGTAACAGAAGCAGAGGATGGAAGTCCGAGTCTTAGACTAATTCCAAGTTAGGAAAGTAGATAGAAACTAACCTACAGTCCTACATTGACGCACCAGATAGGGCAGACCTAGATAGTGGGTGGGGGGGAGTATCTCATCAACAAAAAATGTAGTCTTGGCTTTCAGTTTCCCAGGCAAATAAAAAAGAGTTGTGAAGATGGAAATCCAGCAGTGGTGTTGGGTAAAAGTAAAGGTAAAGGTACCCCTGCCCGTACGGGCCAGTCGTGTCCGACTCTAGGGTTGTGTGCCCATCTCACTTAAGAGGCCGGGGGCCAGCGCTGTCCGGAGACACTTCCGGGTCACGTGGTCAGCATGACAAAGCTGCTCTGGCGAACTGGCACCAGCGCAGTGCACGGAAACGCCGTTTACCTTCCCGCTATAAAGCGGTACCTATTTATCTACTTGCACTTAAGGGTGCTTTCCAACTGCTAGGTGGGCAGGAGCTGGGACTGAAAGATGGGAGCTCACCCCACCGCGGGGATTCGAACCACCGACCATGCGATCATGAAGCCCTAGGCGCTGAGGTTTTACCCACAGCGCCAGTGGGTGTTGGGGCTATCCATTAAATGGTACTGAGTGTCTCATGTTGTGTTAGTGGTAGATAGATCAGTTAATGTGGCAGCCCAGCATGTGACATCTGTGAAAAGGCAAATTCAATGTTACAGATCACTAGGAAAATGACTGAAAATAAGTCTATCAATGTCATATGATTTCATATTAATCTATGCCGTCAAACTACTTGAAATACTGTGTACAGTTCTGGGTGGCATGCCTCAAAAAGAATATTGTAGAACTAGAAATGGGCAACTAAGATGATCAAGGGCTGAAGCTAGACCCCTATCAAGAACTGCTATAAATAATGTCTGGGCCTTTTTAGTTAAAAAAATGGCATATAGGAGTGCCATTTTTGACATATGGGGGGTGACGTATTAGAAATGTGTAAGATTATGCGTGGTGTGCAGAAAGTGGATGGGGAAGTTTTTCTCCTTATCACATAAGACTAGAACACAGGGTCTTCCAATGAAGCTGACTAATGCAAGGTGCTTCAGAAGCCCAGCATATCTGGAGGGATGAGACCCTCTCCCTCCTCTCCAGAAATAGCAGTCTTTTGATACTGTACCAGAGTTCATAGTTCAATGCCAATAAATTTTCAGTTGAATATGTATTATTCAAAGTCAAAATAGCTGCAGCTACCTTCAAAGTTTCCTGTTATCGTGTAACATTTTAGGTTTTAAAACTTGCATTCAAGGTCACTAGTATAAAATTATATGATGAAGAAAGCAAGATGTATCTTTCAGCAGAACTAGAAACTTTGAATATGTAACATGAAAGAGTTATTTCCCCTCTGCTGCCCAGTAAGGGAACAACAATTAACAAACCAAACTTATTCAGTTCTGACATGGCCTCATGATTATTGGCTTGAGGTGGTGGTCTTTTACAATAGTGGTATTAGTGTTACAGAACACACACCTTGCTAAACACCAAGACACCCCATCTGTATTGGCATCCTGTATATTTTGAAATTGCACCTGTTTACAGCAGCATTTCCTTGCTATTTTGACCCAGGCCTTCTGTTTTAATGGGATTATTTTATTATGTATTTTAATTATGGATGTTTTTATTTTAATGCTGTGTGATTACATGTAAACAACTTAGAAGCCTATTTTGGCATTGATCTGTATATAAATTAAAAATAATTTCAACTTTCCTGCAATTTACTACACAGGAATGCTTTTATTTGTTTTGGCAACCTACCGTATTTGTCGCCCTATAGGGCGCACCGGCCCATAAGGTGCACCTAGTTTTTTTGGGGGGGGAATAAAGGGGAAAAAATTATTTCCCCCCCCCCAGGCGCGGGGCTGGGGCGGGGGAAGCCCGAGCTTCCCCCGAACCCAGCCCCCAGAACAGGCTGCTGTTCGGGAAGTCGCGCCGGGCTCCCAAGGCTTGTGGAGAGCTGCCTGAAGCCTGGGGTGAGCTCCGCTGCGCTCCCCAGGTTTCAGGCTGCAGGCTGCTGTCCGCAAGCCTTGGGAGCCCGGCGGGAACTCCCGCGGGCTCCCAAGGCTTGCGGATAGCTTCCTGAAGCCTGGAGAGCGAGAGGAGTCGGTGCGCACCGATCCTTTTCGCTCTCCAGGCTTCAGCGCAAGCCTGCATTTGCCCCATAGGACGCACACACATTTCCCCTTCATTTTTGGAGGGGAAAAAGTGCGTCCTATAGGGCAAAAAATATGGTAAATATCACTGTAAACTCAGGGCTAAGGTGACAAGTATTAAAAAAGCAGGATATAATTATTTTCTGCACCATATTGCACATTCAGGAGCTATAAACTCCAAATTAGCTGCCAGTTGCAGCTGGACAACTCTTGCAGTTCACTACAAAGACAGGATCTGGGTTAAGTGAAGTTCTTAACCAAATCCATCAAACTGTTTTGAGCCTCAGTCAGAGAAGCACACACCTGAACAGCCAACCATAGTACATATTAACTTATATCTTTTCTCCATGTCACACCACAACCGTTGTAAAAGCTAGCAACTTGCACTTTTATAGTCTTTAGTTGCTAAAAATGTCTGGTCTAAAAAATTGCCAATTCCATCTGCTAGGATGATTCACTGATTGAGGGAGTTGATGTGCATTCTTGGATAACAAAAGGAAATCTTGATTTGATGCCCAATCAGATCTTTAAGACTTATGGACAGCATGCATGATCACCACATTTTTTCTTTAAAATAAATGCTTAAGCATAGTAGCATATTTAGCCATTAACGTGATTTAGGTTAAATGACAAAGGACTATGAACTTAGGAGTATGACAATCAAACTGCAGAAAAGTAGCCTGTAAGTTGCCCAACAATATCAGAGTGGAAGTGACAGCATAAGATGCATTTAGCTTATTATTGCATAATAAACTTCAAATATTAGCAAGTTCTACCACGCAATGCAGTTTTATAGAGACAGGTGCTAAAAATTCTGCTAGTGACATGCTGGTTCTACTACCAAAAGATAAAATAATCTAGTAATAGACTGGAAATTGCAGGGGAGACATGGATCAATATTTTGTGCTATACAGAAAGAAGTGTTCAGTAGAATAAAAAAAGTCATGTGTATTATTTCTTTGCTCTTGTTTCTACAAGTGGAACTAAACCAATTAACTTTATTTGTTAAAAGCCAGATTTTTGCCAAGAATCAAGCATACAATGGACATTTGTTTACACTAAGCAAGGAAACTATTGCAAGGGAGTAGCAGGAAATATTGTGTAACTGTTTCTCAGTTTAACCACTAAGTGTGACTGCACAACAAGCTCAGTATCATTCCAGAACATCAGCAGAACTGCATTTATTAATAGCAGTCATACCAGTGCTTTCAAAATAGTGTTTCAACATGGCATGCCTAGAAATCAATGTTTCATTAAGCACCAATTATGATGTTCTATATTCAGAATCCTAAACTTTTACTAGCAACTAATGCTTACAACTAGTTGTTGTTGTTTTCTTAAATAAACCAAACATTATTCATAAGAAAGAGTACTGGTACGCTGTCAGTTGGAAAGGAAATCTGGCATGAGTTTCTACAGTGGAATGCTGTGAAAGAAAAACAGTACTTACCATTTGGGGTCCAACATTCACATTTATTGGTGCAAATGTTTTTGGCAAACTCTTAGATGGTGAGTTGATGCTATACACTGGTAGTGCAATTATGGAAATATTTTCTAAAAAAGGAAAACCATCAGTATTATTTCTACAGAGAAAACAGTATGGCTATGGAAACAATTTTGCCATGTAAGCATGCCAGTAACAATGCTGTTAAGGAAACAGACACATTGCAAAAAATGAGAAAGGCATTGTATATTTTTAATTTAAATCCCAGTTTTCCCTCAAGGAGTACAGAAAGTAAGTTTACTCTCACAACTCTGTGAGGCAGGTGAGGAAGATATAGGGACTTGCCCTGGACCACCTAGTGAGCTTTGCAGCTGAGCAGAGGGGCAATTGTTTTCACACATTCAAACTCAACGTTAGCTATTGATTCATAACACTGGTTCAAAAAAACCCAAAGACAATGAGCACTTCTCATGGAACTCAGTGGCTCTAGAAATGTTAAGTAGCATGTTACTAACATGACTACCATTTTCTAAGCAATGAACAAAGACTAAAAGTTTAAACAACCCTTGTCTGCAGGCTCACAATCTAATTGAAATGAATCGTGAGGGGAGAGGAAAACAAACATAAGAAAAGGGCTCTTTCTGGCAGTGATAGGTGGTGCTTATATTCTTCATTTGTTGCAGACCACCTGAGGCAGGAGTATACTCATGCATTCATAATTATTGGGAGATTCCACTCATGCCAGCTCCATCTGTTCTGGCAGACCTTTGGTTCAGTCCCTATTGTTTGAGAAGACAAGGGCAAGGAGATTCACATTATCTGAACACAATTTCTTTTCCTCCCATTCAAGACATAAAGGCATAGAGGAACAGGCACAACTTTAGGAAACCTCTGCATTTGAAAACTTAAAGATTCTTATTATTTTCGAAGATCTCGCACAGAACAATAATCACTGCATTTCATATCTTACCCATTCAAAGCAAATACCCTAATGAAAAGTAAAGGTAGACTTCCCTTTCAAAGGAGAGCATTACGGGTGCCCAGTACCAAAGTTTTACCTATAATCAGGGCACAGTTACTTTCACACTTATGGGAGCAAAACAATGTTGTTTCAGCAAGAGGCAAGCTTATACAAGGAGTTACCCTGCAACATAAACAATTTCAGTACAAACCATACCTTCCCCAAAACCCAACTTATCTTGGCACAATCACCAATTATCTGATCAGGGCTGTGTATGTGCAATTTCAACAAGTAGACTGAAGAAATGAAGCACACCAATGCCCATCTGAACTTATGATTTGTCATCCAATTAGGAGTCAATGTATACTGTATATATATTTCCTAGTTGGATTGGGAGGGGATAAGTGATTTAAAAATATGAGCTATTTGGCTAACATACTGTGAAATTATTCCTCTGATAAAAATAAAAAAATCTCAGGAAGTCATAATGAAATGCAAAGAGCAATTTGGTGAGACGTTCTAATTTTAATTCTATTGATTGCTGACCAGAATATATTTCTCCTGACCTTATTTTAACAGACCCTTCTTAGTTCCAGTATGGGGAAAAGGCAGGATATAAATATAATAACAATAATAGATCTCACTTGAAGTTTTACAGCAATTCTGCTCTGATTGCAATAGAATATTCAATGTTCTTTAGTCTTAGCAAAACATAACTAATGTATCATACTTGGAACTCTGCAAACCAGTCTGTTGACTAAGCGTGTGTAGCGTACATATCATATTAAACAGTATCTCTCTTGAAGACAGTTGCAGCAGTAGTTAAAAATTGGATCTGTTTACCTTTCACAGGCTTTCTATGCTTGTCCTTGCTACTTCACTATTTAGAAAGGGTATGTAATCCATTGTAGGAGACAGTTCTTTAGTTGTTGATTCTCTGTTCGCTATTCTGATATGAGGTCAATTCTTTATTTAGGTTACCAGTCTTTTGCCATGAAATTACCAGAAGGTCATAAATTCAATGTAACATGATCCCAGTATGTCAAGCAGAAGCACCTGGTTTAAGAGAAGTTTTATTAGTGAACACAAATGTCTTCAATAAATACTGAAAGCCATGTTTTCTATAGAATGTTAAACCAACACCACACATGGTATTATTATGAATAGATTTTCCATTTTACCCTAACGAAGGACACACACTCGCCGGCCACTTTGCCTTTGAATCTAAGATTTATTTAATCAGTTGGTACAGGCCTCACTACAAACCTTCTGTAACAGGATTTGTAAGAGGAAAGTAATTGTATGCAGACATTATTCTGATATAAAATCTCACCCAAAATTTAGATCTAACAATTCCTTAGTATCTAGATGTTCCTTGTGAGCTATTTAAAGGAAGCGTTACTCCCTAGCCAGGCAGCAGTTAACCTGTAACATCAGACCATAGGGAAACAGAAAGTCATGGAAGCACTATCACCTCCCAGAGCTATCTCCAGAAATCCTCATGAAGTATAGACAAGAAGCAGGCATGAAAAACAACAAGCACTGAAAGAATGAATAAAAGCAAAAAGTCAAAAAACTAAAGGGAGAAAAATCAATCTTGTGTCTTAAAGCCTACGTCAGAACTCCTGAAAGTGTACCAAAAGAGAGAGAAATGAGCATGGGATGAATAGTTTGATGAAGGATGCAGAAGGGGAGGGGGGAGGAATCTGATTAAATGCAACTGTTTAAGGCATGCATACAGACCAGAGTAACTCAAAGGAATCACCCACTATATCTTTAAAAAGATGAGAGCCTAATATTTTTTTCAGTTTTCAGCTGTCTGAGAAACTAGTTCACAGAGCAAGAACACAAAAAGCATAATTTAATATATATATTTAAATTCTATTATGTTAGTAAATAATAATGACCTGCAGGGTAAACAAAAACACTTCATCAGAAATAATTTGTGTGTAAAAATAATAATAAAGACACATAGCACAATTACAATCTATGCCTAGAGGTTGTAGCATCAGAATGGAGGAGAGAATGCAGGGCTACCTGATCTGTCTGTATGAGAATTGGGGTGACCATACCCAGGACTTGTGCCCGGGGAGACAGGCAGCAGCTGTGCTGCGTAGCTGATCCTTTCACCTCTCATGCACCTTGTGAATTTTATAATATAAGTTGTTTTGTTAACAGTGTTTTATAGAAGGTGGCTGTTTTACTGATGATTTGTTAATTTTATTTTTATTTAATATGATTTATGTTGTAATTGTGTTCTACTATGTTGTTATTTATTGTATGTAAGACGCTTTGTGACTCATGTGAGTGGAAAGTGGCAATTAAATAGAATGAATGAATGAATGATGAGGCTCTCCACCTCTTCCCTTCCTAGAGTAAGGCTGGGAGGGAGGAGGACCTTGCTGCTGCTCAAGTAGCAGCAAAAGCAAAAGAGGAGAAAAGCTGACACAGCTAAACTGGGGCATGCCACCATCACCATGAAGGAGAGATGAAGTGGCAGAGGCAGAAGGAGAGGAAGGCAATGGTGATAACATACTATGTGATATGCCCTGAGCACCGTACCTCCTAGGAACAGCCCTGGAAGGATAGAATACTTTCTAGCAACAGAAGTTACAGCATACCAAAATTAAAATAAGAAACTATTCAAGTTTAAGGGCTCTTGACTACTGGCACAAACCTCTGATAAATTATCTTATTCACACACTCTACCGTACCTCATTTAACTGTTCCTCTATTATTTTCTTAAAGACAACCACCACCTCAGTTACTACCTTTCATAGGAATGTCCACCATTACTGATTTTACTCAAGTCCCTAAAATTAGACAGTCAAAATTTTATTTGAGAAACAACACAATTCATCTGTGTTTTAAGTTTTGAAGTCCAGATACAAAACTTTAAAAGGAGTATTAATCTGTTATAAATTATGTGATTTATAAATTATCTGATATTTTGATTAGAAATGCAGATCAAAAATATATCTTGAAAGTCAATGCATTTCTAATGAACAAAAGCAGTAATCCTAAACTTTAGTGATTTTAACAATATTAATTTTAAGTCAATAAATTAAGATTTATGCACCAACTACACAGCAGCCTCTAAGTGACTTATAGCAAACAATAGGTAGATATATTTTGAAATATAAAGAATTCAGTTATAAAAACCACTGCAAACCCCCTTTCCTTTATAAACAATTGGAATAAAGGAAAAGCCCCCAGGGCAAATGTCTAACACTTTAACAGAGGAAGAAGTCTGCCTTAACTGCTAATCATAGTGGACAGTGAACATGACTCAATTGGCAGAACATGAGCATGTGACCTTCTGTAACAAGAAAGGTGGGAAGTTCTCTTGATATTTGGACTCCTTACACAGATCTAATTAAACATCTGAACACAGCCAGCCAGCCATCCCTCCCTCCCTCTTACTTGTTTGCACAGACCACATATTGATATATTATGGTTTAATTTGTACTGTATTTCAATTAAAAAAAACTATTAATAAAGAAAGGAAAGTCACAATTCACATAATAAATAACAAAATAACCAGGTGGGAGAATATGTTAACGCTGAAAACACTAAAAGCCATTACTACTGTTAGAACAATAAAAATGGAGGGGGAGTTAAAGTATTCAACTGGTGGTAAAAAGATTGCAGTGTGTATGCCAGGTGAGCCCATATGTGGGGCCCGGGGGGGATGCCGCTAAAAAGGCCTTCTCTATACTGCTTTTGGTGCCTGCCACAAATTGTTTTGTTATAACAAGTCTACCAAGGCATCTGATTTAAGTAAGTTTTAAAATGACTAAATTTGGGGTGAAGTCAACATAGCGCATTTCTGTTACCTGCTGCAACAATCTTCCTTCTCCTCCCACCACACACTATTCTGGGAGATATTCCAGCCCTCCAGAGTGTATTTGGGAGAAGAATACAGGAGAGGTAGTCTCACTGTGCTAGCTGAAGCCTCTGAACTGGCTTCCACTAACATTAATAGGGTAGTTGAATTCAGTCCTATATTTCATTTTTTAATTTTTATATGTAACTTGCTTTTAATGTTTATTTTTAATTGGTATTTTAATGATTATTTCAGATTGCCTAATGCAAGCTGCTTAGAGGTCCTTTGCTCTAGCAAGTGATATATAGTTTTTGTTAAATAAACACACTTTTAAAAAGCTAATTGTTTTGTAAGCAGTCTTATTTGTTTTTATAATCATAAATACTAAAGTTGTTGATATGGCTTTTGCTGCTCTAATGAAGTTAATACTTTTAAAATACTTAAAGACTACTTCTCAATGTTTGACTCAATTCTTTTTAAACTGATCAAATGTCCAAACTAATTTATCAAACTGAAATTGATACAAAATTACAATTAACTGCAAAGTTGTTTTAATTCAAAATGTTTTAATCATTCAATCATGCTTAAATTTAAGAAGGCCTAGTTGCATATGCAAGCTTTGTATAAGAAAAGGCATGCTCTTCTAAACAGAATGCATTGAAGATTTACTCAAATTTTACATGTATCAAGGATTATTTTCAGTGACTGGCACACTAAACCCATCTCCTATTAATGCTCATTTCTTGTCAATAACGTAAAACAGCACAATATCAGTTCCAGTCTAATAGTGCCACCCACACAGTCTTGGAATAAAGTATAAGGCAACTGGTGTGTTCATGAGCTAACAATATTCAACCTAGGTCACAGTGCTAATATTTTCAAAGCACAAATTAGCCAAGTCCACCAAACCAGTTAAAATTAAGATACTCAACACATCCGCTAAATTGCTTCTTCCAAACCTCCTTTTAAACACACACTGTGTGCTGGCAGTGTTTTTACTATGCTCACTTTCCCCTCAATGAAAAGTTGTCAAATGTTTTATTCAATTTAAAATAAAAAAAATTAAGGCATAACTATTTTGAGAGGTTTTTACATAGTGCCATACCCAGCACTTTTTATTTACGATAACTGATTTTGCCCACATTATTAAGATGCAGATGACATATTCCAATTCTGAATCTCTAAGTGACAAACTATAGTAACTTCACCCCTCCCCCAGCATACAGCTTTTTTCCTGTGTAAACTTTCAGGAATGATTTATTGAGCACATTATGTTCAACTCTTAAAACTGCTACTGAAGGTAAAAAGTATCCAATGCATTAGGTAAAAAATACTTACCCAGGAAGACAGAAACCAAAACAATATATTCCCTGGACTAAGGAAGCATGCCTTTTACTGCAGTACCAAGTCTCCAGTCTTTGTTACTAGTCAGAGGAAACTTGAGATGGTGCCAGACATGAGCAGTCAAATGCAGAAGCACTCCATTTACAAGTGGATATCTAGAATAGCAAAAGGATGCTCTGATAAGATGGTCTCCTGTATAATATATATTAATTTCCCCAATAAACTTTCCAACTGCACAAAGTTTTTTAATAACTTTCCTTTAAACACTATACTTTGGCTAAAATTCAAAGTAGTGACGCTAGCATGTGAGAAAGAACTGCATGTGCAGCAAGAGCCTACTTTGTTATGACTACTACAGCAACTCTCACTTTCAAAGAGGCAAGCCGTTTCTAAGTTGCACATGATGGTGCAGAAATATCAAGATGGTGCTCTCCTCTCTCATTCTCAATTAAACAAAAAAAAAACACTATTTGAATTCTTACTGTATGCCAGCAGTATAAATATTGTGTTCCATTTACTCAGATAAAAGAACATTTAATTTATAAAGAAAAGAACGCAGGAAAGATACCTTAAGCCACCTTGAACAAAGTTACTTGAAAGGAAGAATACAACAGGAAACTGCTGAATTACAACTCATCAAGAGCTTCACTGTTATCACTAATTGGACTAAATTGAGACAATGAATTCTGACCACATTGCATGCATTAATTGGCTTTCCAATGCCAGGATATGTTATGAGCAACTCTTTTATAAATGACCACTGTTAATCACTGACTCTGTACTTCTTACATTCCATCTACCTCTGACTTCACTGTTTAGATTTTTTAATAAAAATATTTATCTACCATTTTATATTAAAAGTCATCCAAAGCAATTTATCAATAAAATAATAGAACTCAAAACTTTTAAAACTGCAGTATCCACAGTAGATAAATGATGGGATGTGCCAGACCAATACTAGTGGTCAGGGAAAACCTGGATGAAGAGTTATGTTTCTTGTTGTTGTTGTTTAGTCGTTTAGTCGTGTCCGACTCTTCGTGACCCCATGGACCAGAGAAAGCCAGGCACCTCTGTCCTCCACTGCCTCCCGCAGATTGGTCAAACTCATGCTGGTAACCTCGAAAACACTATCCAACCATCTCGTCCTCTGTCGCCCCCTTCTCCTTGTGCCCTCCATCTTTCCCAACATCAGGGTCTTTTCCAGGGAGTCTTCTCTTCTCATGAGGTGGCCAAAGTACTGGAGCCTCAGCTTCACAATCTGTCCTTCCAGTGAGCACTCAGGGCTGATTTCCTTGAGAATGGAGAGATTTGATCTTCTTGCAGTCCATGGGACTCTCAAGAGTCTCCTCCAGCACCTTAATTCAAAAGCATCAATTCTTCGGCGATCAGCCTTCTTTATGGTCCAGCTCTCACTTCCATACATCACTACTGGGAAAACCATAGCTTTAACTATACGAACCTTTGTTGGCAAAGTGATGTCTCTACTTCTCAAGATGCTGTCATTGCCCTTCTCCCAAGAAGCAGGAGTCTTTTAATTTCGTGACTGCTGTCACCATCTGCAGTGATCATGGAGCCCAAGAAAGTAAAATCTCTCACTGCCTCCATTTCTTCCCCTTCTATTTGCCAGGAGGTGATGGGACCAGTGGCCATGATCTTCATTTTTTTGATGTTGAGCTTCAGACCATATTTTGCGCTCTCCTCTTTCACCCTCATTAAAAGGTTCTTTAATTCCTCCTCACTTTCTGCCATCAAGGTTGTGTCATCTGCATATCTGAGGTTGTTGATATTGTTATGTTTCTAACATATGCCAAAACCTTAGTAAGGTCCATGCATATCTAATTTCCAAGGGGAAGCAGTTCCCCCACAAGCCATGTGCATATATAACTGTGACTCATGATAACATTTATGCATCTGATTATGTGAGCTGCAGCTTATAGTATAATATATTGGTTAGCCTTTAATGTGCAAAAAGACTCTGCTGTAAAGCACACTGAGAAGATAAGACTGATGAAAGGGAAACTTGACCTCTGCCCACTAAAGCAGTCTGAAAGCTCTGGTAACGATCTGAAATAAGATTTCCACACTGTCTGATCAGACCATAATTCTACAATCATGGTCCATGTATTTCTCTAATTTGAAATATGAGATACAGGCTAGTATCATCTGCAAAAGGACAGACACATACTGGGGTGAGATTTTTTTTAAAAAAAATGTTAGCGGTAATATTTTCAATGAAACAGGATTGGAAGAATTTTATTCATGTAAAGTGGTATGAAAATTTCTTAAATAAATAATAAATGGACTCCTGTTTTACTTGTAAAGGTCCTCCAGCATGAAAACAGAGATTCTGACAACTTCCAGAACTGGAGGTAGGAAGCTTCATTTTCCGAACTTCAATTCATATCTGGATCCCAAGTCAAATCAGACAGAACCTGAAGGGTTTTGAACTGAAGTGGCCAGTCTTTCAAATCAGGGTCCAAAACCAAATCTTGTGGTTGATGCACATCTCTTAGACACACAGCTTACCTTCATAAGTGAACGCAGCGGTCATAACAATCTCTCTTCAGCTGAGAAGAAAGAAAAAAGGAACAGTGAAATTTTAGAGTGTGAGAGAGAGACAGAAGACTTGAATTGCAGAGCAAAATCAGCCTTCCATTGAACAACTCGGCTGATAATCAAAGGCCAGGGATGGAGAACCGTCAGACTTTAGGCTTACATTGGCCCAGGTCCCAATTTAGCCTGAAAGACCTCAGCCACCAGCCTTGCACCTCATACCATATGTGGCTCAGGTCTGGGGCAGGTTGAAGTATGTCTGACAAGCAACTGTCGGAAGGCTTAAAGTGATACCATTTTTTCAGTGAAAAGGGAGGCTTGCTTAATCAGTGGTGACAGCAAGCCTCTAGTAATTGACTCTACAGTACTATGAAAACCACCCAAGCTTTCATGACGCAAGGCATACTTTGTTTGGTCATCTGTGGGACAACCTGTGGTTAACCCAAGGTTAGTTAAACAAATCATAACTTAGCATTACATGCAAAACAGGTCATTAGAATATATTTGCTGAAGAACTGTTGGAAATTTACCAGAGAATAAATTGTTTCAATATCAATAACGGCACCCTTCCAACCTTACAGAATTTAACAGTTCAAGAAGTCACCCAAAGTGACCTTTTCTTGTTTTGTACAAAATAACTTTTGAAGTTGATTTCAAAGTGCAGTTTTACCCCTCCATTTAACTGCTATCACACAGCTTCCAATGGAGCATAAAATGGAAGTGCAAGGCTTTTGTCTATCCTATTTCTGCTGCAACTGAAATAAAACATGTAGCTAGCCTGTAGTGTGAGTTTGCATATTTTAAGCTTAATATTTTCTATAGACCCTAAATATATCTGTTGTAGATTAAACAGTTTTCAGTAACAACTAATAAACTGGTGTATAAACACTGACAAGTTAATACTTATTACAGCATTTATGGGCCAGCTTTACCTTTAGGTGGGGACATAATTGTGTTTTTCTGTGTGTGAGAAGTTAAAATGTGGCAGTTGATAAGACAAACACTAGAAATGTCAGTCCTGGAATTTCAACACCATGCATACCGTACCCCAGGTTAGTAACAAACAGTTCTGTCTGCCTGAGGTTGTAACTCATGGCAAATCTGGGACATAATCATGTTGCTCAGTACCCTTACCACCCTCCCTTCAACACAGACACAAAAGAATGTCTAGCTACAGACATTACTTCACTATCTCATTTCAGCTGCTTCTGGATTTTTATTCAAAACATAGATAAGAGTGTTTTGGCTTGGTAAGGTCAGTTTGAAATAATGGCAAGTATTTTACTCCTCTATTAGTGTATTTTGCACAGATTTAATATACATTTATTTAATATTTGCACACTACCATATTTTTTTTGAATGGTACGTGGTTTGCATAAACATTTTGGCCAAGCCCCGAGATCTTGAGATGAAAGGTGGCAAATAACCTCCCCCCCAAAAAAATATTTTAAAAATATAAATAAATAAATAAATAATCTAGCATATGCTTACCTGGGGGTTAAACTTCATTGAAATCAGTGGGATTTACTTCTGAGTAAAACATGTGTAAGGACACTTCCACCCTAAACAAAGTTAAGCCACAGTGAACACAGAAACACATTCCTGAAGCAGGCATATTTAGAATCGGGGCTCTAAACAGTTAAAGCAGTTAAGTAGCCCTTATTGCACCAACTTCCGTCACAAGTTGGCACAAGGCAAAATAAAGGAAGCTGGTGTGAAGCGTAATTAAAAAATATAAAATCAAGTCCCAAATTGGGGGGGCGGGGGGTGTGCGTGTGTGCAACAAGCCTCTGCACCCCATGGGGTGGCGGAGGAAAGCTCAGCAGCCTATAGCCACAGCCATTTTATTCATGGATTCATGCAACGTTCTACATTTCACCAAGTTACCTACACCAGGGCAGTTGCACCTCCGATCCCAGCCCTTCAGGATTACAAGCCTCGCACGAAACAATAATCAGGCTCTGGCCATCTGTTTACCGGCGGTGGGGTGGATGGGGGGAGGGGGTGCCCAGAGCGCCGAGTGCGCACTTCCCAAGTCACAGCAGTAGTGCCCAAGGCTCCCGCGACCGCCAGGGTTGGGCAGCACCGCTCTGGAGGCCTCGTGGATCCAAACGGGCATCCGAGGGAAGGCGAGGACAGGCTGTGCGTGGAAGGGCTGCAGGGGTCCGAGGAGAGAGGGCGCCACCTTCCCCACCACCGGCCAGGGGAAGCACATTCGCAAGGCTGGAGGAAGAGGAGGAGACGCGGAAGTGGGGGGGGGGGGAAGATAAAGCTCCCCGGCAACAGAATTAATCACCGAATTGCAGAGTTGGGAAGGGACCACGGGGGTCATCTAGCCCAACCCCCCTGCAATGCAGGCACCTTCTGCACTGGGTAGGCTTCGAACCCACAACCTCAAGGAGCCTCATGTTCTACCAACGGAGCTTTCTCTCAGTAATAAGGGAGAGCGCCCTCGGCGGCGACGGCAAAGAGCACGACACGCCTCTCCTCACCCTCCCGGCCTCAAGACCACGAGAGAAGCGTCGGGGCCTAACGGCCGTCTGCAAAACACCGACGCCGGTTTCTGAGGAGAAAGGAGTGCGGGGACTGGGGGGGCAGGGCAACCTTAGCACCACACCTCCATTAAAAAAGAAAAGACCCGGTAAGTCCCGCCGCCGTCGTCGGACCCTAATGGCTCTTACCTTCCTCAGCCGCCGCCTCCGGTCGCTCTACAGCCCAGCCGGCCGGCCCGCCTCGCCTCTCCCTCAGCAGCCCCAACAGTCGCCTCTGTCAGCTTCGCTATCGCTCTCTCTCCCCCGCACAAGCTTGGCGGCGTCTGGCGACCCGGCTCGCCCATTGGTCGACGCGTCCGCGCGGAGCCTGGCGTCTCCGGGCTCTCATTGGTCCCCGTGGCTGTGTGTACACAATCGGCGCCGCCACTCGGAAGCGGACGGGCAAGAGGGAAGGGGCGGGGCTCAAGTTCTGGAACGGGCCTTAAGGAAACTTGTGGGGAGGGGGAGGGAGAAGGGGTGTGTCGTCGGAAGCCCCGCCCCCCGCCACTGGGAAATGTTTGGCAGCTGCTAATTTCGCCCATCAGTCTAGGTTGATAAGGCTGTGGCTTCATTGGCATTGGCATCCAAAGAGAAAGTTACGGAAGCTGCGAAGCAGGCCATTTGAATCGCAGCCCACCACGCGATAATCACCCTTTCAAATTGTACTGCCCACAAATTATTCTTGAATCTGAAAACTGGGAGCAGGTATTTATCGCTAAAATCCCTACTGGCGTTTCCCCAGAAGTAATTCTCATTTACCTATTTCAGGGCAGACCAACACGGCTACCTATCTGTAACTGGAACTATTTCAGGGAGGTTAAGTTCCTTTGAATTCACATCGGCAGGAATCGAATATATATTTTGGAAAGTGCTTCGTCCGTTTGCTCTCTCTAAATTCAGGTGCCTCTCGAGCAGCAGCGGACCTATATTTTGGGGGACCTGAAGCTTGAACAGATATGGTCGGCCCCTTCGCAACCAGCAAAGAGGTCTGGGTAACCACTGTATCATTCAGTGGGGTTGTTTATAAAGGAAAAGAATGCAAGCCATGTCTCGCCAAAAGTGCCTATCTTTGAAGTGCCTTTAATTACCCTTCTTTGGCAAGTAATAAAGCCACATTGCCATCTATGGCAAAGATAGAGCCACATTCCAAATATTATTTACCTAGGTTTCAGTGGGGATTTCTATAGGTTGTTTCCAGTATTGGGCTATTGTTATTCAGGCTACTGATAATAGGGAAAAAATACTAAGTCTCTGCATTTAAGGTTCAAACCACCCTATTTTGTGTAGGATTGCATAGTTACCCTGTCAAAAATTGGCTTTTGCACTACTAAGAGTGGGGAAGCACAAGCCCAGGTGCCAAACATAGCCCTCCAGCCCTCTAGACTTGGAGTGGAGAACCTCTGACCTTCCAGAGGTTGCTGCTAGGCTACAACTCCCTCCTTGTGGCTCTGGCTGGTGGGAGTTATGGTCCACCAGATGATATTGGACTTTGTTCCTCACTGCAGGTTTAGATACTTGACCTAGGAGAGGAACTCTTTGCTTCCCAAAGGTGAAAATATATTCCAAGTTGTGATTGATACCCCTATAGTTATTTGCTTGCGAGTGTAGTTACCATAAGTGCTGCAACACTGACGAATTATGGCCTCTCCTTGTTTAAGTCTTCTAAGCTGCAGCCTAGGGCATCTTCAGTGTGAAATAAAACCAGTGGAAAAGGAAATACTGTACTGTGTAGTATATCTCCAGGCAGAAAGGGTTAATGTATGAGAGAAACAAAATATTATGAAGGGGAAAGGAAGGTGTTTTTAGACGAAATAACCACACTTGAATAAAAAAAAATATTATATCTTGTTTATGGAACTGGATACTTGGGGAGTCCAACAATGGCTCTAAGCATTTAAGCAGCAAGTTCCCCCTTCTCAGCCTGAACCAACTCCCATTGGGGGTTGTCATTTTCATGACAGGGGGGAACACTTTTCGGAACAAATACACTAAAAGATTGGTGAACTAGTACATTATATATGTAGTTATATATCCAAATTTTAATTCTTCATATGGTTCATAAGTTATTCATAACTTTGAAACTATTACAGAGGTCTCAAACAAAGACAGTGGGGACAAATATTGACAATCTCCCTTTTTTGATAGGGTGAAGCAGAAGGGGAGAAACAACAAGAAGTAAAATGGGGTGGGAAGTTGACAAAAATAAGAAAAAATAAGTGATTTGATTATATAGGCTAAAAATGTTGAAACTTAATAAGATATAATTTTAAAAAAAGACAATCTCCACTTTTTCAGAGCAGCGCAATAAGATTTTATTAATGAATTAGAAATCTTATTAGTATCTCTGCAAGGTAGAGACAGTCAGCTGAGTAACAGTTTATAAGTAAACATTCTGCCATAGAACTGGCCTACAATATGAAGAAATATTCCATAAACCTTCAGTTTTTGTGCACACATATTGCATAGTCTGGGTTTCTCAGATGTGTATAGACACATACACAAAGTCATGTTAACCCATGTACAATAGTCCATAATAAGGAACAAGTGCACACCTGTAACTGACCAATATAAAAATAAAACCTTTTACAAATACACAACACAGTTCACAAGATGCCCTGGCTCTGGACAGATAAAAATAATGAGTACAGATTGTCACAGAAAATTTCCAGTTTGAACCCCATTCTCATTCAGGCACTTAAGACCATTGCATGGTGACAAATGGCAGGATAAACCAGAATTCTTCCCTAACAATTCTAACTAGAATGGAAAGTTGGTCACTATTGTGCAGAACTAGCATGGATCATGTGCTTTTAATTTGTATGGTAGGTGTGGAAGGACATAAGAGTGTTTATTTGTCTGAATGCCTTTGAAGATCAAAGTGCTCTCCTCGCATTCAAACTTATGTTGTGCATGTCCTAAGGGATGGGAAGGCTTGGGTAGGAGGTGAAAGAAAGGAAAAGTTCTTGAGAGTGATGAAAAGGATAGTTGACTTTCAGAATCAAAGTGGCATCAGTCCGGCAGCCCAGCCTACCTGGATGGAATATGTGTAAGTACTGCTTTATAGAGAGTATACTGAGCTTGGAGATCCCCTTTGCACACCTGAAAGCCAGTGCCAGCCCACCCATGGGCAAGGTGAGGTGACTGCCTCAGGCGGCAGGATCCCTAGGGGCAGCAGATCCTGATGTGTAGCTTTATTCCCCCCGCCTTTGTTCCTGATGTAGATCTTCACTCACCCTTTCTTCCCTGGTGGGGAGGTAGGGGATGCCATTCTGTTGTTTGGCTCAGGTGCCAAAATCTGTCATGGATGCTGTCATTGAGATTCCTGCATTGTAGGGGATTGGACTAGATGACCCTTGGGGGTGGCCTTCCAACTCATTTTCCTGGCCCTAGAGATAATTCTGCCAGAGATCTGTTTCACTTTGCTATATAAAGCCTATTTTACCACCACCCCAAAATAAAAACCAAACCGAAGCACTTTAGAAGGGCCATCACTCAATGGCAGGGACATCTGCTTTCACTGCAAAATGTCCCAGGTTCAATCCTCAACATTCCCAGTTGGAACTTGGAAAGGATGCTATCTAAAACCCCACAAAGGCATTGCAGTGCTGAGCTAGATGGGTGAATGGTTTGACTCAATGAAAGACAACTTCCTATGTTTTTAGAGAGTACATAAAATTGCATGAGACTTGTCACTAGCCAATAGATATCTATAACTCTTTGGCCACAATTTTATACAGGGTTGATCTGCAAAAAATATATACATATTCTAGCTGGAAGAAAAATGCTTTCCCAGTGACATAATGATGAAGTGTGGGTGCAATTTCCTGGTAACAAGAAGCGGTAGCCTGTGCAAAGACTTCTGCATTACACACAACAACTATACAATTATTGCATGAATTTATTGTACCTGGAAGTAGACTGCAATTTCCCCTTTGAATAACTCCTTGTACTCTATTTAAAACCCCCTTGGTGGGTTTGCGCTTAAATGCTGCTGACAAAAACATTAGATGCACAAGCATAATTTCACATACGCTCTACCTTATCTATTTTATATTCAGGTTGTATTTGCAGATAGAAATCAATCATTGAGGTAGAGTTTGAAACAATGCAAGTAAAACAGATGAACACAAGGGAAAATTAAACTGGGTGAGGGGAGATCTAGTTGTGGTGACATATTCCTTCCAAAAAGAGCAGAAGACAATCCTGAACTACTCTGGATTTGGAAGCATCAACTGTAATTGGTTAAGTGTAGCAGCTAAGTAGGATTTTAAAAAATTAAAGGCTGGGGCTCTCTGGATTCCCAAGAATCTGCATTAGCAGCAATGCATCACTACCTTTGGCCACAGGGATTCCTAAACCTTTCCTCACCTATATACCATGGGGATTGCTAACTGATTTCCAACATCATCTGGCAATTCAGCTGATCTCTCCCAGGTGGCCAGGCTTTAATTTCAGACAGATAAAGAAGTGAAGATCATCACTGAAAGCAGAGGTCAATCAGCTTAGTTGTCTCAGTGCCTCTTACTGCAAGGCAACCCTCAGTGGGCAAGCAGCCACATTCTGTGCTAGGTTGCAGATCAGGATACATGGATGAAATCACAAGTCTGGAAGAACAAGGTGCTTTTTGCTACTTTCCACTTATCACAGAAGATTCTTGCATTAAGGTAAAACATCAACAGTAATGTAAGAACAAAAAAATCAGCTAGGACTTTTGCATTCAGGTATCTTTGTCATCACATTTAGTTGCCTATTACAGGGAGTCGCCCCTTGGAACTTTGGCATTCAGTCTCTTGAAGGTGGTTACTTCCAGAGGGGTAGGTGGTATGTTTTAATTAACCTCACGGAAGAAGCAGAAATGAACTCTAAAACAGAACTGCAGTTGTGTTTGCATTGTCCTATAAATATAATCTAAAATATTAATTTAACATTTTGCAATAACCCTGTTTCTATGATGTCTGGCTGTACCAACTGAGAGAACGTTGAACAGCTTTCACCCAGTTGCTCATGGCTGGCTCGTATTCCTCCGGCTCCTTTTGAGGCTTAAAAACTATGTCAGTTTGCCTCAGCTGTTTCAGTTGCTCTTTGTCCCTCCAGAATCCTAGAAACAAACGTAACAAAACAAAACAAAAAATCATTCCCAAGCTGAAAAACATAAATGTTGCATCTGGAATTCGTCATACCATATCATGGGGGCCACCCAAGGAAGCTGAATGCTGGAAGATTTCAGACGGACAAAATCACATGCTTCTTTTACACGGTGCATAGCTGGAATTAACTCCCATGGGATGTAGTGATGGCCACCAACTTGGATGGCTTTAAAAGAGGATTAGACAAATTTATAGAGGATAAGGAGATCTTTGGCTACTAGCCACAATGGCTATGAGCAGTATGCCTCTGGATATTAAGTGCTTGGAATCACAAGTGGGGAGAGTGCTGTTGCACTCAGTGCCCTGCTGTTGTACTCAGGTATTTCATCCTGCACAAGGACCACCAGGTGGGCCTTATTATTGATTTAAGGTATGGACAAGTTAGCATGGAAGAAGCATTTTTCCTTATCAGGTCCCCAGTCCATTCAGGGCTTTAACTGTTAAGTATAAGCACCTTGAATTCGGCCCAGAAAAATAGCTGGTAATCAGTTACTTTTTTCAATGGGAGTTCCATGTACGGAGCCTGCTATAAGCACTCTGCCCATCACATTTTATACTTGTTGCAATTTTCAAATGATCTTCAAGGACAGCTCCAGGTGGAGCATGTTACAGTTGTCTAGCATGCAGGTTACCAGGGCATCGGTGGCTTTGCCAGGCTATACCTATTTATGGAAGGCCTTGGTCGACACGCCAGCCAAATATGAATCTAGGCATGCCTAGCCACCAAGGCCGCTTGGACCTGAAGTGACCCAGAACCTCCAGCAGGTGCAGAATGCTGCAGCGAGACTCTTTACGGGGTTCTCGCTGTGGGATCACATTCACCCAGTGCTATACCAGCTGCACTGGCTCCCGGTGGAGTACAGGATCAGGTTTAAGGTGCTGGTTTTAACCTTTAAAGCCCCATAAGGCCTAGGACCCTTGTACCTACAGGACCGCCTCTCCTGGTATGTCCCACGGAGGACCTTATGGTCTTCAAACAAAAACATCTTGGAGGTCCCGGGCCACAGGGAGGTTAGGCTGGCCTCAACCAGAGCCAGGGCTTTTTCGGCTATGGCTCCGATCTGGTGGAACGCTCTGTCACAAGAGACTAGGACCCTGCACCACTTGACATCTTTCCACAGGGTCTTCAAGACAGAGCTGTTCCACCAGGCCTTTGGCCATGGCACAGTCTGACCTCCTCCTTTGGTAATCCTCACAGAACTCTGGCCCAATGGTTGCCATTAATTTGATTTTGAACTGATTTTAGAATGAATTGATTTTAGAATGCTGCATTACTTTACTGTTGTTAGCTGCCCTGAGCCCGGCTTCGGCTGGGGAGGGCGGGATATAAATAAATTATTATTATTATTATTATTATTATTGCCTTATGCTATGAATGATATTGCTTTAAACTAACTTAATTTCTTTACAAAACAATACATCAGGTACATGTGTGTATCCCCATACTTAAATCTCACATGCCTGCATGTAATTTCTTTGATAACCTCCCATTCCGGAGTATCTGGTAAGAAAAGGTGTTCTGCACAGTGGAATCTGCAGTGTTTAGTTGCTATCCAAATTAGAGTATATTTATGCAGGTAGCAGCACAATGAGATAGTTTGTATTCAGGTGAAAAAATAAGGAACATGAACTTCTGGGAATATTTAGAGGCAAAATGTTGCTGATGTTTGCAACCCAGAAATCAGTTATGATATGGAAAACATGGAGAAAGAGCAAGAGAAAAACAACATTTCAGAATACTACATACCTACAGCAAGGCCAGCTAGAAAAGCTGCTCCAAGGCAAGATATATCTGCACAAACAGACTTGTTTATTGTTTTGTTAATCAGATCAGACGTCATCTGCATTATAAAATTATTTTTACTGACACCTCCATCAGCTCTGTGAGAGAGAGGGGGCGGGGAGAAGGAAAAAGGCATATTCTTTTAATGCTTGGATTCTGGAAATTCTGTCTGATTTAGATTATATGCTGTTTATGTAGCCAGTCCATCCTCAGTCATGCCAAATGTCTTTGCTCTACAGAAGGAAACAGGAGCCTCAACCAAACAAATATTTTAAAGGTTGTAATTGGTTTTTTTTTTAAAAAAAAGTTTTCATGGACAACAATGGGAGATTTTTGTAAGCCTAAGTGCTGTGCTGGATGAGGAATGGAGGCAGCTGGGGAGAGAAAAATGGGAGAGGGAAATGAATGAACAAATGGCGAGTGTGTATTGTGAGGAAGAACATGGGATGGCTCTGTCCCTGCACATATTTGGAAGAGGCCCGGCCTGTTATGGAAGGAACATCACCTCTGGGAGGTTTCTCATGAAGAAATGTGGCCCTCAGACTGAAAAAGATTCCCCATACAATTTTAGATCTTTTGCCCATGAAAAGGACCGTCAGACTAACAACATCCTACACTTCTGTAATGTAAATCGGAAATCTACGATTTGCCAAAATGTTATGCAAAAGGTCACAAGGCTGCTCACTGTAGTGTTTTCAACAACATAAAGGCAGCTGGGAAGTTTTGCTATCTATCTGGCATCTTAAATCAATGGATGGTTCCACATAAAAGAAAAATTCACATAGACATTTTTAGAGATAACATGAACATACCGAATGGACGTAAGTGGGATGTCCATCTCTCTTGTGATGGTATCATAAAGCTGTTTGTTTCTTGCAAAAGAGATTCAAAAGAAATTAAAGCATTTACACAAAAGTAACATGAACTTCAGAAGCTCAGTATTCAGTTACAAGAAACCACAGTTCAAAACTAGTGAGATAACTGTAATTCATAAGTTTTCATAATGGGCTTCAAGTGAGCTATTTTAAAATAACCTGGAGCTGTACAGCTCTTCATGTTTCCCATCTTTATTACATGAGAACATTTTAGGCTACCTTTCTCAAAGGCTAAAGTGGTGTAAATTAGACAGTAAAACGGCATATTCAAGAAACCCACAAAGAGCAGAACAACATTATAGGCTTACTAAGAATCACTGGGCAAGCCACCAAATCAGTTTAAAAGTTTTGCATCGCTTGTGGAAACTAAACTGCGATGAGGAGCTCCTAACCCCAATGAGGAAAGCATTTCAAAGCCTCTGGGCAAGGAGGCACCAACCTTTTAGAGTCAGTAAGCACATCTGAAATTTTGAGAAAGTGATGTGCGTGGTGGTCACATAAGGGCTGTTGCAGGGCGTGATGTAGCACAATATGGTTGCTGTGGGTGTGTGGCTTCATGTCTGCCACACCTGGAATGTGGCATCCCCCCCACCTCCTCCCAAAAAGTGGGGACAAGGCACCTACATCAGCCAAATGCTGCACTCGCTTGTGGAGATATGCTCTGCATCTCTCTGCTGTTCAGAACAGAAGGGAGGGTGGGTACTCACTCCTAGCACCCACTGAAAGGATATTTGCTGAGATGTTCTGTCGTAGGAGATAGCAGCAGGCGGAATGGCACCAGTGAGTGCCACACCAACAACCCCTCGTACAGCAGTAATGTCCCTAACACTGCCCAGCATCAGTCTAGTCTACACAGAGCAGGGTATGATTTCCCAGTTACTACTGGTGTATGACCTCTATCCACTACAGCAGCAGAACAGAAGAAGGTCACAGTTGAGAATAATAATATTTGACAAGGCACACCAGTTATCGTAGGAGCAGAGAGCAAATACCTATTTTAAACTTCTGAGCAACCAAAATATTGAATCATTTACTTTTACATCAATGTTAAAATGTTAGCAATAACAGTGGTAACTTTTGGTATTTGCCAGCCTTTAATTTTCTTTTCCATAGTGAAGGCAGCCTAGAATTGACATTCTCCCTGCTCGGTTTGGATTTAAAGATGAGGCAGCAAAGGGGAAGGGACACTGTTTTCAGACAGGTTCTGTCAGTTATATGACACTGGAAGGGGAAATACTGCACAAAGAATAACTGTCTGCTTTATATGGTTGAGAGGGGTTTCTCTTGGTTTGCAAGAGAGTGGGCTGCTTTGAACTGAAAGCATATAAGTAGAGATCCACAACATTTTGTGGAAACTTGAGTGTGGCCCACAGACCCTGGTATAATTTTTCTGTAACCCTGTGAACTCTGTAGGAACCAGGCATGTCAGAACTCAGAGCAGCACAGAGTGATGGAATGTGTATAATCAAATAATAGCGCAAAAGCATGTGTTGGAGATTTAATTGGATATGCTGGCTTAGTACCTGAAAGCTATAGATTCCAACACAGCTCGAACAAGATGTTTTTTGGTGGTGGAAGATGTGATCCCCATAAAAGAAGTACATGCAAAAGGGTCATTCATTGGGATCTAAAATAAAAAGATATGAAAATAAGATATGCAGGAATTTGTTCTGATGGCAGATGAATAAGAATGGACTGAAATTATAAGGAAAAAAATAACTTACAAATGACAATAAAGAGGCAGCATAGTAAGAAGAAGGAAATTAAGAGCAATAAGCAGTGCACGATTGTTTACAAGATAATTTTACAACCAATGAAAAGTGGAAACTATGAAGGCTGAATGAAATGCATTTCTTTTTTATGATCACATATATTTTGGAAGGCAAGATCACTTCAGCAAATCAATCAAGTCATTTTACCTGCAATCCACTAAAAGATGGAACAAAACAAACGCCTCCTGAATTTACTAGACTCTGGGCTATTTTTGATGTCTCTTCAGGATTGGTAAAAAGACCTGTAAAAATACACACAATAGGAAGGTTAATATTTCCCAAACTTTTGAAGTTTCCCCCTTTCGACTACAATCAAAGGTTTACACTCTTTGCATTAAAAAAGAACAATATTTCTTGAGCACTTTTTACCACAACGGGTAGTAGTCCCTGCAACTGGCAGCTCAGTTAATATTGTGTCTTGGTATCCTGCCACTGCTGGCTCCAGATTTTGTGTGATCCTTGAGCCCACCTCCTTCTTGCCACTCTCACCCCTACTAGCTTGCTTGTCTTCTCCCTCTGTGCCCATTCCATAGATCATGCATAGGCAAACTCGGCCCTCCAGATGTTTTGGGACTACAACTCCCACCATCCCTGACCACTGGTCCTGTTAGCCAGGGATGATGGGAGTTGCAGTCCCAAAACATCTGGAAGGCCGAGTTTGCCTATGCCTGCCATAGAGCCTCTGGAGAGATAATGCAAGTCAAGCAGGAGATGCTGTTCACACAGTTATCACTGCTTGCATGCAGAGAGAGAGAGAGCAATGACAACAACAAGGAGAAGTAGCAGTGCATCAGCATCATGAGGATCTCGAGGGACTTCCTACTGGGAGGTGGGGAGTGGCTGGGCTATGGCAGATCTTCAGCCACACTGAGACTGACCCTGTATCTTTTGCTCACTTCCAGCACAATACTATGTATGCTTATTCAGATGCAAGTCTTATTGTGCACATGATGCTCACTCTCTAGTAAACATATTTAGGACGGGGTGGAGAACCTCGGGCCTGGGTTCCAAAAGCAGTCCACTAGGTCTCTCAATCTGGCCTGCAAGATTCTCTCCAAGTCATGCCCCCTCTGGAGCCCACATCCCTTTCTGGCTCTGCTTTGCAGCCTCCTTGAGTGTTTCTTCTGCCTGGCAGGAGTGTCCCATTGAACTATAGTGATGCCTGTACAGAGCACTGAGAAAAGGTCAGTAAGTGAAAACCTGAAAATTCTTCAGCTCACTTAAAGAAATACACAATAAATCTCACCCCTACATTTGAAAACTAGAAACATAGTCCTAAGATTGTGCTTTGCATCCTACATTATTTCAGGCTCAAAGAGTTAATTCATGCTACTCACCTAAGCTTTGGGCCCATTTAATAGAATTCCCAGTATCGGAAGCATTTCCTTCAGTTAAGAAGATCAGCTCTTTCCCAATCTTCCAACCAACCACTGGATACAAGCCTTAAAGTTGAAAGACATGAGTTTATTAGGCATCCTAACCACTATACCACATTCACTTTTCTAACATAAACAGTATTTTATTACATGTATACAATGCATAATATCAATCAGTCACAGGCCCTTGTTGACTTTGGAACTCTTGAAAGAACCCAATAACATACACAAATAGTATCTGGCATCCAAAATGCTATTCCAGGTATGACTAACAATTTGTTCCTGGTGGAACTGCCCACTTCCGTTTTTTTCATTTTTCTCAACTGCCCACTTATATATATATTTCTCTCTTTTTTATTTTAAAAAAGAGGCATGCCAAAAGGCATCATCATGACTGTAACAAGGAACATTGTCTACAATCCCTAGAACTACTATTAGAAGCCATCAGGTCTTAGAGCTAGTTACTAAAGTCGAAGCATATTTACTGATTTGAGAACTGCTTTGTAAAAAAGACTGAAAGTGGGACATAGTATGTTATTTTTGGAGCCAGCAGAGGGCTGCACTTGGCCCGTTCACCATCCTACTGCTGACTAACACAGCCTAGCACCCAGCACAAAAAATATTATGGATGGTAGAAGTTTGCCTGACTGATCAATCTCTATGATTTTACCTTATGCTGTTTTTATTGTTATTTTTCAATTGTTTTAACATTTTTATTGTAAGCCACCTGGGGAGGGTTTGCCCTAGAAGGCTGGGTAGGAATGAATGAATACAGTGGTGCCCCGCAAGACGAATGCCTCACAAGACGAAAAACCCGCTAGACAAAAGGGTTTTCCGTTTTTTGATGCACTTCGCAAGACGAATTTCCCTATGGGCTTGCTTCGCAAGACGAAAACGTCTTGCGAGTCTTGCAATTTTTTCGCTCCCCCCCTTTTTCTAAGCCACTAAACCGCTAATAGCGCTAAGCCGCTAATAGGGTTGCTTTGCAAGACGAAAAACCACTAGACGAAGAGACTCGCGGAACGGATTATTTTCGTCTTGCGAGGCACCACTGTAAATCTGTGAAGCTCTATTCCAAATGCTGGTAAGCATTATTAGTAGCAGCTGCTCCTTGTAGATTCTCTCACAAAGGGATAACAATTTGAACATGTGACAGATGTTGGCCACACTAAGGGAGTATCTTGAAAAACTATATATTTTCTTATTAATATCTATGGCTCCCATTCACAAAGTAGCTTCCCCCTCCTCCCTCGTTATTCAGAAGGGCTCACCGACCCTCCAGTGAGGTTTTTTGCAGGGTGGCAGGTGATTGACATGGATAGGAGGGGACAGGAATCCTTTCTTCCATGAACAGCCTCAAGTTAACCTAGCTCAGGATTCAAGCCTTAGTTGCCTTAGAAACTCATTACAAAATAAAAGTAACATTCCATGCTGAAAATGACTGTGTCTAAAATTATTGCTTTTCCAGGCTTATGCAGGCAATATCTTTTCATTTTGGTTGGTGGGTCATCTCTAGTTTTCTGTTTTTGTTTTAATTATCTTTTTATATATAGTTGTTATTGTAAACCGGTTTGATTTTTTTTTAATGATATAGCAGTATATAAATATTTAAGTAAAGTGTTTGTTGTCAGCCATTTTCAGAACGCAAACATATAGGCCTTACCTTTCGTAGATACGTGAATTTTGCTTCCAGTGTTAACATCCCAAAACGTACCAGTCCCCATGGTGACCTTACTATCACCTCTTTCAAAACAACACTCTCCAAACATGGCTGCCTGCTGGTCTGCCACCTTCAGTACAAAAAAACAAACCAAACAAACAAACCAGGTTGTCAAGGTAATTATGTTTCTGTGTTAGTGTATGCACTTTCCTTTTTTGGAAGGAAGGAAAAGAAAAGTAACAGGAATAGGAGTAGGAATAGAAATTTGACAGAAACATAGGAAACTGCCTAATGGCAAGGCAAAGCCTTGCTTCATCTAGTTCAATATTGTCTACACTGACTGACAGTGGCTCAAACCTCATGTGGCATTGGATTTGCATACTATTTTGGGTTCATTAGCCAGCTAAAATTTTAAACAGGTGAAATGTTGCCACATTTATGTCCAATACTTCAGTAAGACCAGAGTCAGCATCAGCAACCAGCATACTAGGAAAACTGCCTGGACCTTACTACAAATCTTTGCCCTGGATCCCTTTAAATTTGTTTTCTTGCCTGGCACTCTAAGCCAGGTGGCAGGATCTAGCCAGCTTTTCAATTTCCCAGAATGCCCCTAACAGTGTTGAATAGAACCCATTAGGTTGAAGGGATATGAAGGTTCCCTCAACCGTGTTATATTAGAATTTAGTTCACTCTAACAAAGAGAAAGCTTCAAAAGGCAAGTGCATGGCTACTGAAAAAGCATGTCCTCTGTTTTGTAGGAGAAAGAGAAGGTAAACACAGAAGACAATAATTGACATAGAAGGAAGTTGCTGATTTTAAGATTCGTCACATACAATACTGAACTATTTCTTGAACTGAATTTGTTTATCAGATAACAAAGTACTGCACAGAACTGGCATGACACACTCCAAGGTACTGGCACCCATTTTAAGAACTTTAAAATAGGCAATTTCAGCCAGACGTAGCAGAAACAGCACAGACTGGCCTGCACTTTGAAAGTTCTCTCTGGAGACTTCTACTAGGACTAATATACTTGACATAGTACCCAACTGGATCTAAACATATTTCTAAGGGGACAGGAAAGAAAATGTTTTTTTACTTACCAAAGCTGCTACTGCAATAGGCACTCCAAATATCTCAGCATCAACTGTTCCAAATTCATGACTTAAAATAAAAATAAGACATTAAAGGTTATTGCCCTCATATCAAAACTATAGTGAACAAAAAATAAATATTCTAGAAGTGTGAAAAGTGTGCCACTTCCATACTAAATCAGAGAGAGAGAGACTTATTTATTAGACCTTAGGACTAACCTTGTGTCCTCCACTGGGGGGAAAATTGATATTGGAATGGAAAGAAACTTGCTAATGAACGCACTCCACTGCAGCTGAAATCACATGCATATGAAAAAGGGGGAGTTAAAAGCAATACAGAGAAAACATTGAAGCAGCTTTGCAGAGAGAATTAGTCATACCTTGAAGGGATCAAACATTGCTGTTGTACTGGCATTTGAGTAGTCCGTAGCATACACCGCACCTGGGGATTAAAAGGAACCAATACTAGTGAATGCTCAAAAACACAAAAAGAAGATTACAGTAAAGACGTGGGAACTTAATGTTGGAGGTCTGAGTCCTGCTCAGCACATCACTTGAAAAGCACAAACACATTATTGCAGACAAGCATTTGTTTACGGTCGTCTTCTTCTAAGAGGATATCCTTTTCAATTTCTCTCCGATACAAAACTGGACAGTTCCTTCAAAGTAACGTACTACTAGTACTACCACCATTTGTGTTAAGTTGTGGGTGAACATATCAGACGACACAGCGATTCTTCAAACAGCTCTTGTTTATTCACAGGCCAGGACAGAACTGAACTGAAGGGTTCAGTCAGCCTGCTTATATAAAGCTCCAGTACAACGTAACTGTAACAATTTTCTAAAACTATCCCATCACTGAACGTCACTTTCGATCCCTTATTTGCATCACTATCTACAGTATTCCCCTGCTGGCCCAGGGTGAGAACTTCAGTACATAACAATTTGTTTACCCCACCTCCGGCCGTAGCAGCAGTAGCAGCTCCCCACATGCACAACACAGCTGAGGAGAAAGTGAGGCTGCAGCATTTGGAAGTTGGAGGGGAGGAAAGGCACAGGAGAGGAAATGGATGGAGAAAGCAGCTAACGGAAATGTGTGGGAAGGAGAACAAAGAATGGGAAGGAGAGAGAGAGACAAAAGTGGTGGTTGGGCTGAGGGTATCCAGGGGTGATGCTGCACCTTCAGACCCCTGCCCTACACACAAAAAAACCTGTCCTCTCTTCTTCCCACCTGCTAAACCAGGAAACCACTCCTGGCTAAGGGAACAGCTGCCTCCTCCATCTTACAATAACAAACGGCAGGACTGTAATTGGGAGAGCTTAGGGGATGCACGTCCACGCAGAGAGAAGAAACACGTTATTTGAGTAAAGGAGACTGGGAGATCAATGAATTGGGGCAGGGACATGTTGAAAGAAATTAGAAGGAGAGGAGTACCTCACCTGAACATTTCTCCACTGCCTAGTTCCAGTAACGAAGGTGACAAGGTTGAGAGAAACATGTTAGGGATATGGATTATGGAGGTCAAGAACAAGAGCGTTCAGCTCCCCTCACCCCAATATCCCTTTGATGTGACCCCCCCTTTTACATGTAAGCACAGCAGATGGGATTAAACAAACATATCTGCTGCCATCATTTCCAGTTCGGACCTTATTTAGAAGCACAATATAGATCTGGAGGAAGTAATTATGTTTCCACAGAGGACCAGGACAGTGGAAGAAACAAGATTCAGTAAGGCAAACTTTCAGAAAAGGAAAATTCAGGAAAACTGAGGGATGAGGCAGCAAAGATAATGTGAGATTACAGAATTTAAGCTTTCCACAGGGCAGAATTAGAGCTGCCTCAGCAGAGGAATCTTTACATTGTTCCTTTCCAGAGTGTACATATATTGGTTTCGATCCAAATGTTGCATGAGTGGAAGGCTGCTGCTTGTGTAAAATATATTTCTTGTCCCCTCATCCTAGACACCTCCTGAAAAGCTTCTCCAAAGGGATGGAGGATCCTCTTAAACAGCATGGGTTATGTCACAGATGGGTTGCAATGGGAGGGTGAATTTATTCAGTATCTGGCAGAGAAATCGTGTATGAGCAGAGTCCATTCGCACAACCTTTGGATCCAACTACTTCTCTGCAAGAAGTCATGTGCTTTCTATCTGTTTAATCATCCTTCTCACCTTTGGTCAGTTTATATAGTAGCCACGTGTCAATGGTTCCAAAACAGCAATTGTCATCTTTACTTGCTTGTTCTACCTGAAAGCAAACACTCAAGATGGCAAGTATAACACACTTCAGCGTTAAGTTAAAATAAAATATAATAAAATCAAAACTGAGCTAAGTAACATTATGTTATTTAGTGTTAGGCAAACCAAAGGAACAAGTTTCCCAACTATCCCCTTTAGAAGGTTGTGGATTATCTATCAAACCAGTTTACTGCTTAAAAGTCTTTTCTGGGTATTCTTTCTTTCTTTCTTTCTTTCTTTCTTTCTTTCTTTCTTTCTTTCTTTCTTAAAAAACAACAAGCAGGTGCAATTGCCTCCCAGGTCCTAGGTCCAACACTCTAATTGCTACACTAATAATAAACCGCCTGAGGTGCTTTGGTGGAAAGGTGGTATATAAATGGGAGTTAAATAAATAAATAAAAACAAGCAGTTGACATTTTCTAATGAAATTTAGCATATAATAAACATTACACTATTATGATTACCATCCTGAAAGAGGTTCCTCTGCCGGAATAAAGAGCCAGCTCGTACAAAGTTCATTACAGAGAATAGTAAGACAAGGCTTACCTCCTGTAGATGTTGTAAAATCCAAGCCAGTCTTAAAGAGACATGCTGTGTTGTGAACATTTGGCGACTCGCTAACAGAAAGCGATCACTCCGAGTGAAAAAGTGAAAGAAGGAACAAACAGCATGCACTGCCTGTTCGAAAGAAAGAAAGAAAGAAAGATTGGATAAATACTTGGTATTCTCTCCTATAGGGCTTCTATCAAAACTTCATTTGGGAGGGTTTGGGTGAAATTACCCATACACACAATCTATGAACAGAGCAATTCAAGTGAAGATAATGTATATATAGAAGCAGGGCCTTCTTTTCCCACCCAGAACTTACCGGAACTCAGGCACCTCTCAGGTAGGCACCATTGCCATTATAAGAGAACAAGAGAAGCGTTCATGGAGAGTTCCAGCATGTCTTTTTCTAGAAAAATAGCACTGATAAGATTTTTATATATGAAAGAGTGAGGGGACAACTTTCAAAGAAACTGCGGGGAGGTTATTGGAACTAGTCCAATATTCTGTACCATGCAAGTCCCAATGAAGTTAGCCTGTTCAGTAACTGGTTGGACTAGCAATCCCATACTGCTCAATGAGAAGCCAACTTGGTTGGCCAGTTCCCAGGTGAGGGGTAGGACCTCTGGCAGCCATTTTGAGAGGTGGTCTATACATGTTGGAGAATGAGAAGAAATCATGGGGTAGAACTACCTGCTCCACTACAGGTGGGGAATTGCATGTTTCAAAGTACCCTTGGTTGTTTTTTTAAAAAATCTTCATGTAAACAAAAATCTAATACCAGCTTTGCTGGTTTTTCCTTTGCATGAAGATTTTCTTTTTTAAAAAAGATAGGGCAGCAACCTGAATTTTGAAGTGTCACAAATCATTCTTCCACCTTGGCACTCTACAATTTCATATCACTACACATGCAACCAAGCCCAAGTCTGAATGGAACAGCTGAGTAATTTAACCCAGAGGTAGAAAACGTGGTGCTGTCCTGATGTTGCTGGACTTTTATATATGAAAGAGTGAGGGGACAACTTTCAAAGAAACTGCTGGGAGGTTATTGGAACTAGTCCAATATTCTGTACCATGCGAGTCCCAATTTCCACTAGTCCTGGCTAACACAGCCAATAATTGCGGAGGATGCAGCCAGGAACTACTGGAGGGCACCACTTTGGTCATCTTCAATTTAATCCCCTTCTTTTCAGAGCTGAGAACGTATCTGTGCACCTCATGAAGACCGGATGTCAGGGAACTGTCATCGGAAGAACAGGTGGTGGAGGGGCTCCCAGAGGTTGAGAGAGACTTATCAGCGGAGGAGGGAACCAGCAGGGGGCGAGAAAGAGCTCCAAGGGAAAGCGAGTCAGAAGAATGGCTCAGAGACAATTCCAGCGAGAACAGCGAGGAGGTTTCAGGACCTCCTATAGGGACACCCACTCCCCGCCGGAAATTGTCACGTAGAGAGTCCAGAAGACGTGTTTCCGTTAAGGAGCTGTTATGCTGGAAGAAATTCCGTAAACGCCCACTGTCGGATTCTGCCAGCGACTGACGGAGCCATGCTTATGGCGCTCCGTTACAGACAGTGGTTTGTGGACTTAGCCAAACACTGAGGGACTAGGAACTTTACGCACAAGCAGCTCAACATCCCATCACAGCAATCCGACAGTCCCTGAAAGCAGCTTGTGCAGAGAAGGCATCATGAGCAACCCAGCCGGAACCGGAGATGCAGGAGGAGCTGGAGCCGGTCCAAGCCTGGAAGAAAGGTACCGGGTGTTGGAGGTCCAGCTAGCGCTGCAAACGGCGAGGCTCGATGAGAGGAGGGCTCAGGATGCAGAAAAGGCAAAGGCCCCCCCACAAGCAAGAAAGATGCCAGGATTGGTGCAGAAGTTTGGGGGGGATACCAGGAACTATCAAGCCTTTAGGACAGAGATGCAGTATGCCCTTAATCTGCAGTTTGATGACTTTCCCGACGAGGAATCGCGAGTGGCGTTTGTGGTTAGCCATCTCGAAGGAGGGGCGAGAGACTGGGTTAGACCCCTGATGGCAGGGCATAATGAAGTCTTGAAAGACGCACGGAAGTTTTTTCGCGCCATGGACCTGATGTTTTCCAGCGACATTGAACAGGGAGTGGTGCGCAGGCAGTTGATGGCTTGTAAACAGGGGAGCCGATCTGTCCGTGAGTACTGGACTGAGTTTACTATGTTGATACACAAATTGGGGTGGGATCTGTCAGCAGAACCCATTCAAATGCTTTTCGAAGAGGGACTTTCTTCGGCTGTGAAAGACGAACTTTCCCGGGCGCCCAGGGCGGAGTCTATGGACCAGCTGACCAAATCAGCGCTGACCATTGGAGCACGCCAGGAGGCTAGAGCCTTGGAGAAGCGGGAAGGGAAAGGGGAGCGTTGGAGGGATTTCCGCATTCCAGAGATTCCGGAGCCAACTTTCCCGCCCGCAGAGCCGATGGAAGTTGGAACAGCGCGCGCGGGGGCAGTTTCAAATCCCAGTGAAGGGCGGAAGAAGGAGGGGAAGAGCCCCAAGAAATGTTATCTCTGCCAGCAGCCAGGTCATTTTGCCAGAGTCTGTCCACAAAGAAAGGAATGGCAAGGGATGGCAGGAGCTGTTGGGGGGAAGGAGGAGGAAGGGCAGGACCAAGTAAAAGCCAACGCCTGACTGCCTCCATCAGGGCACAGCAGTCAGGCCAAGGAGTAGTAAAAGTGCCCACGCCGGAACCTCCGAGACCAGCCCTAGTGATAGAGGTGTTGCTAGAGCTGCCAAATGGACATCCCTTAAAGATAAGGGCGCTATTGGACTCAGGCAGCTCCTGTAATTTTATGAGTAAGGAGTTTGCAGCTGAACACCAGATACAGACCATCCCTTTAAGTAACCCCTTGCAGGTAACCACGATCGATGGGAGAGAGCTGTTGGGAGGAGAAGTCAGCTTACAGACCGTCCCAATGGTAATGAGGGTAGCCAGGCACACCGAAAGAATAGCGTTCAATGTGGCCACCTTGGGAGGGGCTCCCATTATTTTGGGGATGAGCTGGCTAGCGTTGCATGATCCGCTAGTGAGTTGGCATCAGAGAGTGGTCTCCTTTGGGTCAGCGCATTGCCTAGAACATTGCAAAGAGGGCAAGGCTCCAGAAGGGGCAAGGGCCTTTCTAGCAGGAACAGAAGTAACGGACAAAAGAAAGGTGCCCAAACAATACGCTGACCTGAGCAATGTCTTCAGCGAAAGGGAAGCAGACAAACTACCACCGCATAGACCCTTTGACTGCCAGATCAATCTAGTCCCTGGAGCCCAGCTCCCTGTGGGCAAGCTGTATGCCATGTCAGACAGGGAAATGCAGGAGTTGAGGGAGTTTATTGACAAAAACCTGAAGAGAGGTTTCATCAGAGAGTCCAGAGCGGTGGGGGGGGCAGCCCAGTGTTTTTTGTGGACAAAAAAAACACGGATAAACCGAGATTGGTCGTGGACTACCGGGCCCTAAATGCCGTGTCGGAACCAGTGGCTTTCCCTATGCCCAGAATTGATGACATTTTGACCAGGGTGAGGAAGGGAAAGATTTTTACTAAACTGGACCTGAGGGGAGCATACAACCTGATACGGATAAGGAAGGGGGATGAATGGAAGACAACGATGTTCACCCCTCTAGGGGCTTTCGAATATCGCGTTATGCCCTTTGGATTACAAGCAGGCTCAGCATGTTTTCAATCGTTCATGAACCACGTCCTGGGACCTCTGCTCTACAAGAATTGCGTGGCGTTCCTAGATGACGTGTTAGTATATTCAGAGAATGAGGAGCAGCATGTAAAGGACGTCAGGGAAGTGTTGAGCCAACTGCAAGCTAACCAGCTGTGGGTGAAATTGGAGAAGTGTCAGTTTCACACCAAGGAGGTGGAATTCCTGGGGTACCGCTTGTCAGACAAGGGATTAGCCATGGATCCAGGCAAGGTCCAGGCGGTACTGGAATGGAAGACACCGAGAACGAAAAAAGATGTGCAAAGATTCTTAGGGTTTGGGAACTTTTATCGGAAGTTCATCAAGAACTTTGCCCATTTAACGGCTCCCATCACGGACTGTCTCAGCAGCAAGAAGAAATTTGTTTGGACGGCAGAAGCGGAGCAAGCATTCGAAGAATTGAAAAAGGCTTTCGCTTCGGAAGAACAGCTCCTGCACGTGGATTTACAAAAACCCATGAGAGTGGAAACGGACGCATCAGACCGGGCGGTGGGGGCGGTGCTTCTTCAGCCGGGGAAGGATAAGTCGGAGTGGAGACCGTGTGCCTTCTTCTCGTGGAAGTTAAACAAATCCGAGAAGAACTACACGGTATATGACCGAGAACTACTCGCCATTCACGAAGCGTTCCGGAAATGGAGACACTTACTAATTGGTGCACAACACAAGGTGCAAGTATGCACGGACCACAAGAATTTAGAGTACTGGAGAACGGCACGAGTGCTCAACCAACGGCAAGTGAGATGGGCACAGGAGTTCTCCAAATTTTATTTTGAAATTTGCTATGTGCCAGGCCCAGAAAACGTCAGGGCGGACGCTCTCTCACGCAAACCAGAGTATTTGGAGGGGGAGGGAGCACCCGAAGAGAGACATATCATACCAGAGGACCACTGGGTGTGTGGGGCGGCGTTGGTGGGGCAAAGGGAACTGGTAGAGGAGACGCAGAATGATGAATACGCCCAGAATAAGCTCCAAGGTCTAAGGAGGGAGGGAGAAAACTCCGGAGGTTTTGAAGAAAGAAACGGGGCTTTGTATTACAAAGGGGCACTATATATACCCGAAGGGGAATTGAGAGGGAGAGTACTCAAACAGATGCACGACAGCCCTACCGCAGGGCATTTTGGGCAACACAAAACCATGTAGTTGGTTACCAGGGAATTTTGGTGGCCCAGGGTGAGGGAAGATGTAAGGGAGTATGTAAGAGGGTGTGACCAATGCCAGCGAGCCAAGGGAGAAAGGCGGGCGCCGGCGGGGTTGTTAGAACCGTTGCCCACACCAGAGAGGCCATGGGAGGCGGTATCGATAGATTTTATGACTGATCTGCCGAAATCCAAGGGGAAAACCGCCATACTGGTAGTAGTAGACCTATTAACTAAGATGGGCCACTTTGTAGCTTGCTCACATGCAGTCACGGCGGAAGAGACAGCTAAATTGTTTGTAGAACATATTTTTAGACTGCATGGCGCCCCCTTGAGGGTGGTCTCAGACCGGGGCAAACAATTCACGTCCAGGTTCTGGAGGAAGCTCATGAGCTTACTGCACGTGGAGGTCAATTTTTCGACTGCCCGGCACCCAGAAACCAACGGGCAGGCGGAAAGAGCAAACGGTATCCTCCAACAATACCTGAGGTGTTATGTCAATGACAGAGAGAACGATTGGGTGGAAAAGTTGGCGCTGGCGGAATTTGCCTACAATAATGCGGAGAATGTGTCCACCGGGATGAGCCCCTTTTTGGCTAATTATGGGTGCCACCCCAGGGCATTTCCAGGGGGAGGAGGGGAGAGATGGAGCGTCCCAGGCGCAGAACTGTTTGTAGAAGAAATGGAAGCGATCCATCGTCAACTCCAACTCAACTTAGAAAGGGCCAAAGAACAATATAAGAAGCAGGCAGACAAGAACAGAAGGGAAGGTGAAACTATAAGGGTGGGGGATCAGGTGTGGCTGTCCACCCAAGGACTGCCGTTCAAGGGGGGTTGCAAGAAATTGAGACCCAAAAGATTGGGACCATTTGAGGTCATTCAACAGGTTAACCCAGTAGCTTTCAGACTCCGGTTACCGAACCACATGAAACTGCACCCAGTATTCCACAGGTCATTACTGTCACTGTATAGGGGGGGAAAAGAAGGGGTTTCCCCACAGGGACCAGTCTTAGAAGAGAGGGAAAGCAGCAACCATGTGGCGGAAAACCTCGACTCCAGGTGGAAGGGTAATCAGGTGGAGTATTTGGGAGCGTGGGAAGGAGAACCGGAGTCAGAAAACACCTGGGTGACGGCAGAGGAAGTCAATGACGAGGTCTTAATCGAAGCGTTCCATCAAAGGTTCCCCAGGAAACCTCAGTCAGTAGCGAGGTTCCGGAGGGAGTACTTTGGCACCACCGAAGAGGAGGAGGAATCTGAAGGATTCACGGGGTCAGAGTGGGAAGAAGGAATAGATTCCGAGGAGGATGAGTACTTAGAAACCCGAAACAGCAACGGTGGAGGAAAATGTTCGAGACTTCTGAAGATGAGGGAAGTTCTTTCCGGGGTTTTGCTCCCTCGCCTCCAGCAGATGAAGGGAGGGGAGGGGGTGGAGGGGGCCCTGGAGGGGAGGTGGATGTCAGGGAACTGTCATCGGAAGAACAGGTGGTGGAGGGGCTCCCAGAGGTTGAGAGAGACTTATCAGCGGAGGAGGGAACCAGCAGGGGGCGAGAAAGAGCTCCAAGGGAAAGCGAGTCAGAAGAATGGCTCAGAGACAATTCCAGCGAGAACAGCGAGGAGGTTTCAGGACCTCCTATAGGGACACCCACTCCCCGCCGGAAATTGTCACGTAGAGAGTCCAGAAGACGTGTTTCCGTTAAGGAGCTGTTATGCTGGAAGAAATTCCGTAAACGCCCACTGTCGGATTCTGCCAGCGACTGACGGAGCCATGCTTATGGCGCTCCGTTACAGACAGTGGTTTGTGGACTTAGCCAAACACTGAGGGACTAGGAACTTTACGCACAAGCAGCTCAACATCCCATCACACCAGACTATCAACATCGTCATGCGGGCAAAAGTAACCAAGTCTTGCTTTATAGAATCTGTATAGTTTGAAACCTGGCCCCCAAAGCCAAAATACATGGCACAGAAGGCAAACTGGTGAATAATCGCTGGATGCAACTCCTTGATGGGTGGGAGAGAAGAGATGATTAGCTCCTTCAAGCTGTTATTTGCTCCATATGTAGGGGTTAGGGCAATAGAGGGGCTTTCAGTTTCAATTAGGAGAGATCCCCGTCCCATTTCTTCCCTGGTCAAAGTAGCGCCTCACCTCAAAGAAGCATTTAGCTGTAAAGAAATGTTAAGAGATTTATCACTGATCTCCTGATATGGACTTGGCAATATACTAACATGCTTCTTGGGAACACCACAACAAATCATAACATTCCTCTTGGTCAGGCATAGGCAAACTCGGCCCTCCAGATGTTTTGGGACTACAATTCCCATCATCCCTGACCACTGGTCCTGTTAGCTAGGGATCATGGGAGTTGTAGTCCCAAAACATCTGGAGGGCCGAGTTTTGGTGCTTTGAAGTCATACCTACTTCTCTGTATTTTAGTAAAGATATCAATGCTACCTCACCTTCATTGTAAGAGATCTGTTCCAGGACTTTACAAGTTCAGCAGCTCTCAAATCTTGCCAGCTTATGAAGTTATGAAAAGGTTTTCCTGTCTTCCTGAAAAAGGCAGAAGAGATCACCAACTTTATGAAAAGTACTCAATGCACAAAGTGCAAGCTAGGCTAGTCCAATTATCCCCATACTACTGATTCCGGATTGGGCCAATGTGATGGTGGCAAAGGAGCTGATGCAGATATAACAGTTTGCCTGAAGGCCAGACAGGTAGTTCATGGCTGGGCATGGTGGTGAATGACACTTACTAAATTTTGCTCACTCTCGGCTCATTTCCAGAAGGAGACACATAAGCAACTGACTCATGTTGCCAACCAGCAATAAATAACTTCACACTGCAAGTGGGAGATGGCATGCTTGAATGCAGAAACTCTTTGGTTCATGACCAGGGCTACTGTTCCACTAGTGCAACAAAGTTCACTTGTGCAATGGAACTTTCCCCTGCAGCCTATTGTGCACCATCAAAATCCACTCCAGAGAGCTGAAGGAACCTCTGGTGTACATTTTGAGGGTGCACATTTTGGGAGAGGAGGGAGAGGGGTATGTGTGCAACACCGCTAATTCACCTGAAATCAAAATGGCTCTAGGCCCTAAGAGGTATCATTATTTAACCCCACCTGGTTTTAGTAGCACAATCCTAAATTCAATATTTTCTATACATTCATTTATTATTATATTTTTAAATTCATTATATTTGTACACTGCCCTTCAGCCGTAGATCTCAGGACAGTTCACAACATAAAAACACAGGTTTAAACACAAAACACGTAATAAAATACCTAATAAAAACAAGAACGAAAAAGCACAAACCCCTCTCCCCCCCAAATCTCTCTTTTTTTTTAAATGAGCTTTAATGCTGTATGCTGTGCTGTGCTTACATGCATAGAGAATAAGAAGTTTAAGCTACTTATTTGATCACAGAGAATCAGAAGCTTTATTTGCTCTAAAGAAATTTAACCTCTTTTCAAAACCATCCAAGTCAGCTTAATTTTTAAAGTCTCTGAAGCAATGCACACTATGTTCCTGGAACATAATCAGACTTCTGCAAGATTTACTCACTTTACAGTTTAAAAGACTGAATACACCTATTGCTATACCCCTTCTGACAGTTATAACCCACACATACAGTTGGACTGAGCAGTGTTACCATACTCAAACTGTATGGGTAGTAAGAAGAAGTTGGGCACACAGAACAGAAGTCCCTGCCCGTTTTCCCTCCTTATTTTTGTATTCCAAGCAAAAAAGCCTATCTGGTGAAAACATCTTGAGGCGGTTGATGTCATATTTTAAGAGCAATCAGGAAGCAGCACTGTACTTTGCTCCCATCAGGCAGAAGTTCCACAGAGCCCAGCAAATGAGAGACTGTGTAGAATACAGCAAAGATGTCCTAATAGTCACCTTTAGGTTGGCTGAGGTGCTTTCTCTCAACCCCAACATTCCAAGGCTACCTGCTCTTGTTTTTTTTGAGGGGGAGGAACCTACAATTTGCCACCTTCTGTATGTGCGTATTAAGTGGCAAATTAGACAGCATATTTAGAAACAGTTCATGTCTTTAAGAGATTGACTGACAGAATAATGTCAGACCATCACTGTAGGTGATGGTCAACCTTTTAAAACTGCCTTTTTAAATAAATGTCATCAGAAAATGAAAGGGCGGGTAAGGACTCCTTGCTTCTCAACCCTGCAGGAACATTCGATGCAAAGACAAGATAGACACATACATACACACACTTAGGAGCAGCTACTTCTGCTTCACAGCATAACTACAGCCACATCTAAAAACAAACACATTTACAAGCTTGTCTTTGAGGGTTACAAACATCTATTATAACCAGCATGCACTCTACATACTTGTTCCACGTAATGAAAGTTCCTCGCTGTGTCGAGAGTCCAAGGGCAGAAATTTGATTCATTTTCACTCCAGCAGCTAAAAGAAAAATTCGAACACTGAGAAGTGAACTTTATGAAACAACTGCTGTAACGTAGCCTTAGTATCAGAAGCTATTCACCCATACTCATTCATAAAGAATTTCATTCCACTTTATTCAGCAACTAAACAAAAGCCAGCTGTTCATTCAGCTGAACAATATGGCTACTGAAACAGTCTTGGACATGTGATTCAAAGAACATACAGAGTGTTGGGGAGAGTCATGTACAAAACTTCAAAAAATAAATAAAAATGCTTGCTTCTTTGGCAGTAGGAAGAGATACTGTGCACACACAGCTTTGAATTTTAGAAGCATGAACCTGTAACAGAATGTACTAACAAAGTTATATGAGCATTAGAGAACACAGATATTTATATTTGTAAGTAAGGGATCAGGAAGGCTGTGCAAAACCATAGCTTCCAGCAAAGCAAAATAAGATTTCATCACATTAAATGTTCTTCAGCCTTGAGCAGTAAAAGTTGCTTAGTTTTGGCAAGTCTCAAGGGAGAGCGTGTTCCTTTACTAAAAGCGATGAATACGTCTCCCTCTGAACTCAATTTATAGGGCTCAGACAACTTCCCCATGTGGCTGGTGACCACAATCTCACCACCCACACATTCAGAATACATGCAAAGAGGCTCTACACATGCACCAATGTAGATGTGCAGAGATACTTCCCAAGAGGGGCGACTCTGATTGGGCCAAGATTCTCCCCTTACTTGGAAGGTTGGTACACATGCAGAGTCCCTCTTCATGTGCTCCTAAAATGGAGATGGTGAGTTGTGCAATCACCAAGTGGTGGGAGTCAATTAGGGCCTTCTCAGCAGTGGCGCCCTCTGTGTGGAATGCCCTCCCATCAGATGTCAAGGAGATAAAGAACTACGCAACTTTTAGAATACATCTGTATCAGGTAGTTTTTAATGTTTGACTTTTATAATGTTTTTACATGTACTGGAAGCTCCCCAGATGAGTGGGATATGCAATAATAATAATAATAATAATAATAATAATAATAATAATAATTTCTAGTAGTTCCTCCAGGTGGTGATCCCAGAATTTTTGTTGAGATACTCTAATATGTGGGCAAAATTAACTGGCATGCCTCACAAGGTAACAATGTGGGGAATACAAGCACATTAAATGAGTTTCAATGTTATATCCCATCTTAATGTTAATATAGGATGAGTGTTCTTTCGGTAAACCTGATCATGAGCCATTTTGGGTTTTAAAAGGTTAAACCCTGTACTTTGGGTCTGGAATGCAGACAAAGCACAAGCATCAGCAAACTTCCAAGTAAATACTGTTGCGGCCCAATTCTGGACCCATGGCAACTTTCAGGCCATTGACAAGAGTCACATATGACACACTGCAATAGTCTAAGCAGGAGGTTACCAGAGCAAGGGTAATTGTAGCCAAGCTGTCTCCATCCACATAAGGTCACAGGTTTTGGAAGAGCAGCTAATGTTGAGTTTCATGGTTACCTTGAACTGCCTCTTTAATCACACCAACAAATTGTATCCACAGTCTTTCAGGATCCAGTTCAACCCAACCTGGCCGAGGCTGAACAACTTCCACCTGTTAACAAAAAACATAATTACCAAGCAATCAGACCCAAAGCCACGAATGTTAGTGGTCTTGAGGAATTTACACTATGGGAAAGGCCATATAGCTGCAGGGGTTCATTTAGATAATATGGCCCCCAAACCATTTATGGCCTAAAAAGTTAATAGCACTTTGAATGAGGCTCCAAAATGTATTGATTGCCATTGAAAATGGCACAAAAGTGATACAACACGTTTAGACCTTCTGGAGCTCATTAGTACCCTGATGGCTGTATTTTGCACTAGCTGGTGTTTCCGAGTTGTCTTCAGAGACAACAACACAGAAAGCACAGTGTTGTAGTTCGCTTTGGAGGTAACCAGACCATGAATGACCAAGCCGAGGCAATGCCAATCTGGACAGGGCTGCAGCTACCCTACCAGCCTGAGGTGGTAGAATGAATTCTGGGCCACTGCAGCTATCAGTGCCTTGGTGGACAGCAGTGGATTCAAGAGCACTCCCAAGCTCCATACCTTGTCGTTCGATTGAAGTGTAACCCTACCTAAGACCAGTTTAATAATAATAATAATTTAATAATTTATTATTTCTACCCCGCCCATCTGGCTGGGTTTCCCCAGCCACTCGGGGCGGCTTTCAACAGAACATTAAAAACAGAAGAAAACATCAAACATTAAAAACTTTCCTAAACAGATGTCTTCTAAAAGTCGGATAGTTGTTTATTTCCTTGACATGTGATGGGAGGGCGTTCCACAGGGCGGGCGCCACTACCAAGAAGGCCCTCTGCCTGGTTCCCTGTAACTTGGCTTCTCGCAGCAAGGGAACCACCAGAAGGCTCTCGGCGCTGGACCTCAGTGTCTGGGCTGAACGATGGGAGGTGGAGACGCTCCTTCAGGTATACTGAGTTTACCTCTTCTGTCCTCATTGATAGATCTCCCACAGCACAGGGCCTCTGTTTTATCTGCAATAAGTTTCAGCTTGTTCTCCTTCATCCATCCTAAAACTGTATCCAGGCATCTGTTCATGAGTTCTATAGTATCACTGGAATTTGTAGGTGGAAAAGAAAGATGGAGCAGTGTCTCATCAGTTTGCTGATTGGCAGTGCAGCCCAAATATTCAGCTAGACTTCTCTCAGCAGTTTCATGTAGACTGTTGGAAGAGCATTGAGAATAAGATGGAACTCCGAGGCACCCCACTAGCCAGAGACTGTGGGGTGGAACTGAACTCTCCTAGCACTACTTTTTGTGAATGGCTCTCCAAGAAGGACCAGAATTCAAAGCCCAGTTGAGACAGAAGGATGATGTGATCACAATACTAACAAAAGCCACTGGGAGGTCCAGCAAGACCAAGAAATTCTGACAATAAAGGCTGCCTGTGTGCTTCTTTTACATAATTTGCATCGTTTAAAAATACTCAAAGCAGTGTTACAAGAAGATAATTGTAGCGATTGGGAATCAATGTGGAATAGGTACATACATAAGATGTGGGGTTTTGCAGTTCATGTACTGGGCAGAGTTTTCACACAAACTTTATGTTCACACTCCACAATGAAAAAAATAAGTTATGCAATTCTTATACATGCAGATTATTGGTTAACTTCTACATGGAGTGAATCTTGATTATTTTAATTATGCTTACCCCAACTTTCCTACCCTCAATGCAACTTACCGTATTTTTCGCTCTATAAGACGCACCAGACCATAAAACGCACCTAGTTTTTGGAGGAGGAAAACAAGGGGAAAAAAATTCTGAATCCTAGAAGCCAGAACAGCAAGAGAGATGCAGCAATTCCTCTTGCTGTTCTGGCTTCTGGGATAGCTGCTCAGCCTGCATTCGCTCCATAAGACGCACACACATTTCCCCTTACTTTTTAGGAGGGGAAAAGTGCGTCTTATAGAGCGAAAAATACGGTATATGTCAGTAAAATACAAATGACTGTATTTTAGCGTTGTATTTAAATTGTATTTGTTTTTAAGTTGTAATCATTTAACTTGTTTTTATTATTGCTTGTAAGCCGCTCTGAGCCCGGCCTTGGCTGGGGAGGGCGGGGTATAAATAAAAATTATTATTATTATTATTTGTTTCTGTAGGGAATGAAGATCCAACGTACATCCTTTTTGCATATCAATGGGTGATGCAAAGAAATCTGGATCAGGCTCAATTCCCTCAAATTTACAATGCTTCATTATCTTGGCTCAGAACAGAGTATAAAGCACCAAAGTGTTAGAAAGCTTTATTAAGATGTTTGGATAAGCTTTTGACTAGGCAGGAGAGAATCAAGTCATAATTGCAGCAATGTCAAGGAAATGTTAATGAACATTGATGAACTGCCCATAGATGAAGGGCAGTTCACAACATAAAAATACAGCATAAAAACTCCTGTTAAATCTACAGGCATTTTCTCTATCTGAATTCCATAACTTCATATCAAATTAAATACAAAGAATATATGAAAGTGCCAACAAACTAACAATCATTACAAACAACAAAAAGTCAGACTGTCCTATTAATTATTATGAAAGCTTTTATACCCTATTAGACCACTGCTATATATTAAATTAGTTCCAGTGTAGCTTTATCTGCTGTAACAGTTTATGAGATCCGGCTTTTGCTAGAGCCTTGAAAAATTCCAGAAAAGATTAAAGTTACAGCAGTGTATCTAATGGTATCCTTTGTGCTGACAGAGGGCTCTTGAATCCTGTGGAGTTTTCTGTCAATAGGACAGGGAGAGAGGCCATTTTTGCCAATTCCCTCTCTGCTCTGTAGGTCCTTATGCCCCTGCCCAAAATCTGCTCCAGAATGTTGGGGGAACCTTTGGAATTGCCTGGGAGGTGAAGGGTGGTGACAGTAGGATGCAACTTGTACAAAGGTGGTTACACTGCCAGAGGGTCAACAATGGCCAAACTCAATAAGCAATGCAAGATTATGCTCACTTCTTTCTACATAAGAAGCTGCCTTATACAGAGTCAGAACATTGGTCAGTATTGTCAGCAAAACAGTCTCCAGGGTTGTAGACAAAGGGCTTTTCCAGTCCTGCCTGGAGACTGAACCTGAACCTCTTGCACACAAAGCATTTTAAAGATACAGCTTTGCCCTACTGTAGCTTCCCTTACGGAATTCAATAATGTGACAACTGTTAGTGTTCCAGCTGAGCAGTCATTGTCCAGTTGGTGAAAAAACTAAGGCTCAGAAATAGAAAATCTACAGATTTCCCAGTGTCCTTGGCTATAGGAATAAAAAGGACTTGTTTCATACAATTACTGTAAGGATGAATGAGATGACGAATGAACTCAGTCCATTTGTCCCATCATTAATAGACATAATTCAATCCACAAATCTGCAATTGCCCTCCAGGAGCATCTGGGTCCGCCAGTGGATAGGTAACCTAATCCAAATGGCATGGAGATGCAAACTATATTGTTACATGCCACTCCAATCTCAGAGCTGTGTGAGATTTCAGGGGTTCCAGGCATCTTTATCCAGGCATTTCCATTTGGAAAATGAGGCACAGTGGAGACTGTAGTGTCTCTATGATATATGGTTTATTTACACATATCTACAACCTGAGCCTACAACAAAGGTGTTCACAGCATTAACACTGCAGGAGGCTTCTCCCAGTCACAGCAGCCTTGAACTTAAGCAGACCACAACCACTGCTCTCAACCACTGATCTCTGACTCTCTCCAGCCTGCTGCTTACGATATCTGTTGCATAACTCCTAATTGCAACTCTTCTGCAATTAAACTTTAACCTAATTAAACTCTGATATAAACACTGGCATTGTCTTTTAAACTAACTCTCAGTTGAAGTAAGGAGCCCACTCATTTGCAAATGAGATTTGCCCTTGATTTTTCAGTGTCCTAATCAATCCTTATCCCCCCCCCCAGGGCTATCAGCTGATGCAGGAGGCTAGTGCTGACTTAAGTAGCTGTGGACACATCCAGTGGACACATCCAGTGGCTTAATTAGCTCTTCACATATGTTAATTCCAGAGGATTAGAGCACAGCTCTAGTACACAGCTCCAATACACACATGGAAGTAGCACAACTCTAGCACTCTAACCCATAATTAAATTCTCCCCCGCCTTTCCCCGAAGCATTAATTAAATTCTAACTATAGCTTGATCTGGAATTTAGGGAGTCTTGCACCCACCAACTTATAACAATGTGAACTAACACTTCCATTTAGGAGATGTCGATATCCAGCTGTTGCAAGCTATACAACTGTGCCAGCTTGATTATTCATACACTAGGCAGCCCTGTTCAGGGAAGTTTTTAACATTTAACGCTGTATTGTTTTTAATACTTGATTGGGAGCCGCCCAGAGTGGCTGGGGAAACTCAGCCAGATGGTGGGGTATAAATAAATAATAATTATTATTATTATTGGCATTTCCACACAATCCCAGGAGTTAAGAAAGTGAGCCCATGTGAAGCCACTCAATGGCAAACCCTTAAAGACCAATATAGAATTTTTTTAAAAAATTGTATATACTAAGGTTTTTACCTTTAAAAGTCTGAATTCCCCTGTTTCAAGAGTTAAATTCTGGCAAGCAATAGTCATGTTTGACTAAGTTTTGCTTTGAGTAGATCCACTGAAATTAATGGGCCTAACTTAGTCATGTTCGTTCATTTCAAAGGGTATACTCTGAGTAAATACCACACTATGTCTTTAGGACAGCTGGCCCACAGAGACAATACAGCGCAAGTAAAACTGCTCTCTGTATCAACCTGAACAGGTTAGTTTAGTTGGGTTTGTAAGCAAACGGGCCTCAATAATAATGTATGGAAACAGGTTTCTAGTCAGAAAGCCATAGCTCAAATTAAGTTTGCGTCACAAGTGAGATTAAGGTGTCATACACCACTGCCAAGTACAAAGTTAGGGAGTTCTGCTTTTGATTGCATCTGGGGAAATGTTTCTGACCTATATAGAAGTGAGGAATGTACAGAGCAAACAAGAAATTCAACTGGTACACAATGGCTGGTTACGACACTAATCCACACAGTTCTCCTGGTGTCTTGCCCTACAGACCGGCTGAGAACAGCTAATAATATCAGGTAGGATGTTGAAAGCCAAATGCAACTAACTTGTACTGTTGAAATAAACTGTGAGAGAAATAGGCATCTCCAAACAACCAAGGCATAAATGGTCCTGAACAAAAACCAACCAACCAAAAATCTGAGATAAGGGGGAAATGTATAAAAATACAGTACGGAATTGCTTATTACAATAAAATAGTTGCAAATATCTTTCTCTCTGCGTATCTATATGCAGTGAGAGAAAAACACTACAATAATAAAACCCAGAAGAAATACCCAAAACAAACTTAGTTGGTCTCTCAGGTGCTACTGGACAATTTTTTTTATTGATTTTAGAGGTGACTTTTACTGACAATTTTATGCATAATTTATATTATTTGTAAGCCACTTATTCCCCCCCCAATGGTATGCAAAAGACTGGAGCGCAAGTCAGAGGCATAGGGAGGGAGGTGTGGCCCGGGCACAATTTTGAGAGGGGGCGCAAACAGACACCCCCACAGCAGGTTCCTTCATCGGAGCCTGGCTCCGTGCCAGAAGGAGCTGTGCCTTGGCTGCGGCGCTTGTGCCTGGAGCAGCTTCACCTCTGAGCCAGGCCTTACCTGGGGCAGGAGAGCAGGCGAGTGGGTGGCAGCTCTGTTGCCCACCCTCCTCAGCCATGGCAAGGCGTGCCCGGCCACAGTGGCTCTGTCACTGGGTCAGGTCTGACCCGGCAGCGGAGAGCATCTCACGGAGGTGAGCATCTCACAGAGAGCAGGAGGAGAGTTGGAAGCAGCTTCCCCACCCCTCTCCTACCCTGAACTGTAACACGCGGAGGGTGCCCTCTGTGGGTGCGCCATGCGTGCCCGCCCCAGGCAGCACAGGCATTCCCTCTGCCGCTGGCACAAGTGGCCTGAGTCTCACTCTGAAGCAGGTCTTGACTCTGCACTTCTTGCAGCTCGAAGTACCCAGTGCTGCTATCGAGGGTGCTTAGTGGGAGCAGCTTACATAAGGTGAATCAGTTGATGTGGACAAGGTGCTGATGGCAATGCATCTGACCACATGCCCCCTTGACCCTGTCCCTTCTGGCTGAGGGGGGCTGACTGGTTGGGTCCAGAGTGTGGTTAGTGCTTCATGGTATGAGGGGCTGGTCCCTGCTGAAATGAAAGAGGCAGATACACAGAAGAACGAAGTACTTTGTGTTAGCAACGGAGGAAGACAGATTCATTCAGACTATGAAACTTTTACGCAGATGGCATACCCCTGACAGGCAAATAAGAACATTAGGAGTTTGCTAAATATAAATGCCATTACATATTTTCTAACAAATCCAACAGCTATTGCACATGCTTCCAAACCTCTATCAACATTTGAAAATCTAATTACAAGCACTAACGCAAAATCGAAGCCTATATTATCAATAATTATGAAATAATTAGTGACACACAATTAGGCCAAACAAATTTGATATAACATAGTCGAGAATCAGATCTAGAGACAGTAATGGGGGGGGGGGTAGATTCTCATGAGATGGCCAAAGTATTGGAGCCTCAGCTTCAGAATCTGTCCTTCCAGTGAGCACTCAGGGCTGATTTCCTTAAGAATGGATAGGTTTGATCTTCTAGCAGTCCATGGGACTCTCAAGAGTCTCCTCCAGCACCATAATTCAAAAGCGTCAATTCTTCGGCGATCAGCCTTCTTTATGGTCCAGCTCTCACTTCCATACATCACTACTGGGAAAACCATGGCTTTAACTATATGGACCTTTGTCGGCAAGGTGATGTCTCTGCCTTATCACCTTTGAGGTATAGTCACCTTAACAAAGCTATTTCTCTTCTTTGCTGGAGAGGGTGTAAAGAGGTTAGAACCACTATACATATGTAGCAGGCAAGTGACTAATTACAGCCATTTTGGAACAATGTTGTTGATTAACATTCTGATTACAAATAAAATTAGTACTGTTAACCAACTCTAAAAGTGAAAATGACAATCAAAGAATTAGTTACTTTTCTTTTAGCAGCAGCTTGACAACTTGTTGTCCAAAATTGGGAATCTTTGGAACATTCACAAATGTCACAATGGAAACAAAAGATTAGGACTTTGGAATTTTCCCATAGGAATCTGTGTTCTGGGGTGAGTAGGAGAAATGTGTGAAGGGCGTGGTGGTGTTATGTTCTCATATTCCTTTCAAAAAAAAAAAAAAATAGCATATATTTTAAAATATATGCTATCAACAGTCACATTCCCCTTGTCGCTCCCCCATTAAAAGTAACAGGTAAGGGGTGCCATAACTGCTTTTTAAGCCGAACTAAAATGTAGCTGGACAGCCTGCTTCTTTTAAGCACACCTGCTGTTGAACAGTCGCCACCCTCTTGAGAAGTTTGCTAACAAGATATTTGCAACTGGACAGTAGTTATCACAAAACTCTGGGCCCAAGTGGAGCTTACCATAATTGCTTTCTTCATGCAGGTGGCACCACACCATCCCACAAAGAACCATTAACCCCCTGGACCCACCCAGATAGCCTCGGTCGAGGGCACCTGTGTTAGGCCAAACTCCTTCAAGTGTGTTGTTGCAGGCATGTATAGAATTGCTACCTAATTTTCTAGCACAGCACTTTGTCTTCTTGTCATAGACACACATGGCTGCAATCCTAAGCAACAATGAACTCAGCAGTAATTATTTCTGAGTAAGCATGTACAGGACCACACTATTTAAAGGTATTTTGAATAAACGGAGACATAAGTAATCCTTCATGGAGGTAAACAAATGCACTCAGTTAATTAGTTTCTTCCTTCTGTTATTAAACACTTAAGTGTAATCGTGATAACATGTGTTGCAATTAAACTAGTTTGCAAATAACACAAGGCTGAAGCCCAAACTACACCACAAGTTATGTGAAGTATATACTTTAAAGGGCATGCTAACAATTGTCTCTATTTAACAAAAAGCAGCTCAGAGACAGTTGTATCTGAGTTGGGTCACGCTGCAGAGAAACTTTCTTCCTTGTGCCACTTTCCTATCAAAAGTCCCCTCCCACAACTGATGTTTGCCCTTAAATATCAGCATCAAGTGATAAATTTCAGCAGGGAAACTCTCTCCCCATTAACCCAGCTTGACTACCCACAGCTGCTTTTGGTAAAAGAGAAGGGGTAACTGGAAGCACACATTTAATGCAACATGCAGTTTGACCCAATCAGATCACTCAAAGTGTCACTATCCTAGCACTATACTATAGTTCCTTGAACTGATAAATGTAAACTAGGACCATGCTGACAGAAGGTAAACATGCATTGCAACATGTCAGCTTACTGGTACTTGGAAACAGTTGCATCATCAAGCACCAAGGTGCATGTACAGACAAAATGTGCACAGCCTGTTCTATAACCAATTAATCTGCAATAGGAATCTCTGAGCTTTGTCGCTTAGTCCTCTGAAACATCCCAAACTTTCCAAACCCAAGTCTGCTTCTGCCTTCCAAATTCAGCTTGTGTGATTTATTTTACAGACATGTGGGGGGGGGGGCAGGAACTAACAGCAAAGAACAATAATCCTTATACTGCGGATTGCGCAAACCAGTTCATTAAAACACAGTAACAAATTTTTTTTCCAAGGAAGAGCTTCCTGCTCTTCAACACATTGGCTCAGCAACACAGTGCTACGCTTCATTAGGTTCTTTGTAGTAAACAATTATTTTTTTTTTGCGCAAGTCCTACAGTAGGCTCCAATGCCCACAGGGTCTCCCCCATTCTTCCCTTCCCGTTGGATCTAGGAATCAAGAAGGCTGCTATGTTACCAGCATTTAACACCTCTGTACATGATGCTCTCATGTGCCTATGCGCAGCGGAAGGCTGGCGCATTCATACTACACAGCAATCAGAGCCTGCAACAAAATGTTGTGGTACATGAGCCAGTTTGACTAATGAGTGACTGGTGGAAGCATCAGGGAACTAACAGAACAGGAGCCAGGCTTCCTTTTGTCTTTGGGATGGAGGGGAGAAGAGAGAAAAGAAAGGAACAGGAAGGAGAAACACACAAAGGATAGCTCAGCTGATAGAGCAGGAGACTCATCCTTCATGCAAAAGGATTCCTGCATTGCGGGGGGCTAGACTAGATGGCCCCCAGTGGTCCCTTCCAGCTCTAGGATTCTGTGACCCTGGGTACAATCCTAGGCATATTACTCCCAGGTAAGTGGTTAAAGAGGCTGCACTCTTACGTCTGTGTTTGTCCACAGGAGCAAAGTAGGGCTTATTTCTAGGTAGACAGGCGTTAAAATCGAGCTATACCTTCTGACGCGGCTTGTATCCCCCCTCCCGCCCCACCACAGCTCCCACCTGCATAGCTTTGGCTCCCTTGAGCACCGCCGCCTTGTCGTAAACATGGCACCGTATCACCGTGCTGCCCACGTCCACACCCATGATATACTTCTCCGCGGTTGCAGGCGAGGCCATGGCGGCGGCGGCGTCCTGCTCTTCCGAGTCTCGCTGCCGTCGCCCCTCAAGAACCGGGCGCCCGAGCTCCGCAAAGGCACCCAGGCGCTTTTAAAAGCTCCCCGGGAGGAGGAAGGAGAGGGACGCAGCCGCCGCGCCGACGGCGGGCGAGAGAGCAACGCCTCTCCATGCAGGGCGGGACTCCGGGGAGGAGAAAGCGGCCGGCTTTGAATGCCAGCAGTGATTGCGAAGGAGAGGAAGGCGGATAGGTGTAGGAGGGGGCGGTGTGGCGAAAGCGAAGCGGAGCGCCGCCTTCCTGGTGCGCCGGAGGGCGCGAAGGCGCCTTTGCAGAGGAGGCCCGGCCTGTTTTGAAACGCCAGGCCCCCACACACCAAGGGGTTGAAGGGCCAAGGTTTGCAGTTTCCCGCCCCACTTTCTCGTGGTTTCCAGGGCAAGCAGTTAAATCTCAAGAGGGTCAGGTGCCAACTTGGATAAGATATTGGGGGGCAGGTATAATAATAATAATAATAATAATAATAATAATAATAATAATAATAAAAATAATAATAATTTATTATTTGTACCCCCGCCATCTGGCTGGGTTTCCCCAGCCACACTTCCAACAAAGATTAAGAATACGTTAAAATGTCACACATTAAAAACTTCCCTGAACAGGGAAGCCCCACCCCACATAATCAGAGAATGTGGCACACTATATGAAGGGCAATGCCTAACAACTTTGGAGGGGGGCTTGGCCGAGACCTCAGCCCCTAGGAGTTGGCTCCTATGTCCAGCGTCTTGGTCTGGCAGTGGCCACCCAGTTGCCTCTGGGAAACCCGTGAGCAGGACCTGCGGAGAAGCACATTCTCCCCTCCTACTGCCTCCGGCTTTGCATGACTAGTATGTAGTCATTTGCAGCCTTGCCCTCCCTGAATTTGCCTCATCCTCTCTCAGAGCTGTCCAAGTTGATGGCCATCACTGACCTCCTTATGCAAGTGGGCTCCATGCACTGCGTGAAGCTGTTCTTGTTTTTATTCTGTCCTCAATCTTCCAATCTTCATTAGATGTCATTATGAGAGGGGGAGAAAAAAACTTCACTCTAGCCCCTTCCTCCATGCCATACAAAATTTTAATCATGCCACCCCCCTACTCACCTTTTCTCTAAACTTGCAGTGCAGTTTCCAGTGTAAAGCCGGAAAACAGCGGGGCCCTTTGCAAACAAAACTGATATCCGAAAATTGTAGAATGTGCTAGACTGTAGTGATCAGGTGGGATTGCTATGAGGAATTATAACAAATATAGAGTAAGCCATCTGTGTCAGCAATGAAAGCATTGCGTTGACTGGGTTTAAACTATTTTGATATGATTCTTGATCAATCCACACCTCTGCATCCCTGTTCCATTTCTCATTCTTGACCAGTCACAAACACTGCCAGTTGCTTCACCAGGCAGGCATCCTGGGTCATCAAAGACAGTGGGCAGTTTCTTTGATGTAGCTTTTCTGATATGTTAATCCCAGGGTTATCTGCCTATTGCAGAAAAAAGAAACTTTGTTACAAACATACTGCCTTCCAAACACATTCAGTTTTTTCTCTTAGGCAAACTCAAAGCTGAGATATTGTGTACTCTGGATTCCCTCTGTGGATTCCCTCTGTGTTTGGCAATTCAAAGTTTTATTATCTGCAATAGGGTGTTGTTACTTTATCTTCTGCCTTACAATATACATTGCGTGCACACACACACACACACACACACACACACACACACACAGTGTAAAATCTGCAGTTTTTGAGAGTGCTATCTGCACTTTTTGGTGTTGGTCAGGAGACGTTACTCTTTGATTCAGGCTACAAAGATGTTTACAATATTTCAGAGGTGTTTTTACAGAGCACTTATAGTATTTTAAACATTTACTAAGCATTTGGACAGAAAGGTGATCGTGTATTCCAGCTTCCACCTGATATATCTGATTTGGGGCATTAAATACTGGATTAGTCAAATTGCAAATAGCATAGCCTGGATCCAGCCCTTCTCTCTCTCTCCCCCTCCTGGGGCTGCGTTCATAAACTGCTCTTATGCATACAAGCCCTGCATGCTCAGACCACGTCCATTTGTTTGCCCTAACATTGGTCACATTTTGAGTGGTAATTCAAGGCATATTATCCCCACTCTCTTACATTTCTCCTACAAGGAACCGGTTTAGTGTGAATGAACTGAATTGTACCTCTCCTGCCACTCTCTAGAAAACAAATGGCCAATCTTAACCTTAATCCAAGATTGCATCATGACTATGCAAACTTAAGTTTCATGACTTATCTTAAGAACAAATTACCACAAACCCCCACAACCAAATAGAACATGCAGTTTAAGCCATGTCTGACATAATTCTTCCAATGAGAAATAAACATACCGAAACTCAAAAATTTAGTTTACATTTTTATTCCAAGCAGACAAGGCCAAGTCTTTTATAAAATTATTGTATTAAAGTTCTCCAGAGTATTTAATCCATATGATTTATTCCTTCAGGGTATATTGTACATTTATATTTAAAAATACTTTTGCACAGCTACATGCTAGAATTCTGAAATGCACAACACTATACACAAAAATACACTCCATATTAATCATGCCAGTTTTAAACATTTCACTTTGGCAGATAGACAAAAGTTCTTTTTAAAAAAGAAACTATAAAAATGTGCACAAAGTCTTCCCTTTCAGATTTTAATAAAATACTGCTCTGTACAAGATCTTAATGAAAACTTCCAGCATTTACAAAATACATTTGAGAGAAATAAGCCATATAACTTTATTTAAAAAAAACAAGCAAAAATTCTATAAGCCAATTATTTATGTTTTAGAGATTATGTATCTAAAAACTGGGCAGTGGATATAAAGAAACTGATACTAATCCTGCAGATTAACAGAGAGAATAGAAAACAGTGAAACAGGCACAATGACAAGTATAGATGGGAACCAGGCTGATGAAAATTTGATGGGCATTTTTATTAGAATGGAAAACAAAGAAGCCCTGTTCAATAGGTAACAACAAACACAGAATTTTGCTGGTTCTAAGATACACATAAATCTTCAGGGTGTCTATTTCTATTATGCTGGCAGCAGGGTCCATAAAAAGTCTTACAGAATTTAGCATGTTAGAAGCAATTCCAGTGCCTGGATTAAGGGTCAGGTAACCATATATATATATACACCCCAAAGATGTAAACAAATGAAAATTTTATGTTGTTTAAGAGACTCGATAGTAAAAGAAATCAGTTCTCTCTTCCATGGGAGTCCACCTTATTCATTCTCTAGAGACTGAAGTCAAGTTACCAGGCAATATGATCTGAGAAAATAATTTAAACTATACCAGTGAGAACAGTATGACAGACCTTGTCAAGGGAAATATGGCCGGACTGTCCCGAGTTTAAGTGCTTTAAGTCCCATTAAGCATGTATTCTCACTCTTAAATGGAAAGCAGTGAGGAAAGCACTTTTCACTTTAACAGGACCACTTCACATGCAGCAAAGCGATGATGCCCTAAAACAAAGGAATGCAACCCAGCGGAGAGGAACCTGTGGCTCCAATGTACAACCAGAAGCCTTAAAGCAAGCAAGGAAAATCAGGTTTCACTTCTACAAACCATCAGTAGTAAAGTCAAAGCCTGGTGGATCATCTGTTGCAGCCGAGTTCTGTAGAACTCGCTGGTGCCATTAGCTGATAGATGATAAGAGCTGAAGCCTGCTTATCAGCTGCATGAGTAAGTTCCCCAATACTTACAGAAAACAACTGATGGGCGTGAAGTTGAAGCCACAGGCACTTTAAAGCATTATACAAGGCTCTTTGCAAGCTCTGTGTGGTGCGCTGAACATCCAATCTCCTGATGTCAGATGACTGACACCTGTCAAGTTTTGCTTCCTGGACTAGGATTTGGCCTGTGGAGCCAAAAGGTTCCCCACTGCTGCACAGTACTACTAGAACATGAAAATTAATCTGCATGACAAAAAAAATAACAATTCCATACTATATAGTTTGAAGAGTGTTACCAAGTTGGGTTTTTTGTGTGCCTTGGATACAGTGAAATTTTAGATTTAAATAGCTCTATGATACATAGAAGTGGAGCTAAGATTGCACCTAGGGCACTGTTGCAACATCATTTTCCTATATAGAGGTTAATCTATGTTATTTGAGGCAGGGGGTGGGGGAGTAACGTGTGACCCACAACAGCTTAGCTAGTTTCTCTTTTAAGAAATTGTGGGATTTAAAAAATAAGTGATAAACAGTATCCTTCAGGCTAGTATTTTACATATCTCTGATTATGAAACATGAATTTGTGCTGAAGAACAAGTGGATCACAGGAAGGCAGCACAGTAGAACTAAAACAGCACAGCAGAATGAAGACAATTTGAGTCTGAATACGAATTAGACTAGGTTGTTTTCTAGCTTACACATATACTAATTTGGAATATTTGGGAAGATTCACCATTATTTCTGAAACTGTACTATTTAAGGAATCATGCTTTGGTGATACCAGATCCAAGGAGTATATACTATTTCAGAACAATGAAAGTACTTTAAAAAAAGCAGAGCCAGATCTGTTGTGGAGGCTGCACATTAGTAGAGAAGCGTACAGGAGTCATTCCCAAAACTACAACTTGCTACAGTGATGAGGTACCGCTTATTCTTTAAAAAGGGGGAAACCAACATGGTGTTCTTCAGATGTTGTTAGACTGCAGCTCCCATCATCTCTCACCACTGGCCATGCTGGCTGGGGCTAATAGAAGCTGGAGTCCAGCAACATCTGGAAAGCACAACATTTTGTCTACTCCTCCTGCAAATCTCTGAAGCATTTGTTTGCTCTGGCTTCCTCTGTCAGTGGCTCATTTGTGGTGGCATTTAGTTAAAGATAGTTTATTACAATAGTCCAAGTTATTAAGCTGCTTTGGCATAACTCCTGGAAATGAACCTTACATAAAGTCAACTGGCAATGCCACAATAGTTAAAATCTATGCACACTGTATCAGATCAAAAAACCTGAAAAATCTAAAAATAAAGTATACCAGTTACATATAAATAAATTGCTTTTAGAAGTTATTATATCGTTAAAAACAAGACATCAAGAATTATGCTTTGCATTCGTTGAGGACTTTTATATGTTGGTTTAAACAAAGCTATTCTCAATTAAGACGGCCAAGTCAGTATTATTGCTCCACTTCTGGGACAGTACACAAACCCCACTTTTCAGAATGAGGCATGATGGACAGGGTTGTTACTTTAACTCAAGAGTTTCTTGTGTTTTACATCACATTAAATCAAGCTCTTCAGTGAACATAATTGTTTTCATTGTGACTGACAGAAAATATTTACAGTCCAAAACACCTTTCAAATTATTATGCTTACATTTTTAAAATAATATTTATTGGTTTTATAACACTAAGGAAATGTAAAGTAATCCATGACCCATACTTATTCTGAAGATTTGGGTGCACCAAAATTGACAGCTAGTTTTCTGGGCTTTCGCTTGGTAGACACATTTGGTATTGATTTCTTACGAGATGCAACCAAGCCTGAAGGAGCCATTTTCTCTTGGAAAGATGGAGCAGCTTGATGAGACCTTAAATGTTCTGAAGAAGCATCCTGTGGGTTCATTTTTGTAGTGTCGATGCTTGACTGTTCATTCTTTAACTGCACATTTTGAAGAGAACCTGGGAACTCCTTTGGCTCAACATTAGTCTTGCTGGCAACCCTTTTCTTAGTTACCTTAAAAAAAAAGAGGTTTAGTTTTCTAACATGTGAGAAGCATATGTAGAAGAAGAAGAAGAGGAGGAGTTTGGATTTGATATCCCGCTTTATCACTACCCGAAGGAGTCTCAAAGCGGCTAACATTCTCCTTTCCCTTCCTCCCCCACAACAAACACTCTGTGAGGTGAGTGGGGCTGAGAGACTTCAAAGAAGTGTGACTGGCCCAAGGTCACCCAGCAGCTGCATGTGGAGGAGCAGAGACGCGAACCCGGTTCCCCAAATAACGAGTCTATCGCTCTTAATCACTACACCACACTGGTGCTCTCTCTCTCTCTGTGTGTGTGTGTAGCTGCTGTCAGATCTTACCTGCAAGGGTATAAACTGATTGTGTGCACCAGCTGGTACAGTGCCTGCAAAAGGCATATTCCCAGGATAGGAACCAGGAAAGTAAGGTTTCCCATGGACTGGAACTGGTGCTCCCCATGGCACTGGGCCAAACGCATGAGGTGGTGAAGGAAACAAATTAGCTGCGAAAACAATAAGCTCATTTTAGATTCCAGTATTAACTTAGAAAAATGGGTAGCTACTCTTTCAAAGCCTCCCTCCCTCCACTTCCGAACGGAATTCAGAAAGGAAATTTAGCTGCTAAATTTAGCTCATATATTTCATAATAACTGAATTGGAGAAAAAGGTGCATTCTTTATGGAACCCAAAAGACAAATTTATGAGACACGAGATCAGTGCATTCAATACTTTCCCCTCTCACTGTGAGAAAAAATAATGCAACGTGTCTCACAAAGAACATTAGATTTTTTTTTAAGTCCTAAAAACTTTAGGACTTTGTTTATAAAAACTTAGGGCGTTGTTTATAAAATTAATCTATATAGAATAATCAAATTATATACAATTATTAAAGAAAGCACTGTTGCTGATAAGGACTAGGAGTTTGCTACTATGCAACTTCTACAAAAGGTTAATTTGCTTCCAACTATACCGTATGAAAAACATGCATTTACACACACAGGAAGTTAAAATTGATTAAACATACCAGTGTGCTGCGTGAAGACTGGAGGAATGGATCCAGGAGGCACAAGAGCTCCCATGGGTTGATAATTTGGAAATACAGGCGGTGGTGGCAGAGGAAAGTTCATCCCAATAGAGCTCTGTATGAAAAAGGGTACTTAAAGTTTGTGATACAGGAAGCATGACTAGCTAATAAATGGAGATGAGCATTTTAAGGTTTTATAAAGCATTTTGACTGCTGGTCTCACCAATTGCTGCAAAGCAAAAAGTGCTGCTTTCTCCTTAGCTTCATTTTCAGAATGACATTGAGGTCCGTGTACTAATAAGCCATTGGATAGCTTTACCTGACAAACTGTCATTGTCTATGGTAGAAAAGAAGACAAAGCAACTTTATTTTCTACATAACATACTGCAAACAGACTGCTGAATGGACAGATTTATACAAAGGGTGGGCAATTTATTTGCCTTCTAACAGAGTTTCCTATTGAAGATTGGCCAAGTATCCTTCTGTCTAATGTCACCAGTCTACAATGTCCATCATCCCTGACCATTGGCCATGCTGGCTGGGGAGTCTAGCAGCATCTGGTGGGCCCCATGCTGGCTACCCTGGTCTAAACGATGAAAAATGGGGAGCAGCTCTCACCCCTGTCCCTGGGGACACTGACAAATAACTTCTCAGCATGAACCCAGAAATTACCTACTCAGACAATGAAATGATTCTCTCCACTCTTTTTATACCTATGTGTCCATTCTTTTAATCTCCTTTTCCATTCCACCCCACCGCCTGGTTTATAGTTTGCCCCAACTCCCATGTTGCTCAGCAGTCAATAGCTGTCAAGTGCTCATTAGCCTGTTTTGTTTTCCCCTTTATTTTTAGGGTAGTTCATAAAGGTATTTTGTCCCTTGCAAATCCCAGTCTGGTGATGCCTCCTCCTTGCATGTGGGTGGAACAATTTGGCTATATTTCTGCAAGCACATTTAAGACTTGAACTGGAAATAAAAGAGATTATGGGTGTGGGTTTTTTTGTGTGGGTTTTTTTGCATACTACACAGATCTGATATTTGAAGCTAAGTTACCTGTGGTGTTCTAAGAAATGAGAAATCTGGCTGCAGCATTCCAAGAAGGGAACAGATACGAGAAAGCTCAGATACTGGAGTGGATAATGAGTTTGGTGGTCCAAGAAGTGGGTGGCCTCCAACCTCCATGCCCTGAGTGTTCTGAGGTCCTGCAGTGCCAGGGGATTTGTTCATGAAAGCAGCTATCAATGAGAATAAATACATGTAATCTGTACCATGTTTGAATAAATGAACCAGAGTACAGTACTTTGTTTAATTTGATTGAATGTTAGATGTTCAAAAGGTATTATATAATCAATAAACATTAAACTTAAATCTGCATAGCACAAACCATTTATTCAATTATAGAACAAAGCTTTTATACATACCCATCTTTTTGGCATTGGTATGTTGTGAGGCAGGCGCACAAGAATCCTGCCTGCAAGTTGGAGCAGACACTTCATTTGCCACTGACTTTGCTTCTGCTGTGTCAGAACCATCTATCTTCAAAATTTCTTTGAGCATCTGTGTTCCTTTCTTTAAAAAAAAAGCAAACAGCATTTATATATTGTATAAATTGAGAATTTTATCATAGAACTCTGTACATTAAATGCATCCAAAGTTAAACCAATGAAGTCAATTCCAACAGCAGCATACAAACCATAGCAAAAGACTGTGGAGACAAGTGTTCTTCATTAGTTGGTTCCTTGGGATATGACCGTGGCACCTCTTTTTCTTTGAAAATTTTCAAAGACGCCAAAATGTCTTCAAGTTCAGATCCGTTCTAAGGAATATATAGATATGTACATATATGAAAGAATTAGAAGAGCAAAATTCAGAGAAAGGTATTTTCTCTGTGCAAATTCCACTGAAATCAATATGAAAACTTATTCATTTAGAAGGAACTTAAGGTACATATTGGGACACAGGTGGCTCTGTGGGTTAAACCACAGAGCCTAGGACTTGCCGATCAGAAGGTCGGTAATCCCCGCGATGGGGTGAGCTCCTGTTGCTCGGTCCCTGCTCCTGCCAACCTAGCAGTTCGAAAGCATGAAGTGCAAGTAGATAAATAGGTACTGCTCGGGCGGGAAGGTAAACGGTGTTTCCGTGCGCTGCTCTGGTTCGCCAGAAGCGGCTTAGTCATGCTGGCCACACGACCTGGAAGCTGTACGCCAGCTCCCTCGGCCAGTAAAGCGAGATGAACGCCGCAACCCCAGAGTCGACCTAATGGTCAGGGGTCCCTTTACCTTTAAGGTACATATTACTTAAAAGGTCCCCCCATTCACCACAAAGTCTGGAAGAATTTTGCCCGTGTCTCCACTGTGTGCCTAGAGTTCTCTTCAATACTGCAGAGGACAAAGGCTCTAAAGCTCAGGAGCACATGTGGGCCATGTTAAATGTATTTCAAACAAAGCAAAAAAGTAAAAGGGATTCATAATTCTTCAGGAACTCGCTAAGAAGTGGCTCAGCTGTCAGTCTTTTTGGTTGTTCTGTATATATAATACCACTATGATTTAGCTAGATGGCCACAAACGATAATTCACAACACATACATGAGATATAATTTATATAGAGAGGATTTTAAATCTTTATTTTATCCCATTTCTTCCGACAATTTTGAGAAACATATTATCTGCAGCAGGCCACTGAGCAGAGAGGCAGGGATCTGACATGGATAATCTAGTGATCCTCTGGCTTATGCTTGAGAGGGAGAGGGGGGACAATATCATCTTATGGCTTAGAGCTTGCTAAAAGGTCTGGCTAGTACTCTTCACAGGTGCAATCCCATATGGAAAAAGACCATGAAGAAAATAAAGCATTCGACAATTCTGGTGCATTGAAATTAATATCTAATAAAATCTACTTGTCACTTTTTCTTCTTCTTCAGAATGTACTCGGGTATATGCAAATATTTAGATTGCCATTTTCCTACCTTCTCAGTTATACTGGAACTGTCAACTGCAGGCTTTGGTTCTACTGGCTCATTGGGGGCTTCATTCCTCTTCAATAGCTTCACACTATACTTATTAGCACCTGCGAAATTCTGAGACAGACCAGGTCAAATGTAAAAGCAAATTAATAAGGTGGAAATGCTTTTTTTAACAAACTCTTTTTCCTGCAGGTATACTTTCTTACATCACTCGTGCTAAAGCTATGGCCGCCTACCTAACCAGTGATTAGCTGCACAAGTAATTTTGGAAATCTCTCAACTTCACTAGTCAAGACCTATGCGATCATAAAAGGGCCATCTCCCTCAAGCAGATATATCACACACATAGTTACACTCTGTGGCAGGAATGCGGATGGGCAGCTGCCAATTTAATCCATGTCCAAAAATATGTGTTAGGCATACCCAAGCATCTGCGCACAAACCGTTGCTATTTCTGCCCTTTGTTTCCTTTGAACAGTTCACCATAAAACAGCATCAGAAAATTACCGGTTTATTTGATCCTTTATGTGTTTGACTGTCAGTTCTTGGACCTTTAGAGTCGTCTTTAGCTACAAATACAAAAGTTTATAATATTAGCTAAACAAGTAACACGTGTTTTTTTTCAAAAACTGTTTATATATAAAACGAGTGTGTGTGCAATCCTACATGTGTCTACTAAGAAGGAAGTCCCACTTAGTTTGATGGAGCTTACTCCCAGGTAAATAGGTACAGAAGCACTGCCAGGGAGAGTCCCCTTCGTCAATCTAGTATATTTCCCCCCACTTTCTTTTTACTATCTCTGTTCAGAAGCTGTAACAAAAGGGATAAAATCTGGGTGGACGGCTGCAACAGAGAACTCAAACAACACAATGTAACTCCTGAACAGGATGAAAGAAATGGGTATACTGGACTAGCTGAAAGGTGTTTCTCAAGGGCCACTAGGACACCGCCAGATGAGTCAATGAGTTCCTTACGTTACTTGAAGCAGGAAAATGTCATGACTCCAATAGAATTTCTGAGTGACCCCTCCCTTAGAAAAACAGTTCACCATCTAGATAAGCTTGTAAGTTAAACATCCAAAAATTAAAAACAACACATATTTAACAACCAAAATGTCAACAAACAGAAAGGCATGACCACTCTCTAGACACTCTGCTCTTAACCCACCGCTTAATTATGTCATGCAGCTTTGGGTGGGCCTTGGCCTCCCAGTACTCCCTTAGGTGAATCCCATGGACCCTTATCTAATGGCACTAAGACTCACCCAAATGGGATTTTTTTGTAGCAGCTGTGGAGAAGCTTTGGACCTCCAGATGTTGCTGAACTACAACTGCCATCATCCCTGGCCATTGCCCACGCTTGCTAGGGCTGATGGAAGTTTTAGTTCAAGCAATATCTGGAGGACCAAATGTTCCACACTCCTGTTCTGCAGCTAAAGGACCTGTTGACGCCTCTGAAAAGCTGCTTCTGCGGAAGCATAAATGTATATTTTATAGTGTCTTGTAAATGTATTCAAAGTAGCCCAAGTTCCTGCCCTACAAACCACTTGTAGAAAATGCTGCAGATGCTCTCACTGAGTGAATCAAATGGAAGAGAATTATATGCCAAAGAAATACAAGCTTTAATCCACCTAGCTACGGTGGATGTTGAAACCTTTCTCCCTAAGTATGTTGGATGAGAGGCAATAATAAACGTGTTTATCCAAATGGCTTTGCCATATCTATTGATCAATCGATCTATCTAATCTGCCCTGTGTACATCCAGAGTGCTATGCATGTTCTTTAGGGTGACATGGCAAAAGACAGAAAGTAAGTAACACCAGCTCCTGCTGGTAGTGAAAAACAGTCTGCAGTACAATTCTGTCTTTGTTAAGCACACAATGATGTTTTCCAACGGACAAAGCTCCCAGCTCTGAAATCCTTGCTGATGCTATGGCCACCAGAAAAAGCACTTTAAGTGACATCAGTCATAGAAAAACAGACTTCAGTCGTTCAAATGGTGGTTTCTGCAGTTGCAAATAGGAAATTCCAAGTTGAAAAATGGTATTGCGCTAGGGCTAGCTAATGTTGCCCCTCTCAGGAACTGTTTCAAATAGAGATGGGTGCCAAACTTCTTTCCACAAGAACATCAATCAGATTAAGTTAAAAAATAATACTTCACAAAACAAAAATTCAAAGTGTGACAGCAAACTATGTCATACTCATAATAATCAAGCTCAAGGTTATTGATTTCAGTGGATCTCCAAGTATCAGCAACCCTAAATCCACTTTAACCCTTTTTTGGTGAGGGGGGAGGTAATGACATGCATTTCTTCAGAGAAAATACCAGGGGTTGGGATTATAATGGCAACACTCCGTCTGTCATAAGCATCACTTTCTACAGGACTAGAATAAACTAAATGCTTTCCAAAATTGAATCCCTAACTTGATGAAGGAATATACAAAATTCAAAGAAAAGTACTTACACTTCCTGAAAGATTCCTGTTTTCTTTGCTGGCCTTTGAAGCTACTCTCATTGAAGCCTGGTTTGCAGAACTGGCCACCCGTATTTAGCTTTATGTATTGAGGTAAAATTCCACCCTAGAAAATGACATTGTTCAGTTGCAAAATCATGTTCAGAAAATCTCACACACATCACATCCACTCCACTACAGAAACTAACCTTCTCATGCCTATCATGTTGGGCAGACTGAGACTTTCCAGAGCTCTGCAATGATTGCCATATGCTGCAAAATTCATCATCTTGCTTATCTTGAGCCTGGTGGGAAGGAAAAATAAAACCAACCCATTTATGCAAGATCTGCTCTAATAAAATCCTTACACCCAAGAGAGCTATGGCTGTGTAGATTCAATAGCTTAACAGTTTAAGAAGCAAAATGAGGAAGAGAGGTAGTAAGTGAAGTCACTTACCCTAGACTCATAAAGTCAAAGCAGTAGTGAATGGGAAAACATATTCTGGTCTCCCGACATTGTGGAGAGGTAAAAGGGGGAGCCACCTACTGCATCAGCATGCCTGCTTACCAATGCAGTTCTTATAGTATCATGACATTTTGCCTCACAGTGTCACACTGCCACATATTTTCTTGCACCTATATCTAGACCCTACCCTACGGGGCCTTCCTCAATTTTATCTCTGCTTTTTAAACAGGGGCGGATGGGAGTTTCTTCAAGGTGAAATGTTGAAGGCCCAAATGTAGACAAGAAATAAAAAGTGGGAGGCATCTAAAGAAGCTGGCTGCATAATGGGTGTGGCTGTATAATGGCTGTTACTCTATAAGGGGCTCACAGATGAGCTGAGATTTGGAAAGGACACGTACAAGAAATAGAAGAAGGGGAAAATCACAAAAGAGGAGTATACACGTGTAGCTAACGGTTGCAGGGCAAATGTCAGGTGGTCTAAAGCTCAGAATGAGCTCATGCTTCCAAAGAGGTTTAAAATAATTTTTAAAAAAGGTTTATTCGGATAGCAGCCTGACCCATGTCCCAGTCTCACAAGATATCCCATAACCTCTCCCCACTTCATACAAAACCCTCTCAACCTCCCATGTGGTATCCATTCTCTTTTGTTACTGCCCCCCCGCTACTACCCATACACACCCACACCCCACTCTCCTTACAATTCCACAGCATTTCCTTCTCCCGTTTTCCCTGAACCCTTTCTTCCTGCTGCTACTTACTTCTTAGGAGAGCCCCAGCTTCCAGGAAGGAAAATGGCTCCTTTGTTGAAAAGGTAGAAGGGTTTCCACTTTTAAGGAGCTATGTTCTTTCTACTGTGTGGGATGAATTTTCCCCACTTTTAATATTTGCTTTCACACACACACGTGCACACACAAACACACACACATGCCCAAACTACTTCCTTCCCAAACTCAGTCTACATCTACTAGCATGTACTAAGAAAATAATGCTACTTACCTTGTATTTCTGATTGCTGCTTAAATATGCTCCTTTCTGGAGGGAATTGGAATTGTCTTGGGTTTCAACCTTGAGATTGTTATGCTGTCTTCCATTCACTTGCTAAATAAAAGATTAAGAAAATTTAATGGAATAGCTATTCAATTTCTTTCTTCCTCTTTAAAATACTCATTATTGCTATGATTCCTCCCATCCACCCACCCGAGGGGAAGGGAAATAGATTATCTCCAGTGAATGTGGTAAAAGAAGAACACCTGTACAACTTAAACCCTTTCATCAACATTAACTTGTTTTGGGAAATTTCCTTACCTACTTAGCCTCCTTATACTGACAGAATCTATTCCAAATAGAAATGCATTCCTTATCAAACACACTTCCTTTCTCTACCCTCAAAGTGTATCATGAGGATTAAGAGATTTCCAGGTGTTTTCTTATACAAACCTGGATGAGTCTAAGCTAGCTAACCATGATTACAGTAATAATTAAAGCCTGTCTAAACTCTGCTATTAAAAAAAAGTTTAGTTAGCATCCATGGAGATCTACTGTTAACAATGACTTTATTTTCTGGGACATAATTGTAGGAACTAAATGTGGACTTACTCGAGTTGGAACAAAGAGGGAGCGAGGAGAATGGTTGAGACCTCCTTGATGTGCTTTTTGTGTGGATACAGAAAATGATTCGGGTGAATATGAGTTGTAGGGACTCACAGCTGGCTGAGGTTTAACTATGGCAGTTAGCTTCTGATTTCCTGTTTCAGACCGATTACCATAAGAAAGGTTGATTAAGGCACTGGCTGGAATGCGGTACCCTCTGCCAGGCGAGCTCCTAGAGGAAGGAGAGGAAGGCTAATGAAAAGAGTGCTTTAGTTATGCCAGCGGTGCATGATTAATAGAAATCTGCCCCCAAAATATATGGGTAGGGGACCGTAGACCACAACCTCAAAGCTTAGCAATTCTACAAATGGAGGCACTGGGAGCTGCAGATGATGAAGAAGAAGAGTTTGGATTTGATATCCCGCTTTATCACTACCCGAAGGAGCCTCAAAGCGGCTAACATTCTCCTTTCCCTTCGTCCCCCACCCAGCAGCTGCATGTGGAGGAGCAGGGAATCGAACCCGGTTCACCAGATTACGAGTCCACCACTCTTAACCACTACACTGTTGGTTCTCCCCTTCCATCAGGAGCGCCTCTGCTGGACTGAAGTATCATCCACAAACAGGAGAACTAATAGTTGCAAAATGCTACATTTGGATCCAACCTAATGTTGTTCAAAGGGTGATTTGACTAAATATCCATTAGCACTTTTCTGTGCAATTGTTACATGTTTCTCTAGGATCTGTGCAACACCCTAAAAAGATGCAAAGAAACAAACCTTATTGTTAAGCCTCCATGAAACTCTTCATCAAACAGTACTTCATACAGAACATCAGATTCTCTGCTGGCTGAAGAAAATATGCACTATAAGCAAGCATTATTGACTAAATGTGAAGATACTTCAAAAATTAACATTTTCCAAAGGTGTAATCATCTGAGTCTGGTGCAACAAATAATCTCATGACATCTTGAAGACTATGAGTTGTATGAAATTAAATCATGCTCACAAGTAGACCCACTAAAATTAATGGACCCAAATATGCTATGTCTATTAGAGTCTAATCTGAGTATGACTTAGCTGGAGACAACCGTAACAAATTATGGCATTAGCTTACATGTACTAGAAAGCTGGAACTGTTTTAAAGACAATGTCACCCAACTACATAACTTGTTTTTTATTTGCTTTCCTAAAACAGTCCGGAATAGTTAAAGAAGCTACATTTTTTTCTCATATTACAATGGTCTTCAATCCTTGATCAGAATTTATGTTAACCGATTTATGTTAACGTATTGCAACAAGGTCCTGTGGCACTTAAAGGTCAGGATCTGCATCCCCCAGGTATAGGAAGGGAGCAAAAACCCAGGTGATTTACAAATTAAGGCCAAAAGGTAAATCAACACATAAGGTAGCCATAGATGTGTTATAGTACTCAACAGCCCTCAAACAAGTGCAGTTACAGGAAGATTAGCTCAGTTGGTAGAGCACAAGACTCTTAATGGACTATTGCAACGCGCTCTACGTGGGGCTACCTTTGAAGGTGACCCGGAAACTGCAATTAATCCAGAATGCGGCAGCTAGACTGGTGACTGGGAGTGGCCGCCGGGACCACATAACACAGGTTCTGAGAGATCTGCATTGGTTCCCAGTACATTTCCAAGCACAATTCAAAGTATTGGTGCTGACCTTTAAAGCCCTAAATGGCCTCGGTCCTGAAGGAGCGTCTCCACCCCCATCGTTCAGCACGGACACTGAGATCCAGTGCCGAGGGCCTTCTGGCGGTTCCCTCATTGCGAGAAGCGAGGTTACAGGGAACCAGACAGAGGGCTTTCTCAATAGTGGCGCCCACCCTGTGGAACACCCTCCCTTCAGATGTGAAGGAAATAAGCAGCTATCCTATCTTTAAAAGACATCTGAAGGCAGCCCTGTTCAGGGAAGTTTTTAATATTTAACGTTGTATTCTTTTTAACACTTGATTGAGAGCAGCCCAGAGTGGCTGGGGAAACTCAGCCAGATGGGCGGGGTATAATTAAAAAAATATTATTATTATTATTATTATTATTATTATTATTATTATTATTAGGGTTGTGGGTTGGAGCCCCTCATTGGGCAAAGGATTCCTGCATTGCAGGGGACTGAACTAGATGCTCCTTGTGGTCCCCTCCCTCCCAACTCTACAGTGCTATGATTCTAAGTACAGATCTCTCAACCTTTGGGCCTCACATTAGGTATAATACCTACTCAGTTAAGTGAGCCCTTCAAGCATTGTTATAAATGAACTCTGATAACAGAAACCACAAGACTCTTCGTTGTCCTGGCAGAAAGAATAAAGAAAATTCCTTCTCTCCTCCTAAGGGGTGGACTTTCGTCTTTCGGATTTCAGCAACATCCTGTGCATGTCCAGCATTCAGCACCCCACCCACTTTTCACCTTACACTCTGCTCAATTCACCAAGTCATAGTTGCAACGCCCTGCAGTGGCCCCTTGGCTCCCTTGGCTCAGTGCCCAGTGCAACAGAACCAGTCACACTGCCTCTGCTAAACATCCTAGATTGGTGTGATGTATGCAAGCGTGCTCACATTCTTAAATTAACTCCTATGCGAAAGTGAGATCAAAAGGCTTCTTACTTTCGCCCCCTCCTTCGCCTTTAGGGCACAGATGTGCCTCACATGTTTAAGTTACTCCATAAAATACTATGCATACTGAGGACACTGTATAAATACTTGCCACATCTTATATTTAAAAAAATTATTACAATGGTTCAGATTTCTAGGCGCACGAGTGAAAAGTCACTAAGGCAATGGAACACGCCTAGAATTCTAACTGCTTCCGGTTGTTCTCGTTGGTGCTTTGAACTATTCTGTGATAGATGCCTCAGCTTTCGCTATGGTTAACGTTAGCCGTAGTTTAGCGTTATCTGTGAAACTAACTCATTTTGCGTTCAATGAATGATCTTCACATTATTTTAAAAGCAAAAGAGACTGTTCACAAAAAGGCATTGTGTTACCTCCTTTAATTCCTATCACAGTGCCACGAAGTCCAAGGGGAACAGAAAAACACTCTCTCACATTAACAACACGGTCAAACAGTCGATAGTCTGCATCTCGATCTGGTATAATTCCATGCTGCTGTTCTAAAGGCTAGTATGAATTGAAGATAAAAGAATCCAAATATGAATAGTTAACACTGTAGAACAAAATCACTAGCCCCCCCCCAAAAACATTAATTATGTATACATTTCATTAAGAGATAAAATAGTCAAATAATTTTGTAACGTATTTTTGGTTGCCATCTTCATGGCCTGTAGAACATGCAATCACGAAGACTAGTCTACAAGGAACAAATTGGAAACAGCATTTTTTAAATGCGGTGGAGAATCAGAAATGTCCAAGGCAACCCCTTTTTAAAATGTTCTGTTTATATATTTATGCTGGGCACTTATTGTGAATGCCCTTCCTGGTCTGAGGTGAACAAGGCCTCAATTATTGATGGATTAGCTCCTCTTAGCACCCAGAAAAAGAAAGGAAGGGAAAATATGAGCAACTTTTGTGTTCCAGCTTGGATCTGGTAACACCTCCAGTTCTGTACTGTGGACAAGAGACTGACAGCTGAGGAGTAGATGTACAGGCATAGAACTTATTGGAAAGAGAGCCAGACAAATGCCTAAAAATATAAAAGGTTGTCTAGGTCAGCAGTAGGATGTTATGGAGAACATTGAAGGCCAGTGAAAACTTCAATGGAGATCTTCCTTATATTGCCCGGTGAATGTAGACCCTGCATGGCACATATCAGAAATGCTAGCATTACCCAAAAGAGCTGCTGAAAGTGGCTGATGCCTTGGTGGAGTGTGTTGGGTGAAGTAGGCAAGTTTTGGGTTTTGTGGGCTAGGAGAAAGAAACAATGGGACTTCCCTTGCGAGATAAAGAATCTCGGATAACTATGGTATGCTGCACCAATGAGGGACTCCCAGAACAAGTGTCCCCTCTCTTTGGATTTTATTGAGGACTCTGGAGATCAAGAAAGTGAAGGGGGAGGCACAGAGCAGGCTGTTGGATCATAGAAGGTTGAGTATATTCATGCCCTCTACCCAGTAGGAACGAAACCTGAGAAAAGAACTGGCTAAGAACAGAGGTGACTTATGGTTTGTTTGGGATATGAATAGCTCTAAGGAAAAGGGCGCTGAAGCTTTCATGAATGGTGATCTGGAGGAGGTTCCACACTCCCGAGTCCACTACATGCCTGCTGAGGAAGTTCACCTGTATATGCTGGGCAGAAATGGAAAGGAGCCAGAGAAGGGAGTAAATAGAGACACAAGAAAAAGGCTTTTATTTTGAATAAGAAAAAGGAGAAGCAATGAAGTTTAAAGGGGAAGGCTAAGCTATTGCAGGAGACAAAACAGAGGTTGAAAGAGGGGGGAAAAATCAGGTGACAACAATGAATAGCTCTGCCTAAGCAAACATAAGGAATGAAACAGGAAAAACCAGCAGGACTGAGATAGACATCAAATGCTGTTCACACGATTCCTTACCTTTCCTGGTGGGAGGAGGAGTTAACCCATTGATAATGAGTTCATGTCAAATGGAGAAATAAGAAGCATTATGTGTGTAATATTGTTGTGTTTATAAATGGGTAACAGTGCAAGATTAAAAAGTCAGCACTACCTGAATCCTGACTATTACTTGGTGTGAAGGAATATCTGAGCAAGATAATGCAAGCTAGTGCAAAGTTTTCTTTCTTTCTTTCATATTTATTTATTTACACTGTTTAACTGTAAAAAAACAAACCTCCTCAAAGCAGTTTATGTACTGTATGTCTAAATGAATATCAAATTAGCATAGATAGAACACAAAACACTGTTGGTGGTGAAGTCATTGTTGAAATTTTAATTAAATAATTCAGGGAGGGCACCATATTCCCCTATGAACAAGAAAGAATTTCTGTTAAGACTACTTTATAAGAACAGTATCCTTCCATTCACAAAATAACCCAAACTTACCCTGAATAACAAGTGAGGTTTCACCGTCACACGCACTTTCTTATTGCTTTTCCTTTGCTAAAGGGGGAAAACAAGAAACTAAATACACAGAACAAAGTTTGGATTATGCTTGCTTTTCAACATTTTTCTTTTGCTCAAAGCAGCTGGATCATCGCTCTCTTTCTACATAACATCTTTCTTTCAACTACTCGTGCCTAGTGAACAATGCTCTCTACCAAAACAGTCTATTATGCCGATATGTACTTATGTTATATCAGCATAATCAGGGGCACTGAACTTGGGAGACTGTGTGGTTTTTTTTTACAGTGCTTGACAAATAATGATTTTATACATAAGTGAATTTGAAGGAATATAATGTAATGGGGCAAATCAGAACTGATGTTTCAGAAGTCTTCAAAACCACACTAGCTGAGTAATAGATATCCAAGCAAGTCGTACTCGGAGGAGGTCCCACTGAAATCAGTGTGCTTAACTCAACTGATTTCAATGGGTCTAGCCAGAGTATGACTAGCACTGGGTATCACCTGAACTTTCTAGACTGAAATCTTTCTACAAAATTTTGCTGGATAACTAAGTGGCATACAAATGATTAGTAATATGTGATAGAGTAAGCAGATAAATTGCTTATGTTTTCTTATTAGTTGCCATACCTCATAAAGCAGGTTGCAATCCAAAGTTAAGCTCAAACTATCATGCCAGTTAAATACAATTTTTCTAATAGGAAGTCAATCAGTTCTAATCCAAATTTATAATCTCATTCCTATATATTGTGATTACAAGACATATGTTAAGTTCCTCAGACTTAAAATAAAAACAGTACCTTGCATTTTTCTACTTCTTCTTCAATCTTTTCGACAATAGCCATATCCAAAATTTGCAAATCACAAGAGGAACGAGAGAGTGCACTGACAGGATGAGCCTTTAGCCATGCAATGATTTCTTGAACCTTCTCGGCACTACATTAAAAAATTATTCCATATCAAAAAACATTGCCAGTAGATAGATAAACTTTATTCGCATTAGCCAACGGCCATAGCAACATAAAACAAGCAATATATACAAATAAAATATATACAAATAAAAAAGACAGCAATGGGCAAAAAGGGCAATCAAATGACCAAGATTATTGTTCAGATAATCCTTAATCTCATTGCAACCTCAATAAACCTAGCACCTTTGCTGTTGTCTGATCATTTTGATCTGATAAAAGAAAGAACAATGTGGCCTCAGATGGGCAGCCAGGAATGGTAAGTAAGAGTGGGGTAATGATCTCATTCCTCAGATCTTTATAAAGGGGACAGGACAGGAGAACATGAGCCACTGTTTCCAGATTGCAATCTCCACAGGGGCAGAGTCATTTCTCAGTTGGAATCTGCCTCAAGTATGGCAGAGGGGACATTGCCAATAATTTCACTCAAACGTTAAATCAGCTATAAAAGTTCAACAAACCACCCACTCATATACTATTACGATTTACATATAGTTCAAATGAGCTTCAGCAAGCTACTGAAACTGCAATCCTAACCCCACTTACCTGAAGTAAACTCTTCTATTATTATTTAGTCACTTTCCTCATAATAGTGACCAAATGCAACTTACCGTATTTTTCGCCCTATAGGACGCACTTTTTCCCCTCCAAAAATGAAGGGGAAATGTGTGTGCGTCCTATGGGGCAAATGCAGGCTTTCGCTGAAGCCTGGAGAGCAAGAGGCGTCGGTGCGCACCGACTCCTCTCGCTCTCCAGGCTCCAGGAAGCTCTCAGCAAGCCTTGGGAGCCCGCGGGAGTTCCCGTTGGGCTCCCTAGGCTTGCGCATAGCAGCCTGCATCTGTAAGCCTGGGGCGTGCTGCACAGCGCGCCCCGGGCTTCGGTCCCCCGACCTGGTTTGAAGGCTGGTGGCGGGGAGAAGTGTGCTTCTCCCCGCCACCAGCCCCACAAGCTCGGGGAACAGCGGGGAGGTGGAGCGCTGCCATCCCGCTGTTCCCGGACCTGGTTTGGGCTTCAGGCAGATCTCCGCAAGCCGTGGGAGCCCAGCAGGAAGTCGTGCCGGTCTCCCAAGGCTTGCGGAGAGCTGCCTGTTCTGGGCGCTGGGGTCGGGGGAAGCTCGGGCTTCCCCCGCCCCAGCCCGGGGGGGAAATAATTTTTTTTAAATTCCCCCCCCCCCAAACTAGGTGCGTCCTATGGGCCGGTGCGTCCTATGGGGGCGAAAAATACGGTAAAAACCCCATATAAAGACTAAAAACCAATTGCAACAAACAAAACAACTTAACAAACATATCTATACAAATAAAAGACAGGTCTTGAAGATCCTGAATTCAATAGGACATATTTCTAAGTAGATGTGGTTAGAATTTTGCTGTAAGGGATTTAAGGGTTTACTTTACAAAGGTATGTACTTTAATGAAAAAACGTCAGGTCTAGTGTATATTTCCAGCAGAATCACAAAAAACTGTGAAAAACTAAACAATAACTCTTATTTGCTAGAGATATTCATTTGTAACTACTGCTATTACTCCTTACAAATAAATAAAACATAAGTAAGCAGGTCTATTTCAGGATGTAGCCACTCAGTGTATATTATAAAGTTGGTTGGCTGTAGTATTAGTTGGTTATATTATTAGAGGATGAGCTTGTCCAAATGGTTAAAGCTAATTGTTGGAAGAGCACTAGGAATCATGCTTTGATACCAGCTATCACAAATTCAACAACTAAGTTTGAAGAATTGATTCGAGGTGCAGAACTGAACTTGACAAGACTCATTTTTACAACCCTATAACTACCCTAATAATGCTTTAAAGGTATGAGCTGCTTACCCATTCTCTTCTTCACCCGGCCAAATGTCATCTTCGTAGAATATGTCCTCTTGACCATTTTTGGCTAGGTAACTAAAAAGTTCTGGGGTCCTAAGAAAATGCAAAGATATCATTCTGAGCAGATTTTGTATACATCTCTATATAAATTCCACAAAACAGTACCTTGCTGGTTGAGCATGCAGTGATAAATTTATCTCTCTACTATATCTGCACTTGTCTGTTGTGCCACTGGAGACAAAAGTGCATGCACACACTCAAGTTAACACATGGTGAGGGGAGCCTGAAAAGTGCTGAACAAGCAAGCAGGCTGGCAGAGCGAGGGAGTGAGCAGCGGGGGCACTAGACAGGCCTTCTTGTGCTCCCCGTCGTCACCACTGGTGGTGGGGATTTATCCACTTTATCGACCTCACTCACCTATGCCTCCCCTCGCAGCCAAGAAAAGGAAGCCTGAATTTTGAACTGTCTTCCTTCTCTTGGTTGCAAATGGCTCATTCCTGAGATGCCTTTGTTAAATTAAGTCATGCTTCCTGGTACATCCAAACCAGGCAACAGACACTTATGCATTTCGCCCATGTGCAAGACATCTCAAACGTGAGGAAGTGAAGGAAAATATGAGTGGCATACCTATGCAAAGCCAGAACTTTGTGCCAAATGCTGCAAAAACGACCCTGTTCCCATTATTTGAATTACTGCTGCCCACATCAGTTGTATAGTCGTACCTTGTAAGCCGAACGCCTTGGCACTTGTATGTTTTGGCTCCCGAACGCCGCAAACCCGGAAGTGAGTGTTCCGGTTTGCGAATGTTCTTTGGAACCCGAAAGTCCAGCGCAGCTCCTGCAGTTTCCGATTGGCTACAGGAGTTTCCTGCAGCCAATCAGAAGCCACGCCTTGGTTTCTGAATGTTTTGGAAGACGAACGGACTTCTGGATCGGATTCCGTTCGACTTCCGAGGTACGACTGTATTTGAACTGTTACATGCAAGGCATATGCAGTCTAAAGTGTAGTTTAATGCTTACCTTTCCAGATATTCAGCAAGGAGTTGCTCTACAGCTGAGGAATACATCCACTCGTTTCCAACTTTCTTGGTATAGCCAGGGACCTCCTCATTCTTTTTATTGAATTTTAAGTTCAACCCCACATTTGCTTTATGCTCTCCATGTGGACTGCAAAATCAAAAGTTGGAATGCTAGCTAAATTTTGTGAAGAAATACCAATATATTACTGGGGTAATATATTCCTTACAGAAATACTACTAATTAACCACTGAATGTAGAACAGGAGTTTTAACTCACTGAATCCTAGCAAAATTTTACAATGTAAAATAACAAGCATATGACCTAGCTTTAGAAGAAGTCTACAATATATTTAAACAAGTGATTACAGTTCACACATGGATCTGGTAAAAGTATAAACTTGTTTCAAAAGTGAATTTCCTTCTGAGAAGATTTTGTGATTGAACAGGAATTCAGTCTCTTTTCAAGTTCCTTATTTCTTTGTTGGAATAATAAGAACCCCAAGAAATTAATGAATGTCCGAATCTAACTAATATCTGGGATAGAAAGGGGAAATGCAATGCGCACAACTGTGCCAGACAAGAAGGCCAGTCAGGCAGAACAATGATTTGCACTAAGTCCTGTCTTCACATTTTTCTTCTTCCCCACATGAAAACTCTTCTTGCATATATACTTTTTCAGGATACAGTGGTACCTCTAGTTATGAACTTAATTTGTCCCGGAGGTCCATTTTTAACCCGAAACCGTTCTTAACATGAGGCGCGCTTTCGTTAATGGTGCCTCCCGCTGCCGCCGGTGTGTGACTTCTGCTCGCATCCCAGGGCAAAGTTCCCAACAGGAGACCTTCTTCCGGGTTAGCAGAGCTCGTTACCCGAAGCGTTCGTAAGGAGGACGGTACGTAACCTGAGGTTCCACTGTATAGTGGTACCTTGGGTTACATACGCTTCAGGTTACATGCGCTTCAGGTTACAGACTCCGCTAACCCAGAAATATTACCTCGGGTTAAGAACTTTGCTTCAGGATGAGAACAGAAATTGTGCAGCGGTAGCAGGAGGCCCCATTAGCTAAATTGGTGCTTCAGGTTAAGAACAGTTTCAGGTTAAGAACAGACCTCCAGAACGAATTAAGTTCTTATCCCGAGGTACCACTGTATATGGAATACAAACAAAGTAACTTCACCAGGTGACAGGTTTTTGTGGCCTTTGCTACAAACTAACAATCAAACAATCAAAAGAAGTTTATACTCAGAGCTTACTTTCTCCGGGATCCTCTTCCGATAAAAATGCTTCCTGTAAATCTCGAAACAAGATAGCCACTCACTCCAAGACGACTGGCCAATACATATCCAGGATTGTACTTCACGGAATATTTCTGCAACAATATCAGTTGTATAGTGACAAGAAAGATCATTCTCTTTACAATCTTCCAGAGGAGCAGCAGAAGTAAGCAGTCTTGCGGTCTCATTGCATAACCTTTGGTGGACTAGAGTCTGCTTCATACATCCAATGAAATGGATTCTAGTCCATGAAAACTCAACTCATAATAAATCTTAGTTTTCAATGTGCGTACGACTGCTTGCTGGCCTTAGAATCGGAAACTTTTCTGTTGGTCTCGCTGAAGCTTTTAAGAGGAAGGCAGGGGAAGGAATGAAATACAAATGGCAGTCAGCTTCTGCCATGCTAATATGTTCTTTTAACATGACTTCTCAATCCTCCATGCATTGTAGGAAAAATGAATGGAGACATCTTCATAAGGTTTTCACCTCCTCAGGGACTTTCCTGGACTTCTATTTATCTGCACTAAACTGGAAGGCCAGGGAGGCTAAATAAAAATCTGGCACAAATTTATATGAGTTAACATCACTCCTTCACCTGTGAGAGTATTATCCATAGTAATAGGAATAAAATTATTCATTCATTCATTCATTCCCCGCCCATCTGGCTGGGTTTCCTCAGTCACTCTGGGCGGCTCCCAACAGCATATTAAAAACACAATAAAACATCAAACATTAAAAACTTCCCTAAAAAGAGCTGCATTCAAATGTCTTCTAAAAGTCAGATAGTTGTTTATTTCCTTGACATCTGATGGGAGGGCGTTCCACAGGGTGGGGGCCACTACCGAGAAGGCCCTCTGCCTGCTTCCCTATAACCTCCCTTTTCATAGTGAAGGAACCGCCAGAAGGCCCTCGGAGCTGGACCTCAGTGTCCAGGTTGAAGGTGGGGGTGGAGTCCACTGAGGGCTTTAAAGGTCAGCACCAGCACTTAATTGTGCTTGGAAACGTACTGGGAGCCAATGTAGATCTTTCAGGACTGGTGTTATTTTCCCCAACACACATCTGCATTGCTCTGCTGAGCTACACTGTTTTCCCTTCATGAGTCTTCAAGGCAAGGCAAGTTTGTGTGTGTCTGTAAAGTACCTATCAGAACATGGTCTCAACCCTGCTTGCGACATCTGAATGCTACTGCTAACACAAAACTGAAGTAATAAAGAGGCTGAGCACACTCACATAGTTTACACGGCTTTTGCCAATGCTACATGTGTCACACATAAAGTCAAAGCTTACATTCGCAAGAGTTCAAATTCTGGTTCTGAACCAGATTTTTCATGTAACTCTTGAATGAGATACATATTTAATTGTTCCTGTGTTACAAAACCTGCATTGAAAAACTATGGCCAAGAAACAAGGAAAGACTAAATTTGCTCAGTAAGGTTAGTCCCCCCTCAAACAGTAGCTTCCCATGTCACCTAAAAAGGGAAGCTTCAAAACTAGTTTGTGCTTTTTAAAAAATTCACTGGGCTTGTGCAAATACATACATATGCATATTGTTCAAATAGTACTTATAATAGTTAAGATGAAATCTACAGAGACATATCCACTGTTAAGAGAAATAACACTTACATGCTGATTCTGTATTAAGGCATCCAGCTGAGGTTCACATGGAATGTTGAAAACAACACGAATTCTGCCTTCCAAGATAACATCACATGAATCCTGAACCTTGAAGAGATATTAAAGAAACTCTCTTAAATTTAAGTTCATTTCACAAACAGCAACCAGTGTCTTTCTCCCTCCTAAGAATCTGATGAGTATCTTAAATGAAAGCAACAGCAAAATAAAATTATCTACACTCATGCTGTTTAATGGATTTGTTGTTTCAAAACAAGTCTTACTGTTCTGTGCTCTGAGATGTTGCATTGAAGGGCTGGAGCCAAATAATTTAAACAAAGAAGAAGAAAAGTTCCTTTACAAAGAGCGGAAAGGTTCAGGAAGGTGAAGAAATGGAAGTGGTACAATAGCTCCTAAAACATCATTATTCCAATGTAGAGCTCAGTATTTTAAATTATGTAATAAAATAATGCAGAAGGAGTCCGACTTGATTTTTAAGAAAAGTCTTTTGGAAAAACATTTTCAGATAAAACTAACTTCTCCTGTGCAGCCATAATAAGGTGATCCCAGCATGAAGACTGTACATCCCAGAGGGAACAGGTCATCCAAAGTTTTGAGACTGGAGAAGCGGGAATCGAAGGCTTTTATATCCTGCATGAAAAATGAGGGGGGAAATCATGCTCTAATTAAATACTTACCATTAAAATCACAGACATGTCTACTCAGAAGTAAGTCTGAGATCAATGGAGCTTACTTTCAAGTAAGTGAGCATAAGACTGCAACCTACATTAACTATGTGTGGCAATACAGAACAGCCTACTCTAGTTTGCTTACTCCTCAAGAAAGATACTAATCCCATAAACATTTTGAAAATGTCTATACCTCATGTGAACCACTTCCCAATCCCAAGTTCTAACCAGATATCCTATTATTACTAAGATATTATTGTATCCTAACTGTGCACTATGTCATTACGCAAGACACAGATAACAAGAAAAATGAAATGATGTTGGAGAAATTTGTACAGCAGCCTTTAGCCACGTCTCTCAACTATACTGTGATAGGATTGTAGGCTATGGCAAGAATGAGGCAACAGGCCTGTAGATCTAAGTGCACATGTGTATCCTATCAGAATTAAACTTATCAGCTTAGTATTTTGAATTTTACTGTAAACATTGTGGCCTCTTATCTCAATTCACTGATGAAAAACTCAACTGAGGAACTTACCCTGACAATTGTTTGGTATGCAAAGGGCAGAACTTGCTTGGACCACTGCTTCTCCAAATACACTTCACCACTTTGATTTAACTGGTATCTACGCCCAGTTAGCAATTGAGCATAAACAACTGCAGATGTTTCATTTATGATTACTCCTTTTCTTCTCTGGTAACTGGAGGAAAGGGGATATGGCAGAATGAGTTTTAGGATGCATACAGCTCAGTCGGTACAGCATGAGACTCTTAGTCTCTGGGTCGTGGGTTTGAGTTCCACGTTGGGTGAAAGATTTTCTGCATTGCAGGGGGCTGGACTAGATGACCCCCGTGATCCCTTCCAACTCTACAAATCTGTGAAGAGTGAGAAACACTTTTCAGCCCAAGGTTGCATTTCCTTTTGGGCAATCTTCCAGCGGCTGCATGCTAATGGTGGGCAGGACCAGAGTCAAAAGTGCGCTGAGCAAGAGATCTGACTCTTACATTTGTACAGTAGTTTACACTGAAGCCAAGCAAAAGTCACAACTCTATCTACACAAACCCCTCCATCCAGAGGCATTATCACATTTCAGGAACCCAACCCAGCAAGGCAAAAGCACCCCAGAATGATGTGAAGCAGAGGCAGTGAAAGGTGTAGCCTGGATAGAGTATGGAGGACCAAGAAGGAGGCCTGGAAGGATACACTTAGCCCCAAGGCCAGAGGATCCCTACTGATGGGGAAATCTTCCTTAAAATTAGTGTTCAAAGAGCCTATAGTACAAAACTACTAAAGTAGCCTATAATCAGCTCTGGGTGGAATGGCATCTTTCAAGGAAATGCAACAATCCCTGGTTAAACAACAAGTAGCAAGATTAACTATCACTACAAAGCTAAACAACTTTAGGTAGAAGTGTGCAATACAGAACCTAGCAAAGAATTATTTCAGTCGGCAAGACTCAGTATTAAACATCAATATGTGAACCTTGAAGGTTGATGGGAATAAAGAGAAACACAGATTTCTTCACTGTCAAGCAGTTTTGAATGTGATACGGCAAAAAAAATTGGAAAGAATGGAAACAGTGAGTCAAACAGAAGTGAAAACAAAGTTCATTAACTTTTCTACCTATCATGATTCCTCAAGGGCTGATCTTAAGCTTTTCAGTTTTGAAAGTAACTTCTGAATGAGATAATTACATCCATTGACGTGAGTGTGCCAACCACCAGTCTACCAAGAGATACCTAAAAACTGAAAAATAGGTGTGGCCATCGGACTCACTGTACATTTCTAAAGTGGCAGTCCATGAGAAGCAAGCTGTCCACCCTTAAAATGAACCAGTATGTCAAAATACGCTGTCAAGCTACAAACGCGGGAGGCAGTGTCTTACTGTTCTGAAATTCCTTGGATTTCCTTCACCCAGATATTCTGTTCTTTATCTCGAACAAATGTTGCTTTGGTTGGTGGGGCAGCATTCCCCATATAGAGCTTCTGTGTTCCAGGAGGTTCCTCCAACTGAAACCTTAAAATAAATTTACATTTCATATAAATAAAAGGAAATCTCGGTCCTAAGCATATTTATTTAGGACTAGGTCTTGCAGCAAATGAACTTAGGACAGCAAATCCACTTGGTACCAATAAATATGTTTCATTAAAGAAATGAAAAGTATGCTTGCTTTGCTTCCAGTATTGATGACCACTAGCCCTGTCTGATCCAGTTTGGCTCTTTTCCCATCAGCAAAGAGCAAAGAATGTGGACGATAAACATTTTGCTCTTCCACAAAAACTGTTCAGTTTATCATAGTCCATTTATTTTGAATGTTTATATTCTGCCCTTCACCATAAGAAATCGTAACAAACATTATTCATAAAAACAACTCAATACATCCAAACAGAAACAAAACTGAAATTAATACAAGTATTCCGCATCTGTCACATAAAAAATACCTTAAACTAAATTCAAAAATCCTGCGAGAAAAGGGACATTTTTTCCCAGGCTGGTCTATGTATGGTTTACATAGCTATTTCAAAAAACAAAACAGCCATTGCTTCAAGACCTTGTCATATGAAAACTTGTTTATTAAGATGGACATCTGAAGATGCAAGTAAGTGACAAACTTTGCAAAGTACATTGGTCTTCCTTACTTAGTTTCACCATCTGATACAGCAACAGCTCTGGCTTCTTCCAAGTGAGGCCAGTTAACAAATATTGATTTCCCAAGCACCAAACTGGCTACATTTTCAGCATTCTGAGGAAGAAAAGCAGTTGGTTAACCTACTGAAAACAATTTCATAGCAAATCTGTAAGTACCACACATATCAAAGCCAGTAGCCTTGCTGTGTCCTGGGATCTACAGTTCCAAGTTTTTAAATCCTAGATAGCAACAAGGACCATAGGTACACACATTTTTGCTTCGGCCTTGATGTCAAAAATCCACTTTTGGTCACCAGGCTCCTGTCACTTTCTCAAATAGTCTTGTGCCTCACCTTGTACTAAATCTCTACAGGACAGGGTCAATGCAGGGTCTGGGATGCAGACAGATACACAAGTCCAGGGGGAGGCTAAGCTCACATATCTCACTAAACTATCGTTTATTGTGATATCCAAGCACAGTTATCGACAACAAAACTTGGAGAGCACCTAGCATTACTTCTCTAAAATAAGAGACTGTCAAAAACAAAGTTGAAAAAGCCAGACACTCACTAGTTCCTCTGAATCATCGGAAACCATTATTTCCAGTAGCATATTTTCTCCATGGCTGCTCTGTTGAAAAACTTGTACCCCACTTTTTTTCAGATAGAACTAGAATAGGGAAAGAAAGTCAAGATGTACAATGAAAGCCTTCCACAGAATAAGTACTTCACAAAAACATGCCATTCTTAAATCAATAAAGCACCATTTACCTTATGATTAATGTGCTTCAGGGTAGGAAAGCCACAGAAATACAGCCTCTCCATATCCAATTTCGTTATTTTATTTTGGGCTATATCTACACGCCAGACGTCCAGAGACATAGCTTTATGCCTAAGAAACAAGAGCACAACTTTCAATATACAGTTACTCTGAAAAATTGTCTGCACACAGAACATAAGCTTTTTTTTTTTTTACAAATGTATATTTTGAAACACTGCCTTTCACAGTAAACAAAGGCTGAAAACAAGAATGTTGTTACACAGTCAGCCAGAATTAAAGGAAGACTAACAAATATATGCAGAAGAATCCATCTTTGGCCATTTAACTTTACTAATTGACATCTTCTCTGATTGTATGAGGGGACAAGGACATCTTAACAGCATTTAATTACGTATTTCTGTCAAATGACTTCTCACTATTATCTATGGGCTACAGCCAAGAATCTACTTACTCAAAAAAGTGTTTCTGAAACCAACGCAATTTTGAAACTAATTTCCAAACAAAGCTAATGTAAAGGGGCACTGCAGCAGCGGCACTCAGTAGATTGCACACTCTGCATTAAGGAATTACATCTCCAGTCTTACTTTGCATGGCATCTTTCTATGGAAGGGAACTTCTCTGGCCATGGAGACAGGTACTGGAACTCTGTGTCTTTATCATAGAAGTACATCAGGCATTCACTGTGCCTATTTCTTTGCTTTTCTTCTATTGTCAAGAACTTGTTGCAGGATTCCATTGCTTCTAACAATCGTTTCTAAATAGAATATAACACTTAGTAAGCATTAGGCATATTGAAATGCAGAGACTGGGAAGAGGTTGGATCCAATCTAAATTAGTTAAACTTAGTGCCTAATGAAATCAATAGGACAAGTTCAATCCCAGTGAGTATTGACTATAATTAAGGTTGTTAAGGAAAAAGCAGGAAGAGGGGTAAATAATTAAGCAAGAAATGAGGGCGTATGTGAAGGGAGCAACTATTTCCCTTATCCATGATTAAATAATTAGTATTATGATTATTATTATTAATTTCTTACCTGCCCTTTAACTGGGAGGTCCCAGAATGAGTAGCATTGCATCTGGACTAAATATGGCTAAGAGTGTAGCTCTAATTATTCATGTCCAAAGGATGGTTTGAACATTATTCCCCCTGTTTTGCCTAAGGTTGTCCCTAGGAACACTTAGAAGTGAGCCACCCCTGCTCTTCTCCAGGGGAGAATACTGTACTGTAGCATTTTTCCCCTGAAAGGGTGATTCATAATTATTTCAACTAATGATGTCCCCAAAGATTAAGCACTCTTTGGGTTTATAATTTCTTGGTTTGGTCATTCATTTCTCCCTATGGTTACATTTATAGGAACTAGAGGAATAGAATGGCTGAAGCCTGGAATGCCTGGAGCCCATTTACTAACTCTTCTTGGGCATAGTCTTGGGGACAGAGGTAGAAAGGTAAAGAACTACCTCCCAAGGTCTTTGTAAACTAACCACTGGAGCACACAGATAGCTATTGCTGATTCAACTTATCTGGTCTCAAATTTGGAAGAAAAATAAAACTAAACCATGCAAACCAGGCCTTGGTTTAAACAGTTTACTAGTCACTTTATGATCAAAGAATGGTAGAGTTCTTACCTCATCAATAAATGGTATTAAAACCACTGCTTCCCATTCTTGTTGCTTTCCATTTAGATCAGTTTTAAATTCAGTTGGATAATATTCAATAATGGGAGACTCTTCACCTGTCATCAAATGCTAAAGAATTGGAAGTAAGTAATCAAAGTTAAGCAATGGGAATTCAAACTACATTTTAAAAGAAGACTATGATAAGACCTAACTAACATTAGCCCTTACTGATGGAAATTCAGATGGAGATTCAGAGATCTACTGATGGAGATTCAGAGATCTACAACCTCTCCTGGACAATGACAGTTCTCTTTCTCAAGCTCTGGGAGGAAGACCTTTCATTGCCTACAGACAGCCACCCAATCTTAAACAACTCCTAACCCACAATAACACTACAACCAGACGTAACACGGACACTGGCACCAGAGCCTGCAATAAACCCAGATGCCAACTTTGCTGCCACATACACCCGGACAACACCATTACTGGCCCCAACAACATCACACATACCATCTCGGGACTATTTAATTGCTCATCGTCTAACATTGTATATGCCATCAAATGCCAACAGTGTCCTTCAGCTCTCTATATTGGACAAACAGGCCAAACCTTACGCCAAAGAATAAACGGACATAAATCGGACATCAAGAATCACAAGACAGAGAAACCAGTAGGAGAACACTTCAATCTCCCAGGACATTCTATACAAGATCTCAAAGTAGCTGTATTACTACAAAGGAATTTCAGAAATAGACTGGAAAGAGAAGCTGCTGAATTGCAACTCATTACCAAACTTAAAACCATGGAGAGACCTGGTCTGAACAAAGACATTGGATTCTTATCTCATTATACATGACAAAGCCATTTTTCACCTTCTCACCCCTTGCTTTTTCCTGTAAGACCTATTGCAGTCGTTAAGAGTCGTCAACAGGCTCATCACAGCTATCTGCCAATCACCCATTCCCACCACCCTTCTGAGTAATACCCCTCCCCACCTTCTCACTATATAGAAGGATCTGGCAACTTCTGTTTCAGTGTATCTGAAGAAGTGTGCATGCACACGAAAGCTCATACCAAGAACTAACTTAGTTGGTCTTTAAGGTGCTACTGGAAGGAAAAAAATTTTTTTGTTTTGATGATGGAAAGTAAATTATTTCTATAGCCTTCTGGTCAAAGAATTTAGAATTTGGACAATGTTCCTTTTCCAGTGGTACTTAATTAAGCAAATCCCTATATGGAGAATGTATATATATAATGCACAAGAGTAGGGTTGAAATTATCTTTGTAAAATAGAAGGATAGTAGCCATAATGATGAATGATGAATCCCTCTAAAGATTTTTAACTACCTGATAGCATTTTGGCAGCAAATCCTTGCTGGCTGCTGGAAGTACTGCAAGAAGCTGTTCAAATGGCATGAATGGTTTTCCTAAATCCAAGTGGATTTTCAGTTCACTGATGTTGCAGATATCTGAGAGGTAAGGTGCATAATGGTAGGGGTAGAACCTACAAGGAGGAAAGATGCTATTTTAGTTCAACAAAGGTTACAGCTGTACGAAAAGCATAAACACATATATTGTAATCTTATTTATTTTAATGGTCTGGAGGAAGAACAAAATCACAAATAATTAGACAAGGTATGTAACTCAGACAGCACTGCTCTAAATTGTATGGGGTGAGGAGGAGTGGTTTAAGGAACTGGGTGTCAAGTGGCAGCTATATGTATAGTCTAAAACAGTGGTTTTCAACCAGGGTGCCTTGAATGATGGTCAGGGCAACACTGGCGTGGCATCTGTCCCTCTTTCCTTCCCTCTCTGCTCTGATGCCCTCTTGTGTCTCTGCCTCCCAAATGACTGAACAGCTGTCTGTTGCAACAGCCCTGGCTACAAGTTTTGCAGGTGAATAGTGCCTCTGGGGATGGCCAGGGGGTGCTAGCTGCCAGGCAGCCTCGAAGTAAGTAAGCAAGCGGGCAAGGGAGCCCAGCCAGCCAGTCCTTGCTGTTGGGAATGGGCAGATAAGTGGGAGGCTGGGCAGGCAGGCGCTGTGCTGGCCTTTCTTGTGCTTGCTGTGTGCAAGACATGCCTAGGAGTTGAGTGCCCAGTGCTGAAAGGGAGCCTTTCCGCCATGCAAGCCTGGCAGCACCTGCTGCTGCCTCCCAAGGTTAAGATGCTAGCCTCAAGTTCACCTTTGTCCAGTCTCCGTTGGGCCACAAAGGCTGGGGGCATCTTCTTCTCAGGCCCCTGTGGGGCAGTGTGAGGAGGCACCTCTCTTAGGGGCATGGGGGCAGCTCAGAGACCAGAGGACTCCCAAGGAGTGGGGGGAGAGGAGAAGAGGCTGAGGGAACACTCCATAAGGGATGGTGTTTGGAAAAGGGTGAGAGGCTGACAGCTCTGCAGGCAAGGGGTGTCATAACTGGGCTCCTGAGCCCCACAGGGGTGCCACAGAAATAATGTAGTTGGCCAAGGGAGCCGTGGACTCAAAAATGTTGAAAACCTCTGGTCTAAAACAGACTTGATTGCAAAGCTGATATAAGCATTCCACTTGTAAATTTCATCTTACCAGCTCCATGACTGAACCCCATGGTAGTAGTAGTGCAATATCCACTGTATTGCCTGGACGTAACATTCTGCCTGGTCAGCTAGAAAGGCACTAAAACAAAAATACCAAAAATTGGCATATATTTTCTCCTTTCACTTACAAATAAGATTGAGAATGAAGCTGTTTTAGCTATTACCTCCAGCTATTTCAGAGGCATGGGTTGAAATAAAACCTTAAAACATTTTAAATTCACTAACAGAAATTATGTAATCTCTTCAGTTACTATAAAGGAAGCACAGGTACTATAACTGGAGCACAGGTTCTCCTGTTTTATTTTAGAAACTGTAACCCACTTGGAGGAGTTCCAGTGCTCATGCAAGAAGCCATTTTGTTGTTAATACTTACTCTGAAACTACTTCTACACCCATCTTGGTCATATAGTATGTTCTTTTGTATTGCCTAAACTCTGTCTCAAACAAATCATCATCTTCTGGTTCATCTTCTAACGAAGCTAAAATGAAAAATAAAATTGGGCAATTAACTTGTTGCATACCACAATTAACATCTGCTATTTACTCTTTTTTATTTTTTTAATAAGCTGTATGCACCACTTCATTGTAAAAATCCTCAAAGTGTGAAACAATAAAATCAAGAAAAAATTACAACCATGCTTAGAAACATACAAAGGTTAAAATACTAAAACGGATTAAAATTTCCTCAGGTTTATAAGCATCTGGGTAGGCTTGTCTAAACAAGATTGTTTTTATCAGGCACCGAAAGGAGTACAGCAAATATGCTTGCCTGAAATTAAAATGAACCTAGCCAAAAACTTTAAGTGTGCAAATAGTATGGAAAATGGAAATAAAAACAGCTTCCTTTAAAAAAAATTCATTGTCTTTTACTCACTTTCACTTAAAGAGTAAAATGCCAAGAATCTCGGGCTCACAGATAATTTATGTACACAAGTTTAGCCAGCACAGGCACCACACAACAATTGGACTCACTTTTTAAAGATGCTACAGTTCCATTGTCAGTTTTCTCCAAAGCAGCCAAGCACATAGCATTTTCCTGAGCCTGTTAAAATTGTGATTGATACTTTAAATAACACAGAGTGATATGCATATAGAATCAATTCAAAGAAGCTGTGATGGTAAAGAGTGAAATTTCAATGCTACAAGAATGCATCGTCTTTATAAATGACTTGGATAAAGGAACTGAAGGGACGCTCATCAAATTTGCAGATGACACCAGACTACTAACCTTGCGCTTCTTTTGCATTCTTGATTCTTCCGCAGCAATACCAGCTGCCTCATTCAGATATTTATTGCCCACTTTGCTTTCAAACCACTTCAGATCTAAAAAGATTTCACTGAAATGCTCACGGTCAAACTGTTAAAATAAATGGAAGAAAGAAAAGCATTATCATTATACATCTAATCTATTTCAAGGCAAATTTCTCAAGGAGATATTTGAACTCCAAAGCCTATTTTCTGGGTCATAACATTCAGATGGCAGACTGGGAAAGGTTATGGAAAACAGACCTGAAATTTACAGCCTGTTGTTCCTTGAAAGAGAATTATATGAAAACGATGTACCGTTGGTATTTGACTCCTACTAAGTTGGCAAAAATGTACAGGACAAGTACAAATAGCTGCGGGAAATGTAAAGAAAAAGAAGGCACCTTTTATCATATGTGGTGGACTTGAAAGGTGGTAAAAGCTTTCTGGGAGATGATATATAATGAAATGGAAAAAGAAGTTTAAAATGACATTTGCTAAACAACCAGTAATTTCTTAGGAATTACTGATACAGATATTCCAAAAGACCAGAAAAGACTTTTGATGTATGGAACAACAGCTGCTGAGATGCTACTAGCCCAGAGACGGAAGGAAGACACAGTCCCAACCAGAGAAGGATGGCAAACCAAGCTGATGGACTATGCTGAAATGGCAAAGCTGACTGGAAAACTCAGGAATCAAGAGGACAAAAACTTTATAAAAGAATGGGGAAAATGTATAAGTAATCAAAGAGACCACTGTAAGCAGATGGAAACATTGGCAGGATTTTGAATCACTTGTAGTGTAACAATTATCATGGAGAATATGGATTGATATAATAATTAGAGTTTGAAGAAGATGCAGTTTTTAATTGATTAAAATGGGACTCCAGGGAAGGGGTGGGGGAGTCCTGAGATTCCGAGGAATCTCTTTATATGGATATGCAATTGAATTTTTTCTATAAACGTGTATTGTAAAAACCAAATTAAACTGTTTTCAAAAAAAGAAGCAGCATATTTTCCTACCACCATTTTCAACTGCAGATCTGGCAGGTTGGAACAGTTTACCTGTTTAGCACTAGTGGAAGTTTATCATACACTGGGGGGGGGGGGGTTGCTACTACACAAAAAGTGAAGCTATGCTGATTTACAGAAGCAGAATATATTTGAGAGGTACAGATTTAGTGGCTTGACTGAGATAAAAAGAAAGGTAATTCCAACATAAGAAAAGCAAATTGGTAATGTTACAGTTATAAAATCAGAAGATTCGATACTCCTTGCATACTCTATAACATGTGTGGAGGAAAGTTGCTTTTTTTTTTACTGGACATGCATTCTGGGAAGCCAGAATCATATACATGCAGCGTGTCCGCTAATTCCAAAATGGATGAAGCTGCCCAATATTTTCAATCATGCTACTTTCAAAATTTTCAAGCATCTCTCCACCTTGATGACAGCTAGAATTCTTTTCTTTTTCTTTTTGATGAAAAGCTCAGGTTCTCAGATTTAGAGAGCAAACCTGCACATTGGAAGTATAGATGGGGCTTTAAGTTAAGACTTTAGTTTTGCTCAGAAGAAAAAATATACTTACATCTGACAACTTTGTAAGGTATTTCTCAAAGCGAGGTAAGTTGAGGTGCCCACTTTCATTAATGTAACCTATTAGAGAAGAAAAATATGATTCATGCTTATAATCATGAGCTGCTTTTCCTGCAGGCACACTGTATTGAAGAGGAGCAACATGAGCAATATAACACAGAAAATTAAGACTGGATTCCCTGCTGTCTTTTCCATTCTGCAATCTCCTCTGTAATACTGTCACAATTGCAACAAGAAGCAATCTTGAAACTGACCATATTGCATTAGCTTTGTGAGACTTTTACCTCCAAGTTTAGGCAAAATATCCATGTATGTTCTATACAGCAGTGGCAGTGCATCATGGTTGATATGAAAGTGAGGTAGATGAGGGATAAAATCATTTCCAACAAGAAAGCCCATTAAGATCCAGTCATCTATTATTCTGTCAACTTCATATGTAAACGATATCTTGTCCTGATAAACAAAGGTTGATAGAAACAATTCATGACCAATGCCTTATGCAAACCTTTAAACAATTTTTGCCCTGTGGTCCATCCATACTTACTTTAACTGGTGAGAATTCATAGTCAATATATTCTCTCATTAATGACAAGTGCAGTAAATGAAAAGTGGTTTCTTCTGGGGCACACGCTCTGTAAAATTATTGACCACAACTAAGTAAGCTGATGGAAATTCTATAAATAATTCAATATCAAATATTCATTTTAAAAAATGATGTAGCTATCTAGTGGTTTTGTTCAATTTTCCATTTTTATGCAATTCTTATTTTTAGAGGAGTTACCTTTGTGACTTTTTGCCACCAAACCGGACCTCTTCTCTTAAAAGGGAAAAATGTGGCTCATGACTTGTCAGTCCAAGCATAATCTGTTGAAAGAAGCATTTTAAATGTTTTTACCCCTAAAACCAGTCACTTAAACAAAGTAGCTTTGAGTCTACAAAAGCTTATGCCATAATACATTTGTCAGTATTTAAGGTTCCACAAGACACTTTGTTTTTGAGGTAAGCATATTTAAAATATTTTGCTGCAACTCTGAATTATTAGTTCTTTTATGGGAAAGCAAGCGGGTCCAGATCTAAAATGATCTCAATGAGACTCATGCATGGCGAGTGCCCCCTTCTTCCAATAGCATTCCTCTAGTAGTTGCCACACTACTTAAACTACTTTTCAAGCCCACACAAATTCAAAAGGTTGTAGTCAAGAGTTTTATTTTTCTTAACTTTTTCACAAAATTTAAGTATCACTTGATTGTAACAAAAGCTCTAAGCAGTTTCTGATAAATATTAAAAACAGTTATAAACAAGGAATTAACATTTTTTTAAAAAAATCAAAATTAAATAAAAAACAATCAAAACTAAAGAAAGATTAAAACACATCAGCATCAGTGTGTCCAGAAGACTTGCCTAAACAAATATGTTTTAAGTACTAAAATATTGTCAAAAGAACACACTAGGCCTGCAACTTACATAGAGGTTATGTTCCAGGGATTGTGCCTAAAATAAAAATTCATTGGGTTCAATGGGAGGTGGGATTGCTGAAGTCAGAACTCTATTTCCTCTCCCTTTTTTGCCATGTGTGTAAAAAATTTGAAGTGCACAAGTTAAGGGCCTACTGCACAGCGAAAATGCCTGCCTTATGTCAATGGGCAGGGAATTCCAAAGCGCAGGCTCAGCTACACTAAAAAAACTTTTTCTTTCATGTGCAAAATCAATATTGTGTGGCATGTGTAACAGTATTGCAGATCAAAGCTGTCAAGAGAGCACACATGGGCTAAGGAGAACCTGCAACAAGCTGCTTTATATACTAATATTAACACCCTGAACTTGGCCCAATAACAAATCAGCAACCAGAGCAGATCTCTGGACAGAGCACCTCACTCCTGCCTGTCTCACTCATTCTGCACGAGCTGTAGTTTCCAGATCAAGCCCAAGAGAAGTCACACACAGACTGCAGTGTAGTAATTTAATCGTGAAATCACCAGTGGTCGCTATTGTGGTCAAACTCTCCTGGTCCTGGAATGACTGGCTGTAGCTGTCATACCAGGCATAGCTGGTAAAAAATGCTTCTAGTTACTGAGGCTACCTGGGCCTCCAGAGACAAAGCTGGTTCCAGAAGCACCCACAGACAGAGTTAACTGCGCCTTCAGCTAGACTGCAATCCTGTCCAGGGCAGGCAGTTGACCAATTTTTCTGTCACAGGAACACGTCACTCACAGTGGCTCAGTCTTGCCGGAATTCAAGATCAGGTTATGATGTGAGAGGGTGGTGAGAAATCTCTGGGCACACGTAAAAGCATTTATTGCAGTCTGAAGAGACACTGTAGTTAATAGCCACATACATTTATATCCAGAATTTAATTCCCAAATCTACACATTCCCATGCATACACTTTCAATCTGAACGTACCAAGTCAGCATCCAAACCGTACAGACAGTGCCTTGTGTTTGGATCGTGGTCAGGCTTTGCTTTCTCTGACCTTATAAATTCCATAATTTTATGTTCCCCTTCTCCAGGTGTCTGAACAAAAAAAGAACAAAATAAAATTAATAAATACTGCTTTGTTTAATATTAATGTTGTAAGAAATTACTAATGTAAAAAGTAACCTCATGGCCTGATAAGTAGACAGTTACGCCTTGCCAGGATTTGTCTGTTGAAATCTTCATATTTACAAAATACTTCAGATGTTCATGCAACCTGGCCATGAATTCAGTCCCTAGTAACATAAATATGAAAGTTAAATCTTCACAGACTGAAATCTCAGAAAAGAATTAAAACCTGTTTCACTGGAAAAGATTAACAATCAACAGAACTGGAAAACAAACAATCATTTTACCTTTTACAAAGAGAGACACGTTTTTAGAAATCAATGTTTCACACAAAAATAGATGGTATACTACAATTAAAGATGGCATTATGACAGTATAAACTGTTCAGAATTCTAAAATGTGTTTTGGAATTTCAGCATTTTTATTTTGCTTCAACTGTGTTTTCCTGTTTCTGGTAAAGACAGCGTCAGAGATTCCCATGCATTAAGCACTTGCTGATCTAGACTTTTGAGGGAAGACATTACCTGGTTCTCCAGTCTCAAGAGTTGTGCCTGAACCAGAAAATTTGTGACTTCCAGTTTATAGTAGTTCGACAAAGAATAGCAACAGGGATAAGAGAAAAGAGGATTTAGCTTAAGTGACTCTGTACCCCCATGGAGATAAAAATGAATTTAACTTCCATTTTGAAAGTCTTGCTCACAGCTTTTATGGGCCAAAATTGCTCAAAAGTCACACAGCATTCTTTGGAATCAACATGAGCTGGAGAAGCGGGATTCTTAGCATTTGTGCATGGAAATTTTTTTTCTATTTTTGTATCATAAGGTAAAATGTCCTAGTTGACTAATGAAATAGAAAAATGCAATATAGTATAGCTAGTGTGTTCAATGTTACACTCATTTTCCATGCGGTGTTTATTGCTACTTCCTTTTTTTTAACTTTCTTTGCTTCACTTAACACTTCTTATCTCAGAATTTCAAAAACAGAGACTGCCTTAGATCATCAAACCAAAGACCGCTCAAAAATCTGTGTTTGGATGTCTAAATGCTCTTGGGCATAAAAAGAATCTGATAGGAAATTTTAGTTGACTATAACCACACGTAATTTCTATACATTACATATTTTCTGGTTTCCAAAGTTACCCTGGGATAAAGACAAACATTTGCCACTGTAACCATAGCTCAAAACAAACCACTGCTAGTTTTTTCTATAGTCCAACGCACAAGAGCAGTCTCATAACAATAAGCCTGATTATCAATTTGCCACCATTTTCAAGTCATTAATTTCCAAAAAGCATTCACCTGAGATAATTGCTAGAAACCTTTGTCTTACAGCACTTTTGAAAACCACATCCTTTAATTTCAAATGAGCTGTAAGGGGCAGAAAGAAGGATGCAATTCCAGATGGCAGCTTAGCACCCGAATGTACGAACATTAAAAATTAAGCAGACTCCTTTACCTGGTGTAATGCAATTGGAATCAAATCTAGCTTCTGTCGGAAGAGTCTCTCCTTTCTCTAATGCCTTCTTTATTTTGTCCTCTGCCTCCTTTGCTGACCTGTAACAATATTTAGCATTTTAGTGCTGTAAAGTATGCACATCTCTTCATATACATAATATCAATAATAGCACAAAAAGTGTGTAAGGGGTGGGTTTTTATCAGACAGGAGGGGGATAAGCTGAGAGTTAGTGATGTGCTTAAGGGTGCTCAGTGAATTAGAGGATGCGAGATTTAAACAGAGACTTTCTGCTTTATAGCTCACACTCATGCACTAAAATTCCAAGCCCTTCTACTCCAATCCCAGTCCCAAATGATCTTTTTAACCAAGACAATCATTAATTTAGCTAACCCACACTAATTGGATTTGTATTATTGTGTTTAGTGGAACATAATGCAAAGGAACCTGAGCTTTCTTTTAAATCCTGCTGAAATGAAACTTAGCTGAGCTAAACTTTCTAATAATTTTAGAGACCCTCTTCTTAAGACGCCCAAGTGCATTACCATGAGCTCAAAGCAAGTATTGGTTTCTCCATCAGCTACAATGTCAGCTCCCATACATGTAGAAGCTTCCAAAACACAGTAACACAGAAAACATATCAGTATTGAGATATACAAATATAAAGGCCAAAGTGGGGTGGGGCAGATGTATTTTTAAGTAAGTAAGCAGCACAGCACCCAGACTTCAACAAATATGCTCTCTATGACTAGTACGGTGCTATGAACTGCCAAGCATAAAAAGCAGCCAGTCTTAATCCTTATTTTGAAGCTATAGAGCTGGGTAGGATTGTCCAAGCATTTGCACTGCAATTCCTGCCACTTCACAGCTCCAAAGGTGGTTGGAAGACCAGGGACTGTTCGGCAGCTGCATGGCAAAGAAGCCTGAAAAGCCTTAGCTAGAAAGGGCCAAACAGGCAAAGGTTGTCAACCTTTGCTGCTTCAGAGAAGGAAAGCTGGTGGAAAGTAGAGGACACTGCTGCCTGAAGGTTCCTGCTTTATCGCAGCAGTGGACAACACAACATACTCCCCTCTGCATCCTTGGGAAGCAATGCTCAACAGTGCACACTCCTCCCAGACTTTCCCTTGGGAAAGATCAGGCGGGTGCATTGGATGACACTGCCAAGAGGTATTCCATACATCTCTGAGAAGAGGCACCCAAAAGTGCATCCTTTCTCCTCCATCTGGTAGATGACGTGCCTCTTGGCTTCTGAAAGCATTTTATAGCACTTCCCAAAGGTGCATAGAAAAATTACGTAGGATGTCACCCAACAATGCATGCAGGCCTTTTCCTTGGGAAAAAATTAATGCAGGTGGGCTAACAGGTTGGGGATGCTGGCAACTATTTATTTTCATTTTCTTTCTTTCGTTTTTGCTTATCCAGCAAGGCATCCAAAAACCCTGGAAGGAACACAGCATTTCTTGGGGGGGGGGGGGGAAATTAGCAACAGATACAGTATTAACTGCCACGGCTTGAGAATAACTTATGCATTCAGAAGAGGTACGAGGGAACCAATAACAACAAACAAACAAACAAACAAACAAACAAGGAAGAACTCACACACCTAAAACGTCTTCCACGCTGCTGGTTCATTTTTGCTCTTGGAGCAACTCCATCTACTGCCATGAAGAAAACCTTTCTTGGTTTAATAATGCGAAACAATACTTCCAAATAGTGAAATATATCAGCAAAGATCTTGTCTTCAGAGATTCTGAAGTGAACGTCATCATCATTAGGGTGTGAACACTGATGAATGATACCATTCATGTCCAGGTACAAGTTGTCAAACTCTGGAATCTAGGAAACATATTAGAGCCATTAATAAATACAAGTAGCAGTTATTCATCCACCCAGCAAAAAATGTTATGCTCCATCTTCCTCCTTTCTGTAGATATGATTCCATACCTGTATATGAAATACTTATTTCATGTGTTACTTCCACCTCTGGAGGAGGGCTCATAATTTTTAACTGTGCATTCTGGAATTGCTGTTTATAGAATTTTGGGCTTGATAAGAAACAATGCAGTCTGATTGTTTACATATCCTGCCAACCTAGCAGTTCGAAAGCACATCAAAGTGCAAGTAGATAAATAGGTACCACTCCGGCGGGAAGGTAAACGGCGTTTCCATGCGCTGCTTTGGTTCACCAGAAGCAGCTTAATCATGCTGGCAACATGACCTGGAAGCTGTCTGCGGACAAACGCCAGCTCCCTCGGCCAGTAAAGTGAGATGAGCACTGCAACCCCAGAGTCGGTCAGGGGTCCCTTTACCTTTATTCAAGAAATGTGTTCTGCTTCTAGCAGCAAAGAAGCCACCAATAGTTGCTATATTATTCTCCCTTACACAGCAGTTACCAGTCCCATTGTAATGTTAAGCCAAACTTAGCATGAATGTGTGACTATGCAGGTACTCACAGTAAAAAGCATAGCTGCTTTGCCTGTCTCATAGTCCTGCTGTCATATCTGCAGCCAAGCTATGGTTTGACTTAAAATTATTTCCAAACCCAAGTTCATGGTTTGTCTTGTTCCACCCTGTCACACAATGAAGTATTACCCACGCTCTGTAACCAACTAGTCAAATGCCCTAGATTTAACAAGCCAGGAAGGACCGGGGTCAAGGGGCACATTGTCAGGCATATAGCCAGCAGTACCTTGCCAGTGTAAATTAAAAACAATCCCACAAAACACCGACTTTAGCATCTGGTACTTCATTTGAAACTGCAACTGCCGAGTCAAGGTCACTCCAAAGTCAAGTTCCTTTATCAAGGTTAAAGTGCTACTCAAAACAGCTAACCAAAATGATAGTATCACATGACAGTGATGTTACTGTACTTTATTGCATATTGTTTTTAGATGGTCTTTTTCAGTTTCTGTAATTGTAATAGAAATGTTTTAAATTGTATTCTACATTTGGTTTATGTGAGCAACCTTCCCATTTGTCTTGAAAGGCAGCATATAAATTCTGGAGGAAAAAAGACATTTTTAATTATTGCTGGAAGAAATAGAAAATATGGCTCCAGTTTAAAAACATTTCACCACTGCAAGCAGCACTTCTGTGTGAGAATGGAAAACAACAGAGCACATTAACAGAAACAAAAGTGAAACCAACCTGCTAAGTATTTCCATAGAGAATTGAAACCTGCAATTTACCTAGGAACATGATCAGGCTATGTGTCAATACATTTTTTCCTAGCAAGTCCTCAAGCATATTAATACTGGTGCTATAAATTAAAATAAACTACAAGCAAATATTGCTCCCTGAATGGAAGGCTACAATCTGTATATTATCATGCATCGCAAGGCATATTTACTTAGGGAAAATTAAATATAGGATTTACTCCCAAGTATATATACACAAGATTGAAAGTAAAGTGTAAGATTCCTGACCATGCATTAGATCAAGGGTGACTAAATCCAAGCTTTGGAGTCTTGTCTGACACCCCATCAAACTTTTCTCTCCCCCTAACCACCCCACAACTTTGGTGATGGCAAAAAGAGATAAATTTGAACTAGACAACACTGGGATAGGAGAAATTGTATAAACCTCTCTGTTTAGCCTGGTGCTTTGATGGGAGATTCAAACAGCCCCCTCCCTGGTTGTCAGACTCTTCATTTGATGGGTGAAGGGGGATGCTAGCCCCACCCCTCCTCACATGATCTATAGAGAGCAGCTGAGAAGAGGACTCTGTATAATAAGATTGTGAGGTAGCTAAATCCACCTGCTGGCAAATGGACCTCAGATGGTTTGGCCAAAAAAAGGTTAGCCACCCCTGTATTTAACAGTAACTATAGTTACAGTGTCTGGTTTTACAGCTTTCTAAAACATTTTTAAAAAAATAATAATTAATTTTACTATTTTCCTATTCTGCCTTTTCTCCACTCCTCAATTTCATCCTCACAACAAACTTTGTAAAGTTGGTTAGGCTGAGAGTGTAACGTCATCTAATGATCCTCAGGGCTGCGTGGGGACTTGAAGATACCACCACCATGTCCAACACTTTAACAATGACACCAATGGCGCTCTCAGGTGACACCACCTTCAAATCAGAAGCCACTATTTTACATTCATTCAAAGCAGCGGTTCCTTAACCAAAAAAAGCTGTAATTGGTAGATCACCAGGATAAATTGTAGTCAAAGGTTATCAAATAGGCAACAGTGGTTGGCAATGCAATGCTGTGTGTTTAAAGTTCCAGAGTTCAATGGAACTTATTTATTTATAGTTTGTTTACTTAGAAAGACTTATCTACCACTTCATCATAAATCTTTGCAGCAAGAATGAATTCAGGATTTTGGCAACTCCACTCCAGGTCAGAGGATCCTTCCGATTCAGCAGTCTGGCTCATTCTCCATCACCTTCATTCTCTTTCCTCTGGGTAAAATCTCACTCCCATTCAACCATGTATTTTATTGGACCAATTTCTAATGGGGAAGCACACAGTTTTTCCCTGCTCCTCAGAATTCAGGCAGAGTAAAGCTGCCTGTTGTTAGCTGGCAAATGCAGGTATTTCTATACAAGTGTGTTCAGGGCATCGTTCCCAAAGCTGAAGCGTTTCACAGTGAAGGATCAAAGTACAAAGCGTCCCTGAGTTGTTTGTAACAGTTCCCCCATCCTGCTCCTCTTCTCTAAATGAAAAGCAGTCACAGATGGCTGCAGCCAGGAACGAAGGAAGGCTGCAAGGAGAAAAGGACACTCTACGGCCTTTTAAATGTGTTTGTGGGAAGGCGGCTATTGGCTTGTTTGTGGGGTGGGAGGGTTGTTATGTATTTTGTGTTCTCGTTTTGTTTTTTTTATGTTGTGAACCCCTGTGATCTTCGGATGAACTTAACAACACAACACACACCCTTTCCCTACAGGGCATTCCTCTCCAAGCTGTGGCTCCCTGTGGAGAGGATAGTATTATTGCTGTTGCTGCTGTTTTGCTAGATATGCTGGAAGCTGCCCAGAGTGGCTGGGGAAACCCAGTCAGATGGGAATGGTACAGATAATATAAATGTCATTGTCGTCGTTATTTGAAGATAACGATGAGCACGACTACATGTATAGTCCCCCTTTTCCAAGGAGCTCAACATATATAAGGAGTTTAAAATAATAACAATAATAATAATAATCAGTAACACATAGGTAAGTCGGCAAGCCCAGCTGACGGGATAGAGGCAGAAACCCTAAAATGCAAGGAGAACTTCTCTAGGACGGGTCGCCAAGACGAGGCTTCCCTGGGCAAAGGCGGCGACTCAGGAAAAAGGGTCGAAGCGGGGTTTTCCGGGGAGCCCTTCGGAGGTGCCGAGACATCTTTCCCGAGCACAGCCGCCCTGGAAAGAAGAAGCGCCCCTTCCCTCCATGCAAGAACGGGAGAGAGGAAAGAGCAACACCGGCAGCCGCTTCTCACCTGATGCTCCTTCACCACCTGGCTGAGGCAAGGGTACCGCTCCGAGATCCAACGGTAAAATTTCGGCACTCCCATGGCGGCTGCTGCTGCTCTTCGCCCTCAGATGCCCGCTCTTAACGCCAGCCCTGCCCGACACAACAAGCAACCGACCGCCGCCGCCGCCGCCACAGGCCAAAAACAAACCACCTCTCTCTTCCGGGCGAGGGCCGGAGTTTGCTCACGGAGCAGCTGTTCCTAGAGCGGACCGGCACTGCGTCAGAGGGTCAACAAGGCAGGCGGGGAGAGGCCCGCCCTCCGCAATGGCGAACCCTGCCGGAAGCCGCGGGAACTGCAGGCCGGCAGCCGCCGCTTTTGTGTTTCTGAAACCTGCGGTGCTAGCGTGTGTCGTGTGTACGGAGCTAGGGTTGTCCTATTTCAAAAAGTGAAAATCCGGACGCAAAAGTTTTGGTTGTGTTGTTTTGTTTGGCGAAATCTCAAAGTTTTTGAGCTATTTTTAAAGGAAATCTCTACGCGCTGCCATACGTCCGGAGTTTTCCGGACATTCAAGGGCGAGACGAGAGAAAAGGCGGGGTTTTTTTTGCTGCCCGCCTTTCTCCTATCCCAGTGTTGTCTAGTTCAAATTTATCTCTTTTTGCCATCACCAAAGTTGTGGGGTGGTTAGGGGGAGAGAAAAGTTTGATGGGGTGTCAGACAAGACTCCAAAGCTTGGATTTAGTCACCCTTGATCTAATGCATGGTCAGGAATCTTACACTTTACTTTCAATCTTGTGTATATATACTTGGGAGTAAATCCTATATTTATCTCATTAAAAATTATGTGCTGCTTTACTGGGGGGGGGGGGGAGGTGGCTAAGAAGGGATGGAGTAAAATGACTTTCGACCTCGAAAGTTGAGCTGTTGTTTGTAAATAGTATTTAAGGTTGTCACACAACTGCTGAAGGCATAAAAGGTATGTAATAAAAATAACCGGAAACCCTGCGCTAGATCATTTAAAAATTCATGCAAAGTCTGAGTGGGTCATGGTGGTCAAGAAGCAGACTGAGAAGTCAGTGTGGTGCTGTCACTGTCCTGAAGTAGCACAAGAGGGGAAGCCCCTCTCCTGTCTTCAATAGTGGTACAAAAGGAGGAATTTTAGAAAGTGCAGCTTTTGCCTTGCTTGATTTTGTTTACAACACTATCATCTGCCCTTTTTCCCTTATGGGGTATCCAAGAGCCCATATAGACTCCTTACGTAGGTTCCCTATTGGTAGGAGAAAATAACAGAGGCCAACCAGAGAATATTGAGAAGCAAAGCAGCTAGTAAGCCTGATCTTTATTGATCTGTTGCAACAGGGTGCTCCCCTCACATGCAGGAAGGGAGGAGGACCCAGAACCAAGGTGTGTCTGCCCTTATATAGACATTTTAAATTCCCTGCCCTGGAGCTCAAGACCACCCTTCCATACATCATATATACATCACAGAAAGGGCGGTCTACAGCAGAAATCTGAGTGGTTTATCTCCTGTCTGGCAGGTTACCATACTTGATTGGATACCCTGCTTACTTGAGGAGCCTTGCCAGTCTTTTGTAATGATAAATACTTTGTAATGATACTTAGTTCCTGAGACAGTTCACAGGCACACCCTATTCAAACACAGACATACCCTTAAGACAGGATTTGTGAAGGAAAAAGACAACGGGGAGGCTTTTCCATTTTCCTTTGACCTTGCAGAGAAAACATTTGGTCAATTTGGGAATAAAAAATGGTTTCAGGTCGGTCTTCCTGTGCTGATGTATTTACGTGCTTGGTTGGTACATTTATTATATATCTAAGACCTTAAAATTCTTATCACAACAGGTTACTTCTTCTAATGCATGAGAAAGATATGGGTTTAAAAGCTATGCAGTAAAAGTAATGTTTGAAAACCTATGTAGAAATCTTGCATTAGGCAAGAGAGGTTTGTCTCTAGGTAAATACAGCAAGGAGAGTGTTTAAGGATGACTCATCACAGGAAAAACTGTCTCACAGAATGAAGGTGAAACCTGAGGACTCAGCTTTTTAAGTTAGCAATGGAGCGCTAGCAGCAGCAGTAGTGGCTAAGCTCAGCAATGGTGAACAAACAGATTGTTTAGGTCAGGATCTCTCTCAGACTAAAGAGAGGCAGTTTTAGTGAACTATATTAAGGACTAAAAAGACTGGACTGCATTGCTTGCTTGTTTAAGAGCAATATGTTACAAAAGTTTACAAAATATGAAGTAACCATTTTAAGACTCGTCATGGTGGAGAGCAAATTCATTTCTACTCTACACAAGGTCCAAATCAGGGATTCTACTTGCTGCAACTCTTAACATCCAATCCTTCACAATGGCCAAACCAGATGGCCAAAAAGCGGAACTACCAGCAACTGGTATTCAGACAGTGGAAGTCAACATAACTGAGCCTCTGCCCTCCTTTACCTCTGGCCAACCCCTTTCTCCTCTTCTCTTAGAACTCTCAAAGTATCGCAGCTCAGAAAGCTCTCACACCACTTTTGTTTAATGTGTGGTCTTATTCCATCCTTGGAATAAGAACCCCCCAGGTTAGGAAATACTGCATTAATGTGTCGCGACAGAGTTGGGAAATCTGTCATACAGCATTGGTGGAATAGACTCCACCAATAATTTTGAGTGCACTTTGGTTAGATACACTAATTTATAATAACCATGAATTATACCCATGACTAGATGCAAGTCAGCGGCACCAGACGACCCCATTTGACTAGGCGCTGGGGTGGATTTCACCCTGCACCTTGCAGAGCCGGGCCAACGCTGTCGAAGGGCCTGCACCCCTTGGCAACATCCAAAGGCTCTGATCCACTAGGTGCTGGAGTAAATGTCACCCTGAGTCTTGCAGAGTCAGGCCCAGGCTGCCACTGGGCCCAGCACTGGCAGCAGCAACTAGCAGCTCTGGCTCACCCAGCCCTACCCATTGCCACCCCATCACCACAGTTACCTGACCTGGGTTAGTGTGTTGACTGCCCTGTGTAGGTGTGTCACGTAAAAGCTCCCCATGCTCCTTCCGGGACTGGAAAGGGGTTACTTTAACCTCCAGTTAGTTAGTAAAACTGAATTACTGTGTTACGAAATGATGCATGTTTAAAAAGTGTGTCGCCAACATGAGCAGTTTGGAAAACTCTGCTGTATGAAATGCTAAAATGGTAATAAGCTGCCACAGATATCCAGAATCCTGTGCATTAACAGGGTTTTGCAATTGAAATATAGAAGCGTTTACATTGGGACCAGTTTTATTACCACTTTAGTACTACTTAACCCAACTTAGTAGTTGGGGCACTTAAAAAAGGCCTTTCAGATGTAGAATGGGGAGATAATCTAGGTATTGTGCATACCCTTTTAATAGAGATAAAAGATAGAAATATTGAATAGCTAAAATGCTGCATTCATACTTTTTAAAATGAAAGGTTTCAGCTCTTTAATAATCTGTATAAATGGCTTTTCAAATACAAGTGGCATTTATATACAAATATGGAATATGAACAAAATTACACACTGAAACACATAGTTGTGCTAGCAGAAAATACCAAAGCAGAAATGATAGGAAATGTTTTTAAAAAAACAAAAAACAGGTGTCCCTGAACCTACCCTCCCCATCCCAATTTTTTTTAAAACAACTCATTTGTAAATGCTAGAGGTTCACATATGCGGAGCCCAGCCAAGGTACATCTGGCACAGAAAGTTTTCATCTGTTGCATCTTGAATGAGATGGTGAACATGTCCTTCAATTGACAAAGGCAGGCCCTTTACTCTATTCCTGTTTTTAATCACACCCTGAAGTCGCTGATCTATATCCAAAACATGGGTCTTGGCCTGAAAGCAAGCAAACAATAGTCAAGATGACAAAAGGGTGGCATTAATAGACTAGAAGGTAATCTTTTAGTAGCAGCAGTTACATCTGCCCCCCACCTGAAAGTTGCATTAATAGCTATTTTTATTAATTACTGCCAGGCATTCCTCTCTTCCAGTTACTCATAGTGACTTGCATTCCACTTCAGATATTTGGCTCAAAAAGGGAACTTGTAAACTAAGCAACTGTAATTTGCATAATTTATTGGTACACCAAGGCTGCATGCACACCATACATTTAATGCACATGGACTCCCTAAAGAATCCTAGGAAATGTAGTTAAGGGTGCTGGGAATTGTAGCTCTATAAGGGATAGACTACCAGGATTATTGTGAGGGGGGGGGGTCATGTATCTTAAATGTATGATGTGTACGTAGCCCAAGTGTAGGACTTCTTGGCACAGAATTTGAATTTTTGGCACACAATATGAATTAACAGTCCTGCCTGTGCTTAAGGTGTCCCCACCCCCACCAAGTCACCTTTTCATTGACAATTTCTCCAGTTTCATTCACGAGAGTTTTTGTATTGCCTCTAACTGGTTTACTCCATTCCACAAGAGGATCGTGGAGAAAAGTCTTCAAAACGCTAGATGACATATAAAACAAAGGAAAGTTAACGGTTCAAGAAAATTCATGTAGTTTCGGTGGGAAAGAAACATTATTTATACATCTTTCAACTTCTGCAATTCTAAATCATTACACAAACAGAACTTGTTGTTACTTACACCTCACTCTTTCTTCAAAATGCTCACAGCATCTTGCATGTACCGTATTGGCCCGAATATAAGCCGCATCCCCCCCTCATTCCAACCCTGAAAAGTTAAAGTGCGGCTTATATTCGTACCTTACACTGCTGGCAAAGCGGCATAGCCCCCCCCCCAAAAAGAAGCAGCCCAGGAGCACGGGGCAACAGCATGCAGCCCGCCCACCATTCCCAAGCCTCTCTTGGCGCCGGCTTGGGGAGGTAGTGCCAGGAGGTGGTAGTGCAGTGCACTCAGAACTGGGCGCCAGTGCCAGCCACCCCGCCTTCAGGGCAGTAGTGCCAGGAGGCAGGCCGCACCCACAAATAAGCCTTGAATTTTAAAGGTGCGGCTTATTTGCAGGTGTGTCTTATATTCGGGCCAATACGGTAGTTCCCAGGTAGTTTTCCAACCGGGCAACTTGCAGGGCCAGACCTGCTCAGAAATGTACCATGTACTCTCAGACCATTTCCCGCAGATGATCACCTTTGACTTAGAGGTGCAATTTCATTTTTGGCTTTTACTAATAGGCATATTGTTTTCCAGTTCATCAAATGCAGGGGTAAGCCCTGCCCATTTCAACGCACCTTACTTCCTGGTCAACATGTATGATACTGCATACCTTAGAAAGTGGTAAGCATATCAGTTGGATCCTAAGAACCATGAGTCAAATGTTGCTCATGGAACGAGGCTTTCCATATTTCCCCACCATGGCATGCCTCTTGCCCATACCAGATATGCTGATTCTAGGGTCTGAGCAGCCTCAGAAACAGTGTTTGATGTAGCATAGGGAGGTTTTGTAGCTGAAAGAGGAAAATGGAAAAAAAGAGAGGGAAAACTCCCACCTCCACAAGCAGAAAGGCTTTCTGTCCATGCAAGCCGCCCCAGGATACAGCCTACTGAGATCAAAGGAGTCACAGAAGCATAGGGAAACTGTGTAATGTGATAGCACTCATTCAGTATTGACAGGCTATATTCCACGGGGTGGTGGTTGCATGACTGAAGCAATGTCAATATCGAAAATGCTAAAGTAAAGCCCTTGGTAACGGAGTAGGTGATATTCAAGAAAGTCATATGGGGGGAGAGTATTATCTTTTTTCCTTTTACAGTGGTACCTCAGGTTAAGAACTTAATTCGTTCCGGAGATCCGTTCTTAACCTGAAACTGTTTTTAACCTGAGGTACCACTTTAGCTAATGGGGCTCCCACTGCTGCTGCGCCGCCGTCGTGCAATTTCTGTTCTCATCCTGAAGCAAGTTCTTAACCCGAGGTACTATTTCTAGGTTAGTGGAGTCTGTAACCTGAAGCGTCTGTAACCCGTGGTACCACTGTACTGATATTACACTAGTGGCCAAAATTGTGGAAACCTTTTGGGGAAAGTGTATTTCTGAGGCTGAGTGGCTCATAACAACAATTTTTTTTTTAGTAATACCATAAAATTATATATCAATGGAATGAAGAATGTAATGCAACTCTCTAAACACTCATGCTCATTGCATATCAACCTAAGCCAGTTGTGCTTCCTTTTTCTGGTTATTTCGCTATATATTTTGATAGAATACAGATAACTGAACAAACTTTGTTGCATTACATTCTTCATTAAATTATCTTTCCATTGATATATAATTTTATTGTATTACTCAAAAAATAAAAAGTGGCGGTATGAGCCATCAAACCTTGGAAATAAACTTTTTCCAAAAGGTTTCCACAATTTTGGCTACTAGTGTATATTATGTATTTTGCATTTTATGTTGTAGAGTGCTCTGTGGTCTTCAGATAAAAGATGGTATATAAATTTAAATAATAATAGTCCCACTGAAATTATGAATTTAAGTTTTTCAGTCCACTGATTTCAACATGTCCCCCTCTGAGTATGGCTAATATTAGCTATCACCCAGTGATTGTATGCATATGCTCTGGCAGACTTTTTTTTTAAAAGCAACGTTTTCGCTAGGAATTTACAGTGGTTAAATAGTTCACATTGTAAAGTTAGATAGCCACATCTCTGTTTTTCACATCTCTGCTATTGTACCTCATTAGTGGTTCTCTCTGATCACGCATGAGTCTCAGTGTAACTTCACAAGCTCTTCGGAAGAGACCTTCCGTCCCCATTGGACCCATGCCATTGACCATGTTATGGGTAAGGCGAAATGGAACAATCTCCGGAAAATCAAACATTTCTCCCTTCAAAAGAAAATAATTCATTGTAGGATTTTGTAAGACTACCCTTCTCACGTGGTGCACATTAACTGTTGCATAAGATTGTAATTCCAACGAAACTTAACCAACCAGTACACTACTGTAAATTTAATATTGTTATGTAAAATCTGAAAGGTGAACAGATACTTTGAATGATCTCATATACATATATAGTTGACATCTTTATATTTTGCTTTTCGCTTTGTCATGATCTTCTCTGAGCATAATGAACACGTAAAAGCTATATAAAGCGGCTGTTTGATAGCAGCTGATTTGGTCGTTGGGATGCCAAAACGAAATATTTTTGGCATCATATAATCCTAAGTTCTGAAGTGAAGTTTGCCTTAAACATTTACAGGAGTACCTCAAGCAGACACCACAGAAATATATTTATGACGTAACTTCCAACATAATCCTTTAGTTTGTCAAGTGTTCAGCTGTGCAACTTCTTTGAACCGTGCAACGTCACTTGAAAAGCAAAATTGTTTTCGATTACTTGAGACAGACAATGGAAGTGTTTTAGTTTCTCACCTTATTGAACAGGCAGTTGAAATCCACATGCACACAGTCACCTGTTAAGGAATCAAACAGAATATTTTCCCCATGACGATCACCAAGCCCTAGTATGTACCCAACCATTGACATCACTGCAGTGGAACGACAATAGGCTGATCTACTGCTGTACCTAGAAAGAAGAAATACCATAGGAGCACATGGTTATTTGGGCCTTCATACCCTTATACTTAAATGTTTCTGATCACAGCAAAGAAACCAAGATGCCATGTAGTTTACTATGATGAATAAACTTATTGCCCTCACAGCTTCTGCTACATTACAACTGGCTCTCTTTTTAACCCTTGGCATGACAGCAACATAAATGCAATAGTACAGGGCAACAAACTGACCAGGAAGTAGGATCAGGGAATTTCCTCAGAAACCATTCATGAAAAATCGGAGGGTGCCGAGGAAGCAGAGTTTCTTTGTAAACTTTCAGTTTTTCCGACAGAGGTGCTGTTTTTGGAAGCATACATTGACGTAGCTCTTTTCCAGTCATGTAGACACCTATGAAAGAAAAATCAGTTAGACACAGTAAGCTAATGCTATACAGTTAAGCTAGTCAGCGATGATAGGTTGAGTAAACACTGAGGCTACATTTGCACCTTTTGATAAGCCATAAGCCACAGCTTACAGTGCACAAGTGAATCGCACCTGCTTTGCTCCTTCCCTGCTCCTCCCCAATCACATGAGGAGGAAGCAAACCAAGGTCCCTGGCTTAGCTTGAACGTTTAAACTAGGGGTCATGGCTTGTTTTGCTCAAACCACAATAGGTAAGCCAGGAACAAGGTAAAGGTAAAGGGACCCCTGACCATTAGGTCCAGTCGTGACCGACTCTGGGGTTGCGGCGCTCATCTTGCTTTATTGGCCGGGGGAGCCGGCGTACAGCTTCCGGGTCATGTGGCCAGCAGGACTAAGCCGCTTCTGGTGAACCAGAGCAGCACACGGAAACGCCGTTTACCTTCCCGCCGGAGCGGTACCTATTTATCTACTTACACTTTAACGTGCTTTCGAACTGCTAGGTTGGCAGGAGCAGGGACCAAGCAACGGGAGCTCACCCCGTCATGGGGATTCAAACCGCCAACCTTCTGATCGGCAAGTCCTAGGCTCTGTGGTTTAACCCACAGCGCCACCCACATCCCTGTTAAGCCAGGAACAAACCAAGGCTTATAATCATGGTTTGGTTTTGAGTAAAGCAAATATGATCCCTGATCTGGGCACAACCGTAAACCAAGTATTGTAGTTGGTTTTTGTTCAGCACTAGTAGGGAGGAAAAAAGTAGGCACACTTTGATGTGTAGCAAGCTATAGTTTATTGCTTACCATAATGTGAAAACGCAGCCGCTGTATACTAATCAGAGCATGGGAGACCAGCATGACATAATTTGAAAGATTGTGTAACATTCCACACTCTCCCTTCCACATCTTCTGTTGTCACTCACACATTTATTTATTCTTCCATTTAAAAAGGGCTTTTGTTTCCTACCTTTCTCTCTGTATAATTTGATCAGGATATTTCTTAAACCAGCAGTGTTGTTCACCCATTCAATTATTCCACATTCTTCATTCAGAGGAATAACTGCGTAGGTTCGGATATGGAGTTCTCTCCTTCGTGACTCTGCATCCTTTCTTAAGCACTATGGAAGAAACATATCACCAACCATAAGACCAATGCCATATATACCATATAAATAAAATCTCTCCCTCTCTCTCTCTCTCTCTCTCTCTCTCTCTCTCACACACACACACACACACACACACACACACCCTATCTTTCATCCTCTTCCAGTTATCTAATGCTATTCTCTCTTCTGCCAAAAAGGGCATACATAGCTGGTGTTCTAAAGTAGTGTGAAGTAGGCAGCAGCAATTCATGGAGGCTAACTAAATACAACCCTGTACAGCTTAAGAAACCACCACCAAATACCCAATGTCACATTTGAAAAGGACCTCAGCTGAAATATTTGCTGGACTCTGGCAATGGCTGGGATCCATCCCATAGTTCTTTATTATAGTTGTACAAATAAGAAAAATAGTATGTACAGTATCTCAACTCCTGCCAACCTAGCAGTTCGAAAGCACATCAAAGTGCAAGTAGATAAATAGGTAACGCACCAGTGGGAAGGTAAACGTTTCCGTGCGCTGCTCTGGTTCGCCAGAAGCGGGTTAGTCATGCTGGCCACATGACCTGGAAGCTGTACGCTGGCTCCCTCGGCCAATAAAGCGAGATGAGCGCCGCAACCCCAGAGGCGGTCACGACTGGACCTAATGGTCAGGGGTCCCTTTACCTTTACCTTACAGTATCTCAAACTGTTTAGTTACATGTATCAGCATCTGCCTTCCTCAGTAACGGTTGGCATATCAGATGATTGCTGTGAGCCAAGAGTTGTCAGAGTGGTCAGGATGGTATGTGACATCAGAGGAAGAGATTTTGGGGGGGGGGCACTGTTTTTCAGAAAAGGAAAGCTAGATAGCCTTCTAGACTAAGCCCATGGGGCATTAAGAGTTATGAAAACAGATACAGAGGTTTCACCTTCTTCTCATATCCTTGGATCAAATGCTTGCTCTGTAGAAAAAAATATCGTCTGAAAGGTTGTGGCTACTGGAATTAAAATGGTCAAGATTGCTCATTAATGATTTGGATGCTTCAAGGGTCTTTTATGCGTACGTACATGCATGCAGACATCAATGCCTAGCAATGAAGAATTCTCAGTACAGTTGTACCTTGGAAGTTGAACGGAATCCGTTCCGGAAGTCCGTTCCACTTCCAAAACGTTCAGAAACCAAAGCACAGCTTCTGATTGGCTGCAGGAAGCCCCACCGAACGTTCAGGTTCCAAAGAACGTTTGCAAACCAGAACACTCACATTTGGGAGGCAAAACATCCAAGTACCAAGGTGTTCGGGATCCAAGGTACAACTGTACTGCAAAAGTAAAGAGTCTGGAGGAGGGTTCCTGAATAAATATAATAAATGGTCGCTATAGTTGATATAGCAAACAGTATATTGTTTTGTTTCAAGTCTCTTCTTTTTGGGAATATAATTTTATTTCTTTATTACTTCATGATGGGGGGGCAATTAATGAGGCAATACTCCTACAAAGCCCCAATGGAAAGTAAGGGGGTGAAAAGGTTAGTTGGACTGCCAATATCCAGCTTTGCAAAACACACTTAAAGAGTGAAAGAACCTTATTTATCAGGGAATTGAACTCCATGAGTCGACAGTCCTTTCTTAGGTCATCTTTTGGCTTGCACATCATGATATAGGACTTCCCATCTGAACCATTTAAAGTAATCTTCTTGGGTTTCTGAAGAGAGGAAAGGATTTCAACCTAAAGAAAAAGACAGCAACAATTTAGCATGGGAAAAAAATGCTTAATGTATTCTCTTGGTGAAATCTACACCTAATCCAAACAATCTCAAAACTTTACATCGGTCCATATATATATACTGGTTATCCAGACAACCTCCTCAGGGCTCCAGTTCATCCTTCTCCTTATCAAAGACCCTTTCCCCTCTCTTTATTTTCTGCTATTCACTTCTGCAGCCAAGTAATTTACTGTATGTTAAAGAGCTAACTTGCATCAATATATATTTAAACATAGAACCTTAATACTCACTGTGTCACCAAAGCCAGCAATGTAAGGCCAACACCCAGGAAAAGGATCATGATTCGAATGTGTGCCAGGAGCCGAAGGCAAAGTAGGTATCATTACCGATTGCAAAGGAATAAGGATTTCACTAAACGTCTGCTCCTCTATCAGCTTTTTGAGACTTTTGAAATGAATGTTCATGCTTAATGTGGAGGTGCTCCCATCAACCTGGGAAAAAAGTTAATTCGTATTACTCAAAGGATAAGGTAAATACTTAGAAGATACTGACACTCTTAACAATTTTCATATATAACTTTTATTTCACAAGTTAGGAATATTGTGGATCGAGGGCCCGACCCCCGCTAAGTGAAATAAATACACAAGGACACGTGATATAAGGTTAATGGGCAAGGAAAGGCCACAACTTTATTGATTACAGCAGTGAAAAGGTATTGGCTTAGGCATTGGATGACTATAGGAGGTGGGTTTATTCAACAGTAGGTGGAGCCTGTTGATGCTAATCCAACTATAGGCTCACCCCCTGATGTCACCGAGGGTCGTGTCATGGCCTCCCGCCAAGCAGGCATCGGACGGAATACACGACCGCCAGATTCCTTTAACGGAATAACCCACGGTAGATAACATAGGCGATGGCCACACCTAGCCCTTGACACAGCACAACACATGAATCCAATGCCTAACCTACCCACCAATACCACAAAAGTTGTGACGATTGCTACGAGGTAGGCGAAAAACCAAAAAGCCTAATGCCAAATGGAAAAATTCCTACCAGGCCCCCCAGACAACCGGGGTGACCAACCTAAGGTCCATAGCAAGGCCAAAAACCTAGACCCTGAGCTAAATGGGAGTGGAGGGTGAGTGACTCGCTGAGGGACGACGACGAATGAGGAGGAGGCGGAGCTGGTGCCACAGCATTAAGCTGCTACACACGCCCCCCGGAGGCACCTGGTTGGCTGCCTCCGGTGGGCGTGGGCACCAGCCAGGTAAGGAGGGGAGGGGGCTAAGGCCCCCTACCAGGGGCGGAGCTCGGTCTCCCGCCCACAACGACTCCCCTCTCTTCCAGGGAGGAGAGTCTTTTCCAATTCTTCCCTCCGTTTTGTGAAATGGGACTGAACTTCATTTCCACAAACTATGTTCAGGGGAGTTCCTTGTGTCAGAGCTAACCTCAATGCAATCATTAAACTGTGCAAGGAAAACCAAGCAAACAGCTGAATTTATTTATTGTTTTAGTCAGCTCAACAATAAGCATAGCCAGTGCTTTTTTTCTGGGGGGGACACAGGGGTACACATACCCCTAAACATTTTGTGAATCTTTGTATTTTTGTCCATTTACTGTATTTCCCCCAATTTGAACTATAAAATGGTGATTTACTCAAAATAAAAGTACCCCCAACCATTATTTTAGAAAAAAAGAATTGAGCGTAGCTCATCAAAGACCTCTTAATACCAAAGTGTGCTTATTTATCAGTTATGTCTTTATTAAAACCAATAAAATTACTGAAAATCTGATCACTTTGAAATAATGATTTTGAAGCCTCGGGGATATGTAACCTAGCATTTTCATCTTTATAAATCGTCTTAGGCGGCAATCCTAACCCTAGCCACTCCTAAGTACGCCCCATTGGGTTAAATAGGGTTTACTACCAAGCGAATGGGCTTAGGATTGCAACCTAAATTATTATCTTCAAGTGTCAAGTAGCATAATAACAATGTTGTAAGTGAAGCCCAACAGTATCTATCTCCCAGCAGAACTGACACCAGCAGCAGCATCCCATATCTGCTCCAGCAAATTGGGGCCTCCTCCAGAAAAAAAACACTAGATTGTACAGTATTGTTTCACCAAGTAGAAGAACCCTTTAAATCTGATTAGCAACGCTAAACTATGGGGAAAGAACAACTTCTGTGCGAATAAACTTTACCGATTTGTTACACAGCTCTAGGAGTTTATCTGTCAGGCGAGCTGCATCCCCTATAAACTTTCCCAGAGATGCCTTCATGTGAATAGCTTTGTTGAGGATTTCCTTGCATCTGTTCACACGCATTGCATAGGAGGACTACAAAAAAGAAAGAGTTCATTTCAAATATTTCTTTATCACTCTTCAATTCAAAAGTTCCAGGGTGGTTTTACAACAACACCACAGGACGTCAGTTTAGAACAGTTAAAGGCAGCACTAAAAACCAGCACAGCAGAAATAGTAAGCTACAGATGTTAAAAGACTGGGAAAACCAAAATTATTTGCCTGGCATCTTAAAAACACTAATGTAGGCCCCAGATGAGCCCTCATGAGACGCAAATACTACATATAAGTGAGACAACATGGTTTCAAATAAGGGCCTATGAGGAAGGTTATAAAGCAGCTAAGCAGATCTGTGCTAGCTCAATGTCTAGAAGGGTGATTGCCTGGGATAAAAAATTTAAAGTAAATGAAGTCAACCTGTCATGCAGTTTCAAATACTCAGAATAACTGACTTAACTGCAGCTTCCTCTACTTGTAGTTAAGAAAATGATATTTGATTAGAAAATTAAAGAGGGACTGGAAATCTAATATATTAAGACCACTGTGCATGAGGGACCCTTAAAAGAAAGCGGCAACTCCACACAAACAGAATTTGCTCATGTATCTGAAAACTGAACTGGCTGTTCTGTTTGGAGACAGAAAGCTAAAAACAGAGAGAGGGAGTGAGAGAGATGCAACTGTATTTATCAAGGTACCTTGGATACAGCAGTCATCATCCACATTGCCTGTTGAGGGTAGGTTACAAAAACCTTTGCAATGATTGCCATAAGAACAACAAAGACATCATCATGGGAGTGGCAGATTCGGGAAATCAGCTGAGAGAAAGCTGTCAAAAACTGGTAAGGAGCCAAAAGTTGGGTGTGCTCTGTAATCGCCTTGTTGATTTTAGCCAAGTCGTTTTTCATTTGTGCACGATCATGACGACTACCTAGATGATAAGATGTAAAACAATCCTTATTCTGCTATGAGGATCCGGAAAATCTTCACTGATATTTACTTTTCAAGGATCATGGCAAATATCATAAAGTCAATACCAGTTCACTTCTGGTCACTCCAACTGGACCATCCAGGTCCAGAATACAGAAACTAATGCAATTAGTGTAAAAAGAGAAGAAAATTGTCTCTAGATAATGTAGAAAGTGGGGTTTTTTTAATATAAAAAAAATTCTACCTTTGTCACATTCATATGCTTTAGCTCCGAAGTCAAGCCACAGAGATAACATTCTTGGCATCGACTGATAGATGAACTGATTTCCAAAATGTAAGGATCTGAAAGTAAAATGCTGACATGTAATCTTTAACAGGAAAATTGTAAATGATATAAATGGTTCTTTTATCCCATAACCCATACTAAGGCTGTGTACACACTCCTACTAAATCAACACAAACCCAAGCCATCTGCTACATAGTGACAGATATTTAATGTACATAACCAAACATAGCTAAGTGCACCAACTGAACAGCAACTGTGCCTTCTAACCTTCCAAAGTGAATAACAATATATTTAATCAGTTCTCCCTGTTTTTCCATCTTGTTTTCTGTTACTGTAGGCATCACTTTATCATAGTATTTAGCAAGGTAGAAGTGTCCATTCTCCCATTCTGGCAAGTAAGTAGTAACATCCTGGGGGGGAAAAATGGGAAGGGGAGTGGAAATGAATAGTTAGAATTAAGAATCTTCGGTTTTACCAGTGCAACTGAGCTTCCCTTCCTCCTTCTAGCCCCCTAGAACTCCAAAAAAGTATTTCCAGAAGGTCAGGGTTGTGTCTTATGGAGCTACAGTGGACGACGGGGAGAGGGGAGTATCATCTGAAAACCGGGAACCTTGCATGAGGGGTGGAAAATTCCTCCACCCAAATATTAGGTGACTCCCTCTCCGCAGTCCACTGTACCCCACAGTGTTTGGACACCTCTGCCAGCATTTTTTTAGAGGCACAGAGGACTGGCAGTGGGGAAGAGCAGAAATGGCAGATGGACTGTGCATATTGCATTCAATTTGCATAATGCTGGATATAATTCCTCATTCAGTCAGTTATGTTTGAACAATGCCCTACAAAATGTAACTGTACAAGTTAGAAAAAATACACAAATAACTAAAAAGCAATACAATATAATTCAACACACCTTTATTACATCTTTACATGTTACAATGTACAGTGGTACCTCGGGTTAAGAACTTAATTCGTTCTGGAGGTCCGTTCTTAACCTGAAACTGTTCTTAATCTGAGGTACTACTTTAGCTAATGGGGCCTCCTGCTGCTGCCGCACGTTTTCTGTTCTCATCCTGAAGCAAAGTTCTTAAGTTGACGTGCTATTTCTGGATTAGCGGAGTCTGTAACCTGAAGCGTCTGTAACCTGAAGCATCTGTAACCCAAAGTGTCTGTAACCCAAGGTACCACTGTATTACGTAACTGCTCTAGGTTTAGTGCTTACCTTATATTTTTTCATTACGGCATTACTCTCAAAGTTGGCCGTTTCTTCCATAAATCTTCCCACCAGCAACAGGGCTTGCCCATGAATAAGTTTACTTTTAGTGTCAGGTGGTACTTGGTTATCTGGAAAACATAAGTCAACCCCCTTCTGAAGAATGATAAGACCTTGATGAGCGTCCCCCTAAAAAAGAAAAACCATTATCAATAAGTTAGCATTCATTTTCTGAATTTTACGAAGCGGGAACCCTGTAAATAAATCATGACCCAGAGAGTTACAGATATGTGCCCATAAATTCACATCTAGAAGAAGCCTCACTTATTTATTTCCAACTTGTACACCTTTCTATAAAATGTTCTGTTTGCTCCATGCATTTATGCAAGGAGGAATACACTCTTGCTTTGAGGGATTGTCTTCAGCGGTATGAAGGCGAGGCTTCAGTGGCAGAGCTCGAACGCTGCTTCAGCAGCAACCATCCTTGGCTGAACCTTAAATAAGGATGCAGTTGCATTTCAGCAGCTGGCTCCATCTCTGGAAAGAGGAGATGCTTCATTTTAAAAGAAAACCAGTCTGCTTTAGCAGTCAACAGCTCTGATGGAGTGGAGGAGACTGTGAGCTTCTGAGCTGGAGTCAGACGATGACATCACAACCACTGTGGACCACTGGCACAACAGACTTGTGTATGTACTTCTGGTGTATTATATCCATCTGGGGCTGGCCTCGTGGGCTATTCCCTCACCTTTTCTGAATCCCCAGCCTCACCCCCTGACAAAGAAGAGTCCAACCCTGGTGTCATGACAGCAGGCTTTATTCTATTTAACTTCCTTACCTTGGACCACAGCCACTTTGCTCTTTCTACATATAGCTCAGATAACTTGGATTCACCAGCATTGAGGAGGGCGTTATATGCTGTTTGGTGATGACCCGCTTTCCGGGCGACTCGAGCGCTTTGGAGCCAACATTCTCCCATCTGCTCACTGTAACCCTTTCTGTAAAAATATAAACTAAGTTTAAAAAAATATGTATCAAAGGAACTGCTTGTGAAAGGTGTTCAATAGGTACAAAAGATGCCGAGTCTAAAAGCAGTTCCACAAATTTAGCCAATCTTAAAAGACGATTGTTCATGCTACCTGTTAGCTATCAAGCCTCATTCAAGCTACTGGTTTAAAATAAAGCTTTGGTTCCTTTCCATATGAGTCATCCTATTCATCAGAGTTCTACCTACTACATAGTATTATTTACATGATGACTTGCAAAATGACATTCTCTTTGATAGCTCCAACATTAAGACACTCTGGATCATTCTCACCCTGCAAAGCTGCCTCTAGGTCTAGCTAGGAACACAAATGTCTGTATTACAAGTAATGTGAATAAATATATCTTACTTAGGATCAATAGACTCAGGACACACTGAAAAATTACGGCCTAATTTGGTGTAACAGACCTAAGGTTCTAATCCTCACTCAACCATGAAGCTTAATTTTCACTTCATATGTAGTTGCAAAGCTTAAATGAAATAGCCACATCTCGGACACACCCAAGCTTCTTTCCACAGATATGCTTATGTGTTTTAGAAGGAATTGGTAGTGGGCTTCTTTTTGTTTAATTATGACATTTCAATCAATTTTAGCCAAGTTTCAGGATAGAAAGCACACAAAATAAGCCTGGTTTCACCTTTTAGTGAGGCTGAGCAAAGCCCGTCTAAGTGCCAGAATGGGCTCTTTCGCCCTGTACGAGTTCTGCGTCATTTCTATGCGAGCACACCAGTTCAGAGAATCTTTACCATAATCACTATCAGGTTGCTGAAGTATTGATCCAATGCTGTGCTCCAACTCACACAACATGTGTAGCCTGCAGTTAAACAAAACAAAATCGGCTTGATAAGCAACACGGTGCCATGTGTTTTCATTCTCTTTCACTGTCTGCATGAACAATCCCCTCAGTAATCTTAACAAGAACCCCTTCTGGCAGTGGTATGCTACTGGTACACTTTTGGTGTCTGGACATCCTGAAATGACCCGGAAGACCTAGCACAAGCAACCTGGAATTACCAGATACAAATCTCAGATCTAGATGATCTCTGTATCAGGGTCAGGGAACCTGTGGCCTTCCTGATGTTCATGGATTACAACTCCCATCAGTCTAAACCAGCATGAACAACGGTCAGGAATGCTGGGATCTGTAGTCCAACAACATCTGGAGGAGCACAGGTTCTCAACTCCTACACTAGATGGTTCTATGCAAAGCCTCTTTTTCTGTGTCCCTGTAAAGCAGATGGGGATGGAAGGACTAATACTATTAATCCACCCCAGAGGGTTACCAAGATAATGTATTCAAAGCACACTGAATGCTCAAAACACACAATGTGAATTTATCATCAGGATACCAAATGGAACAATCCTGCTAACATTTTGCTCCCCCGCCACAACTGTAGTGTACAGAAGATGCCTAAAAACTAGTGCAATCTCACGAGAAATCTCATATTCTGTCCTCTTCTCCAGAAAGTTATGATAAAAGTGAAAGCATTCAAAAAAAGAAAAAAGTTGCAACTTCCATCTTCCCCAGCCACTGCCCAGGCTAGCTGGAGCCGATGTGAGTTGTAGTACAAGCAACATCTGGAGGACACCAGGTCAACTACCTCTCCTTTTGATCATAGCCATGGCTCCAATATGGTTCACGGGTAAATTTTCTGTGTTGGAATTATTGCCTGAAGCAGGAACAAGATGGGTAAGAAAAAGCCTAGTTATCCCAAATGAGCACTGTCAAAAATGTGCATTATGGTTTCAGCAAAAAATGTCTCCCAGTGCACGAAATAAAAGGCTAAACTAGTATCTGATGCTTTGAGACACTGAACATGCAAAAAGGAAGCTGCACCTGATAATATATTCGTAACCTCGCTGATATGACCCCCTTTCAAAACTCGCTGCCGAAAGAGGAACTATCTGCTCCGCTCGAACAACTTTCAAAGTTTCATAGAACCGGGCAGCATCTTTCTTTTTGGCCGAGAGTAACAGCTGTCCAAGCCTAACACTCCATGTATTTGACTTTTCATCTAAAAGAAAGAGTAAAAAGCACTTTTTCATTTCAATGTAATCCAGCAGCGACACAATACAGATTATTATTATTATTTTACTGTAGATCTGATATTTGCTTAAATTAAAAATTTATCCAGCATCAGCCTAATAAATACCATCTTGGCATTTGTTCTAAATAGCTACCTGCAGCTATGTAATTTTCCAGAGAATCCCACTGTGTCAGTTTCCAGGCTGCCTCCACTCTGTACATGTTTAATTCAGAAGTCCATTCAGGCCTAGGAAGGTAAAAAGCAAACTTAGGTCAGTACATGGAATACAGAGAAACACACACACACACACACAGTGAGAGAGAGAGAGAGAGAGAGAGAGAGAGAGAGAAAGAGAGAGAGAGAATTATTCAAGCTGCTCCTTTGTGTGAATTTTTTCTGTAGGAATTGAATCCAATTATGTCCTTCTGCTGATGGGAAGGTTGTCGGGTTTCACCAGATATCTGGTTACCACCATAAGAACAGGCTGTTCAATAAGATGAGCTTCTGGTCTGATCCAACAGGACTCTAACTTGTGTCCTAATGGCTTTTAAGTCTTCCCCTGCAGTTCTTTAACAGTGGTTTCGCCAGCATTAACCTGAGTTGCGGCTAATGAAAGTTCCCTCCTATCTATGGAAACAGCCTTGTAGCTTGGTTAAGAGGGAATCCTGATTATGGCTGCGAAGAGACAGTAGCATCAAAGGAGGGGAGGAGCATGCAACCCCACAGTTCCCATTCTTCTTTTGTTTATAGGCAGAGGCATGGTACCCTTCTCCTATTTTCTCCTAGGAAATGGGATACAGTCGTACCTTGGAAGTCGAACAGCATCTGTTCCGGAAGTCCGTTCGACTTCCAAAACGTTCGGAAACCAAAGCATAGCCTGCGGCCAATCAGAAGCTGCAGAAGCCCCATCAGACGTTCCAGTTCCAAAGAACGTTCGCAAACCGGAACACTCACTTCCAGGTTTGCCGTGTTGGGGACCCAAAATGTCCGAGTACCAAGGTGTTCAGGATCCAAGGTACTAGATACTTGGTCAGGAACACATTTCTCAAAAGGCATTTCTGGGAAGACAGTGGGAGCAAGAGCAAGTCTCCCTCCTGGCAAACTAGATGCACACACCAGACCTTGCTCCCTGAATGACTCACAGACTATTCCCCATGTAATACTGTGCAGAGATATGGATGGTTCCCTAGAACCTCAGCCATGTGAGGTTTCTTAACTTACTTCAAGGTCTGGTTTGCATTCACTAAAGTAGGTTGGCGACTACTAAATCCACGGTTGAGGGAAACAACAGTAAAGAGGTGGGAAGAGAATGAGTATTTCAGCTAACTAGAATTATATCTGCACCAGACCCTTAGAGGTTAGCATATAAAGCTTTCCATCATTTGAGCAATGGAACATACTTTATATTTTTTAACAAAGAACATATCAGTCATATTACCTCTTTGCAAGTACTCCATTCACTTGAGTGATTACAGTAGACAACTGACCAAGACCTAACATAGACTTCACCACACCGTGATAATGAATTATCTAGAAGTGAGGAAAGAAAAACCACATTTGCATTTTACATTTGTATCTCTCCTGGAGCTGAAGCAAGCAAACATGGTCCCCATTCCTTTTTTTTATCCTCAGCCAACCTGAGGAGGCAAGTTATGCTGAGAGAGTGACAGGCCCAACATCACCCAGTGAATTACATGGTTCAAATTAAATCTAGGACTTCCTAGCCACAACCGCACACGTTTCTCTTTACAAAGAATGAAGTTATAGATTCCCTGGCTCAAGAGGCTTCCGTCCAGGGAACTGCATAAGGGAGACATTAGAGCAAGTGGAGACAGGAGAAAATGGGAAGAATGCATGATTGTTGTAGTTAGTTTACAATGGCTACGAATTTAGGCTTGGATGCCGAAAAAGGTAGAGGAGTTAAGCATTGACTTGATTTTTACTATGATTCTCCAGTGACAAACAAAGCTACAAAATATACAGTGGTACCTCAGGTTAAGTACTTAATTCGTTCCGGAGGTCTGTTCTTAACCTGAAACTGTTCTTAACCTGAAGCACCACTTTAGCTAATGGGGCCTCCTGCTGCCGCTGCGCTGCCGGAGCACAATTTCTGTTCTTATCCTGAAGCAAAGTTCTTAACCTGAAGCACTATTTCTGGGTTAGTGGAGTCTGTAACCTGAAGCGTATGTAACCTGAAGCGTATGTAACCCGAGGTACCACTGTATGCCCATTGTGTCATTCTCTAGGATACATACTAAATCAGATGCAACTGCATTGCTTCTTATTGTTTTTCCTCACCTGTAGATGTACAGGTGGAGGAAGCCAAAAGGAATGAGGAAGACATATAGGCTTTACCTGGTCTGGCTCCATCTGCATTGCCCTGTCATAGCAAGCTGTGGCATCTCTCAACAAGCCAATACTTTCGTGTTCCAGGATCTGTTCTTTGAGGGATGGCTCTGCCTTCCGTATTGCACTCACTCCTTCTACACCATCTGGCTCATGCATAGCTGCATACAATTTCTTTGTGTGAACAGGAAAAAAATAAGCGTCATTGGGAAGCATTCTGGCCAGCCAAATAACCCGCAACTTAAAAGCTTTGCGAACAATTTCCCTAGGTTGTATTCAATGGTACGTTTCCAAGCAAAATCCAAAATGTTGGTGCTGATCTTTAAAGTCCTAAATGGCCTTCGCCCAGTATACCTGAAGGAGTGTCTCCACCCTCATTGTTCAGCCCAGACACTGAGGTCCTCCTCTGAAGATCTTCTGCTGGTTCCCTCACTGTGAGAAGCGAAGTTACAGGGAACCAGGCAGAGGGTCTTCTTGGAAGCGGCCCCCGCCCTGTGGAATGCCCTCCCTTCAGATGTCAAGGAAATAAACACTATATAACTTTTAGAAGACATCTGAAGGCAGCCCTGTTTAGGGAAGTTTTTAATGTTTGACGTTGTTGTTTTTTTACTATTATTATTGGTGTTCTGTTGGGAGCCACCCAGAGTGGCTGTGGAAACCCAGCCAGATGAGCGGGGTATAAATAATAAATTATTATTATTACTTCTTCACAGGTATCCTGATACGTTCAAGATTCTATTTAATAATTCTCAAAATGCTGGCAACTCGCCTTTTCTTTTCCTATGAAAAGCGATCCAAAGTGACTTTTCATGTTTTCTCAGTTTATCAAAACCTACTTTTGCAAATACTGAATTATATTTCTCTTAATATAAAACCTATTCATTGTATCAGCACACTCAAATGTGAATCGATTTCCCTTCAAATCTCATGCCAATTAGGAGCTCTTTTCTTTCCTACAAACATGGCACAGCCTACCTGAAATGGTGAGGCTCAAGAAAAGTAAGCAGCACTTGCCTTACCAGACAATGCCACAGAGTAAAGGAGGTGGGGGGAAAACCAAAAACTGGTCACTCACAGCAAACAAAAGCAAAGCAAATAAAGTTACATAGTTTAAAAATGGAGAGAAAGAAACAGTTTGAAGCACTGAAGTTCAAGTTTGTTTTACATTATAGCAAGAAAGTTAAACCTGAAGAAATCCGAGGTGCTCCTGAATGTTTTGTTTCTTTTCCATGATGAATGATTCAAAGTGCATTACTGCTCTTGTGTATGCTTTGGAGCGAAAAGAAGCTGCAGCCAGAGTATCCTGAGGGATGAGGTCAAGAAAACGGACCACGCTTTGATATTCTCCATATTCCTCATTTGGTGCTAGAGAATAAAAAGTTTTTTTTTTTAAATGCCATAATTAGAATTAACACTGTAAATGGCTTAGGATCAGGGAATCTTAAAAAGGCCACCTGCACAAGAAGGTTGGCCTCAAGGAGCCTATCAATCTTGCAGTGTAGCAGCACCTGAACATTTTTGTTTAGGCAAGTCTATCCAGACGTGGGTGGATGCGGGTGGCGCTGTGGGTAAAACCTCAGTGCCTAGGACTTGCTGATCGTAAGGTCGGCGGTTCGAATCCCTGCGGCGGGGTGAGCTCCCGTCGTTCGGTCCCAGCTCCTGCCCACCTAGCAGTTCAAAAGCACCCCTAAGTGCAAGTAGATAAATAGGTACCGCTTTATAGCGGGAAGGTAAACGGCGTTTCCGTGTGCGGCGCTGGTGCTGGCTCGCCAGATGCAGCTTCGTCACGCTGGCCACGTGACCTGGAAGTGTCTTCGGACAGCGCCAGCTCCCAGCCTCTTGAGCGAGATGCGCGCGCAACCCTAGAGTCGGTCACAACTGGCCCGGAAGGGCAGGGGTACCTTTACCTTTTATCCAGACGTGGAGACATGGATGCGTTTTTATCTCTTTCGCCATCAATTGTAATTATTTTTGACTGCATTTTTATTGACAGTTCTGATTTTTCTTGTAACTTGCTTAGAGGTTTTACTACAATCAAATAGTGTATTAATTCTGTTAAATGAACAAACAAAACCTTTGCAAGAAGAACTGAAACACAAGGGAACTACTAACCTTGAAGCTCTGCATGGTCCTTATTTGACTTCCTAGCAGCTTTCTCAGCACTCAGCCTTTGGGATTTATACCTAGCCCAATGCGTTAGGTGATCAAGCATGGAGAATACTGTCTGCGTGCTTAAGTGGCTTAGATCTGAAGCACTATCTTCACATTGTCTTGCAAAAGGGTCATCGTTTTTCAGAACAGTCATGATTTCAGCAAACACCTAGACAATGTATAATTAAAAAGCAAACTTGGAATTCTTACTGCTGTTATGAAAACCGGCACAACATTTAGAGACTCAGGACTGGTTAATGTTTTTGCCTTATTTGAATGTCACAGCAAACCATAGTTAACAGTTTACTGTGAATAACCTTTCTCTCTGTCTCCACCTTGTTAGCAAAACAAAACATTAGTAGTTAGTAAAAAAAAAAACCACAAAAAAACATTATCCTTGGTTTACAGGATATTACAGTCTTCCCAGGACATAAAGCAAAACATTTCCCATCAGATCACCTTTTATAATGCAATCTGAAATGTTATCTGCTCAACATTTGAGCCCCACTGTGTGTTTTTACTCTGCATTCACAAGACATATTCTGTTGTATTTTAAGGCTCTGAAACTTTGGAAAGGGATCACTGACACTTCAGGTTTGAAGTGGGGAGAAAAAGAAGTTTGCAAGCATGGAACACCCCACTCCTGCTTCTCCTTAAGTGCTCTTCCATATCTGCGTCACTCTAGTGGCTCAGTCTGAGCCAGAAAAAGGTACAGCTAACAATCTCTACTTTCTGGAAATTTGTACGACAGCTGCCACACTCTTTCTTTTTCTCCTCTTAGCATAGTGCATCTCAAATTATCAGCTTAGAATCATGAATGTGTCAGAACTACAATCACATGCATCCACAATTTTATCTATATCTCTGTACTGCCACACGTAAATTAGTGGTATATATGTTCTTATCCTCCAGATTCCATAAATGAAGATCTCCTTTTTCAAATCTTGAGTTGTGTGTATTTTCTGGGTTCTATCCACATGCAAGCACACCTAGAATCAGCAAGTGTTGTTTTTCAGCAACAGGTTTGGGACCTCTCTCGGAGGCAGGTATCCTTGGGGAATTGAGTGTAGAGTGGATGCCACAGTCCATTCAGACACCAACTTATTTTTCAAAAGCAGAGTGCCAAAAATAAAAAGAACCAGACCAATGTAGTAAGAAGCTGCAATTATCACCAAGAACAGTCATAAACAGTCAGCAACAAGGATTCCACCATGGCTTTGAGATACATAATTTCTAGATTGCTCTTAGGCATGTTGCTAGCTAGCTTTCTCCCTACAATGAAAGTCATAATTTGTTTTTCTTTGTACCTGGAACTAAGGGAAGTGACTGGCAAGCCACGTATGCAGGGTCATCACAAGTACTTTTGGAGTATACAGGTAAAGGGGCTCTCACCTCTTGCTGATCCTCCTGATTACATCCCAAAAGAACATAGACAAGTATGTGGGGAAGGAGATAGATTGTCACCTTGAAGTCGTTCTTCATCATAATGCTGCAGCAGTTGAAAACCTTACTGGCAAGATCATGTCGCACCTGGAATAAGAATTACACGGCTTAGCATAGCTCTTGGAAATCTGAGGTCAAGGTTACATTGCAAAGTTCATCTAACTGAGGTATGTGCTCATTATTCTTACCTTAGTTATAAGGTAACCAGCCCAGGTTGCTGACCAGTCTGCAAAATTTTTGCCTAATTTGCTTAAGTAAATGGGCTTCTTAACCTTAGTCCAGTTTACAGCCTTCTGGTAACTCTTGTATCTGTAAACAAAATTCCCAAAGCTTGTTGGTATGTGTTAGCTCAACAGAAAAGGAAGACCAATGAAACAACAATGTTCTAGGCATAGGTGTCCACCATTACTGATGTGACTAAGTGCACATCTCTCTCTGAGGGCAGTAAACGTAGGAGCTCTAAACTTCAGTGAGCCGATAATCCGAGAGCAGTGGCACATAATGGAGATAGGGAAGCTATATAAGCATGTGGGTGGCCAAGTGGGAGTAAATAAAGAGAAACTGATGTGATCTGCAGATGTTTTGATGAGCTTCGGAGGAAGGCTTCCAAGAACAAGAGGCCTCCTTGCAAGCTTGGTAAGTTTAGGGGCTGCTTAAGTGGCGCTGTGGGTTAAACCACAGAGCCTAGGACTTGCCGATCAGAAGGTCAGCGGTTCGAATCCCCGTGACGGGGTGAGCTCCCGTTGCTCGGTCCCTGCTCCTGCCAACCTAGCAGTTCGAAAGCACGTCAAAGTGCAAGTAGATAAATAGGTACCGCTCTGGCGGGAAGGTAAACGGCGTTTCTGTGTGCTGCTCTGGTTCGCCAGAAGCGGCTTAGTCATGCTGGCCACATGACCCGGAAGCTGTACGCCGGCTTCCTCGGCCAATAAAGCGAGATGAGCGCCGCAACCCCAGAGTCGGCCACGACTGGACCTAATGATCAGGGGTCCCTTTACCTTTACCTTTAAGCATTTGACAAGTATGTCATGTTTATCCAATTTTGATTTGTTTTACCTCCAAAGGGAATATTTGGGGTTTTTGTAATTTGGGGGCCTCAATTTTCTTTTGCCGTAACATTTGCTTGTCTTACACAGTCGTACCTTGGTTTTTGAACGGCTTAGTTCCCGAATGTTTTGGCTCCCGAACGTCGCAAACTCGGAAGTGACTGTTCCAGTTTGCAACTACTTTTGGAAGCTGAACGTCTGATGGGGCTTCCGTGGCTTCTGACTGGCTGCAGGAATCAGAAGCTGCAATTTGGTTTTCAAACATTTTGGAAGTTGAACGGACTTCCAGAACGGATTCCATTCAGCTTCCAAGGTATAACTGTACTGTCTTTTTCATCTTATTAAACTCGTTCCTTGTTTCGTAAACCTGGTGTGGTCTCAGCCTATTATAAACACTCTCATCTCAAGCCTAGAACTTTAATATCATGCTACCCAAGGAAGCTTCAGAGAGACCCTGGGGGCCTTTTGGAGGTTGTCTGAGAAGGGTTAGCCTGGTAAATAATAATTAATCTCTTATCTGGTGGCAGTGAGTACTCAAACAGCAGCCCGAGACTTGGCTGGGACGTGGCCATCACACATACCGTGTACTTAAATGAGGTTCCAATATTTCCTGAATATGATCAGGAAACATTTTCCAAAGCTTGCCTCCTGAGCTGTCAGTGGTTGTCTCCCTACAATCATAGATAGAAAGCAACTCCTAAAAAGAGAGAGAGCAAGTTTTACATGAATACATTTGCACTGTACAGAATAAACTATTCAACATGAATTATTCTTAAGCAATGAAACAGAAAATGAAAACTTCCATTGCCTCATTCATGCTAGACACACTAGTCCAGTTTAAGACATCACTGCAAAACCATGGTCTGGCTGTCAGGACTGTACCTCAGGTGGCCCCTCCTCTTCACCACTCCCAATTACCTTTCTCACTGTTAGTTTGCATTTCTTAGTACAGAAAGTATTGATCTGATGTGTAAAGATTTTTCCTATTCTGATTAGTTCAGGAGGGTTCTAGAAGGTTTCTTTCTACGTGAAAGAAACAGGCAGAAGGTTTCTGATGTTTAGGTTATTCCTTCTGGGAAGCTGAGTGCAGCTGGTTTAAGCTGGTTCTGTTATCCTTTCTGTCAAGATCATGCTGACTGTTACAGTCTGGCCAGGAGAGCCTGGGTTTCACTCACTTTCTCTTTGTTCTGGTGTGGTGTTCTTTATTTTATAGTGTTACGGTTTAGTCTTTTTGTAAGTTAAGAGGTTTAGTTTTATTATAAGTTAAGTTTAAGTTAAGTCTGCTGCAACTGGATGTCTTATGGACTGTGCCAGTCCTGAATGTATTGGATTTGTGGCCATTATGCTCATTTGCCTTCAGGAGCAGTAAAAGATCTGCTGGATGAAGTACAATTGCGTCTGGTTATTTTTTGGGAACTCTGCTACATGTTTAAGTTTTTCCTCATCCAGATGACACTCACCACCATATTTGCAATCTTTATACTATTTTAATACATTCATTTATTTAAAAGCATTTGTATCATGTTACTATTTTTTAAAAAATATACAACAGTCCAAAAAACAAGCAATATATCATGAAAACAAAACACAACCTAAAAGCATATAAAAGCAAATGAAACAGATTCAAACACATAAAACAGGGTCCAGGAGAAGCCTGGGCAAAAAGATAAATCTTGACAAGGCATCTGAAGCAATGAAGAAAATGTTGTGGTTATCTGATATAGACAAATGTTGGGCAATTTATATATAACATAGTTTGCTTTCAAATGAGAGTTGCAAACCAGATTTTGAACAGGAATTATCGTAAAGCAAAGGTTTTCTGCAGTTGGTATTTGGATCGAAGCTCCGAGCTGAAGCTACTTAAGCCAATAAAAGAGAGGGTGGTGAAACCTTACTGGCTCCAAGGGCCAGATCAATCTCAAGCACTTTTTTCCCTTTTGATAAAAAGGCAGTTGTCAATACCGTTTTATCAAACAAACCTTCCTTACCTGAATGGCATATGATGCAGAATCTTGAGCCCGGACGTTATCAGCATAAGCAAGGAACGCTCTTGTCAACTCCATGAATAATCCATAAGCAAAATCTGGATCTTCTACACCAGTCTTAGGGGAAAGCAGTAAGATTTCTTAGATGAGCTGCTTTGTTGATATCCTCTGCCTGGTCACTACCAAAAATCTAGTTTTAAATTGGGATTAGGAAATGATGGGGGCTGGGAGTCCTCCAGGGTCACTGAAGTCACACCGTGACTTTCAATGAGAGTCATAACACTCGGGGCAAAGGCATTCAGCAAAGGCAACAGCAAAACAAGTGATCACTCTACCGGCCCAGAGCAGCCCAAGGGGCAAGGAAAGATGGTAACAGACTACAGCAGCTCCCCCTTTCCTGTAATATGAAGCTGGGAAAGGACCCCCTTCATCCTTTAGTGAGAAACCGCCACATACAAAAAATGTTCATTCAGAAGTATGTTGTGTGAGCAGAGCAGCAGCATTGCATACAACCCTATACAACTACCGATTTCTCCTTGCCTTGATACAAGGATACCCACTACATGAGATGCCGGTACAGTGGTACCTCTAGATACGAACGGGATCCGTTCCGGAGCCCCGTTCGCATCTAGAGGTAAACGTAACTAGCGATGGCACATCTGCGCATGCGCACATTGCTTTTTGTCGCTTCTGCGAATGTGCGTGACGTCATTTTGAGCGTCTGCGCATGCGCAAGCGGCGAAACCCGGAAGTAACACGCTCCGTTACTTCTGGGTTGCCAAGGAGCGCAACTCGAACGCGCTCAACTCGAAGCATATTTAACCCGAGGTATGACTGTATTAGCATTCCTTACCACAAATGTAAGCCCTTTTCCTTGGTTGTTGCTTGTTGAGAAGTCCAGCCTGCCTGGATCTATAGCTCCCAGTTCACCTAAACATTCTCCACAAAGCAGCCGGGCATGAGAATTCACATCCTGACAGCCAATTAGAAGGGCAGTCACCAGCTGGGAAATGACTGGCTCCACAGTTTCACTATCTGTTGCATATTTTATCAGCTTCTCCTAAGAAGGGGGGTGGGGAGAGCAAGTTATACATGCATACTTCATATTCCAATGTGATACCATATTAATTATTTTGTTATTTATTTAATTCATATACCAGCCTTCCTTCTAAAGGAATCCCGGGCAGCGAACACACAAGCTATAAAACAATTAGAACATCTAAGCACAATTCTAGTACAGACGCAGATGTAATTATTAATGTCTTCTTTTTATGTAGCACAGTTATAAGGAAAATAAAAACTCAGTACAGCTACAAACTAGGCCCTAGACACCGAATGAAATAGACACAAGATGGGGCCCTTATACCAGGTCAGTTATTAACCCATCCAACTCAGGCTATGTACACACTATACAGTGATACCTCAGTTTTCGAACGTCATCTGTTCTGAAAGACCATTTGAGTTCCGAAACGTTCGAAAACTGAAGCATTTACTTCTGGAAGCATTTACTTCCGGAAAACTCAATACAGAAGCCGCATAGCATGTTTGACTTCAGAAAAGTGGTTGAAAACCTCCACAAGTGACTAAAGGAGCTCTCTTTCTCTTATCCAAGCTAAATCAGTGCTGGGCAATCCAATGAATGGTCTCAAAAACAAAAGGCGAACATTAGAGAATGTGTGGGGGAATGCTCCCTATTGTCCAGTAATTACTCTGCAAGTACAATTGTGCACATTAAGGTGGAATTAAGAAACAGATACTTTAAAAAGCCAAGGAGAAAGAATGCACCACATACAACAAATCTCTCTTCTCTTGTTAGGCTGACACTGAAAACGACAAGCTCCTTTACTGTGTGACTGGTAACTGAATATCACATAATTTATCTAGTATAGATCACCTTTCTCAGCAATGCTGACAAGAGAAAGGAAGAAACAGACATTATACTACAAATGATTGAGTGCTTTGGAACCCTGGATAAAATAGAAATACTCTCTTTCTTTGGTGGGAGCAAAAGAAGTCTATTCGGATAAAGATCAGAATTAACAATGTGGCGGGGGGCAGGGATGGCTTCACTGTAGGATTCTTAGAATGCAAGCTAAGTTTACATTTCTTTCATTCTAAAATCAAACGGGTAGCTTTGTTAATATGAAATTAAGAGAAATTCATCACAAAGGCAATAACTTGGCTTATTCTTAATTGCATTCATATTCATAATGTGGTTTTAGAATCAGTGGTGTAGTTTTATGATTCTAGATACACGGTGTGATTATTTGCAGAACAATCCTACATGTCTATTCAGATGCAAGTCCAGCTAATTTCAATGGTAAAAGGTAAAGGGACCCCTGACCATTTAGGTCCAGTCGTGGCCGACTCTGAGGTTGCGGCGCTCATCTCACTTTATTGGCCGAGAGAGCTGACGTACAGCTTCCGGGTCATGTGGCCAGCATGACTAAGCCGCTTCTGGTGAATCAGAGCAGCGCACGGAAACGCCATTTATTTTCCTGCTGGAGCGGTACCTATTTATCTACTTGCACTTTGACGCACTTTCAAACTGCTAGGTTGGCAGGAGCAGGGACCGAGCAACGGGAGCTCACCTCATCGTGGGGATTCGAACCACCGACCTTCTGATTGGCAAGTCCTAGGCTCTGTGGTTTAACCCACAGTGCCACCCGCGTCTCATATTTCAATGGTACTTACTCCCAAATAAACGCGTACAGAATTGCAGTGCTAGCTACCCATTTCAGAGCCTTTGAGCTTTACAGTTTTACTTACTTGGTTTTTATATAATGTTTCTTTCAGGCTGGTGAGAGCATGAATCCGAACATCTACATTTTCGTGCTGAATAGCCTTCATGGAGAGCTGTAGCGCTGTCTGCAAGTCTGTGCTCCTGGAAGTCTCCTAAGGCAAAATACATCAGAGTACATGTTTCGATGAACAAACCCATTGTTAAATGTACCAACACACAGTGGGGGATTATCCAACATTAATCAAACTGAAGTCCGTTGATTTCAACGAGTCTACTCCAATTTAGTTGAGTATATCCCCCAGTTGGTTTTGGTGGGAAAAGGGAAGTGGTCTGTGCCATATTATATTGTTCGTACCATGTTTATGCTTGTCTATCATTAGGACAAACAGCATAAGGGAATCTTACAGGTAAATTTTCAAAAAAAAATTCTCCCACTAGTAGTGTTTGCACATCATGGTAAATAATAGTTCATTGTTTAGTATGAGCATCATGGTTGCTCCCACTTTACTTCTCCCCTAGTGTAAGCAACAAAACCCGATCCCCAATTTATGGGATTATGGCTTGTTTTGCTTCTAACAAATCATAATTAGTAATCCAGCAGCAAACCTTGTCTTCACATTGTAGTTTGGAACAAAACAAACCATCTTTCCTGGTTCCGACAAAACGCTAAGGCAGGGCTCACAGTTACTCTTCGAATTAGAGGAGGAATGAAGCGAGAATTATCTACATGTTCACTGTAAACCATTGGTTTAACATAGCATGCTAATTGAGCCACTTTTATTTACACAAACACTGGAATGATGTAACCCTTTGGACATCACAGATATCCAACACCCCACTTCCAACTTCAAATGATATCAAAACATCACAAAATCTATACCTTCCTATATTCCTGAAGAACGACTTGAATGTCTTTTAGTTCAGGATGGTCAGGCAGAAAATATATTTCATGTAGAAAATCCTGTACTGCATTCCTAATGAATAAAACAAAATCTCTTACAAAACACTCATGCACATTTTTTTTAAAAAACCCCTGCAGTACACTGAAGAAATAATAATAATAATAATAATAATAATAATAATAATAATAATAATTTAAAAACAAACTAAAAGGGAGCTATTTATATAAACTTCAAGACCCACTATTGTTCCAACACATATTTGTTCACTGATTTGGTTAGAATTAGCAAAACTGAAGTACTCTATTACAGTTGAGAAAAATCTAGAGATCTTTTATTTTTGTATTCAGATATAGATTTAGACAGATTTTTTTTCAGGGGGAACTCACAGGAACTCCTTTCTGGCACCTCTCAGGTGGGCACCATTGCTATTCTAAGAGAACGAGGGAGGTGTTCACGGTGAGCACCTCTTTTTCTAGAAAAATAACACTGGATTCAGATATATAAAAGCTGGGTTTTGACAAGAGAATCACCTTGTACCCCTACTCTCCAATGCTCTGCTGTTTGCTGCTGACAGGGGTGGGGGAGGGAGGGAGGAAAGTTAAAATAAAAAGAAGTGGCAGACAGCATGGGCTTCCCATGAACCTGAATGAAAATGTTGTATTGCCCCTCCCCCCCGTATCTGTGAAAGGACCCCTTTCCAATTTACCACCTGTGAAAGGGATTTTGCAACCGTGTTTCCTGGGGGAGAAACTTCAGGACTCTGCATAGTTCTGGCCCTTCCACACACCTATCAGAATAATTAATACTGAAGAGCAAATTTGTAGAATAAATTATGCAAAACAAATAATGCAAAGTTTCTCCTTTATGCAGGTCACAAAATTAAAATTACCTTACTACAGATTTATTTATTTTTTAACACCAGAATAGACACAATTTTGGCTGCAGCTCTTCTCTAAACTGACTGTCGGTACGATACCACCAAACTCATTATTAAAATGTTTTATGTCAGAATACCTGTTCTCAACGATAAGAAAATGGAAGACGGCTGCTGTTTCTTTCGGCTGAATATGTATGAGGGGCAGCAGAGCTACTATCACGTGACTGAGAAGGGAGCCAAGGTGACTTTGATCCAAGCAGCGCACAAAGCAGTCCCAAGCCCTAAACAGAGAGGACAAATTTTTTTAAAAAAAAAATCTCAGCATCATAACATACAGAGCATCGCTATATATTTCTCAGTACACAGACATCCAAAAAAAAAAAATCATGAGATTTCTCTACCATAATTATTTGCAGTTACTCACACAGGGATTCACCATAAGTCACAATAAAGCACTTAGACCAGTGATGCCAAACTTCGCCCTCCAGCTGTTTCGGGACCACAATTCCCATCATCCCTGACCACTGGTCCTGTTAGCTAGGGATGATGGGAGTTGTAGTCCCAAAACAGCTGGAGGGCCAAGTTTGGCCATAACTGCCTTAGACTGTAGTCATAATCAGTGCACAGTGTTCTTACCTGCAGCACAACTCGGGGAAATCATCCTTGTATCTCAGCCCCGTCCTGAGTGTTGTCATCATCTTCACTCTTACTGCACTTATATGTTTAGGGCCCATAAGCTTCATTAAAGCCATCAAGCTATTTAAGGCCTGCAATTGAGAAGAAGAAAAAAGAAGAATTATTTTTAACAACCAAGCTGCATGATAAAAGTATGCAACTGTTCACCACCCTTTATTCTCTTTTGAATTTGGACTTCTATCTTTTTCCGCCAGGCTTCAAAGAAATTTAGCACTGTCCCAGCTTCTTCCTTAATCCCAGAATTGTACCCGTGTCAAATGAAGCTCCACATAGGGGTTCTACCACCCAGACGGAGTTCACTCACCATTTTCTTATCTTCAATTCCTATGCTGGAGCTTAACAACTGCATGTTGAAGAAGGCCAAGATGCCCAGCAATTTTGGTTGCAGGTAATCAGCCTAGATAGTCATAAAAATAATACTCTGTAAATATTCCACTTTGAAACACATTACTAAGAGAACCCCACAGCACATCCACTCTTTAAAAACATAGTTGATGTGCAAAATAATGTATGGTAAAATACTACCTTTGCACACCCACTCTGGAAAATTAGAACTTCCCAGGGTCCAATGAACTGCTGATCTTTCTTAATCAATGAGTTCATGCTTTCAAACATAACCTGGTTGGTCCAGTGCAGTTCTGCATTTAAACAAAGCTAATCTGCTTGGGATGTTTGGTCCGTAACTAATTACTTCCCACTAGTAACTTCCATAGCAAAAACCCCACAACCAGCTGCTTGTTCAATCTGCTGATTTTGTTCACGATATTGAGCTCTTCTGAAAGATTCACTCATATCCTTCTTGTGGGCTTCCCAGAGGTATCTGGCTGGTCACTATGGGAACAGAATGCTGTACTAGATAGATCTTTGGTCTTATCCCACAAGCTCCCTTTTAATGTTCTGAAAACTCTTCCTGAAATGCAAAGAAACTCTCCCTCTCTTCTGTATACTTAATGGCATACCATAATACAAGAACAAAAGCCCTCCTTTCCTTCTAAAATGATAGAAAGAAAACTGTGGTGGCACTGCTACTTGCCATTCGTTCGGGAGAGGTGATGTCCTTTGGTCCCTGATATGGGTCATCGTTGGAGGCAAATGAAGCCAGAATCGACAAACCATTGAAGACCTGCTGGTAGTGCTCTCCTATACGTAGCAATAATTCATTATGCAATCCCTGGTAGTCCTGTCTCAGCAAACTTCCAAGTTCGATTTCGGTTTCATTCTATGGAACGCAAATGAAAAACAAACAAAGAAATAAAGAATAGACCAGACATTTGCACAACAATAAGAGATAATAATACAGAAATGCAAACCCCAGTCAAGGATTTTAGTGAACAACTGCTATTAACACACATCAAGAAAAGATCTTGGTGCACAAGTTGGTTTTGGTTATGGACAGTGCCATGCAAAGCTGGTAACAGGCCCAGGCCAGATGGAAAATGTAGGCCTCATTTCAATAATCTTTACCAAAGGGCCCCTTTGCTTCTACCAGGGAGATTCAGAGTAGGGACCCTCAAAATCGTAGGCCCATGCCAATTAGCCCACTTGCTCCGCCCCGATCTAGATTGGTTATGGATCTAGAAACAGCAGAAACTGTTGACTGAGAATTTTTCTTGACCAGATTAATTTTAGGCATATATTTTTCTTGGCTTGTTTGAACCCAGAATATTTTAGGCCTACCAAAAATATTCATTATGCTAATCACATGCTTGCTCTGAGTTCTTATCTTGAGGATATAAGTCACTTATTTGTGTGCTTCAATATAATCCCCAACCTAATTATTCTTATTTTCCCAGTTTCATAGACCAAGTGCAAAACATAACTACCTTGAGATAGTGGAGTGCTCGCTCGAGCTCATCTTTACTACAGAAGCAGACGAGATGAGAGAAGATGTACTTGAAGTTGTTGATGAGGATCTCTCTGCGGTTAACATTTAGCTGTTTCGCTATCGTTCGAATAAGCACAGAGGCTGCAGGGCTAGCCTTGGCAGCAAGGTCAGGCAGAAGAACTTGGAGAGTCCGCTGGCAAAATAGAGAGACAGCCAAAATGAGCTTTGACACCTCATTTCCTTCCCCTTGTGCAAGTGAAGATGAACATTTGCTTGTGGTTAAAAGTGATAAGCTCCAAACTTACTGGCCTGAAAGGAGACATGCAGAAAGCCAGACAAATAACTTTTCAACGATGGGGAAAACCTCAAACAACCAACACTGGGAAATCCCTACAGTTAATAAGTTTCATGGGTTTATTTAGCAAAGAATCGGCATCTTTCACAAAACACAACAGACTCCAGGCTAAAATAACCCTTCCTATAAAAATGCGGAAGAAGGCAAAATATATGTCAGAGGGAAAGGCCTGTGGGAAAAAGGAAACCTTTTTCTCAGCTCCCCTTTCGCTTGGGGAAATGAGCTACCTCACAGTTGTTGCTGAGGTGATAAAATGGGCGTGTGGGAAGCAGAACCACATATAGCACCTTCATCTCCTTGCGGAGAAAGGTGAGCTAAAAATATAATAAATGAAAAAAAGTAGGAATCTTACCAATCTGCATAATCATCTCCAGTAATACCAACAATTTACGAAGGAAGAGTTGAGAAAACTGAGATGGGAAACACATGCAAAGACTTATTCTTACTCTGGAAGAGGCATCCCCAAACTCAGCCCTCCAGATATTTTGGGACTACAATACCCATCATCCCTAACCACTAGTCCTGTTAGCTAGGGGTGATGGGAGTTATAGTCCCAAAACATCTGGAGGGCCAAGTTTGGGGATGCCTGCTCTGGAATATACCACCATCAACTTACACTGAGAAAACGATTGAGGTCTGGAAAATCAAAAACATTGGCAATTTCAGATAACATGTCCAGGGCAGCTTCCCTTTGATGAGCAATTTCTTGTTTCTGTACTTCGCTGCTTTGGCCGGGAGTGTTACAAATCATTGCCGACTGCCTGGAGTGCAGAGATTCCACTAAAAACTAAGCATCGAGAGATACATTTCACTGTTATTTCTCTCATACAGAAATTAGAATTCTTCCCTCAGGACAATTATGCCAGCTATAAACATTCAGCTGACTAAAGAGCAAAGGTATTGGTTTTTGTTCTTTACAACCTGGAGCCGCTTACAGTTCTGCTAATGAATGTTGTCCCCACCAGAAAACTCCTGCCAAACGCAAAACAATTAAGATCCAACTCTCCTGCCAACGCTGACAATATTAGCATAGCATAGCTTTGACTTTAGAATCGTCTTTGTCTTTGCCCAAGACTGAACAAAATTCTCCAGGTCTCCAGCCATGACTAAGAGACAAGAGTGGGCTGCAGGGTCACACACACCCTTTATTTTATTTTTTTATTTTTTTAAATCATTTTTATTGATTTCCCAGTAACATCAGCCAGTTAACATATCTATCATAATCCAATTAAAAACAACAAACTAAAAAACAAAACAAAAAACCAAATTACCATCATATATATATATATATATATATATATATATATGTATATATATATATGAATGAACCCATGTCTCCACTCATGCTAACTGCTTTCATTTTATACCATCATTAAGTTTACATCTACACCAACCAAGGGTCCTCCTTTAACCAAGGTTTGCAAGCCATGGTTAACACGAATTATGGTTAGGGTTGGAGTATGTGTAAATCTTAACTACAATCCTTCCCCACAGTGGGCAAGAGGAATATGCGTACATTAGGGGAGAAGTTGTGGGCACATGATCTTGTAGCCCTCTACGGAACATTAAGCAATTAAAAGGTTAATACAATGTATTCTTCCTATATTATTCGGGCTTCTTACCTGACAGATTGGTTTCTTGTATTGACTGAAAAAGGCTTGCAGCTTTATAGACTTGGTGGCAGCCAAAGCTCTGATTTCTGTATATGCTGCTCCAGCCACAGAGGCCGATTTGGACAACAAGCAATGCAACAAGTGCAAGAGTGCAAAGGGCACCAAGCTCCCTTTCGTTGCCCTTACAAAATAAAAGGGGGGAAAGACAGACATTGCTTGAAAGTAACACCAATGCACTAGATAATTCATGCCTGAAACCTTTAAAGTAGAGACATTTATCGCAGATTTGAATTGATTCTATATATGTGCTGGTTTAGTTTTATTTATTTTTAAAATCAAATCCTTTTTTATATGTGCATAACTTTTCGCTGTCATTATATACAAAATTGTTCTGTAAATTGCTACGGGATGCCTCATGGAAAGTGATTCGTAAAGAAAGTAACCGATAAGAATATTCCATAACTCAGAATAAGTCTCCTGAAACCAGAATACTTAAGAGAAGTTAGAAAAGAAGACACTAAAATGTACCTTCCAATATCACCCGTTGTGAGAATCAATGTTTCCTTCAGCTCACTATTTTTTGATATTTTAGCATTTGTGTAGGCTTCTTTCATTCTCGAAACGAAGAGCTGAAACAGCAAATTTGAAACAATATGCATTCATTATTGTGATTACATTCAAGGTTGCTCTCTCTTTCAGGCTTCAAGATACTTAAGAAACTCACCTCTTTAATGAAATCTTCCTCAGAGTCTGAAGAATCCAGTATGTATTTGATGCAGCCACTAAAGGCTATTCTTACATCTTTGTCGGGATCTTCCATCAGCTTTAAGAAAGCCCCAACAATCGCTTTTACATTTAATTCATCTTTTTTGAAGTCCAGGTGTTTACAAAGGAGAGGAATGTTCTCTATTAATACTAGAAGAGCAAGTAACAGAAACAACACATTCAACAATTTTTGTTTATCGTAAGACCAAAGTTAACACCACATGGTGGAATACCGTATTTTATACATCTTAAAATTTTTTTTTTAAAAAAATCAAACATGTATAATTTGGGTTACCACAAATTACAATCATGTTCACAAAAGATAAAAAATATTTAAGAAGACTATGAAGTTCACTCACAAATATTTTGACCACGTTATTACCGTATTTTTCGCCCTATAGGACGCACTTTTCCCCCTCCAAAAATGAAGGGGAAATGTGTGTGCGTCCTATGGGGCGAATGCAGGCTTTTGCTGAAGCCTGGAGAGCAAGAGGGGTTGGTGCGCACCGACCCCTCTTGCTCTCCAGGCTTCATTCAGGAAGCTCTCCGCACGCAGTGGGAGTCTGTTGCGAAGTCGTGTTGAGAAATTATTCCTCTTAATTTCGGGAATATTGGCTCCGGTGTGAGGGTCAGTACCGGGAACGGGGGGGGGAGCAGAAGGTGGGGGAAGGGGGCGTCCCCGCCCCGCCAACAGCCCGCGGCCGCCTCGGCGGAACCAGCCCAGCCGCCCAGTGCTCTCCCTCGGCACCGGGAGCGCCTCTTCTTCCTCCTCCTCCTCCTCCCCCACCCGCCTCCTCTTCCTCCCCCTTCTCCACGCTCGGTCGCGCGTCTCTGTGTGTTGGGGGAAGTGCGCGCATGCAAGCGCGTCTTCTCGGCCCCGAGACCGAGTGGACGGTGCCAGAGAGAGAGAGAGAGAGAGAGAGAGAGAGAGAGGAGACTGTAAATGTGCATATCTGCACTGTGGCCACTGCCGCTCGCTGCCTTTCACTCAGGCCCAGGCCGTGCGTGTGTTTGTGCGTGCACGTCCCCTATGCCTCCCTCCGGCGTGCACGCCTGCCCAAGTCCCCTTTCACAGCGCAGCCGCCTCAGCTGTCACCTCAGGCGCGAGTGCGCGACTAGCTCCGCCCGCTTCAACCAACATGGGGGGCGGGGGAAGAGGGGAATGGCTGAGGCGAAGAGGTGCACGCGCGGCGCGGTATATTGTTCGGCCCTCTTCGCCTCAAAGGTGTACGTGCGTGTAGATCAGCTTCCTTTCCTCACCCGCTTTTCCCCATATTGATTAACAAGCCCTGTCCTTCTGGAAGGACAAAAAAGTTGCCTTCCTTATTTCCTGGTTGAATAACTTGAAATGTAAGCAGTACCATGGATTCGCCTTACAGTGAGACATGGGGAAGGACAGTAGAGACCCAGAAATTTGCATGTTATTTGCTCTCCCATTTCCCAATGGAAGGGTGCCAGGGAAGAACAACCTCTCAGAGTATTGCGAAAGAACAATGTCAATCAACATTTGGTGATCTCCTTCTACCGGTCCACAACAGAAAGTGTCCTTTCATACTGCATCACGGTGTGGTACACTAGTTTGACATCAACTGATAGGAAGCGCCTACAGAGGGTGGTGAATACAGCACAAGATATTATGGGCTGTCCCGTGAATCCACTGGATGAAATAGCGGAAGAACATTGCCTCAGGAGAGTGAGAAAAATTATCAGGGATTATTCACACCCTGGCCGGCACTTTCTTGATCTCCTGTCCTCAGGCAGAAGATATAGAAGCATGATTAGTCACACCAACAGGGTAAAGAACAGCTTCTATCCATGGGCTGTTAGGCTGCTGACTGAAAAGATAACAACGGGGCAACTGACTTTCGGGTCTGGTGGGTGTGCGTCAGTAAATGAGGGGAATTAAGACTAAGAGAGCTGAGTGGGGGGTGCTCATGTAATCTCACTGTATACAAGTTGTACAAGTGACAATAAAGTATTTCAATCAATTTCAATTTCCCAAGAACAGCATCTGCTACACTGAAAGCAGCACACTGACTCTTGTATTGTGGAAGGGTCAGCAATGAGACCCTGTTGCAGAAGCCACTGGGATGCTCTCTCATTTCCCAAAGAAAGAGGTATCCTTCCCACCAGCCATGCTTCACACCTTGCAGGTGTGCCTCCCTATCAACTCTTTGATCCAGAAGAATGGACAGAAAGCTCTTGCAACCAAGGAACACCACACAAACACCCATGCTTCCATACTTGTCATGGGATCAACTTTAACACCTGCTTATAGTAAACTTAGGTGCTATGACAGCTAAGTAGCCAAATCAGAATTATTGAGGGTGCTCAGTCTACGCAGGTGCCACAAAAATTTTGAGGGTCTTTTGTGGGCCGGAGTGGGAAAGAGGGCAACTGAAAACCACAAAGAGAGATGGAATGGAGAATCCCGAAAGAAGGCACAACTGGCTGGCACATAGAATAAGAGCACTTCACATTATTATGTTGTGTTTACCAAGTAAAATAACAACGAAGACAACATGCAAAAAAGAGACTGGAAAATAATATAGTGTATGCTTAAAGAACTTACCAAGCTTGACTGAACTGGCTACATTGCTTTCAAGAAGATTTAAAAATGGCTTAAAGACATCTGCTCTTACAGCACACATTTGCTCAGAAGAAGTCACGATAACTTTGCTACAGAGGATGTCACAACTTTGGGGCTCGATGCCAGGTTTAGTTGTGGAAGGTCTTATACTGAAGTTGCCAGAAAGACAGCAAGCCAGTTTTCCAATGATGCTGGCATAAGCTTTTTGGACTAATAGAGATTCATCCCCTATGTGGTCTCTGAAATAAAAAGAAGTGTCCGGTGCCTTTTCTACATATAACATTATTTTTAAAACAGTAAATGCTGCTGGATGTACCACTTTCAAAAGAAACCTAAGAGTGGTATCCAATTAAGTACTTCTGTTAAGACAAGGATTTCCGCTTGTGCCATAGGACGTGCCCTCTCTCTCTCACTCCTCTCATGAGGGTAGCGGAAAATCCCAGAAATATTTAGGGCAGCATATGGGAAGGAGTAGGAAGGGAAGTTCTATTGCACAGCCGAAAGCCCTTGCATTAGTGGAGCTGCATCCAGACACCCTAGCAGGTCCAGAAAAGGAATACAGTGGTACCTCGGGTTACATACGCTTCAGGTTACATAAACTTCAGGTTACAGACTCCGCTAACCCAGAAATAGTGCTTCAGGTTAAGAACTTTGCTTCAGGATAAGAACAGAAATCTTGCTCCGGCGGCGCAGCAGCAGCAGGAGGCCCCATTAGCTAAAGTGGTGCTTCAGGTTAAGAACAGCTTCAGGTTAAGAACGGACATCCGGAACAAATTAAGTACTTAACCCAAGGTGCCACTGTACAAAGACACTCATGTTATGGAACACACTTCCTATATATGGGTGACAGAAGAAGTGGCATGGCGAGTCATACATTTCTATCCTCTCTACCATATCCCGCCTCAGCTGCACCACTCATATTTGACAAGGCCTTTGTACATCTATTAGCTGGCAGATCATTCTTCCTTTCCCCAATTTTATTTGGAATTAAAACCACTACTTACAGGAAAGATCCAAGCAAAGGGGTGGAGGATTTTACATCTGACTGGTGTAACAGGAAAGGAAACCCTTTAACGCAGTTAGCTCTGATAATTTCATGCGGACTCTGCAGGGTACGCTGATATAAAGAATCCCTCCACTTCAGATGTAATAATCTTCGTGGAATCAGAGAAAGAAGAAACACGCAATTTGACTGAATCTCAGGTGCTAAAAGGAATAAAAAAATACAAAAGCACTGTAAGGACAACCATCTAGCCATTTTTAGATGGCACCCACATATTTTATTTAAAAAAATTATAAACCACTTGCTAAAAACAAATAACAAAAATCATCTCCAAGCAGTATACAAGTCTAATCATATACAAAAGATGACTAAAATACACAAGCCAACTGTATATACATACACCATCAATAAATATATAGATCAATAAAGCATTGAAAACAAATTTACACCTCATAAACACCCCTAATTATCAAACTGCTGCAAGTTCAGAAGCACAACAGTATATTATTTCATACTGAGAGGACTGCAGTCATTAAGGCCAATATTTTAAAAGCTAAAGCTAAATAAATGGTTACACAGGCCAGGACACATTATATCCTTGATTTTCCACAAATAGTATATGGAGTTTTAAGCATTCAAACTGGAAAGTATCTTTTCAGTGGAGGACAGCAGAGTTATCCAAGTGCAAGTGGCCAGTTATTCACACTCTGACATATTTGTGTTAATGCGGTATGTTGGCCATGGGGCTCTCTATGTACTTGGCACAGAGGCTTCAGTTGTGGGGAAAGTAGTGTGGTTAGAAAACTGACTGGAACTAGTAGACTGGAACATACCTCACCAGTCTTAACACAAATGCACCCACTCCCAGTCCATTTTCAGGCACGAGTCAAAGTGTTGGTTCTAACCTTTAAACACTGTGAACAGCCTTATTTCCATGCATAAACCAGTCTCAGCATTCATCTCATCCCTCAACACATTGATCTTTCGAGGTAAGTCAGGTGATGACCCAAGACAGGGCCTTTTCGCCTATGGCACCCTGACTCTGGAATGCTCTCCTGAGAGACTTGCCTGGGACTGACATTAAATATCTTTTAAGATGAAGCCCTTTCTATTTGCCCAGACCTTTTACACATTTTAGTGTTGGCTGTGTTTTAACTTAAATGTCACTAGCATATTTTGTAAACTGTTCTGCTTTTTTTTATTTTGTTGTTCCATCACCACGGTTGTTTTTCTTTGCTGATAGACACTTCTAGAAACCTTGGAGGGAATGATAGGGTGGAAACATGAATAAATTTCGAAGCAAAAGGTACGTTTTTTTACTTACAAAAATGGCTTGAAGTATGTTTACTCAATACCAGAAGATCTGAATTAAGTGCAGGCAACTTGAATGAAGGGTCACTGGAGTAGCTGGAAATCCATGGCAGACATAGTATTCCAAGTAAATTTTCAATAATCTCCTCGCTAAGCTGGATTTTTACTTTTAGAGGAGGGAAAAAACAAACACAAATTCAGGTGGCTTATGAAACAGACACTGCTGATAAAATGACGGTATCATGTCATTGTTAAGGTAAAGGTACAGGACCCCTGGACGGTTAAGTCCAGTCAAAGGGTGTGACGCTCATTTCGCTTTTCAGGCCGAGGGAGCCGGTGTTTGTCCACTGACAGCTTTCCGGGTCATATGGCCAGCATGACTAAACCACTTCTGGCACAACGGGACACCGAAACGGAAACCAGAGTGCACGGAAACACCATTTATCTTCCCGCCGCAGCGGTACCTATTTATCTACTTGCACTGATGTGCTTTCGAACTGCTAGGTTGGCAAGAGCAGGGACTGAGCAATGGGAGCTCACCCCGTCGTGGGGATTCAAACCGCCAACCTTCTGATCGGCAAGCTCTAGGCTCTGTGGTTTAAACAAAGGTTAAAATACTAAAACGGATTAACATTTCCTCAGGTTTATAAGCATCTGGGTAGGCTTGTCTAAACAAGATTGTTTTTATCAGGCACCAAAAGGAGTATAGCAAATATGCTTGCTTGATATTAAAATGAACCTAGCAGAAAACTTTTGCAGTGTGCAAATAGTATGGAAAATGGCACATAAAAACAGCTTCTTTTTTTAAAAAAATCATTGTCTTTTACTCACTTTCACTTAAAGAGTAAAATGCCAAGAACTGCAGGCTCACAGATAATTTGTGTACACAAGTTTAGCCAGCACAGGCACCACACAACAATTGGACTCACTTTTTAAAGATGCTTTCGAACTGCTAGGTTGGCAGGAACTGGGACAGAGCAACAGGAGCTCACTCTGTCGTGGGGATTTGAACTGCTGACCTTCCGATTGGCACTGACCACAGTGCCAGACCACATACTTGCCATGCCTCAAGTCTCAAATTTTATCCCTGGCACATTAAGATGAAAGCATCCTAGTTATGCTGTGAAGACCTCTGACTGAAGACTTTAGAAGCCAGCTGTCTGTCAGAGCAGACAGATCTGGGCTAAATAGACCAATGGCCCAAATCAGAATAAAAGTATCTGTACAGTGATACCTCAGGTTAAGTACTTAATTCGTTCCGGAGGTCCGTTCTTAACCTGAAACTGTTCTTAACCTGAAGCACCACTTTAGCTAATGGGGCCTCCTGCTGCCGCCACACCGCCAGAGCTCGATTTCTGTTCTTATCCTGAAGCAAAGTTCTTAACCTGAAGCACTATTTCTGGGTTAGCGGAGTCTGTAACTTGAAGCGTATGTAACCCGAGGTACCACTGTACTGGAACTGAATTGATTTTATATGTGTGGTGGTGGAGTTTTAAACTGTGTGTGTGAATATACATACACTTGTTTTTATGCAATTGTTCTATATATGTTTCTATATGTTTCAGGATGCCTCATGGGAAGTGTTTCATGAGTGAAATAAGTAAGTAAGTAGTAATAATAATAATAATAATAATAATAATAATAATAATAATAATAGGGGGGTTCCACAGCTGCTTATTTTTACATTGTCCAGTGAGATACAAATTAGTTGCTAAGTAGTAAATGCCATCACCATTTAGTAAATTCAAGGATTGTATACACTTTTGTTCAAAAGATTATAAACCATTAATTTATTTCTGGTATCAGCCTTAACCATTTATTCAACAAAATTATTCTCTCTTATTGCAAAACTATTATGCTTCTGTTTCCTGAACCGTTACAATTTAATATAGCAATTCTATTTGGCAGTTGCAGCAAATTCTCAACATTTTCCGATCCATTCTTTACTTCTTTGGTTATATTATCAATTTAATTATGACAACACAATCAATCCATCAATCATGTTATTTGTATGCTGCCTTTCTAGAGTTAAAACTATACTCAAGGCAGCTTACAACACATAAAAATTTACACAGCTACAAACATAGCAAAGGTAGTCATAAACAATAAACAAAACATCAAAAAGTATACAACCAAATTGAACAATGTTCTATGAGAACTAATGGCACCATTTATCCTTTATTAGGTACTAGCTAAATAACAGCATTTTTTTCAGAAGAGTGTCATTTGTTAACAACTGTTATTACGTTAAATGGCACCTTACCTTGCATATAAAGTAAAGCATCAATTATTTTCACGACTCTTTGAATCACTGGTTCTAGGTCAACTATCCGTGAAGCAGGATCTAAAAGCTTCCAACAAGCTTTAAGTGCTCTCATGATAAATTCTGCTGATATCCAGGTTAACTGGACATGCTCCCCTGATTCTGAAGGCCAAACAGTATTATTATGTTTATGGTTGCGTAAACCAACTTGATGGTGTATGCTGTTAAAGAAAAGAAGTCAGCTGGTTACTGAAATGGCTTAATCATATGACATGTTTGATTTCAGTCAACTGCTGTTCTCACAGCTCAAGAACAGTGTCTAATCACGTCTCAGATCTGCAAAGAATCCTTACACAACACAATCCATTTTACAGTTCTGCCACACGTCCAAATCTTCAAAATGCATTCAAAGCCCTCTCCTGCATAAAAGATCTAGATTTAAGCTACGTGGAAGAGCATGTTTTAAAAATACCTTTTAGCCAATGCAAAGGCTGACCTACCAATGAGCAGGGTGAGTTTTTGTACACAATGTCTGGTCAACAAATCCACTGTCATTATAACTTTGTAGTTTACAAAGACCGGTAATTTTACCTGCTGAAATTTTGTGTAGAATGCACTGTGCACAAGACACCTAGTTGAATTATTAAAGCAATTCCCTCTATGCTTTGTAGAAATTCCACCGGAAGAGGGTCTTGTTCCAAAAGCAAGAGGAGAGATTCCACTTTCTTGATTATAGTGCTCCACAGTGTGCTCTTCATTTTCATATTCACAGGACCGGGGCTACAAAACAATCAATTTTAGAACAATGTAAATAATGTTATAAAATAAGAATGTTTTAGAATCATAGAATTTGTAGAGTGGGAAGGGACCACAAAGGTCATTTAGTCCAATCCCCTGCAATGCAGAAATATTTTGCCCAATGCAGGGCTTGAACCCATGTCCCTGAGATTAGGAGTCCCATGCTCTACTGACTGAGCTATCCCTTTAAAAAGAAATTTGTATGGTGCTATACAGTGCTTTTTTCTGGGGGGATTCTGGGGGACGCATACCCCTAAACATTTTGTGAATCTAAGTTTGGCCTCATTGAGGGGCCATATTTCAATATGAGTAGGAAAATGAGAGTACCCCTAAACATTTTTAGGGGGAAAAAGGCACTGGTGCTATACAGTACAAACTGACAGATGTATCCAATGTTAGTCCTATTCAGAATAGACCCACTTAAATTAATGAACCTGTTTGTAACATCTGTTAATTTAAAATGGTTGTATCCAACAAAATTGGCTCATTAGTGCAAGAAATTCTGCTTGCACAACAGAACTCCTCCTTTCTCTCCTCTCCCTATACGCCTCCCCCCACCCATCCAAATCTGCTCCGCAGTGCTGGGAGGAATGCCCAGAAAGATTTGGAATCACATAGGGATGCATTGTGCAAACGGAACTTATTACACTAATGATATAATTTCATTGTATACAACCCAATAGATCTTCTCTGAGTAGGGCTAACATTGAATATAACCCCGAATGTGGAAAAACATTAGAATAGCTAAATTGAACCAGATATTTACTCCTTACCATATGATACATGATAATTAAAAAAATATACTGACATACATCATAGGAAATTGAGCAATTTTCAGCCGATTGTGGGTTGGTCAAAAAAAGTGTGGCATATAAGCTAACATTACAGAAGTTTGTCTAATAATAGAAAAATAAGTTGGTTGAAAATTGGTTTCCATTTGTGATATTTTGCAACATCAGGATAATATTCAACCATTTTTTTCTTTTGCTCCATTATAAAAACTCTACTTGGTTTCCTCCCTTTTTTAAGTTTATTGCTTCACTCTGTGTAAATACATATGACCTTGTGTGATTATCACATAGTTTTCATTTTGACAGCCTGAAGAATAACTGTGTTTGGGTTTTTAAAAAATATATATCCACTTAATTTCCTTAAAAAGCAATGTATATCTTAATGTTCAAAATGCAGGGAAATATTACATTATAATACATCAGATTAAGCTGCTAAATTATGCTGCCGCAGCGAAGCATTACACAATTTTGGCAAGTAAGGCTGCTGCATTTGTGTTTTCCCCCAAACCATCCCTGTGTTTTATTCTAGTCACGGTATCCCAGCCTATGTGGACGGGGCGAAATGCAGGAACAATCCACTGTATAGCATAATTGAAAGCATAGATAAAGCAGAAGTGAAGACAAGGCTTTCAAGACCACATCAACTCCATCAATTGCTTATTGCATTAGCTACATTTCTCTAGAAATTACTAAGTGAACCATCATACTCTGGTGGATCTGCCGACTTCTTAGGGTGCTTTAAGGATAGACTGAGACGTGGTCTTTTTTCTGGAACTTCATCACTACTGCTGCTTCCTCCATCAGTATCAGATGTCTCTGGATTCTTGCTACACTGCAGCTCCTGAATGATCTCTTCTGCTTCTGTCACCAAGGCTGCATAAAGCGGACTCAGCAGATACTAAGGAAGATAAACACAGACACACCTCAATAGTGCTGCAGAACTTTATGAAATGGGGTGTGGGTGTGACCATAAAAATCATACTTTCGTTGCCTTGCTACACATACCCAGATATTATGTACATTTGCTTTTTAAGCTGTTGATTTTATCTTTGATAATTTTGTTGTCTGCTGTTTTAAAGCCTGTTTTTATTATTGGGGTTTTTTAAATTTATTGTTACTACTTGTCGATTTTTGATGGAACCACAGAGACAAGTAAAAATAATATATCCAACTAAACGTATTAAATAATTACACCAAATCTGAAATCTAGATGTCACAGGGAGAGATATCTGTAAACACGAAATAAAACACGACCATATGGAATAAAACTGATGAGAATCTTCCTATCACTTAGAGACCCATAACAGTAATGCAAACAACACTGAGCGGGAGGGACCAATGATTTGACTTGGCCTGAGACAACTTCCTATGTTCCTATGCTTGAGCATTCTCCGAAAATACCGTATTTTTCGCTCTATAAGACGCACCAGACCACAAGGCGCACCTAGTTTTTGGAGGAGGAAAAGAAGAAAAAAAAATATTCTGAATCTCAGAAGCCAGAACAGCAAGAGGGATCGCTGTGCAGTGAAAGCAGCAACCCCTCTTGCTGTTCTGGCTTCTGGGATAGCTGCACAGCCTGCATTCGCTCCATAAGACGCACACACATTTCCCCTTACTTTTTAGGAGGGAAAAAGTGAGTCTTATAGAGCAAAAAATACGGTATATTTTTCTCCTCACGTCTTAAAATCTGTGCCCTTCAACCTAAGCCACCAAGCAAATTTTTCACTGTTGCTGTTTTTTCCATACAACTCACCTCCTGCTCCACCTGGCTTCCAACTACCGCGACAAAAGATCTGCAGATGCTGTTAATACAGGTCTTTCTAACTGGGACAGCAGATTCATATCCAGCTGGCACAAACTTCATGAAATACTGCAGTATGTGGCATAGCACTCCTTTCATCTTCTCAGACTGAAGAAGTCTCAGCACATCAGCTTCAAACAACGCGTGGAGCTTCTCCAGGAGTGTGTTTAGATAAAGAGGCTCAATGTTCTGATAGGAATGCGTTTCAAAAGGCAACAGGGTTCTCACCAATATTAAGAAGGGTTCCTCATATAGTTCCTGCTCTTCAGCATCCATTTCAAGGAGGAACTGCAACATACCCCCCAAAACGGAGAAGAAACTGCTGGCTAGCTCTTCTGGAGGCCCTCCTAGCTGCACCAATTCTGTTAGGAATTTCATGCTCAAAACTTTAACTTTTGGAGTACCGTACTCCAACAAGGTGCACCCGGTTGCCCAAAGGGTCACATCTTGTGGTTTAAAAAACACGTAAGAAACTATCTCAGTAAGAATCCGCATCAGAGTTATCTCCAAGCATTCTACATTGCTCATGCCCGTTAACTGTAGTTGGACAGAACTTAAAGAGCCCAGGGGTACATTGGGGTTGCATGAAAACCTTTTCACAGTCACAGGCCAGCTCAATGAATCCTGCTGGAAGTGCACCACCGCATTTCTTTCATGGAGTAAAATGAGATCTTGAAGAAGATGCAGCAATTCTCTCGTCAGTAAGTCGAATATGGCACAGTTCTTGACTTTGAAAAGGCATAGTAAGGAACAAACTACAGTACTGATGTTCTCGTGCAAAATCTGGCAGTTTGGGGCGGCAGCAATTCTCAAAAGCCTTGCTGTGATCCAGTAGCTAAATTCTAGAAGAAAAAGAGAGAGAAAATGTTAAGATTTCCGGTCCTATGCTCACTTTGAATACAATGAAACTTACTTTTGGGTGAACTGGTACATGAGCAGGCTGCAAATCTTGTAGCACATGATGCATCTTAGAGATGTTCCAATGATCAGTAAAACAAGTGTTGCTTCACTGGGCTTTGCATAGCTGTAGTTTCATTTCCCCCTCCAAGTTTGGTTTGGAGTTGTTACATTGCCGCTGACCACTTCTGGTTCTGTTGATTTTTAAACTTAATTTTATTATTTGTTTTAATATGTGTCAATGACCCAAAAAACTATCCCGTGACTTGCTTAAGCAAATCCATTGCTAAATTAGTATTTGAATCCAGGTCTAACCTTCAAACAAACCATAATTAACCAGTTAGTCAGTTCGAACAAAACAATAAGCTGTGGTTAAGCAGATATGGAAGTGAAAACCTTCTGAACTCCTCCTCATGGCTGTGCTGGAGAAGAGAAAGTTGTTTGTGAGCGCACAAGCCCAGGGTTTACTGCAGCTTGCTCTCATCACACTAAATTATGGTTTAGCGTGCCATCTGAACTGGGTCAATGAAAAGAAGAAATCAGTACCTGTGGTGCACACTATTGTAACGTAATTTACCATACCGAATTCCAAGGATTTTAAAATAAACTCACCGATACAGCTTGAATCAGTGACACTTTCTTGATGAGGTACAGTTATGTTTACAAACACAAGCGGGGATGATTTCATGATATGCAGAATAAAATCAAGCAACATCATCGAGCTTGGCTGAGACTCGGTTTTCTTAACAAGTTCTAAAGCCACTGAAAAGAAAACAAGACTCGTGTTATGCCACGGTAAACCTGTTCCAAGACAAATTTAACATTTGCTGTGCTGCAACAGACAATCCTGAACTGCAATACTGTATTCTTAAAAATGAATTTCATACTTTTCAAGGTTTGCTAAACATGGTAAACAGCATGCTGTCATAATTTCTTCAATGCTACAGTGACTTAACTTCTGCATAAAGGATGAGAAACAGTAGCACAGAAGCCTGAAGCTCAGGTTTGCTTAATCTCATCACAACAATGGTTTGTTGCAATGCCTGAATTATTTTTGTTTCTCTTTAAAACTCACATACTAAGCTGCAAGTCTATGGATCACACATATTTATCACCAACCAAAACCTGATACAGTAATTGTAACAAATTATATTAAACAAAATTGGCTGTGTCAGTGAAAAGCTTATTTAAAATGCCACCTCAAACTACTTTTTCACACTGGAGGAAAGTTAATCTTCCATTCCACTCCAAAAGGGTATTTCCCCACCCCACTTGAATCGCATTAGTTACCCCAACATGCATATTCTATCAGAAGGCTTGTTTGAGAATTGCCCACTCATCAATATTTGGGAATAGGTCAGTGGGGGTCAGATATCATGCAGGGGTTGTCCTTTTTTAGATTTTCAAAATATGACCCCTTTAGTATTTAGGCTCTAAATACTAAAGGGGCCTTATTTTTAGTACCTTTACTTACCCACATCTACATCCACAAGGATCCGATCAATGAACTGGCAGAGTATTTGTCTTGGCTTCTGTACCACTGTATTGTATTCCTCTGGAGTAGCCCTGGAAATAAGAATTGTTTTAAAAGTTGCACCTGTGTTTCTGCTTAAATATGTTATTTTAACAATTTAAGAGTCTTTGCACTACTATTAGAGGCAACTATTAGAGTCTTTAATATCAGACACAACACCAACTTTCCCTGACATCTTACTGGGGAAGAACTTCCATTTCTTTTTTTTTTACCAGCAAATTATTTGTCAGTTGACACCAAGTTATCCAAGATGCCTAAATCTCAATCAGACTGTGAAGCATTTCAAAGGAGTGCAGCACCTTCAAATTTTGTGTTTAGTCTCTACATAATGGTAAAAAGAATAAGGGTCATTGATTAGATCTAAGGCTGTAGATGTAACCCCACTTTACACAGACTAAGCCCTACTGAATTCAACAGGACCTATTTCTGAGTAGACATTAAATGTGCTGTGTTAGCCAAGCTTATTCATAGTGGTGGGGGGGATGGGGGGGGTCAAATGAGAAAACAGCCATTCAGTTGGGCAGTAAAAAGTGCTAACAATTTTCCAGTAGCAAAAGCAGAGCATAACAGTATTACTTCATGCAGGGAAAGGCCTGGTACAGATTTATTTCATGTCAGGGCACACTTTGGCTAATTAAAATCTTCTTTGAAATATGAAAGAGGAGAATAAATGGTCTGGGTTTTTTTAATCCAGGCATGTATTGCAAGGAGAATCTCACTGAAACATAATTGAAAAACAGAATCATTTATACTGCAAAATTAATGGGAGTGAAGTTTTCCAATGATGGAAGTATTATATATTAGTATGGAAATATAGCTGTTGGGTTTTTTTAAAAGGTGCTCAAGTCAAAGAAATAAAGTACCGTAGCAGGTGGAAAGAGTTCTGACAGGTGTTTAAATTATTTACTTTTACAAGTAAGGCAGCTTAAGTATGAAATAACCAGAAACTTGCTGTTCTTGACTGGTCAAACTGGGGAACACACCAAGGGAAAGTGGGGAGGGGTTGGAGGTAATTAGCACTTAATTATTGTAATTGGAAATAAAATTACAGTATCAGAGTCTACCTAAAAAGCTACTCCCCCACCCCCAAGTGGAGGCACTTTCTCTGTTGCTGGAGGATCAATTGTGGTTCCACGATGGAAACTAAAGGGACACCTGCATATATTCCTTGCCAGCTAAAATTGGGGATCAGGGTTCCAGCTTCAAACTCCTAAGAATCACTAATGCATTGAGACCCACAGGTATAATAACGTTTTGCTCAGTGCTTTTTTTTTCCTGGAGGGCCGCAGGGGTACACATCCCCCTAAACGTTTTGTGAATCTTTGTACTTTTGTCCATTTACTGTATTTATTTTTCCCGATTTCAACTACAAAATGGTGGTTTTCTTGAGTCAAAATGAGAGCACCCCTAAACATTTTTTAAGGAAAAAAGCACTGGTTTTGCTACTTGGCAGGAAAAGGAATGAGGGACGGAAGAAGGCTACATCTGTTCTATACTAGTTTTAACTGTCATGGCTCCACCCCATCCTGGGAATTGCAATTTAGTGCTAGGTCTGTTCGAAGCCTCTAGTATCTCTCTACCATTACACGGTCCATCACCCTCTCCCAGCCTAGCCTACCTCACAGGGTTGTTGTGAGGATAAAATGGGGTCAATAAATGTATTGACTCTGCTTGGCTCCCTGGGGAGAAGTAAAATTAGGGGCACCGGAGAAGCAAGCAGGCAAGCAAGCAAGCAAGCAAGCAAAGAAAGGGGGGGCATTTCCTACTCCAGCAGATTGGCCTGAGACCTACCTGCCCAGTTCCTTGAGGGCAGGAATCATAGAGGCCATTTCCAAGCTCTGGTCTGCCATTGCGCCTGCCTCTCTGTTTTCTTCCGACGCGACTCCCGCCAGCTCACTTTCGACTTCGCATGGCTCCCGCGGAAGCAGGACGGCGGCTGGTAGGAGGCAAACTTCCCGGAAAGGCGTTTAGTACCGCCCTCTTTTTGCTGCTGTGCAGGGCAGCTTGCAGATTTCGACGCCGCGCTGCAGTCAACGACCTTCCTCGGCCAAAACAACGCAGGGATAGATGGGCTGACATTAAATTAATTGCTTTTCTCCGTGCAAGTGGGAAGCAGGGAGAACATATTGCAGCATCATTGTAGCATTTAGCTATTTAACAGCCCGCTCTTGCGCGCGCATATATATATATAGGCAACTGCTGGAAATTCTCAGCGGGCTTCCTTTTGAGTAGGCACGCATAGAGTCACACTATTGAGTCCCACAGCCCGTCGGGCCAAAACCCTGCGCCTCGCTGGGCTTGCATCCCTGCTGACGGGTTGTGCAACTGCTGCATGCGAAAAGACTTCAGGTCTTGCTGAAAGGGCTGCACGTAAAAAAAACTAAGCAACACGTGTTTCCTCACTCCACCTTTTTCGGTCATCTTTAAGGGATTTCAGACCTGAAAATACAAAATAAAAATAAAAGAATATTTTTTAAATGCAATGAATGGGCTACTCAGGTTCGACCCACTGAAGTTCAAGGACACGTCTCGCTTTGGTTCAGTAATTCCAGCGGCTCTACTCTGAGCAGGGCTTGGCTGAATCCAGCCCAAGGTCACCGGAGTCCACGAGATATTAGCCTGTGGCCGTGCAGATCCGAGGCCTTCCGGGAAATCACACCCGCCTCTGCCCTCGAAGGCCTTGATCCTGCACCTTGGGGTGTGGGGTGGAGGTTGGTAATGATTAAACCGTAAGACAGAAAAGCCCTCTGTGTTCCTGTCAATTAATTTGTGTGTCATACTTGAGTTCTGGCATGTAAAGCTGTTTCTAGCATGCCCAGGCCTCAACAGAACTGGTTCACACACCGTGCCTTATCTGAAGAGCCTGCAAATACTGCAGATCAGCAGTTAATTCTTTTGGTCCTACCTTTTGCCAGATTTTATCAATCTCTCCACGGTCCAACTTCTTGAATGCTCTTGTGCTTGAATTCTGACTCTGTGCTTTGCATAAACATCTGGGTGGCCACCATGAGAACACAGCATGCTGGACTAGATAGTCCATTGGGCCAATGCAACAGGCTCTTCTTATATTCTTATATAACTATACACCTTCCATGCCTCCTGGAATATGCATGTTAACTAACGAGCAATATATGCTATCACGTTGAGTACAGGTAAGAATCCTGTTGGAGACCTCAGAGTTTCTCTCTCACCCTAAGCTACCTTGCATATGGAAGTTCTTGATGCATGATTTTTAGTGACAGCTGCACTTAATCTTCCTAATATAGCACTGATTCTGGATGAATTTCAACTAGCTTTTATTATTACAGGTATATCCCACTTACCTCCAAAGAGCTCAAAGCGTGAACATGCATCAGCTCCGCTTCATTTTATCCTCTCAACAACCCTGTGAGGTGGGATAGGCTGAGAAATGGGAAGTAGGAATTTGAACCTTGGTCATCCTAGTATAATCCCAAAACCATACTGGTACTGTCATCCCCGATGTGCTTGTACAAATCTACTCAAAACAGTTTCTTTCCAGATGTAAATAAATAGGGGGATGACACCTTGGTTTGATTTCTGTTCTTTTTATATTCAGACATGATGGCCTGTGGGATTACAGTTGAGGACAGGAGTCACATCCTAACCATACTCACTTAGAAATAATTACGCTTAGTATTTCAATAGTTTATTTTTTCATTGGACCTGGGTATCATAATTCACAACTAGATAAAAGCACATGGTGCAGGAAAACCTAGAACCTTTTTATGTGTGTTTCAAGTTTAAATATTTGGGCGGGAAAATATGCTCTGGATCATGAGTGCTATTTACTTTGTGTGACACATAACAAAATATAGTAAATATTACAGTATATAAAAATCTTATTTCAGGCATCATAAATTTAACAAAACTGAAGCAATCAGTGGTGCAGCAGGATCTTATCTATGTTGGCTCATGAGTAATTCCACTTCCAGGCAAGTGTACACAAGGAATTGTAGCCCTGGGCTGCAATACTATAAAAAAACCCCGCCTCTTAGAGAGTAAATCCCACTGAGTAAACGTGCATGGGATTGCACTGTTTAGCGTCTTAAATCGCATGGATTGCACGGGGGGGGGGGGAGAAACCTGTGCAAAATCGCCAACCAAACACTGAGTAGCCAGTTCAGAACTCTGCGATAATCAATTTATCTCGCCCTCACTCTTTTTTTTTTTTTTAAAGCACACTGATAATCTCTGGAATTTGATCCCATAACGACAAAGCCAACAGATCCCCTCCCAGTTCCTTTTGCCGAGAGCGCGTTCTACTGATCCAAGCCCGCCTCCCATCTCCGGGGACGCAAGGCGATGGACTGCTACAGCTGCCAATCAGCAAGTGCGGCGACTGCCGGCCGGTTGCAGGTGTTCTCTCTACTTTGCGGCGCTTAGAGGAACCTCGCCTGGAATCGGAGCTGCAGCTAAATCCGACTGCGCGTTGCAGCAGCGGGCAAAGGAAGCAGCGCAGAACCTCGGGTGTCTCACAGGTACATCTCCCGCGCCCGCCCCCCGGCCTCTCCCAAGGGCAGAGGGCTTTGCATCCTTCCTTTCTTAGAACTACAGGGCGGCTGCTCAGAAATGCCGGGTTTATGTTCTCTAGGATTGTGGAAACTTTTGTGGGCTTTGTCAGCTCAGTTTTTGTTTTGTTTTTTCCATTTGCAAATTGGCACAACCCCCGTGTCTAGTAAGCAGGCCTAGTAGGGAGCGTGTGAGGAAGGATGGCAACATTTTGACTTACAAAGCAGCTCTCCTCTCTCCCTTTAACAACTGTCCCCTCCTACCAAGGGAGGTGGTCATGTACGAAACCGAGTGGAACTTTATATTCTGCTTGTAACTGAAGAGCAAGAGAAGGCTGGGATTGTGTTGTGCCTTTACACAGGCAGGATAGGATAAGAGAAAATGCCTTTCCTTTCTCTGCCTCTCATTCTTCGCGGGCAGAAATATTACAAGAGCGCAGTTGGGCTGGGTGGGTGTTGGTGAAGTGCCAGTCTAAAACCAAACTTTAACCTCCTGAGGGGAAAAGGTAACACCGTCAGTATATGGCCCTTCATTATTTCCTGAATAGTTTGCTGTTGGTCCCCGTTACTACATGAAGGCAGAGCTGCAATGCAATTTGCTGCGTAATTGCTGCTTCTCGAGTCTGCTTCTCCTCAGTGCTGCTGAAGCTGCTTTTACTTCTTTGGAAACAAGATGAAGGCAGCGTGTTTGTGGCCCAGTTGTCCTCAGGGGTATAAGATGGATGCATTTGAGAGAGCTCTTGGCAATTTGTTTTTCATCCATGACTGGCCACACCCAGATCCCCCCCCCCCCCCCGTATAAAATCTACCTACAGCAGTGAATTAAAGCAATCCCCCCCTTCCTTGATCCTTTCAAAGATCAAAAGTGTGTCTGAGATCATATGGAAGAATTGGGATATTTCCAGACTTTCAGGTGCAGCAATGTTACTTTTCTTTTCCTGCAGTGTTCGATCGTTGGAGAGGAAATGAGCGCTGCTTAACCTCAGGATCTATCTTGATGCTTATTGTATACGATAGGAATGGACGAGTATGAAAAATTAATGCAGTGCCGTAGACTGGAGAGAACCAATACACAAGCATTCTGGAAATTCTCAAATATCCTTATGGTTTTCTGAACAGTTTTAAGTACGTAACTAATATGGTTCAGGAACATGCTAAACTAACTTTCTGAATGCTGACTGACAACACATTGTGAGAATTGATAGCATTGGTTCTCAAAACCAGAAGGAAGATGTTCTTAGGGAGGCATGGAAGTTGATGGTGGGGAAAATATAGAAAAATAGAACAAGTTTTGTTTGAGCCAGGGACATGGGTGTAGCCGGGGGGGGGGGACAGCTGCCCCCCCAAATCAATAAAAATACATAGCTAACTATGGGCCTGTCCCCCCTAACAAAGGGCCTGCCCCACTAACAAAAATCCCGGCCACGCCCATGGCCAGGAAGGAAATAGTTCACTCATGAGCTGTTACTGCAACTGGCACTCTGGGGCTCATTTTCTTGTGTTACAGAACAATAACTTCTGACCCATTGTGCTGGAAGGGGTATGGATGAGGCATGGGTGTCTCTTTATCCAGATCTGCCAGCTCCACTGGCTGGGGAATTTGGTTGCCAGTGGGGAAACCCCACTGGTGAAGAGCACTACAGTGTGCAGAAGCTGCTGTCGCCTGTATCCCCACCTGTCAAAATAAGGAGTTTTAGGGGAGAGGTTGGACTGGCATCCTCTATTAGCTGGATTCTGAAGCTAGGTCTACTGCCCTCATGTAGCAGCACCTGGGAGCTGGTGTGGCAGAGGTATTTTCTTTTGCCCCTTCCAGGCTAGCATAAGAAGGCATTCTCTCAGGTACCCACGACCCAAATTATATAGGGGGTTGTAAGTCAATGCAAGTATTTGAAAGCAGGTTTCGTAGCACATAGGCACCCAGTACAGTTCTTCAGAACTGGTGTTATACATTCGCAGTAAGTCACTCCGGAGAGAAGCTTTGCTGCAACTTCCAAACCAAAGTCAAGGGCAATCCCACACAGACTTAATTACAGTAGTCCAGTCTTGAGGTTACCAGTTTGTGGATCACTGTGGTAAGGTTCTACCTCTTCAGAATGGCCATGGCTAGAAAACCAGCCAGCAACAGTAAAAGGCAGTCCTTGCCCTGGAGACTACTTGAGCCTCTAATGACAACAATGGCTCTAAGAGCACATCAAGCCTATGCAGCTGTTGCTTCAAACCTAGGAACTACCTGCCCACAGGGCTTCTGTATTATGAGAATTCATTTTCCAGTGTCAGCATCTAAGCGCTGGTCCAAGACCTGCTCAGTCTTGCCTAACTCGGTACAGAAAAATAAAATTAATTGTCATCAACTTACAGATGACAGCTTGCTCAAATCTCCAAATAACTGCCTGTTTGCTTAATTATTTTAAAGCATTTATATACCACTCAATGTCAAAAATCTCTAAATGTTCCCAACAGCTTCATATATATGTTAAACTAACACTTCCTGCATTCAGCAGTATAGTATTAGTATTTGATGTAGAAGGTTAGTTTACTTCATCTATGCTTAAAGGAAGGACCAATTAAAGCAATAAAGTATGAATATATATGCAAGAGAAGTAGCAGATGCATGTGTTTGCAAGAGTTCAGAAAATATCTATTCCCTTGGGTACTTGGCTGTTCTTGATAACAAGTGTGATCACTGGCAATTGCATCCATATATGGTAATTAAAGTGTCAGCCTAATGGGCTAGGTAGCTCACCTTTGATCGCACTGCTTTATGTATTGTGCTGTGCTTGTGTGTTTATATATAATCTGTTCAGAACAACCTGTAATCAGTATTTCACTTAGAACTTGGAGTGATGAACTGAAAGGAGTGTGTTTAGAGCTTAGCTGGGGTGCCTATGGCCCTCCAGATGTTGCTGAACTGTAACTTCCATGTCTGATGATTGGTCATGCTGACTGGGGCTGATGGGAGATGGAGGCCAGCATTTATCATATTACACCAATGCCTCATCCTGTTGTGAAACGTAAGCCAACCATTTAGCTAAATAGGCAAGGATAAGAGAAAATAAATATGGAATAGGAAACAGGAAATGATTTGTGTTATCTGTAGCTGCATGAAGTCTATAACAGCCTTATTGATTATTTATATTGGATTAAGATTTCATCCTTGTTTTTCTGGCCTAAATTTCCCTTGTTTTACCATCCTCAGTAAGATATTGTTGATAATTTAGCAGCAAATAACTTACCTCGGGATCTCTGCCTGAATATGCATGTAGGTTATGATCATCCAAAGACTTAGGCACATGCTGATAATGGCTTGAAATAAGTGACCCACCTCTCATTGACAAATTTGTGGAGGATAAAGCTGTCTAAACCCTTTTAAAGCTGTCTTAGTTGGTGGCCATTACTGCAACATGTGGAAGGGAATTCCATAGTTAACTATACACAGTGTAAAGAAGTACCGTATTTTTCGCCCTATAGGACACACTTTTTCCCCTCCAAAAATGAAGGGTACTTCTTTTGTCTGTCCTAAATCTTGCAACATTCAGCTTCATTTGATGATCCTAGTATTTTGAGAGAGGGAGAAAGCCGTCAACCTTCTGCACAACATACACAATCTTGCACAGCACAATCATGTCCATAACTTTTTTGTTTTAAACTAAAATGCATCAAAAGTTATAGCCTTTCCCAATAGGGGGTTGCTCCAGCCCCTTGATCGTTTTAGTTCCTTTTTTCCAGATGCTTTCCAGCTCTAGAATATAATTCAATGGCTTGGATCCTAAGGTAAATTAACTAAAGGAAATTCATGGGAGGAAATTTTTCCATTCCTTCCTTCCCACTGCTGCCTTGTGAACCCTAGGGGTCAGGGAGCCTGAACAACGTGGGATAAGATCTGTGCAGAGCTGCTGGGGAAGAAGGAATCTCTTGCAAACTGGGAGGACCTCTGCCCACAGAGCCTATGCCACAATGTTCAGGAGGGCCTCTCCGGCTTCTCTGGAGAAACTTTTTGGGTGGAGGGGCAAGGAAACTTCTCTTATCTTATGATACTGTATATTTGCAATGCGTATTTAGTAAACTGGCCTTCTGTGTGAGCTTTGCATGTTTTGTTTTCGAGTGTCTCTCTGAGTTACGTAATTGCTCATCACTCTATTTGAGCATTAGTTCACTTTTGATCCTTATTGATCCGGTTGGACAATAGTGACTATCCTTTTTACAGTAATATGCCTGTTTACTACTGCTGAAAATTGCCACATTGTTTCCTACTTGTTCTTCTTTAACTGTGAGGAATTCTGACCTTATACATGTTTCTAAAATTAAATAGAAAGAGGAAGATTCTGTCAGTAAGACATAAGAAGGATTTGTGGATGCATTAAGTCTCTGCAATATTTAAACAACTTGTGTGATGAAGGGCAGCCTAGGAAACTTTAACCAGATATAGTTACTATTACTAGCCGTAAGTGCAGGCCAAATAAATCTGTTCCACTGTCAATGTCAGTTTTTCAGAATTAATTTGCCTACTTAATAGCTTTGTATATTGGGCAGTAACTATAATAAAGCAATAAACTTGTTTAACAAAAAGGTGGTATATACCTGAATGCTACATTTTGCGTCACAAGCTGTTTCAGGTTTTAACTTGAGCTGTTCCAATTAATTCCAAGGGCATATTTATACAATAAACTTAAACTAGTTCCACATCCATTCCCTCTTCCCAGAAGACTCTGATACTTGTAATTTTGTGTGGGAAAAGGGAGGGAATAGGGGAGGCAGTAAAGATATATAACAGAGTTTTTTCAGCACTTTACCTAACTGTAGCACAAGGCTGTTTGGAACTCTCATTGAGTTCAATCAAACTTATTCCCAAGTAACTGTGACTAGAATTGCAGGCTCTTAAGGATGTCATATTTGATGGCACCATGGGTGCTTAATATTGCAAATGTGTCATTCAGATATTGCAAACAGGTAGTTGTCAATATCCTTTTTTAATATACTTAATTTTGATGCCAATGATGTGGACACTGGGGCGGGGGGGGGGGGAGTGCACCAAACCCAGAATAAACATCAGTTTGGAAACACCCTAAACTAAATATAAGTTTATAGTACAGATGCTTGAGAGATGAACTGACAAATATGGTGGTGAGGATAGAGTGCCAGACTCTGCTAAGGGTAACCCAGCTTTGAAGCCCCATTCATTAAACTCACTGGTGACACTGAACCTGTCACTATAGTCCCCTTCTGATGTTATCCCATGAATTCCAGGGATACATGTAGTAGGGAGAGTGCCTGCTTCTGTTGGGTTCCCAGTCCTATGGAGGAGTTTATATGCATTCAACCAAATGCAGTCTTTGGATGGAGCCAACAGGATGTCCATCAGGCATGACCCTGCTTCTCCCTCCACTTGTTCTTAGAACTTGTGGTAGGTCGCTTCTGAAGTGGGCTTATCTCTTGGTGGATTCATTCTTGCGGGATTGTTGAGAGAATTGGTGGTGGGAAAGAAGAATGTACACTGTCCTGAGCTCCTTGGGAGAAGGGTAGGATAAAGAATATTGGTGACTCTTCAGGATCCAAGAGGTAGGGCTTTAGTACAGCAGAATGATATAAGGGTCAAGCACCACTTAGTCTGGAAAATAGGAAGTGCCAGAGTTCACACTTGCGGTGCAGTAGTTGGGAGTGTTGAGCTAGGACCTGGGAAACCAGAGTTCAAATCCGTAATCAGCCATGAAGCTCGCTGTAGGATCTTGGGCCAGTCACTCACTCTCAGCCTAGCTTACTTCACAGGGTTGTGTGAGAATAAAATGAGGAGGAGAACTATGTACACTACCTTGAGCTCCTTGGAGGCAAGGTGGGATATAAATCAATAAATCATAGCCTGGAGGCAAGTGGACCTGATGTGGAAGCACTGGATTCTATATGTGTACTTGGTTATAACAGATTCTGAGGACTCCCGCTAACATCACAGGTTGTTTCAGTGATGCTGCTAAAATAACCTACTGCTGTGTCAAATAACAGTCTGGCTTAGAATGTCCTTTGTGTGTGCTCAGAGTGCCTACACTGTCCCAGTGTGAGCCCCAGTATTGGAAATGGGTTCAGGGCCTGAGTCCTATAGAGTTGCGTTTCAGATTAAAGTGTGGGTACACTGTTAAGTGGTTTTGATAAAGAATTGATAGAGAATATTCAGTACTAGTACAATCTTTTTCTTTGAGGGAGTTCAATTACAGACAAGACTGATAAGCAATTTCTGTAACAAGGCAAGTAATTTTGAGGAGTGGCATTCAACTACCGTATTTTTCCCTCTATAACACGCAGATTTTTTCTCCTAAAAAGGAAGGGGAAATGTCTGTGCGTGTTATTGAGCGAATGTGTGGTCCCTGGAGCCAAATGGCAAAAAAAATCAGGCAAAAATCAAATCGCGCGTCTCGGAGAAGGGAAACCTGAAAAGAGGAAGTGGCTGCTTTCCTGCATTCTGCCTCAGGGTCTTACTGCCCACCCCCCTCTGTTTCCTTGCTGTGTTTGCTCAAACGGAACAAAGAGCAGGGAAAGCCCCTCCCCTCCAGGCAAGCAGAGGGGAAAGCAGAGTGTCGTCTCTGTGCTCCGGTGCTGCTGAAAACATGCAGGAGGGAGAGAGAGAGAGAGAGAGCTGGCTGGCTTGGGTGGGTAGGTGAGGGAAAACTTTTGCCTTCCTTTCCTCCCTCCCGTTATACCCCTCTCCTGCATTCTTAGCCAGCTGCTTCTCTGCACACCCCTCTCGTGCTCCTTGTCCATTCTGTATTTTTCCTTCCTTCCCCACTTAAAATGTGGTTAAAAAGCATGGATCCACATGGATCCTCAGGATCTTTGCATTGGGTCACCCCAAATTCACCATCAGATCACATAGCATGTCCATGGCTACAGCCTGCCCCCCAAAAATCACACACCCACTGTTGCCTGGGGCTGCAATGGTGCAAAAATGTGGTTAAAAAGCATGGATCCACATGGATCCTCAGGATCTTTGCATTGGGTCACCCCAAATTCACCATCAGATCACATAGCATGTCCATGGCTACAGCCTGCCCCCCCCAAATCACGCACCCACTGTTGCCTGGGGCTGCAATGGTGCAAAAACGTGGTTACAAAACATGGATCCTCAGGATCTTTGCATTGGGTCACCCCAAATTCACCATCAGAGCACATAGCATGTCCATGGCTACAGCCTGCCCCCCCCAAAATCACACACCCACTGTTGCCTGGGGCTGCAATGGTGCAAAAACGTGGTTACAAAGCATGGATCCACAGGGATTCTCAGGATTTTTGCATTGGGTCACCCCAAATTCACCATCAGATCACATGTCTGTGGCCACAGCATGAAGCACAAAAATGATACATCCACTGTTTCATTCAGAATGTTTTTTCCCTTGTTTTCCTCCTCTAAAAACGATGTGTGTGTTATGGTCAGGTGCGTGTTATCGAGCGAAAAATACGGTACTTTTAAGACTGTAGCACAAGCGTGAAAGACTTTTTCAACCGAAAAGAAGCCACAGTACACATTGGAAAGTTTTCAGATGTGCTGACATCAGTACAATTATATATGAACTGCTGAGTAATTCAGTCCTTTAAAAATAAATTCAAATTTTGGCTCGCTGCCCTTCAGCTCACATTATTAGATGTGTTCAATGTGTAATTTCTACTTGAACGTGCAAACTGTTTTGAATTGCTTTTGCACACTCTTTCTTTCCCCTGTCATTAGCATCCTTTCCCTTTATCTCAAGCTTTTTTTCTTTTATCACTGCTTCTGGAATCCTTTAATTTTGCTGCCAAATGTGTTCTTCACCAAAATCACTCTGTTTAGAAATGTTAGCCTGTAATTTTCCTAATAGCTTTACATTTATAGACACGTTTTCTTGCTAGAAGCTTCATGCTCTATTATGAACCACAGATGTTTCCACCCTACCCGTCTCTTTTGTATCTGTTACATCTACTTCCCCACTATGATCCCTCCGTGCACTCCCTATGGCAGTTTCTTGATCACAGCCTGTCAATGCCGCTACTGTTGTTTCCCAAAGTAGGTCAAGAGAGAGAGAGAAAGAGAGTAACATGAGGTCCTGCATCCCCAAGAGAGCTGAGTGCACTATTTCTGTGGTTCTCCTTGTCTCTGCTAGCAGGGGATTACAGAATAGAATTTGAAGACTCATCCTTTTGTGAAGAGAACAGTTGCGCATGTTACAGCAAAGTGTGCAACATTTAGAGATAAGGGAACCAAAGGAGGGAGTGCTGCATTCCCCTAAGGTATTTTATGAATGAATGATCAGAAATGTGTGGACCTTTAAAACAAGTTCCCCTTAATGTGGGAAAAGTTGTTCACGTGTCATCTCTCTGTAGCTTTTTCATGTAAGTGCCAGTATAACAGCAGACCATTAAGCCCACAATCTAAAAATTTCCAGCTGCACTATCGATGCCCAGCACATGCAAATACATTTGACATGTGTGATCAGCCCATTCACATGTAGTGTTACCAGATCGGTAATTATTTTTATTATTTAGTTATTGTGTTTATCCCAGCTTTTAATCCAAGGAGTTCAAGGTGACGTATGTCTTTCTCCCCCTCCTCATTTAATCCCTCCAACTGGGTGTGGGTTTGGTTAGGCTGAGAGGCAGAGACTGGCCCAAGGACACCCAATGAGCCTCACAGTCAAGTTTGGATTTTAAACCCAGTCTCCCAGGCCCTAGTCCAACACTCTGACCATTAATCCACAATGGCTCTTGTTGCAGCCCAGTCTAGCGAATGGGCAAGTGAATGTTACAAGTGTTTTTCAGAGTAATGAGTGGTACACAAAATGCTTATAGGGTAAGCGTCCTATCACCAAGTTGCTAAAGTCTAATTAGGGCAAGAAGGAGTTAATACCATAAAGTAAACTGTCAGGCTTAGCTATGTCCAGTTCCCCTCATCTTGGGAGGAACTAGGTAATCAAGGCTTTGTTCTACCCCAGTCTACTTGAGCAGCTCAGTGTGTGAAGAGGTGTAAGTTGGTTGCTCCAGCTTAGCTGCATGGCTCTCACAAGCCATTCTCGTGTTGCTATACCAATAATTTAGGAACATTCACCACTTTGTAACTAAGCCAGGTTTCAAGGGCTGAGCAATTTTCTGAAGCATATGGATCGGATCTTCAAAGAATTTTTAAGTAAACCAATCTTTAATTTACCAAAGTGTGTGTATTTTTTCCTATGCAAGGGGCAATGGGAAATTTTGGAAGATCTAATAGCGTATATTAAATCTCTGTTGGGGTTTTTTCACCAAAGAGTACTTGTCCCCAACCTGGATCTCGACATCCAGGGAATTCTCCTTTTATAGTAATTTTCCTTGAACCCACAGATAAAATATTTTGTACACATTAAAGGGCTTTGAGGATCTCTAATAAAATGCTTTATCCAGCTCTTTTCAAATTTTAAATACTTAACTAAAACCATTCTCTGCTTTTTGAAGGTGTTATTACAGTATTTTATTATTGTTAAGAAAATGACAGAAGTGGAAAGGGTATCCTAATTTAATAATTCTTGCCGTGTAGATTACATTCTCTTTCAGACAAATACATCTAGGTAGAACATCAATACTGTGGGCGGAAAGTCTTTCCATGACGGAAAATCCTGTCTTGGTTGTAGTATAGTATCTTAGTCATCTAATCTAATAATCTTTTGAACCATGTAGAGTTGTGCCAGGAATTAGCAGGGTAACAGAAGGCCATATTCCCCTGTAATAAATACCGTTGTTAATGTCTTTCAGATATTTCAATAATACAAATTCCTGAAGCTCACTGTGATAACTGATTAACTTCATTGCACTTGGGAGTAGAAGATTTGTTTCTGAAGCTGGGACCTTTTGTACATTTATGCTGATCACTACATTATTAGCTTCTGGAGTGGCCTTAAAATAGCCGATTAGCCCCCAGTTTCACTGCAGGAGTTCTGGCCTCTGAAGGCTTAGCCCTTACTGAAGTGGTAAACCTGTGTCTGGCTCACTTGCTCCCTTTCTGCAGGTGATATTGCTGCAAATATAACCTGCAAAGAAGTTCTAGAATTACTACTACTATTATTTATTGCATCTATATTTTTATTTCTTCGAATAAGGAGTCTCCAAGTGGTATGCATGCTTCCACTGCCATTTGTATCTTCGCAGGAACCCTGAGGTCAGTTATGCTGAGATAGTGACTGGCCCCAGGTCACTGATGTGACTGGGTGGAGATTTGAGTCTCCTAGTGTTAGTTTGACACTGTAAGCCAAGGTTTAGAACCACAGGTCAGGGAGGCTGATAGTAGCGCATCAGGCTTCTCTGTCTGGACCTTGGTACGTTCCCCGGGTCACCCCCTTTGCGGCCTGAGTGTTACTGGACTACAATTCCCATCATCCACAGCCAGCATGGCCAGTGGTCAGGGATGATGGGAACTGTAGTCAAACAACATCTGGAGACAACCACATTGATTATTCCCACACTGCACTTTGAAGCACAAGCGTACAACTTTCTTTGACTGTCACAGAAACCAAACCAGTTGATGAAAGCTCAGCGGGAGAGGGGTTTGGGAAGGTGACAGTTCGGGTGGGTGACATTTCTGAATATTCCCTGTTTTTAAAAATAATAAACTTGCAATTAGAAAGCCGGCACAGCAAGGAGTGTTTCCACCTCATGGCCAAGTTTGCTTGATTTTTTTTTTTAACTTAAAATGAGTTTTTTTCAAAACATGGGGGAATATTCAAAATGATATCCCATACTTGTTGTAGTAAAGTCTACTGCTTTCTACAACTCACAGGTCATAGTGTTCACTGCCTCAGGATTCTGCCTGGTCATTTTGCTGTGCATGTAGACCAAGCCTTAGCTGAAACAAATGCCCAAAGTCTGTGTTCATAAAGAGCCCAGACCGAGCAGGCACACTGGTCACAGACCTTCCCTCTACTCTAAGATGTATTTTATTTCTATTTAAATTACAGTACATCTGTACGTATAAATTAGCACATGCAATCTATGCTCTCTTTTTGTCTTCCTTTTTAATGATGCATCTTTTTTTTCTTTCTGCGGGAGCGTAGTTTAAGTGGCCATCCTACTTGTTTGCCAGACCAAATGCTTATTCTTCTCAGTTTTCTCTGAATTGTCATAGTTAGTCCTGTGGAGGGGCAGATCTTCACTGCTGGAGCTGAAGGATTGTGGGGGAGGAAGCAGGTGTTGGTTTAAGAGAAGTGGGACACTCCTTTTAGGGTTTTATGAGTCTGTTAAAATGATCAGATGATTCCTTAAAGTATCCCCCCCCCCACCTCCCGGCTCCTTAGTAGTGGTTTTACTGCTATTCTGTTCTGCTTCTTTGTGTTTTTAGTGGATCAAATTTTCATGGTTGTCTAGCCCCTTTGAAAAATTTCAGGTGAAAAAGCAGCCTATATACATATAAATAAAGAAGGCTCTAACTTTTCTGACTGAAAAAACCTAATGTTGCAATTGCAGCTATTTATATCCCACCATCAGGATATAATAACCGCCTAGGGAAAGACATACAATACTATATCTCAGAAGGCTGTCAAGCAAACTCCAGCAATGAAAAAAGAAGTCCTTATAATGGCAATTTTTTAGACAACCTGGCATATATCGGTGCTGCTGCTAGCTGTGCTTGCTGTAGTATTTCAGAGAAAATGTTATCTTAATGCTGCCTGTTCCATAGCATCCAGTTTTTCTATTGTAGTGTTTTCTTACTGAAGCGGAATACAATACAAAGCACATGTGTGCTAAGATCCTTTTCAATCATGCAGGCTAAGCAAACTGTGAAACTGATACTATTGATGAATTTGGGTGACTGTTTTATGTATGAATACTTGAGGCACAGTGCTTAAGGGGGGAGGAGTGAAGGGGTAGGTAGCTATCGTCAAGTGATCACTTTTCCTTCCACACACATATGTAGTGGCTAAAATGTTATAAACTTAATTTTAATCAAAGTTGGATTTACTGAAAATTGATAGTGTAAGTACACATTTGTATGTTCATTTCTCTATGACAGGGGTGGCCAACTCCCAAGAGACTGCGATCTACTCACAGAGTAGTGGCAGTGATCTACCCCTTTTTGGGGTGCAGGGCAAAAATGTTGAACGTTTTTTAGGGGGCCCAAACTTGTTGAGCTTTGTTGGGGGGCACCAGTGATCTACCGCAGACATCCTGGGATCTACCTGTAGATCACCATCTACCTGTTGGACATGCCTGCTCTATGACTTGCACCTCAACTGTGATAACCTGTGTGTAGAAAAAGACCATCAAAGAACAAACACCACAGAGGTTTATTATTGCCTCAAGCACAATGCTATTTTGAGGAGGCAACATACATGCTCAAGTATTGACTTATTAGGGGTTTATATGGATCTGTGAATTAACTGAGTTCCTCTCAATCGGCCAGTGTGGTGTAGTGGTTAAGAGTGGTGGACTCGTAATCTGGTGAACCGGGTTCGCTTCCCCACTCCTCCACATGCAGCTACTGGGTGACCTTGGGCCAGTCACACTTCTCGGAAGTCTCTCAGCCTCACCTCACAGAGTGTTTGTTGTGGGGGAGGAAGGGAAAGGAGAATGTTAGCCGCTTTGCGACTCCTTAGAGTAGTGACATTTGTACTGAGCCATACAAACAAACACTGCACCAGTAAAAAGATGGAACCAAAATATTAGTGGCAGTGCAAATGTGGGCTGTGTCAAGATGTTTCCCCCGAATTCACAATATGCTTCTGAATACCTGTTGCTGGTGAGCACAAGTGTGAGAGTGCTGTTGGACCAAGTTGTGCTTCTGGGCTTCCCATAGGCATTTGGTTGGCCACTGTGAGAACATGATGTTGGAGTAGATGGGCCTTTGGCCTGATCCAGAGGGGCTGCTATTATGTCCTTATGTCCCTTCAAATCTGGATTGGAGATGTTCTCCTGTAACAGTAATCCGGCATCCATTTGCCATAGAACAGTGTCTCCTTATAGTAAAGAAACCCAGTTCAGAACTGTACTGTAAACCGGTAAGTTTTTATTTGGTTTCAATTTTATGAAAGCTAATAAAACTGAAATATTTCCAAAAGTATCCAAATTGAAATGTTTGTATGAAATCGGATATATTGGCCATTTGGACAGAGTATCTCAAACAGGATTTGAGGGTTTTCTTCATATGCAGAAACTGGTAGGCTTCTGATCCTGGACGTAGCCTAAAGCAACCACAGCTAGTAGGCATTAATGGTCTTTATTATTAGGGTTGCTGTATTTCAAAAAGTGAAAATCCAGACAGAAAAGAGAAAAGTAGTTGAGCTTTTCTTTCAAAATCACAAAGGATTTGGGCATTTTTTAGTTTGTAATTTTAAGGGAAATTGGCAAAAATAACACTGCTGACATTGGTTGCCATAAGTCTGGATATTCCCAGACATTTAGCCGATTTCTGCCTGGACCCTGCTTTCGGATAAAGTATTCCGGGTATGTCTGGGAAATTCCAGACATATGGCAACCCTTTTTTTTATCCTCCATGATTTTGTTTGCCTTTTTGAAGCTGTCTAATTATATATTGCTTTTGCTGTTGAGCTGTTCCTCTAACTACATAGTTTTTACACAAATATCCAGTGCAGCCCCCATCCCAGTGGATTCAGACCACTATGCTCCATATCTGAATTGCCCTCCCCCTTGTGAATGCGTGGTGGTGTTTGGATGCATATGGATTTGGTGTGTATATATGGATATTGTTCTGGCCCTGCCAATTGCTGGTCCCCACCAGCTTACTCATAAGGGTTTGACCTAAAAGAGTTTTTCCACCAATATTCCTTGCTTTCGTTAGGCATGGAGGAGAAATCTGACTAAGTTCACACTTAAAGGTGAACTTGCTGAATTCACACTTTGCAAAACAAAGCAGGAACCAAACTGCAGATGAGTTCACACTTCTCCAAATTTTGCAGTGTAGTTCTCTGTGTACAAATATGCACATACTAGGGTAGCATGTGCATATAAATGCATATATTTGTGAAAATAACATACAGAAATGCGTTATTTGGGGGGATATTGTTTTGCAAAATAGGTGTCTTTTTGGGGAAATGGACTAAAGTGCTGATGAATTTTCACAAGGATTATTATTATTATTTTTTAATATAGTACAGATGGATGTGGAAATGTGGAGAACTGAACTGAAGGCTGGGAGAGTGAGAAAATGAGATAAAACAAAACTGACACATTCCACCCATCCAGAGCCTTCGTAACTACTGTTTGTTTGCTAGGTCTGTTCATGTAGGAAGCAGGGCTTTGTAAGAACGACAAGGAAGGGGGAAGGTTGACCTCCCTTGCCGTCTTGTCCTGTTGCTAAACTCACACAGGTGCTTAACTTTTATACTTCTAGCTAGCCTCCCCCAACTCCGGCAGTCAGGCGAGTTATCCTTTATATCCAAGGGCACTGACTTCTATTTTTAGTTGTGAAAGTAACCTACATCTCATGAAATAGGCATTGCTGACTTTCTTAAAACATAGTGTGAAGGAAACACACACACACACATGCCCCCGACACAGTGAGATTTGGCAGTAATAGTGCAAATCTGTGTTTGAGAATTATATTTTAGATTTCACTAATGAGAGACTAAATAGCATAGTCAGTGGCTCTGTATCTTGATCTGCTGTGCTAATCTTTAGCATTAGCGTGTATGGCCTAGTCCTGCTTTGGCAAGGACTGAACTGATTATACTTGCAGCTTCACTGACTTGTGGAGTCAGTATTTCCAGGAGCTCAAAATCGACAAACTGGACATAATTTTATATAGAATGTGGCTTTCAAATATGGAACTTTCTCAGAATGTAGCACTGGTGAGAGAAGTGTGGTCACATTGCCACAGATATGGAATCCCAAACTATGCTTTCTACCTGTTTGAAATATGTTCCTATGAGAAAGCTGTCCTAAATTTTGGCTGCTCACGCCCATTAAAATGTGAGCTAAAAAATCTGGTTGCTGAGCCAGCTTTGCCAATTATAATTGCGTGCTTGAACTGTCTCTAGTTTGTAAGCTTTCTCTCCCCCCGCCCCTTTTAATAGCGGCTTTATTCTCTCAGAAGTCTTTGTAGGCCACCCAAGATTTTAAGTTTGTTTTTTAAACAGGGAATATTCTTCAAAAATTGTTTTAAGGATTGAGGGTAATAAATAAGTGTTTTCCAACTGGCTTCTTTTAAGACTCAGATTTAAGGTTGCTGACCTCTCAGGTGTAAGTCAAGAGAGGCTGATGGTGAAAGTTAAGAGCTAGTTTGTGATAACCCATTAAAATGCTGAATGGGCCTGCTCTGGACTGAGTGTTTTATGACTGTGGAAATGGACCTGGGAGTTTAAAGCCAGTGAGTGGTATTCAGCCAAGTTTTACTTACAGGAAGCACAGTTGTAATGGAACTTTCTCACAAGCATGCTTAAAATGTAGCCACTACAGATGATAAGTGTCGTGCAAAGAACAGGATGCAAATCACATTTATTCTTTTGCTTGTCTTGAGTTTTATTTATATGAATAATCGTCTTTTGACAATAACAGTGTAGTATAGATCTTTAAAACGTAAGAGATGAATGTGTCTTGTCTTCGTAAACTATGCAAAGTGTTATCAAAGTACATTCTGCAGAATTAAAGTATCGGATGAGATGGCACAGTTCCTGGTCCTTGTTCTGTGAACAGCTGCAATAAATGAACTACCATAGTTTTCACCAGTGGCGTAGCGTGGGTTGTCAGCACCCGGGGCAAGGCAAGTAATTTGCGCCCCCTAACCCATGGATTTGCGCCCCCTAACCCGTGGATTTGCGCCCCCTAACCCTAACCCCCAGATGTTGCGCCCAGTGCGGCCAGCCCCCCCCTGCACCCCTCACGCTACGCCACTGGTTTTCACTCTCTGTTCTCTGAATTCAGGTGAGCATTGCCCAAAGCACTAGATGCTGGAAAGGTATTGTTTTCAGCCCACCTGGTTTTTCAGAGATAAATAAATCCCCTTGCACTAATACTAATCCTCATGTTAGCACAAACAAACTTGCAGATTTGCTCACTTGCATCAGATCCCCAGAAGGATGCCCAGCACTGCAAAATACTCCACTTCCCACCAACTTGCAGTTTTTTCTGTCCCTCTGCATTCACTTTCTCTCTCCCTGCCTGTCCCAACTGCAGTACTTCTGCCTTTTCACAAGCAAACTGCAGAACACTTACAGCAAACCCTACTTCTGCAGCTAGGTTTATTGCCCATTCAGGAAACACCCACAAACTCAAGAATGTTTGTTCAGAAGGTCCAATAAATTCAATAAGATTTACTTCCAAGTGGAAATGCATAGGATTGCAACTTGTGTTCTCTCCCCCCCTTTCATTTCTTTCTTTTTAAAAATCATACTCCAAGATCGCACCTTGAATCATTTTAGTGTAAGTAGCAAAATAATGACAGGATAATGGGACAGAAAATTCACAACTCCCCCAAGATGTGATTTATAGAAAATGTATTTTTAATCCCAATAAGGTCAGAGCATAGTGTTATATGATCATTGCTTAAAAATTGTTACAAATAGATCTAATATTATTTAGACAAAAAATTATATTTGCTGTTTGGATTGTTACCTGTATAATGCTTACTAACATTTGCACACACTCCCAAAAATAATACTCAGGGAAAAACGAAGGCAAGCTGCTCAGCCGAACAACCCCATATACCTCCTCAATTATTATTATTTTTTTTAATGGGAGGGGCAGGTGGCCTTGGGTACCAAGTGGTGTGTCAGAGGGTGCCTTGCAGCCCACGGGTCCCATGTTGGGCATCCCAGGCCTAGACAAACAGAAAAGTTTTAGTCTGCCAGTTAAAGTTCCTCAAGCTGGGTGCCTAAGGAACAGTTTTGGGAGAACAGTCCAGAATTAGGGGTGCCACCACAAAAAAGCCCTTTCCCCATTCACTACCTGCCTAAAGTTCAGTGTTGGGACACCTGGAAAAGGGTCTCTAATAACAACTTTAACAATTAAATTACCCTGGTGGTTGTTTTGTTTGGTTTTTCTATAGATAAACTGATTGAGATCATCATCGATGCTATTCACCATTTGTGTTCAGTTTGGTGTCTGCAGTAGACAATGAGCCATGTGCATATTAACATTACTATTTTTGTTTTATTTTGTTTGCATAAAGGGAAGGGAAAGAATAATATTGTTGGGAGGCAACTATTGGTTCATATTATGCAGCTTGCCTGTACTTTCTCCTCCACCCCATTGTGTACATAAAGCATCACTGCCAGTGGTCTGTCCAGTTTTCTCTTGCAATAAAAGCTCCCAAAGCATCCTAGAGCTAATCTTTCTGTTCCATAGCTTTTGGCAGTTAAGGGCCAGGCTAGATGTGACATTATATTAATTGTATAAATTACCATGCTTTAAAAAATGTAAATGGCTGATACAGTAGGATTGGGGCAGTTATATGTGATCCTGCTTTCAATGGTCCCTGTGAAAGTTTTGGGGCAGTCATGCTGCCTTGTTTTACATCAGCAAATGTCTTTTAACTTCCTGCTGTAACTTTTCATGCCACAAAAGTTCCAGATCTCTGCCCCCCACTCCTGCCTTTGTTGTACAATAGTGCAAGAGTGCCCCTCTTGGTCGCAATAATTCAAAAACATTGAGTAAGCATTGCAGAGTAACTAATAAAGTGGAGTTATATGTGGGAGAGTCTGGAATAAATCTGCTATTTATGCACCATTATTTATCAAGGACATGTTGCAGTAGTCACTGACCTTGATTTTACACCAGGGGTGCCCAAACTTTTTTAAAAGAGGGCCAGATTTGATGAAGTGAACATTGTTGTTGAGCTTTTTTTTTATAAAATATTTATTGAAATTTTACAAAAACATTAAAGAAATAAGAAAAGAAAAAGATAAAAAAAGAAAGCATACAAAAATACATAAAAAAGAAAAAAGATAAATAAAAATACAAAGTACAAAAAACAAATAGATACAAAAGGTTAAAAACAGACCTCACCTGGAGTACTGTGTCCAGTTCTGGGCACCACAGTTCAAGAAGGACACTGACAAACTGGAACGTGTCCAGAGGAGGGCAACCAAAATGGTCAAAGGCCTGGAGGAACGGCTAAGGGAGCTGGGCATGTTTAGCCTGGAGAAGAGGAGGCTAAGGGGTGATATGATAGCCATGTTCAAATATATAAAAGGATGTCACATAGAGGAGGGAGAAAGGTTGTTTTCTGCTGCTCCAGAGAAGCGGACACGGAGCAATGGATCCAAACTACAAGAAAGAAGATTCCACCTAAACATTAGGAAGAACTTCCTGACAGTAAGAGCTGTTCGACAGTGGAATTTGCTGCCAAGGAGTGTGGTGGAGTCTCCTTCTTTGGAGGTCTTTAAGCAGAGGCTTGACAACCATATGTCAGGAGTGCTCTGATGGTGTTTCCTGCTTGGCAGGGGGTTGGACTCGATGGCCCTTGTGGTCTCTTCCAACTCTATGATTCTATGATTCTGTGAAATCCATTTTTTGTAACTTTAAACTCATTAGCCTGTTTCCTTGACTTCCTCACACCTCCCCTTTTTGTATTCCCATTTAAATAATCAAATCAGCAAATCCTTACCCTCTTTCGTTTATCTTAACTCTATATTATATAATATATTATATTATATTATATTATATTATATTATATTATATTATATTATTATATATAATGTATTATAATATAATATAATATAATATAATATTATATATATATAATATTACATATTATAACTCTATATTTTCATCCATTATCAACTCATTTTTGCATATTCTCATTAACTTTGTTGCTAATGCGTCTTGTTTTCAATCCAACATCATTTTTAACATTCATTAATTTTACAGTGTTTCTGAAGATAGTCTTTAAATTTCTTCCAATCTTCTTCCACCAACTCTTCTCCCAGGTCTCGGATTCTGCCAGTCATTTCCGCTAATTCCATATAGTCCATCACCTTCATCTGCCACTCTTCCAGGGTGGATAAATCTTGTGTCTTCCAATACTTTGCAATGAGTATTCTTGCTGCTGTTGTTGCATACATGAAGAAAGTTCTATCCTTCTTTGGCACCAATTGGCCGACTATGCCCAGGAGAAAGGCCTCTGGTTTCTTCAGGAAGGTATATTTAAATACCTTTTTCATTTCATTATAGATCATCTCCCAGAAAGCCTTAATCTTTGGGCACGTCCACCAAAGGTGAAAGAATGTACCTTCATTTTCTTTACATTTCCAACATTTGTTATCGGGCAAATGATATATTTTTGCAAGCTTGACTGGTGTCATGTACCACCTGTATATCATTTTCGTAATATTCTCTCTTAAGGCATTACATGCCGTAAATTTCATACCGGTTGAGCTTTTTTTTTTACAATTGTACCCCAAAGTTGCTGAGCTTTTCTTAGGATTGAAGTTGTTGACCTTTTTTGGAGATTTTACCCCAGGAAATAAACTGCTACAGGGGCCAGATTAAACCGACCAGTGGGCCGGATTAGGCCCCCAAAACGGACTTTAGACGTGCCTGTTTTACACCATCTGCTGTATTTATTCATCTACCTGGTGAAAGCCTTTCTTGCACTATTTTAAGAGACACAAAAGTGTCATATTAAAAGATATGTTGGGAAATATAGATTGCTTTCTTGTCGTTGGTTTGTAATGAGCTTCACCAGCGTATGAAATAGCAGATTGTGCGCTACTTTGCAGTTTAACATACGCATCTTTATCTTGCTCATCGTTCATGATGGAAATTATGCCTGGTACGGTGAAAGTCGATGGAGAAAAACTTTTGTCCCTTCCCTATACACCATGTATAGTTAAACTGGCATTCACTCCTGCAAGAGGCAGCAATGGCCACCAACCTGGATGGCTTTAAGAGAGAATAAGGAGGATCAGGCTCTCATTGGCTGCTAAGCATGATGGATGTGCTCCACCTCTTCTGTCAGAAGCAGCAAATGAGAGAGCTGTTGTGCCCATGTCCCACTTGTTGTTGACCTCTGAGAGGACAGGGCACTGGCCTGATTCAGCAGGCTCTTCTTATGTTCTTTTTGAGGTCAGATTGGCACACTTGAGTGTGGGTTACCCCACTTTATTCTCATAAGGTAAAGGACCCCTGGACAGTTGAAGTCCAGTCAAAGGCGATTATGGGGTGTGGTGCTCATCTCACTTTCAGGCCGAGGGAGCCGGCATTTGTCCACAGACAGCTTTCCGGGTCATGTGGCCAGCATGCCTAAACTGCTTCTGGTGCAATGGAGCACTGTGATGGAAGCCACAGCACATGGAAATGCCATTTACCTTCCCGCCACAGCAGTACCTATTTATCTACCTGCACTGGTGTGCTTTCAAACTACTAGGTTGGCAGGAGCTGGGGCAGAGCAATGGAAGCTCACTCCATTGCAAGGATTCAAACCGCCGACCTTCTGATCAGCAAATCCAAGAGGTTCAGTGGTCTAGACCAGTGTTTCCCAACCTTGGGTCTCCAGCTGTTTTTGGACTACAACTCCCATCATCCCTAGCTAGCAAGACCAGTGGTCAGGGATGATGGGAACTGTAGTCCAAAAACAGCTGGAGACCCAAGGTTGGGAAACACTGGTCTAGACCACAGCGCCACCCCTTCTCATAGTAACCCTGGGATAGGCTTGGTTGAGTCAGTGAGTAGCCTAAGGTGCGACTGTGAACATTATGGCTATTCACGGGTGTGAGCCCAGGCTCCCAAGCCAAAGTCCAACGTGCTGATCGCTGTGTGGCCCTTTGCCAACTTACTGTTCTGTAACTCAGCTGCAATTTAGTGCTGCTCTTAGGAGTGGTGTAATATATCTTGGATCAGCACAGTTGCTGCATTTTTCAGGAAGCTGCCTTATGTTGAGTCAGACCACTGGTCTATCTAGCATATTATTGTCTATGCTAACTGGCAGAGGGTCTCTAGGGCTTCAGGTAGGGAACATTCCTGGTCCTACATGGACATGCTGGAGACTGAATCCGGGGCCTTCTGCATGCAAGGCAGAAGCTGTACCACTGAGCCATGACCCTTCCCTGTTTTTTTGGACTGTCTGTGGGGTCATGGCTATAGGGGCTGTCATGATGAGCTCCTGCACTGCTAAATTGCCACTACACCACTGCGTCTGTCCTCATTCAGGAGACATTCATTGGGCCAGCTGTTGTTACTGATAAAGTTGTATCTGCATGGTGAGAACTATGGGAATAAAGCATGTACTGGCCCTGGTTTGGTAGTGGTGTCTAGGTACTCAAAATAGCATAGGTTGGAAATACTAATTGATATAATATTAATTACAGAATACTTTTACTGCACAGTGCCATTGCTCAGTTGCTTGTGTCTTTCTATCTAGATTACGCTTTGTTACATGCATTGTTGATTATCCTTAGGAATAAAGAACTGAAAACAACTGGAAATCAAGAGATGGAGAATAACATAACAACCATTTCTCGTGAGGAACTGGAGGAACTAAAAGAAGCATTCAGTAAAATAGGTATGTGTGCAGAGCTTTTGCAGGCCCTTTGAGCTGTTCTGTTCTGGGATGGGCAAACAGATTGCCATTTAAAGAAGCATGCCATAGTCCCCACCCCGAGTGTTTCATAGGCTGTCTCTGTCCCTTTAGTTTAAAGACATTTGAATGCGCTAGCTACACATGCCAAAGGGGAGGGGAAGAAATATCCTCTCTCTTTCTTAAAAAAAAGAGGGGGGCTGATTTTGAATGCGTAACATTGCATTTATTTGAAATATGTCAATTTGGATTAGGTTCTCATTTCTCCAATGGAAGGACAGCTTCCATCAGTGGAAGGGAACCTTCAGATCCAACTCAATTCACTGCTTTTTCTTGCGAATAATAATCTTGATTATATCCAGCTTCACTTCAAAGACCACAGTTCCCATCAATATTTATAATAGAATGTAAACTAATATTTTGAAGCAATTGAAGGTCTATGGATTAATCTTTTAGGATTCCCTTCCTTCCTCACACTGCTCTTCATTTATAGTTCAAGAGAACTGTACTTTGTGATACTTGCTTATTTTGTAGAGGATACTGTTAATAAATAACTCTACAGCTAAAGGTTATGATAATTTTGTCACTTGAAAAAAAGAAAAATCAATAGCATGCTTAACTGAGGCTATAAATTGTTGCTCTTCTCCTTCGTACACCTTTAGGGCTCAGCTTTCTGAAATGGTTTCAGAAATCTTTTGGCTTCTTTAGGTTCCCTTTAGTCTTTATCCACAAGGCTTTCAGACAACAAGCATGCTGTGTTCTTTTTTTAAATAGCCTCTGAAAATTTATACTTCAGTGAAAATTGAGCTTTTAGAATTGGAATAAGGCAACATAAGGTACCCAGAAAGAGTATAACATTCATTGCTTTACAAAAACAGTCAGCTGTCCATTGTCAATATAGGAAGGCATGAGTATCTCAAGATACAGCTAGGTAATCTTCTGGCAGGAGTGAGGAAGCTGACAGCAACTTTGGATTTTTTCCCCATTTTTAGTTGACTGTTGAAAAGGGGCTGCCATTCTCTTTAGTAGGCACTCAGCCACCTGAGTTTGCTGTCAGTCTGGAATGAAAACAGGGTCACCCAAAAATAAGGTAGTGGCTCCTACAAGTTCAAGAAGCCTGAGATCCATTCTATTCACGGCCATTTTTTTTTTTTTAGATTTGAGATACAAGTTTTCCAATATACCTGACTTGTACAAAACAGCAGGTTGGAAAAAAAATAACATGTATGTTGTGCCCAGGGGAGAACATTCCACAACCAGGACGCCATCGCTGAAAAGCCCTGTTCTCATGTTGCCACCTTCTGCAGCTCCCCTTGGGGGAGTCACACAACAAAGGGCCTTGAATGATGAATGCAAGTTCTGGGTAGGTTCATGTGAGGAGAAGTGATTCCTCAGGTGTGATCTTTTACCTTTACAGATATCGATAACAGTGGATATGTCAGTGATTACGAACTTCAGGATCTTTTCAAAGAAGCAAGCCTTCCCTTGCCTGGCTATAAAGTCCGGGAAATTGTAGAAAAAATTATAGCAGTGGCTGATAATAACAAGGATGGCAAAATCAACTTCGAAGAATTTGTATCTGTAAGTGAACCACTTTCTCGGGCTTTGTTGTTTACCCATAGTAAACTAGTTTAGTACTGTTGGTTATAAATGAAGCATGAGGCCATTACTAAACTGTGCTTTTAGAAGCATATTGGGTTACATACTGCAGCTTTGCTTTACACAACACACCTTTATGTACTGTATCAGCACACCAGGAATGTGAGCAGTAAAAGAATGGATTTGCCTGCCACATTAGTTGAGGAATGGCTATAGGATTCCTGATTCCATAACGTTCACTGGTATTCATCAATGATGTTGGGTTTGGAAGAAAGAGCTTGTGACCAGACGCACTCAGAATAACAATTTAAAGGTTTATAGTTTTGACAATAAATGGAAGATCCTTCTTTATCAAATGTATCGGCTAAAATAGACCTTTTTTTCAGTGAAAGCCCATGCCACAATAAATGTGTTGATCCTCAACCTGGTGAAAGAATATTTTACTGCTTTTGCTACAGCAAACTGAGCAATCCTATACAAGAAGCACTGCTGGCAGGGTGTGTGTGTGTGTGTGTGTGTGTGTGTGTGTGTGTGTGTGAAGGAGAGAGAGAGAGGATGCAATAGCTGCCATATCTTACATGCACTTAGCTCAGAAGATAAAGAAGAGATCTATTGATGGTTATTAGCCATGATTGCTATGCTCTGCCTCCACAGTTAGAAGCAGGAACTGGAAAGCAGTTACTGGAAACCAGAGTGCTTTTGCCCATGCTGCCCCGATCTTCCCCATAACTCTATTTCATCCATTTGTTTGGCACACTTTAACCAGCACATCAGAAGTACTGGTAGGGTGTGTATTGGTCTGTTACGTTGGTGGCATATATGGCGTGCAAAGGGAATAGAGGGGCTTCCACCATCTACAGCCCCTCAGGCGGCATATTTCTAGTATTGGATTACTCCTTAAGGCTGCAGGTTTGTACAGTGGTACCTCGGGTTAAGTACTTAATTCGTTCCGGAGGTCCGTACTTAACCTGAAACTCTTCTTAACCTGAAGCACCACTTTAGCTAATGGGGCCTCCTGCTGCCACCACGCCGCTGGAGCACAATTTCTGTTCTCATCATGAAGCAAAGTTCTTAATCTGAAGCACTATTTCTGGCACTACAGCAGAGTCTGTAACCTAAAGCGTATGTAACCTGAAGCGTATGTAACCTGAGGTACCATTGTACACACTTACATAGAAATAAGCTGTATTGAGGCCTGTGGAACTTAACTCTGAGTAGACATGAATAAGAGTATCACTTGTGTTGCTGCTCTTTTTTTATTAATAAACTACCTGGTTGGTTCTGGATGCTAGCCATTTAACAGATGTGTTATAAGAGCCCAGGACTAACACAGAAACATTTATCAACCAGGTAATATTTTCAGACTTCATAAAAGCGGTGCACAGCATTTTTGTTTTTACAAGGTGACAGCTAACCTGTGCTGTTTTTTTTTTAATAGTATTTAAAAGCACTTTGAAAGTAGTGCATTTTAAAGATTAATGATGCAGGAGTGATGTAGCCTATTAAAAGATGGAACTTTTCAAAGTGTCTCATCGGAAGATAGGGAGGGCTTGCATAATTGAACGGGATGATGGGTGAATATACCATATAGACTGCAATTAGCAATCTCCAGTAATGTCTGAAAGGAAAAAGAGCTTAATGGTTACATAGTTGATTGGCTATTATGCAGCTTCAGCTTCTATTATGCAGCTTTAGCTGATAACGATAATGTAAAATTATCCTAAACATATTTGCATCATTTAAAAAAAAATAATCAAAGTGCTATTTTAGCATAATCTGAAATCACAGTATCTTTGCATGCACTTTTGAGTGAGAGAGAAGAAATCGGTGTTATATTTTGCACTAGTGATATATTTCCTTATTCTATAGAGTCCCTTCCAGGAAGATGTACACTTGCCCACTTCTTTCTATTTCACCCTGCTTAGTTATTTCCTCCCTCTCCTTTCTCTTAATTTCTTCCCTTTTCCTACATTGCTGATTTGACATTACAGCTTTATTGAAACATACTGTGGTTGGGTTAAGTGGTTATTTGGACTGGTTGAAAAAGGATTGGAAGGTGGAAGGAGTGTGAGAGAAATTAAGTTCTGTTTGCATTTAAATATGAACTTGCCTAATTAGAAATTTCCAGAGCAATATGCAACTTTATACTCAGTTATCCTTCAAAATTCATAATTCTCTGAATTTTTCAATGCAGTCCCCTAGCCTCTGTACATAGGTAAGCGCTTTCCTCGGGTAGCTCTTGTGCATCATATTTTCTGTTGTTGAGTCTGGCATGTAGAAACTGTTCCTCTCTGTTTTGTTCCAGGTTATTCAGGAACTGAAAAGTAAAGATATTAGCAAATCCTTCCGGAAATCCATAAACAAGAAAAAGGGAATTACTGCAATTGGAGGAACATCACCAATTTCTAGCGAGGGGACCCAACACTCTTATTCAGGTAAATAACCTGTCATTTGTTCAAATAAAAAAATCCTGTAGAAGTAAAGGTAGCATTTATATTGAATAGTAGAAAATGGCTGAAGCGCTGATATTTCAAGGCTGACCTGCTGGATTTTCTCAATAATTCTTACTGCGCTCTCTGGAGAATCTGATATGTATGCCAGAGCAAATATTAAAACAAAAATTAAATCACTATATGCTAAAGTTCACTTTCCAGAGTAACATTATAGTTTTATAATTTAAAAGTATTCTCTGGATACACGTATTCCTTGGTGCATAAGGCTATTCGGACCATGATAAATTCTACATCAGGGATAGGCAACAAGATGTCCTTTAGATGTTGTTGGGTTCAAGCTGTCATCAGCACCAGCCAAAATGGCCAGCATTCTGTGGTCATTTGACGCTGAATGCATCAATTGAGGTTTTTAAGCTATTTTTTAAATGAAATTTGTTAAAATCTACACTTCCAGCATGGGCCATAAGACGCCCTGATTTTCCTGGACATTTAAGCATTTTCCACCTGCATGCTCCTTACGAGGGCCGAATACTGGCTATGGCTGGGAAATTCTGGACGTATGGCAACCCTGTGATAGACTGGAGAAGCTGTATATGAGAAATATTACAACTTCCTAACCACTCGTTCAGAAGTGGGACAATCTGCCCAAGAATTGTGCTATAGAATCTCTTTCCTCAAGTCTTGGACTGGATGGACCATTGAGTCCCTTTCAGTTTCAGTTTGTGATTATGTTTTGTAATTGTCCTGGTTTTTAGATTAAGATTTTTCTCTTTCTTTTTCCAGAGGAGGAAAAGGTTGCTTTTGTTAACTGGATAAACAAGGCTCTTCACGATGACCCAGACTGTAAGCACCTTCTCCCTATGGATCCAACAGATGATAGCCTTTTTAAGTCACTTGCTGATGGCATCCTCCTTTGGTATGTTTAGCATTACGTTGGGTTTAAAAAAAAAAAGATCACAAAAAACCAAGCTGACTGGTGAGTTTTCATGTTGAAACGCATGAAGCATGATCCAGTTAAGCATGATGAGAACTCGCTGATTTTCAGTGAGACAGCTAAGTGCATTCTTATTTCTCTCGATGAAATGAATAGGAATTAAAGCCTGTGTTGCCTTCATTTTGAAGCTTCTGCACTGCCCCACATACTCCTTAATAGAATATAAAAGGTGGGAGCTGCAGCAAAATGTTACAGGCTAAAAAGAATGCCCCTGTTTAGGGTTGCAATCACCTGTTTCCTCCAGGCAGGGCACCTAATGCTTCCCTTTCTCCCAATTTCTCACTCCCTCCCTGTCCCCCAGACAACAGACAGTGCATTCCGTGGTCCTTATTGGACTGTGTTTTGTTTTTGTTTTGCTTCCTCGTGCTTTCTTCCTTCTTATTATTCCTTTTTGTATTTCTACAAGCCTCGGGGTTCCCCTGAACATGCTATTATACCCTTCTTGTTTCTTAGAAGGCTTGTTTTTTTGTTATATAGCTGTTGGCACTCACTGCATGAGTGGTGGTTTCATAAACACAAGAAGAGGCAATTATAAATAATTGCTGTTAGCTGGTATCAGTCTCTTTTGTATCTACATATAAATGACAGTGGCCTTGTTCGTATGTAGCAGTAAGTCATGACCAAGAAAGAAAGAAACCATGAAGTGGTTGACTTAGGGCTAATTGTATTGTAACTTATAGACTTCTGTAGGTAAGCAGTGTATAGCTTTTTCAAATAAATAAGCTTGCATTCATGGTTTATTTCTCTCCTATCATGAACAGTGAGTCAGCCATGCATTTTGTTCACATAATGTTTACAAAAACATAATATGCAAACACTCCGTGGTGATGTGTTCCATAGTGTCTGCTGGTCTCAGATTTTCCATTGAGACAATCAGGTAGATTGCATTTATCCAGCAAAAAAGCTCAAATTGCAAGCTGATGTTTCATGCATTGGTTTCTTAGTACTGTTTTGTGTTTTTTGCTTTTTGCTGGTGCTTTCAGTTTTGTTAACCTACATTTTTCAATGCTGGAGTGAATGTATTTTTAATGACTTGATTGTTGCTTTTTATTTGTAAGCGACACACACCCACACACACCCCGGTATATTATATATAATATATATATATATGTGTGTGTGTGTGTGTGTGTGTGTGTGTCTATGCACACACACACACACCCCAGTATATTATATATATATATATATATATATATATATATATATATATATATATTAAAAATAAGTTGGAGGAGCATCAAACATGCAGTTCCCCAACCTGAAGTCTGAATTGGCATGGGCTACATGTCATTTCTGCACAATTTAAGTGGCTTTGAGGTTGCTTCAAGTGTGTGAAGGAGAAACACCCACAGCCTGATATTTCACCCCATCTGTAGCTTGCCTTGTTCTATACTAAAATGTGATTGCTGTTATGTGGCAGCCTTTCTGTCCTAGGTTTCAAAGAAGTCAGGTGAAAGTATTGTAGTTATCAGAGTATGTTAGTCATTAATTGATTCTACAGTCAATGAGCATTAAACATAAAAGCGCGATGTAAACTCTAAGTGAATAACTTTCTGCTTTCTGTACGCTGTGAAAGTGCCATAAGAATCCCGAGGATGTTGCCAGACACTGAGTCGCGTAATCTTCATTATATACAATCCATTGTGCAGTTGCCCAAACTCTACAGAGAGTCATATATGGCTTCACTGCTAATATTCCATTTTCCTACTTCCTTGTAGTCCTACAGTTTCCAGTAGTAGATTTTATGCTATTGATGTTATGCTATAGATGGAGAAATAATCAGCCAGTTTGGTATGCCAAAATCCCTTTTAATTGTTGAAGTAGCTGAAGGCTAAAATTGTCCTTTACATGCGACTGATAATAATTTTTCAGAAAGTTGTAATTAAATATTTCCCTTTTCTTCCCCAGCAAAATGATTAACTTATCCCAACCAGATACAATTGATGAAAGAGCTATTAATAAGAAGAAGCTTACTCCATTCACTATATCTGTGAGTACAGCACAACCCTAACCTAAGTATTTCAAATCTACCTCAGAAGGACTGCTTGAAAGTACTTTGCAAAATAAAAAATGAGAACAGTGCATTATTGTGGTACAGTGGAACCTCGGTTATTGAACATAATCCATTCTGGAAGACGGTTTGACTTCCGAAATATTTAACAGCTGAGGCGTGGCTTCCCATTGGTTGCAAGAGCTTCTTGCACTCAGCGGAAGCCACGTCACACGTTCAAGTTCCGAAAAACATTAAAAAACGGAACTGAAATGTTCAACAACTGAGGCTTTTGGGAACTGAGGTTCCACTGTAGTTTAAATTTCCAGTTCTTTTATTTTCATCTGTTGTTGTAGTCCTATAACTACCACTTCCCGAAAATAAAGATATGTGAACCTCTGATTATAGATAGCTTCTGGGAATATTTCTACATTTTTTGTTGTTGCAAAGCCATTGTGAATTTGTGCCCCGTGGTATGACCCTGTATTGCTCCAATAAGCAGTTTTGTTACATGGATACTACATTTACAGAACAAAGCATGTCTAATTTTTATATTGCTATAGAAATAATTTGGAAACCCTAGAGTACATGTTCTCTGGGGTCTTCTGATCATAGCTGTCAAGTGTCCCTTATTTGAAGGGACAGTCCCTTATTCCAGCGCCATGTCCCACTGCTGTCCCTTATTGATGGATGTCCCTTAAATGTCCCTTAAATGATGTCCCTTAAATTTCAAAGGAAGCAGCTCCTCTCCCTCCCTCCCTGCCGGCCAGGGAGGAGGGAGGCTCCAACTGTATTGCTTGGCTGTGTTGCTCACCCAATAAGAAGTCTAAGAACGACTGGGGGGGGGGTGGAGCTGGCATGCCTTGTGTGTGGCTGGTTAATGCAAGCTGAGGGGGTTTTTGAATGCTGGACACCATTTTGTTGCACGTGCTGCTGCAAACTTTGCAGTGCAAAGCCAGGCTAGGGAGCCATCTTAAGTTGAGGCTGCGTAGGCCTTGTGGTGCATGTGATTCAGATTCTAATAATAATAATAATAATAATAATAATAATAATAATAATAATAATAATAAATTTTATTTATATCCCGCCCTCCCCAGCTGAAGCCGGGCTCAGGGCGGCTAACAACAATCAAACAATCAAACAATCAAATAAACCAACATTCTAAAAATATTTCATTATAAAAATTAATTAAAATCAAGTTGATGGCAACCATTAAGCAAAACTCTGTGCAGGTTGCCAGAGGAGGGAGTCAGGCTGCGCCCTGACCAAAGGCCTGGTGGAACAACTCTGTCTTGCAGGCCCTGCGGAAAGATGTCAGGTCCCGCAGGGCCCTAGTCTCTTGTGACAGAGCGTTCCACCAGATTGGAGCCGCAGCCGAGAAGGCCCTGGCTCTAGTTGAGGCCAGCCTAACCTCTCTGAGGCCTGGGACCTTCAGGATGTTTTTATTTGCAGACCGTAGGTTTCTTTGTGGGGCATACCAGGAGAGGCGGTCCCGTAGGTACGAGGGTCCTAGGCCGTATAGGGCTTTAAAGGCCTTCTATTCAGTTGAACCTCTGGTTACAAAGTTGGTTGGACAGTGTTCTCGAAGCTACCCAGCATGAGTTTGACCAGACTGCAGGAGGACAGGAAGACTGGAGTGCCTGGAACAGGTGAGGCTGCAGGTCCCTTATTTTGGCTGCTGGTCCCTTATTTTCAAGGCTGCTGGTCCCTTATTTTCAAATCTGTAAGTTGACAGCTATGCTTCTGACAATGGCTCTTTTAATGACTAACAAGGTAAAAGTAGCAATAACAGATAGTGCCTATGCTCCATCTGGTTTAGTGACCAGGATAGGCATTTCAGAAGATAATACTGGAATAGTTATTCAGAGACCATGGATCTCCATCATTTAAGTTAGCTTAATGACTTTCTGAAAAACTCATACAAATCTTTGCTAGAAGCCCCATCAGGGTCAGTGCAAAGTAGCACTAAGTCACGTTCCCATCAGCACAAGGATTTCTGCTTGGACAATTGGAACTTCCCTGGGCAGCCCCTAAATCTGATCTAGGGGTTCCCTCAATCCTCCAGAGCAGATTTGAGGTGTGTGCAAGCAGAATTACTTGCATGGATGGGACATGTTACTTTGATACCACCCATCCTTTGTTTTTCCTCATTACCATTTTATTATACTTGTATGTTTTTGCATTTGTAGTTGTTGTCAATGTCAAAATGCATTTTTATTTTTCCTTTTAGGAAAACCTAGATCTTGCACTAAATTCTGCATCAGCTATTGGCTGTACAGTAGTCAATATTGGATCACAAGATCTAAAAGACGGGAAGCCACATTTGGTATTAGGACTGTTATGGCAAATCATTAAAGTTGGGCTTTTTGCTGATATAGAAATCTCCAGAAATGAAGGTAATAATATATAAAGTCTGAAATACATGATAAAGCATGCATTTTTGTCTGATTTGTGTCTAAAGTTTGAGAAATATATGTGAAATCTTAAATGATTTTAAAAAGTAAAAAAGTAAACCAGCTTTCCTGAAAACTTTTTGCAGCTCTTATTGGTTTGCTAAGTGATGGGGAAGAATTAGAACAATTAATGAAACTGTCTCCAGAAGAACTCCTGCTACGTTGGGTTAACTACCACCTGGATAATGCTGGATGGAAGAGAATAAGCAACTTTAGTCAAGACATTAAGGTATAGCTTGATCTCTCAAATAAAAGCAAAACACTTTTGAATCAGAACCTTTCAACTGGAACTAGCCAAGACTATAAAAGAAATATTTTTATAGCTGCATTTTAATCAAAATTAGAGAGATACTGTTTAGGCCTATCACAGCATTGCCATTCACCCTTGTTATTCTCTGCTTTCTGCAAGAGTTTCAAGTAGCTATCTGTTGAATTTATTATTATTATTATTTATTATTATTTATACCCCGCCCATCTGGCTTGGTTTCCCCAGTCACTCTGGGCGGCTCCCAACAGAAAAGAATACTAGTTTTTTGCTTCTCCTGTTCCTTTCTGGTGCAGGAAGAACTAAATTAATCTTATTTTCTTGTTGAGTTTATATGAGAGCTAAAACATACTATTGCAGCTGATGTCAATATGACTCTCCTTTTCTCAGTATCTGCCCGTCAGAGTGCATCAAGGACTTTTGTTCAGGTTTTTCAATTGTTTGTTTCAGGACTCAAGAGCCTACTACCATTTGCTGAATCAAATCGCACCAAAAGGAAGCAACAATGGAGAAGCGGCTATTGTTATTGATCTTTCAGGCCTCAATGTAAGTTTTGTGTGTGTGTGTGTGTGTGTGTTTGCAGAATGTCATTGTACCAAGCAGGTGCAAACCATTTTGAATTACAAGCACAGATCAACAGAGTGCACAGAACTCGTAGAGCATCTGTAATGGATCTTGTGTATAGCTGGCTAAGGTCTGGACTTTTGGAACTTTAAGTTGATATTGCTTTTAAAATGAGCCATCTACTAAATTGACCTGAGCCATAACTCTGTTGACAGCATTTTGTAATTGTTCAGGTGATTTTATTAAAAAATCAGAAGCTTCCAAAAGAGAAAAGCTTAGGTTTTTATATGCTTCCAGTGTTTCCAGTAAGGTGTAATTTCACACTTTTCTTTCTGAACCTTGCACTGCGCTTTGATTCAGACCTGCCCAACAAGTAGTCAGCCCACCAGGTTGAATGTAGTGCAGCAGTCATGTATTGTTGTGTACCAAGATATTGACAAACCTACTGGTTTTGCTAAGTGGCCAGCATTGTAAAAATGGGCAGCTGCTAAGCTTCTGGCAGGTTTCAATACATTGTTTGTGGGCTACATTTAAGCCTGGCAGATTCACTAGGTCAACATTTGCCAACCCTTTTTACATTCTAGCTTTTTTGGACTGGCTCCAGCCAGCGTGGCAGTAATGACTGGGATTGATGGAAGTTGTAGTCCGAAACATCTGGGCGGTGTACCTGGTTGGCTTAGGCTGTAATTAGCTGTTAGCCAAGCTTTTTCTGTGCAGTAAAATGTCCTGAAAACAAAAAATGGTTCTCAAATAAAATAAGTTTCTAAACAATTTTCTGGTCTGCAACTCGATCTAGAATTGTGCAATCTTATATTAATATGTAGATATTTTGTATAAAATGTCAAAATTAGTATTTTTTGAAGTGTGAGGTTTACTTTTTATATTGTTTTTCAAGGAAAAAAATGACCTGAGGAGGGCTGAATATATGCTTCAACAGGCAGACAAACTGGGCTGCAAACAGTTTGTGACTCCTGCTGATGTGGTTGCAGGCAATCCTAAACTTAACATGGCCTTCGTTGCAAATCTCTTTAATACGTACCCTGCCCTGCAGAAGCCCGAAAGCTCTTCTTATGATGTCAATTTACTGGAAGGTGAGCTAATGTAACAAACACTGATAGTGACATTAGAGAATGATGAATAATGCTCAGTTATTTCATACTGAGATGTTCAGAATTTCCTTGATATTTTCTCTTCCAAAATGTTTTCACGGAAAATTCAACCCACCTGTTAACTCCTATTGAATTATCTACTCCAGTAATAGGGCAGCTGTATAAATGCAGTCCATAGGTAAAATGCATAAAAATGGGTATAAGATGATCTGTGGTGCAACAGATGACACTATTGAATAGCCTTTTCAACAGTGGCCAGTGTGATGCCTTTGGAAAGCATGCATGCAGGGCCACAACATACTCCAGCTGTTACTCAACCAGGAGCTTTTATTCAGAGGCCTCTAAACCTGAATGTCCCATTCGTTTATAATGCAAGTAGCATGGGATAGATATGTCCTCTGTAAATTTATCTAGTCCTGTTTCAAAGCCATCCTAAGGCCCTACCCAGATGATAAGCCATCCATGCTATTAGCGATTGTGTGAATGGCTGTTTTTCCGTTGAAGACAAGAGAGCCTTGCTGTGGGTGGGAAGCAGCCTTTAATCCCCTTTGCGCCTTGCTGTGTTCTCAGCTAGATTTCTCTCTCTCTCTCTCATTCACTTGCACTCAGACTCACACTCCCAGCTTGTAGCAGGTGAGGGGGCAAAACCTGAAGCCCAATACCCTCAATGCCAGGTTTCCATCTGGATTGAGTCCCGCACCTGGAGTTTCCTTTTAAAAAGACATTCATCCACACAATTGCTAATCATGTTAATAGCATCTTGCGTAGTCTGGCCTTGAGCCAGGCACCACCACCACCTCTTCTGGCAGCAAATTCCATAAGTTAATTGTGCATTGCGTGAAGTGATTTCTTTCTTTTTTTCTTCTTTTGTCCTGAAGCTCTTGCCTGCCCTTTATCCTTTAATAAACCGACTGTGGCTGATCATTCGGCATTGTGCTCTGGCCAACTTTTGAGAAAAACATGGCACAACTGCCCCGTACTAATTGAACTGTTACTGGTTTCCTTCTCTCTCTCTCTCTCTCCCTCCCCCTCCCCCTCCTGCCCTGCATGACAGGAATACGGAGCTCAGATGCTAAAAGTGAGGGCCCAAATAGATACGGTATTAAATGTGTCTTTGCATTTAATTGTGGACTAATGCTAAGGACTGGGGAGATCACAACAGGTACGGAGAGGAGGTTTTGCACTATCCTCTTCCGTTGTAGTCCTAATAAATATTGCTTTTTAGTTGGTGGTGACGACTGCATTGGGAGGAAATATTTCCTTACTTCAAAACCAGGTTATTAAGCCACTTTTTGAAACTGATTTAACAGTTCTGAAGCTGATAATCAGAGTATCCTGGTTTGGACAAAATGAGAAAGTGTAGTTAATAGTAGACTTCCTGGGTGGTTTGCCGGATTGTGCAATGAAAGGAGCAAAGAGGCTCCTTCCTATCTCAGTTTATTATGATCATCCAAATGTGGTCATTATCTACTCCTTCTAAGTAATACAGTAGTTATCCTTCTACAGATTATGCCCTCTACACAAATGTAGTTTATCTAAAGCAAAACATCATTTTTTCTAGCTTTAGGGCCAAATTAAAGTTGATACTCAGAGAACCATAATTGTTCCTACTTTTTTGCTTCTTGTTTATGTTCAAAGCAGTTGTCAGGGTGGGACTGGTCCAGGGGAGAAGCAGCACTGTGAAGGGGGTGTGTGTCCAATTCTTATCCCCCCTTTTGGGGTCTAAATTGCTGCCCTGAAGCTATTTGAACAACGGGGGGGAAACATGTTTGGTGCCTGTAGGTTCTCCCCAACATGGCAAATAGCAGCTTCAAGAACAATTTAGAACAGTGTGGTATGTAAATATAATCCACTGCTACATATTTCTTTATGAATTCTGGTGGAAGGATGTTCCTGCATATGCTCAGTAAGAGAGTTGAAGCAAGGAGCAGCCAACATTGTCAACAGTTAGCCTATAGCACCACATGCAGTTTGGATGATGGCTGGCTGTCTCCTCTCTAATAAAGCCCCAAACACTTAAGAACTTTAACCTCTGAGTTTCAGTTTCTTCACTGGGGAAAATTGAGCCCACAAGTGATGTGCTTTTTAAAGAACAGGCTAGAAAGGTATCACCTTCTGATTTTGAAGATTTGTGACAACGCTTGTGCGACTGGGTGTGATTAAGGAAGCCTGCAGCTCATATGCCTCACCAGTGCTGCTGCAGCATAATAAATGGACTCATTAAAATGGTGGTGGACTGTAGAGAACTCAACAGTATGGCTTGAGAAGACACTTACCCACTGCTTCAGATGGAAGAAACATTTGCTTTGTGGGCAAAAGTGCTTTTCCATGTTGGACCTCAAAGGCAGATACTATCAGATCCCAGTTGGGCAAAGTGATAGCTTTCACCATACCATTTGGAACTGGCAGTTGACAAACGCTCCTGCTACCATCCAGAGAGTTATGCCAAGTGTCATGCATGGCATGCATTTCACTGAAACCGTAGCATTCTTGGATGATTTGATGATTTTTTTTCAGCCACTTGTGAGTAAAATGTGAAAGTTCTGAAATGTTGACTGAAGTTAGTACTTTCAATCAGTAAACGGTTTCAAACGTTTATAAAATATTTGGGACATGTTACTTCTAAGAATGGATTCCACCCAGATAAAAAGAAAACACATGATATCACAGCATGGCCAGTACAAATTATTGAAGAATTGCACAGATTATTGTTGTTGTTGTTGTTGTTGTTGTTGTTGATATTATTATTTTACTGGATACTGCCAGGGGTTTGTAGACCAATATTCCATTTTTGCAAGACCTTTCTATTGCTTTCTTGCTGGAGATGGAAAGGGGAAGAAATGAAATGGAGGACAAATACTTGAAGATAGATGGAATGGAAATTTTCAAGATGCTTTAGAAACTTTAAAACTGAGTCTCACTTTTGCACCAGTTCTTGGGTTTGCTGATGGAAAACTTCCATATACTCTTCATTCTGATGCATGACACACTGAACTAGGAGCTGCCCTCTGACAGATACAGACCAGAAAACCTCAACTCATTGTTTATGCTAGTAGAAGACTGGCTTCTACTGAATGCAGCTATCCAGTTCATAAATTAGAATTTCTTGCCTTAATGTGGGCTATTTGTGATCAATTTCTTTGTTTTTTAAATGTGGTGCAGAATTTAGAGTGATGACAAATAATAGCCTCATGACATATGTGAAGACTTCAAAACCGGATGCAGGTCGGTGGCTGCTTTGTCACTGTACAACTTCTATATTGCCTATAAATCAGAAATGGCATATATGAGCCAAGAAAGCTACACTAAGGGCCACTAAATGACAAGGAAAATGTAAAACAATAGTGTGTTGCTAGGCAGAGCCCAATAAAGTATTTTAACTGAGAAGACTGTCTGGAATAATGAAATTCGTAAAGCAATAATGCAAACTCATGAAGTGCTGATAGGCTCTCAGACAGATAATTCTAATGGAGAAGCAGTAACATCTAGAAAAACATGGTTAGTAAAACAAGATGACGGTATAGCACCATCAATTGAGAATCCATATACTTGGCCTGAAAAACTTGATCCCTCCAATTCTAGACCTATAAATTGGAGGAGCTACAGGGAAGTGACAAATATATTGCCTATGTGTTTCATTTCCTGGAAACTGGGTGTAAAACTACTTTAGAAGAAGAAAAAGGAGAAGAGTATGAGACAAGACTGCATCTACATGAGTAGCCAATTTTTTTTGTTTCTCCAGGAGCCTTACACAGGAAAGTACAGTTGAGGAGAGAGAGAATTTAACAGCTGGTAGTTCCTTACACTCATCATGCTAGAGCACCAGAGGGAATTCATGATTAAATAGGCCACAACGGATCTGAAAGAACTGTAGAACTGGCTTGGGACCATTTTTACTAGCCTGGGGTCACTAGAGTATAGAGGAGAAATGTCAGACCTGTGAGCATTCTAGTAAAAGAAAGGCCAACGAAGAAAAAACAGCGTAGCTGGTACAAATCCAGACTTTTTCTCTGCTAGGCTTCATTCAAATAGACAACTTAACTTTGGAGCCAGATTTTGCAGGAATAAGGAATGTATTAGTGGCAAAATGATCAGTTAATGCCCCAAACAGCTGCTAACGCATTGTAGAACATCTTCATCAGTCGCTATGGGTTTCCTAGAAGAAGCCATAGTGATTAAGGTGCTCCTTTTGCATCAGAGTTGGGTCAAATCTCAGGAGTAAAGTCACAACTTCCAATTACCCAAGTGGACATCCAGTGAAAAGGTGCAGTCATACCTGAATGAACATGTTGGGAACACTAGAGGACCTGAAAAAATGTTAAGCGGAGACCATCTTTATTGCCTATTGATTTGTGTTTTGGAGTTAAAGAAAAAGGACAAGGTGTGGTGATGGATCAACAGTACGTAAAAGATTTAAGTTGAAGACTGTGATACACTTAATATCTTGCTGCCAGACAAGCTGCAAAAAATTAATTGACTAATAACCACTTTGGCATCCCATATGTCATTTCTGGAAGCTGGTGACCCTTAGTCTTAGGTGAAAATAAAAGTTTGCTGATCAGCGGGAACCAGTGGTGCATATAATAGTGGAACAATAAGAGGGAGACCTACCTGTTTACAGACTACAAGCAGAAACTGTAGAAATGTTGTGGCTTCATTACTGGTTATAAATCTGCAGCCAGTATGCACACGGAGTCAAGTCCAGTTAGCAGTAGAACCAGCTGATGAAGCAGCGATTCAAACAGAGGATGAGGAAGAACCACAGACTGAACAAGCAAAATTTCCGACACTCCATTCATTGGAATTCTCTGGCCTCCCTAGCAGGAGCAACCAGCATTATGGGCAGTTAGGTTATATTATCTCAGTGCAGCTAGGATTCCTGGCTACCTCCTCTCTACAAAGCCTTAAATCTTAAGAGCAGATTAGTAGTGAGGTCTTCTTTAAAAATTTAAGATGAGTTGTGAAGTTCTCCAAAACTATAAGTACCTTGCCTGCTTATATTCTTTTTCTGTTACAAAGGGCCTGTGAGTTGTTTTCCACATTGGGCTATGGCACTTGCAGCCATTTAAAGAAGACTGTTGGAGTTGAGACAAGTGAACAGCAACTATTTCCCCTCTCTTGTCACTAAAACCAAGCGACTGGTACTGATAATGACCAGGTGGAAAGGTTCTGTGGTAATGGCCTGAAAAACGACACTTGGGAGGACGGTGCTCGGTTTTATAGCTTTGCTTTATTTATGTACATTATATATTTTAACAGAGAATATTGTTATTGTTTGATGTTCAAATATTATAATCTTGTCTCTGTATGAGTCCTTTGTTGTGAGTCCCTCAAGAGACCCCGAATAGCAAAATTGTTAAAACACCCTTTTCCCCAATATGATTCAAGCTTCCCTGTCTGCTTTGAACTAAAAGAAGAAGAAAGTGTTTGTGTAAGATCTGATCACTGTTCTTCCAGCATTTCATCCAGTTTTATCCTCATTGCCTGCATTTTGTAGTGGGTTTTTGTGTGTGACAAATATTACTATATGAATGGTGAGCACATCCATTTCTTTATAGTTATTTCTGAGGTGAGCTTTCATAATTTGACCATTTATAATTTTCCCATTTTTCTTCATGAAATGCAGATTTGACTCCTCCTAATGTAGGTACTGTATTTAGTATTTTTCTTTAGCCTGTAAATGTATTTATCTTGAGATGATTGATTTCGTTCCCTTCCTGCTATGACTGCTTTCCCCCCCTAATTATCCTCCTGCACTGGTCATATAACCTATTTTTCTTTTTAATATGCCGTTATAATGGAAAGAAAAATATTAATTCATTCATATATAAATGCAAGGTTGAAGGCTGTTTTCATACATAACAGGGTTGTTTTAGGAGTCTCACAAATAAGGACTGAAGTAGAGTCAAGACTTTAGACACACAAATAGGGACAGTTTCATCCTCTGGAACAATACAGTGTCTCTTCTTTCTCTCAGCTGGCTCGAATTCTAATTTCATGAATACTCTTTTAGAAATACAGTAAAATGATACAGATTTGAGTTCCTCTGGTCCAGAGCTATACTCTGGGTATGTCTTTATGTCCTGTGTAAATGCCATCGTCTTCCAAGGCATTAGGATTCTACTGCAACTTCTCTCTGTTGTTAAACACACACACACACACACACACACACACACACACACACACACTCAGTCTTCTTCCACCAGGCATTTAATGATATAGAAGTGTGACGTTACTGGTATTTGCATTGAGAGGGAGCAGTTGCAGCAGTGCTATATTTTATATTGTTTTATTATTTTAGAGATTGCTTTATCTTGTTTGTAACCCACCTTGTCATCACATGGTGATGAAGGGCATGATAAAAAGACAACAAATACAACTGTGAATAGGACCAATTGACTGAAGGGAAAATAGTCTGCCTTACTGGTGGCGAGACTGTTTAGCATCCAGTAGTGTTTCTCCCACACTGCTTAGACACTGGGGCCTTTCATGCATCAAGCTATTGCTCTAGTGTTTTAGATTTTGTATTGGTGATGGATAAACAAGGATTTTTGCTGTCACAGAGAAACAAGAGCTGGCAATTATGCCTGAAGATTCTTATTTCTGTTGCCACAGAAAGGTTGTGGGATGTGTTGTTACTGACTAGCCTTTTAATAAATTAAATTGTACCTAGCATTGTGCCACTGAGAGGGGGGGGGGGGGGGAGAGAGAGAGAGAGAGAGAGAGAGAGAGAGAGGTGCCATATTGTTCAGTGACTCATGCCCTCTCTTCTTTATTCTATTGGCATAATGCTACTGCATAATATTTTAGTCACACAAAGAGAAGTGCCATAGGGCATGTTGGCTATGGTGCTCCAGCTCAGTTTTTGTTTTCTATTATTTGTCCCTTCCATTACATAAAATTCAGTCTGTGTCTCCAGAAGGTATATTCTGAACAATGAAAAGGAAGTGGGGGGGGGAGGTAATTGAAAGCTGGCCAGTTTTCAAAAGGTGAAAAGCTTAAGAATTCTTAGCTTCCTTTTTAACGAATAATCCTGTTTAGAGTGGCATATTAAATATAGTGTGCTATTCTTAGTTCCTCGGTTCCTTTTAACCAAAAGTACATTCTTTCAACTTGCACGCTATTGCTGCTATTGGTCTAGAGTGGATTTTTCTGGCATTTTTCAGCATGCAGTTTTTAAATTCTTACTTTGAGTGAAGTTCCACATATTTCCTTTCTTATGCTTTCAGCAATAAGCTTTCCTGGAAGTGTTTGTTAGTTGTCTGTGAAATGTTCAAAATACATTTGAGTTAGAGATTGTTTTTTTAAAAAATATATCAAGCATATCGACACAGCTCATTTTAATCATTGATCCCAAAATACATTGTAGTCCAAATTTTAAAATCACAAGGTTTTCTCAATTAAGTAAGCATGTGGAGAAAATGTAATGTTTCTCAATTTGAGCAGAAACAGCCTTGAGGAAAGAATTGTATAAGGTTGCCACATAAGGCAATTTTTATTTTTTGGCTCACTGTTCACACCGTGAAATTGGTTAAAATATGTTGAAATTAGGAAGAATTGTTTAAATATTTAATTTCTACACATCACATATTGAATTAGGCTGCAATCCTTTACCTACTTACCTTGGAAAAGTCCCATTGAACTCAGTGGGACTTAGATAAGTAGCCATGTGTAGGATGTCACTGTGTGTTTTTTTAAAAAGTAATAATTAAGATTATATACAGTGGCATGGTATAATATTTATATAGGCTGGTTCCTAATGAGCACGAATGAAAGAGAAGGGCAGAGTAATACAGAATAAAGAGGAAAATAGTTGCTATGTCTACACACGTAGCAAAATGTGATAAGAATACAGAAAAGATAGAATTGGCTGTAGTAGTATTTTAGGCAACAGGGGGATGCACTAGTTATGAATGTTCACCCTTGTAAAAACATCACTCTGCAATAAAAACTGCACATCAGTGAAACAGACTGTTGACAAGATCATTCCCTATAATACTAGTTTTATATCTTCAGGGAGTTCTTCATATAGGGATCCCTTGCCTGCAGTTTGAAGTGGTACGTTCTGTGTTTTCCCACCTTGGGTCTCAACCATCTCATTCCATCCTGATTCTAAATAGATGCAGGTCACAGATAGCCCCATTGAGAAATACTAAGCTGCATACATGTCATACATCTAAAGCACATGACTTTCCCCAAAGCATTCTGGGAACTGTACTTTGTTGAGGGTGCAGAGAATTGTAACTTGGAACGGGGTGTGTGTGTGTGAAACAACAATGCCCAGGATTCTTTCTGGGAAGTCATGTGCTTTAAATTGGTTTTAAATGTATGGTGCATACGCAGCCAAAATCTGACTTTAACATGAAAATGGTATTGATCAACTTACATGCATAATATTGTAGCAATGTCAGTGTGGCATAGTGAATTAAGTAGAGGTCTTGGACTTGGAAGACCAAGGTTCAAATGCCCCCTCAGTCTGCTCCCTCAGTGTACTCCCTCAGTGTACTCATTAGGCAGCATTGCATTAGGTAGCCTGTATCTCTGCTACAGACGCGGGGTGGCGCTGTGGGTTAAACCACAGAGCCCACGGCTTGCTGATCAGAAGGTCGGCGGTTCGAATCCCTGTGACGGGGTGAGCTCCTGTTGCTCTGTCCCTGCTCCTGCCAACCTAGTAGTTCAAAAGCATGTCAAAGTGCAAGTAGATAAATAGGTACCGCTCTGGCGGGAAGGTAAACAGCGTTTCCGTGCGCTGCTCTGGTTCACCAGAAGCGGCTTAGTCATGCTGGCCACATGACCCGGAAGCTGTACACTGGCTCCCTCAGCCAATAAAGCGAGATGAGCATCCGCGATTGGATCTAACAGTCAGGGGTCCCTTTACCTTTTATCTTTACACTTGCAGAGTAGGAAATACTGTTTTCCCCTATATACTTTCCAAAGTTCTGTGGACTAGTGTTGGTATACAAATATGTTAAGTACTTTTAATTTGGTTTTATGATTTTAAGTTCTTGCACTCCTCACCAACTACATCTCTCAAACAGTAGACGTTTTCCCTCTTTGGTAGTACTGCCCACCCAGACCTACTATTTTTTAATAGAAAGAGGAAATACCTCTTCTGCTTTGTGATGCCTGTTCCATTTGTACCCAGAGCTTTTAAAAGCCAGATCAGAAGAGATTATTTCTCAGGAAAAGATACATTGCTTTTATATTCTTTCAGAGTAATGGCACATATAAAATGTGTTATCTAAGAAATTTTGTACCTTTTGCTATAGGAGAAAGTAAGGAAGAAAGAACATTCCGAAACTGGATGAATTCTTTGGGTGTAACTCCTTACATTAACCATTTGTACAGGTAATATTTTTATTCTTGACTCTGGCCATTTAACTGATCCATGGTGTAACCCTCACTGGAAAATATTGTAATTGATAGGACTTAGTTTTGCTTGGATCAATGATAACACAGTACTGTTTTTCTGATCATTAGAGATGATAGGCTGGTATAGCTCAGTTGGTGGAGCCTTAGACTCTTAATCTCAGAGTTGTGGGTTTGAGCCTTACAAAAGATTCCTGCATTGTAGGGGATTAGACTAGATGACCCCCCTGGTCCCTTCCAACTCTGCAGTTTTATGATTTTATTATTTCTATGATTCAGAACTGGGACTGCCAGATTCAGAACGGGACTTCCTCATCTGGTATGCCCCGCGGAGGACCTTAAGGTCCATAAATAACAACACTCTAGAGGTCCCAGGCCCTAAGGAAGTCAGATTAGCCTCAACCAGGGTCAGGGCCTTTTCGACACTGGCTCTGCGGGATCTGATATCTTTCCGTAGGGCCTGTAAGACAGTTGTTCCGCCTGGCCTTTGGCTTGGAATCAGCCTGATCCCCTCCACCTCTTTCCTATTCCTTCTGTGATGGAACCCCTATTTGGGGACTTCCCTGGCTTTTTTTCTGGCCCATGTAGGACCAGTCTGGATAGCTGGCCTTGGTGAAGATTTGACGTTTTCTCCCCACAGTTTTTGATCTGGGCTTCCACTGAAATGAGGCTTCATTTTAAGTTGTATTTTAATCCTCTTTTTAAGTTGTATTTTAATCAATTGTTTTTATACCTGATGTTAGCCGCCCTGAGCCCAGTCTTGGTCGAGGAGGGCAGGGTATAAATAAAATTTATTATTATATATATAGAGAGATATAGATATAGATATATATTTTCTCAGTGACTGTGATAGTGAGTAAATAAGTAAGTAAATAATTTAGGAGGAAAAGAGAGGAGTACCAAGCAATGAAAGCCTCAGAAATTTACTTGGATACCCTACTGACTGCATTCATGGAACAAACAATTTATTTGTGTAAATATATATGTTTTCTCTCTCTCCCTCTCCCTACACTGACCAGTGACCTTGCTGATGCTTTAGTAATCTTCCAGCTCTATGAGATGATTCGTGTACCTGTACAGTGGAACCACGTCAACAAACCACCGTATCCTGCACTTGGGGGTAACATGAAAAAGGTTTGTAAAAGTGTCTGTTTTGGAAACCACAGTGGCTCCTCAGCCATTTGCTTAAGCCGCATTATCATGAATCGTGTTGGTGTCCCTGAATTATTCACCCTTGCTTAAGGTAGCGTATTAATATGGTTACAACCCTTGAAATACGTTTCCTGGTGTGGCCCTTAGACTGGACCTCAGCAAATACTTCACTTGGGATGAAGCATGCATGTCACAGAGGCATACATGCCTACAGAAAATGCAGTTTTCACCTACGGTACTGAATGAACTTACAAGTCTCGAGACATTGAGCAATATAACCATGATAAATGGCCAACACAGATCAGTCGAATGCAACAGAATTTAGAGCTGTTTCACAAGCAGGGAGCCAGAACTAAAAGTATATGCAGAGCAGGTCACTCAAGCGGCTGAGCTTAGCTGCTGAACACGTCTCAAGCTGCACACACATGCAGGATATTATTAAGAAATTTTGCATGTTTCATCAGGGGAACATTGAGATTGTCCTTGCCATTAATATCAATCAGTGAATCTGTGGCAGAAAACTCAGAACACATGTAGGGCAGTTCACCCAAGAAAAGTGAACCACATCACAGACCACACAGTTCAAGCTTCACACATGCATGTTTATTTAGAAAACAGATTGAAAACCTCAAGGCTTCTATTAAAGCCAGGAACAATGAATGCATCTATAGCAGAGAACTCAAAACACATGTAAGGCAGATATAATGCAAAACAGATTATGCAAGAAAGTGAAACCAAACCACTGTCTACAAGTCTAGTAAAAAAAGTCCCTCTGCATTACATATGGTAGGTGAGCATACATATGAAGCATACATATGTATGAGGGGAAACTCAGTCACCTGCACAGAACAGGATACAGACACTCTAAACATACAAACAAAGCCAGGATAGAAGCATTCTTGTACAACTATTGATACAACTACAGGAAAACAGCACTCTATGGCCTCTATAGTCATTGGAAGTAGGCATGTTAGGGCCACCTGTGTTATGTCATCACCCTGTGATCTTCAGATGAAAGGTAGTATACAAATTTAATAAATAATAATCTGATATGGAAGGCAAATGGACAGGCTGCACCCAGTGGGGACGTGCTTTCCTTACCTGAAGGCAACTGCCTCTACTAATCGTTCTTGCAACTTCATCTGAAGATCACTAAACCAAATGGGAACTTGGAAGAAAATGTTAGCCAGTGAGGCCAAAATCTAGAACTTCTTTCCAAGTTCACTCAGTTATCCCCAGGGATTGGTGGTGAGGTGTTTCAAGCCATGACCCACATATCCATAAGGAGGGGGCAGCTGTGAACTCTGCTTGTTGATGGGCCATGAGGAGAGTATCAAGTGGTGACTCACCATGGTTGCAGGTACCAGCATAATGGGTGCCATTTAACACTTCAAAAGTGGAGTATCTGAAACCAGCGTGGGTGCATGCTTAGTGCAAGATGGTTCTAGTCTTGCAGAACAGGACGACCATCTGGATAGCCCACTTGACATTCCTTTAGGTGTCACTGCTGAAGGTGATATTGTGACCTCTGAGGCATGTGCTTTGCCTGCTGGAGGAGGGATGTCCATAAATGTGACATCTCAATGCAATTCCTTGACTTTGCCAGTATAAGAACTGTGTGCTTTGAGGAAGGGTTCTGGTAATTGCATCCTAAGTGGTGGACCAAGTACTGGTGACCTCTGGTGCCACTACTTTAGCTGATCTGGATGTTGTTCTTTTTGTTGAGCTTAGATCTGGGTTTACTTATTATTGTTTACAGATGGCTAGATAATGTTCTTAGGAAAGGGAGGTGTGTTGTACAGTTCCGTTAAGAAAAAATGTTGGAAATGCTTGCCAGCAGAGGTGAGAGTATTAAATTAGTCAAATCGTATTTGCCTAGTAGTCCTTCACCAGGAGTGTATGCCTAGGTTTTCTGTGCCTTGATTCATATTAATAAAAGCTAATACTTTCAGAAGATTTGGATGAAGTTTGTCTAACTGCATGCCTAAGCAGCAAGCATGACACCATACATATGTATATTAAACACATTCATCTGCTGGTATAGGGTGCTCTTGCTGCACTGGTGTTATGGTTGGTTTGCTCCAATTAAAATATTTTGATAAACGATAGTTCCAAACATGGGCGTAGTCAGCTGCCTCCCCCAAATCAAGTAAATAAATAAAATTACTTAACTAACTGGCCAATTGCATCGCAGATAACTCGGCTCTGCTGCCTCAACATAAAGCCAGCCCCCCCCCCAATAAATCCTGGCAACGCCCATGGTTCCAAATAGTTTCTGACCTTGATTTGTCATTTCTTTTAGATTGAAAATTGTAATTATGCAGTGGAACTGGGGAAGTCAAAGGCCAGATTCTCATTGGTTGGGATTGGTGGACAGGACCTCAATGAAGGCAACCCAACATTGACATTGGCACTGGTATGGCAGTTAATGAGAAGGTGAGGATGTGTTATAGCTCACAAAACCAAAATGTTTCCAAAACCAATGTATGTTCTTCATTTGTTTGCAACCAGTCTGCAGTTTTATTTGTAAAGTCAGATAAATTATTTTCAGGTGTTTGTCTTGTCAGAAAATTCTTAGGTACAGTTTAGGAACTTGACTTTATCCAATCTGGAATATATGCACAAGTCATACGCTACAGAATTAGGAATCACAGCATAAAACTATTGAGCAACAAAATTCAGTAAACAACTGGAGAAACTTGGAGCAGAGAGCAGGCAGGCAGAAGAATGAAGCTCTTCAACTCATACCACAGCCCTTGTGTTTGAAATTACCGCCCACCATGCACAAACAGACATACCATTAAGCACCTGAGGGTGATCTATAAAATGCTTCCCAATGTGACTAGCGGCAGTAGTGCCTGCCCTGCGTCTGATTCTCTCTCATGTTTACTCTTTGTTTGGCTCTATCTGCCAAAAAGCAGTTGGGCCGTATTGTGCTTCACTTGGCTTATGCTGAAGTCCCTGCACTGTACTGCCTGGGGAGCAGTGGCGCTGTGGTCTAAACCACTGAGTCTCTTGGGTGTGCTGATCGGAAGGTTAGCGGTTTGAATCTGTATGATGGGATGAGCTCCCGTTGCTCTGTCCCAGCTTCTGCCAACCTAGCAGTTCAAAAGCATACCAGTGTAAGTAGATAAATAGGTACCGCTGTGGCAGGAAGGTAAATGGCATTTCCATGCGCTCTGGCACTCATCACAGTGTGTCCCATTGGGCCAGAAGCGTTTTAGTCATGCTGGCCCCATTACCCGGAAAGCTGTTTGCAGACAAACGCCAGCTTCCTTGGCCTGAAGCGAGATGAGCGCTGCAGCCCATACTCACCTTTGATTGGACTTCACCATCCAGGGGTCCTTTACCTTACCTTACCTTTTACTATACTGCCTGGTGCTGTGTCAATTTCAGTAAAGTTGCAGTTTGCTTTTGACCCTCCTGCTTTTTCTGTTCTCAATGTAAGCACATTTTCTATAATTTTTTTCTGTATGAAAGTTGTATTTTGTAACTGTTTTAACACGTCAGGAAAATACGGAGGAATTGTTAAATTCCTTATCAACTGCAAATACTTTGTTCTTTCTGTTACAGGTACACTTTGAACGTACTATCGGACCTTGGTGAGGGGGAAAAAGTAAATGATGCGGTTATTATTAAATGGGTGAATCAGACTCTTGCAAATGCAAATAAGAGTACTTCAATAACTAGCTTCAAGGTAATGAAGACACTCTAGAGAAAGGAAATGTGAATTGATCAGAAACATAATTATTTTGATGGGAATTGATCTATAGCAAAGGTTCTGCATTAGTTATTGTATATAAGTTGTGTATAAATAGCTGCAAATAGATTATGAATGCAAGTAGATTATGAATGTCATGAAAAACAGTACCACATTTAGATTACAAAATAATAGTAACACATGTTAATATAGATAGAAGATGATATGTGTGTAAATCCGTATTTGTAATGAACTTTTACTATGTAACTAGCAGAAATTTTGCTTAATGGAAATGAATAATTTTAGCATGCGACAGGAGGATTTCAACTTAACCAGTAATCCTAAAACCTCAGGATGGGTTTCTTAGAAGACAGTATTAAACATCCATCCCCTTTTGAGGCAGTAGTGCTGTTTGGGACATTTTTGTAATATGATGTTGCATTAAAACCACTAGAGGGAGCAGCCCTAACAAAGAGACTGAAATCTGTTTGGTGTGGTTGAGAATAAAACCGTTTCTGCTTCATAAAATATCAACATTTGCATAAGGTTTTAAGACATATTTGAGAATGGTCTGGTTGCAATATCAATTTCATTAGGCCTTGAGTCGATGTAGTTCTCTGAAGATTTGGCCATTCACCAGTGAAAATAAAAGTGTCGAATAAATGTTACATGAACATTTAGCCAATATTTTTCAGAGTTCAGATCAGTCTCTATTTTAGAAAGTGGTCTCGTGGCATTGGAATGACAGAAGAATAATAATGGACAGACGTAATCCACAATTATTAGCACTAGAATGGGATTTTATGGCCAGTTCATTTATTAAGATACATCAGCTTAATTAGTAGAGATAGGAGAACATTGCTGGGTTTAAAGGCACAGTATGCATCGTGGTGCTTAGAAGCTGTAAGAGCAAGTCTGAAATCATAGCTTTAATCTACCTGGTAGGAATAGCATGCTGAGACTGTGGAGGAGTAAAGCTAATTCTGTGGTGCCTCCTGCTGATTCCTTGATGTCATGCACTTGACTGCCCATCTGCTTTAACTGCTGGAAGGAGGTGAGCAGGGTCAGCTATTTTAAGGCAGAGAGGAAGTGCGTTTCAGTAACCAGGAAGAAAATGCAGTGCTCAATGGCAAGCTCAAAGTAGTATTAGGATTCTAGAAATAGGCAGATCATGCCACTTGCAAATAAGTAGAAGGAAATCCTATTCACAGAAGAAAGTCAACCTGAAAAAATATCCATAAACATACAGAATTATTCTGGGAGATGCAAGAGATTTTTCCAAAATCTTTTGATAGGATTTCATAACAAAATGTTATTAAGTCATAAGAGATATTTTATCATGGGAAATGAAGCAGCAGGTGGTTATAAAAGGTCATTTGTCAAAAAGGAGAAAATTCAAAAGTATTGAAAAACATGACTTTGACCGTTCATGATTCAGCAGTTATTACATACACTGTGTTTTAGCTGCCACACCATTATATTAGGATTTATTTATCAATGAGATAGTGGATAAAGAGAAGGGAGATACATGGTGAAAATACTGGTAAGAGTATTAAAGAAAATCCATTCATTAATGATAGTGAAACTTTTCAACACCTTCTCCTTCCAGGACAAATCCATAAGCACTAGTTTACCTGTACTAGATTTAATAGATGCTATTGCGCCAAAAGCAATCCGTCCAGAAATGGTCAAGAGGGAAGATCTTTCTGAAACAGACAAACTGAACAATGCTAAGTAAGTCTTTGCAGAATATTTCTTCCTTTATTATACACGGAGACTCTGATGCAGCCCAGATGTACATGGCTAGTTGTAAATGTCAACTAATTCCTACTCTGTTACAGAAAAAAAGAACAAATGGTCTGTGGCACCTTAGACTTAACAGTGTTTGTGCTGTAAGCTACTGTGGACAAGAGCCTTCTTTTTCAGATCCATGAAGAGTTATTCTCAGCTGGCAGATAAATGCCCTCTATTTCATATCTGCCTGCCTGTATATTTTAACATCATGTGTCTAATGAAGTGTACTGTTGTCAGTGCAATCAGGGATGAGGAGACTGGGAGGATGGGGTATATATTCAGGCTCATAAACATCAAAAAGATGCATCCAAACCTCTTCAGTGGGGCCCAGATCATCATTACAGTGTTACTGTGTGCATGTCAACCCATTTCTCTTTGCTGAGTTATGTATCAAGTGTTAGTAACACTGATTCAGCATGCTTTATATGTAGAAATGATATTGGAACTGTTGTCAGCTCAGATAAAGCTGCTTGCTCATCCAAAGAGGGGGATACCTGAGTTTTCATGGGTGGCATAATCCAGTGCTCAAATACAATGTTAATTTCTTCCTTTTTCTTTGAATGCCTTTCCCTTTAATGCCACAGCTCTAAATCAGTCATAGGAAGCTGCACATAGGAACTGTCTTAAAAGTTTTTTTAAATGCTGACACGCACAAAAAAATCTTACCTTTTGACTTTTTTTAAGCACATAAAATTCTATTTTCAGTGGTATGGTTTCAATAATATGCTGCTCTTTCTCATGAAAGTTGGCCCTTGAGAGTCTTTATCTTTCTGGAAGCAAGCTAAGACTTTCTTTATACTTTCTAAATATAAGCTGCTAACATGCTTGACTCTGCTACGCTATTAGTTTGTTTATTGTTTAGGCTTTTACTGCATGTTATAATAATAATAATATAATAATAATTTATTATTTATACCCCACCCATCTGGCTGGGCTTCCCCAGCCTCTCTGGGCGGCTTCCAACAAAATATTAAAATACAGTAATGCATCAAACATTAAAAGCTTCCCTAAACAGGCCTTCAGATGTCTTCTAAAAGTCTGGTGGTGGTTGTTCTCTTTGACATCTGGTGTTCCACAGGGCGGGTGCCACTACCGAGAAGGCCCTCTGCCTGGTTTCCTGTAACTTGGCTTCTCGCAGTGAGGGAACCGCCAGAAGGCGCTCGGCTCTGGACCTCAGTGTCCGGGTAGAACAATCATGTTATCTTTTATTATTTGAGTATAGTAGTTTTATACTACACATCACGACACTCCAGATGTTGGACTACATTTCCCATATGCCCCAACCAGTGGTGCCCATGATCAGGGATGATGGGAGTTGTAAGCCAACATCTGGAGGACCACAGTTCACCCACCCCTGCAGTAAATTTTATACCGGAAGGTGGAACAATAATTATAGTAAGTAAATAGCAGTTGTGTAATATTTTGTTTCACATCTATGGCTGCAAATTGTTTATAGGCAAGGGAAATGGATATGCTGATTGTTTGGTGTAGCCTGAATTTGATAAGCAATAGATCTTTAGAACAAAATAATGGCTATGCTACAATAATAAGGTTGTTGTATCTCATTAGTCAATGCCAGATGAATAATGCTACTTTTTCTCTCTCTCTCTCCAAGATATGCTATATCAGTTGCTCGGAAAATTGGTGCTTGTATATATGCCCTGCCGGATGACTTGGTAGAAGTGAAGCCAAAAATGGTGATGACCGTCTTTGCTTGCTTGATGGGAAGAGGACTGAACAAAATAAAATAAAGAAGATTTTTTTACAAATGTTTTCTGCCATGATATACACAATGAATGCCTCATTGTTTACAGACTAATGGAATTTAATAGCTGTAAAACAGAGATAATTTATATAAACCAATGTGGAGATGTATAGAGAGACTATTTAATATAAGAATTGTTTATATTTAAGGTTTCATCTGAAAAGTTTTATATATCAGTAATTTGTGAGCTAATGTAATGCAGTAATCACCAATAAGATTACAATGTTATATAGCCTTTTTAAATGAATATGATACATGCTGTTTTCATAGTGCACAAATTATCAAGATTTTAAAGTGCTATTTTAGGAACTGCTGTGAAATTAAGTTTTTATGTCAGTGTGTTATTAACGCGTAGTCTGCACATGAAAGACCTTGAAAGTCCTTGCCTTATTATAAGGGACTACCCAAACTCCTGTTGGAATTTGGGCTGCAAATTAAAAGCTTCTGATCATAAGGATTCTTTCTAGGGAGTAATTTTCATTGCACTGAATGGGACTGACTTCTAAGTAAAAACTCTGAGGTTCTGAGTACTAATTGATTTAGGCTACAATCCTAAAGTCCCATTGAATTATTTAGGGCTTACTTCTGAGTAGACATGGTTAGGCTTGCACTGTTAGTAGAGCAATCAACAAAAGTTCTAGTTGATTAATTGATGTACATTTTAATTGTTGTGGGTGAATTTAATTTGCTGGAGTTGCAAGGTAAGATCTTGGGAAAGGGGGAAGGGTTAGGCTGTTCTGGTTCTTATGTATTACTACACTTGGAAATTAAAAATACTAAACAATGAAGGCAGCTGTAGCTATAACACCCTGTTCCTTGGCCTTCATTAAAATACAAAGGTTGAGATGTGAGACTGGGACGTCCCTTATCAAAATCCGTCCCCTTTCCTGCACAGTCTCCCTTCACTCGTCCTCTGCAGGTCTATGCCATGGTTAACAATTATATGAGAACCTCCTTTGTTAAACATGATTAATACTAACCAGAGTTTGCAGTTAATTAGAATTTAGAAATCAAGAATTGGAAGCTGGCTTCATAAAGAGACCAATGCTGATTGTAGGCCTTAATCATGGTTTTGACTGGTGAGAGAAGGATGAGGGGAATTTGCTGTGGAATCAGCCCTTCTCTAATCCCTTAAATTTGATCAAATAATGAGACCCAATACATTTACAGTGGTCCCTGAGCAGTTGTTTTTGTGTATCAAAACTTCAGTATTTAAAAGACCTCTGTATTAATGTTAGTGTAGCATGCAGGTTCAGTTAAATTTAGGGAACAGTCAACAACCCTATACCCAGGGCTTTTTCTCAGCCGGAACTTACTGGAACTTAGTTCCGGCACCTCTCAGGTGGGCGCCGTTGCCATTATAAGAGAACAAGGGATGAGTTCATGGTGAGTTCTGGCACCTCTTTTTCTAGAAAAATAGCACTGCCTATACCCTTTTTACAATAGGGGGAAGATAAACTGATATAGAGTTATCATGGTGTAGTGGTGGCATTTCTGCCATATCCTGTAGCTCCTTAACCATTGCATCTTGATTATAGCATTGCACCCTTAGTCAATTTGATTAGTAGAAAATGTAGCTGGTTAAAGCAAATTTTAAAAATAAAATTGATCTGCAAACGTAGTATTGAAGATGGAACTTGCTGTTTATTTAAATGAGTTGCATTGCAGGAGATTGTATTAGATGACCCTTGGGGTCCCTTCCAATTCTACAGTTCTATGATTCTGTGTTTCAAAACTGAACATCCCCTCTTGTCAATATTGTTCTGTAGAAATGCTTGTAATATGAAACAACCTCAACATATTTTTTAAAGTAATTTGTTAAAGAAAAATTAACAATTGGTTGTGGTTTGTGGCATTGAATAAAACTAAGCACAAGTATAACAAGGACAATAAGCAAAATGAAAATTATGTACGTAGTAAGGCTTTCAGTGAGAAAATATCCAAGCTAAAATGTTATATTAAGAAGCAATAAAGAGAGATGACAGGTCCAGTTTGAGGCCTCTCTTTACATGTGATGAGCTTTCTTATAAATGTTTTTAATATGTGTGCACTTCCTATTGCTGATTTCTCATAGGAAAGTTGCATTAACTTGGCTCCTTATTGCAGACTATTGGTAAAAAGATTCACACTTATTTGGGCACATTCACACCATACATTTAAAGCACTGTGATACCACTTTAGATAGTTATGGCTTCCCTCAAAGAATTCTGCAAGCTGTAGTTTAAGGGCGCTGAGAGTTGTAAGGAGATGCTATAGATAACTACAGTTGTTTCAAAGTGTGGCTGGCTTTGTCATCCAAGAGGCAAAACCTTTGAGGCAGTTTACTGTAGGCACATACCACACTCCTGGCTCATAAAGAATTGGTCATTCATCTTCAAGGAGTGTAGGACTGTATCTGAACATTTAGCCATACAAACCAGTGTTAGCTTAATGTAAAGGAGCATGTTATGATGGGTTGCATGAGACAAATCTCCCATATCTTTAAAAGCCATATAGCCAGCAAGGTATACGCTATAGTCTCCTGTAGAAGCCCTTAGTCTAGTGAGGCCACATCAGCACCGTATATTTTTTAACCACTTTTAACAGTCATGTCTTCCCCAAAGAATCCTAGAAAACATAGTTAAGGGTGCTGACAGTTGTTAGGAAACTCCTGCTCCCATCACAGAGCCACAATTCACAGTGATTTAACCCAATCCCTGTTCACAGTGAATTATGGGAATTGTAGCTCTGTGAGGAGAGTAGGGGTCTTCTAACAACTCAGCACCTTTAACAAACTACAGTTCCCAGCCCCCAGTTTCCCTCTGCCTCTTCCTCTCTTTGTTGTCCAATACCAGCATCCATTGAAAACGGATGGGATTTTCTCCTGTGGTCAGCATGGAAGGCGGAGGCACCAGCAGCCATGGGCAAATAGCAAGGACAGACTGGAACCGCTTCCTCAAACTTAAAAACTGGGGAAAAGGGAGCATCCCACATTCTGTGCACAAGGTTCCGGGCTTAATCCTGGGGTCTGGAAAGATCACATTGTGAATATGTGGAGTAGGAAAGCTGGGAGGCAAGTATCTCCTCATCCTTTTGGTGTTTTCTTGGGAGAAGGGATTCAAACCCAGGTCATCACAGCTCACACACTGAACCACATTTCACTGAGGTTCTTTTTCTAAAAAAACCCATAGGCTGCAAAATGGCTTGGGCCAACCCGGCAAGTTACTTCTCCTGCAATTGATAACAAGCTTCAAATGCCTGCACTTAAGCATGTTCAAGGTTAAGTTTCTAGAAAACAGAACCAGTGGGACGAGCGTTGGACCTAGGAGGCTAGGGTTCAAATCCCCACTCGGGCAGGAAGCTCACTGGGTGACCTCGGACCAGCCACTCACCTAGCCTAACCTCCCTCGCAGGGTTGTTGCGAGGATGCAATGGGGGAGGAGAACTCTTGTCTGCCACCTTGACCTTTTTGGAGAAAAAAGGGGATTGCATTGCAATGCAATGCGATGCAATCGAATTTTAATGGCCTGCGGCAGTTCCTTTCAAAATACCTCCCAGTGACCTGAATTATAGCTGTATCTATGGTCTAAAATGCGGCGGAGGTGGGATGAGAATATTTGCTCTGTGCCCCCTCCCCTGCCTGCTGATGTTTCCCAGCTGCCTCACGAGGCACGAATGAAGAGAGCGCGCGGCTGCTTAGGCCACCGCGGAGCACAGCCTCGAGACCGCGGAGCCTCCCTGCGCCTGCGCGGAGATCTCTCCCTCCCGCTTTGACATCTCCATCGCCGCTCGGCTGCTCTCCGGCCTCTTGCGTGCCAGAGGGGCGCGCTTGGCCGGCCTGGTGGGCAGCGGTTCCCCGGCTGCAGCTGCTGCGTGAGGGAAGGGGAGCGTGAGGGAGTAGAGGAAGGGCCCTTCCCGCGGCGCGGCCTCTCCCGATGGGCCTCCGCCTGGCGGGGCTATGGCTGCTCTTTACCAGAGCGCGGACCCGTCGGCCTCGGCCTCCCCTAACAAGTTGCTGGCGCTGAAGGATGTCCGGCAGGTGAAGGAGGAGACCACCTTGGACGAGAAGCTCTTCCTGCTCGCTTGCGACAAAGGTAGGGCGTCGCTTAGGACGGGCCGTTGCGGGCCTCGGATGGAGAGGAGCGGCCCGGCGTGGATTTAGGGCGGCGGCGGCGGAGGCAGCTTGACGCGCAAACCTCCGACTCGGCTCCTAAGGGTCTCGTGAACTCTGAGGAGAGAGGGAGTCCGTGCCCCCCTCCGCTGCGCGAAAAGTGATGGATACCGCGAATATTATATTGCCACTATGGTTGTGGCCGCTATACATTGGTGGCTGAAGTGTGTTAACGGATGCTGAGCAGCCGATGAGGCTGCCCGTGAGGATTGCAGGATCTCTCAGTCCCTGGATCATAGCTGTCAACTTTTCCCTTTTTAAAAGGGAAATTCCCTTATTTCGAATAGGATTCCTCGCAAGAAAAGGGAAAGGTTGACAGCTATGCCCTGTATTTGAATGTGTGCCTCGCTCTTTCTCAGCCTCTTTGCCTCTCACACCCGCACCCACTTCCTCACGGGATGATGATGACCTGCACAGGTTGTTTGCTGCCTCTCAAACCCAACCTTCCTCGCACTGCCTTGTGGTTATATATATATATATATGCCACAGGGAAAACGCAAAAGCAGGGGCAAGGTGGATGAAGTGGCTTCTTAGGAAGTCGGATTTAACTTGGCAGCAAAATGTTCTCCTTGAATAAGCATCTTTTGGGGTGTTTTGTCTACCCCCCCCCAGTTCCCAATGCATAGCTGTCAACGTTTTCCTTTTTTAAAGGGAAATTCCCTTATTCCGAATAGGATCCCTCGCAAGAAAAGGGAAAAGTTGACAGCTATGTCCCAACGTGGGGCAATTTGGTTTTGAAGGAAGGCAATTCGAGAATGAGTTATTAACAGTTAATGGCCTTTTAGGCTTCCTCTGTGTGAATAGGAGATCACTTTTAGAATAATAAGAATTATATGTCGGGGACGGGCTGGAAGGGGTCAGGATTTTAGAGATGCTTAGATGGGGCATGGCCAAAAAACGGTTGGGAACCACTGGTCTACCCTTTGCGCAACGGGTTGAAAATGTTGCTGGCTTCTGTCCCTGAGGGCGAATAGGGCCTTTCTCCCTTTCCTCCATTATTGGGAAGAGAGTTCACCTGAAATTCTGTGGCTTTTTGCGTAATCAATTGAGCTCTCTTATGTCCAAGTACTGCATTTCTGCTAGTTTGCTTTCATGGGATGCACTGCCTACTCCTGGTTGCAGTCACCTTCTGAGTTGCGAGGGTTCAGGAGACTTGGATTCAAATCCCTACTCAAGCTGTGAAACACACTAGGTGAACTTGGGCAAGTTGCACACTTGTGGCCTCACTTTTGCTCAAGGTTGCTGTGAGGGTAAAATGGTAGAAGGGAGTGAACACATTTAACTGAGGCAGGCCCTGACCACCTGAGTATTCCCCCCCCCCCCCGTTTGCAGCTTGTTCTGGCCTTGTGCCTTTCCTCCTGCCATTTATGGATGTGCAGTAGGGCAGTCAACAGAGCACTGTGTGCCTGCCCATCACAGTCATTTTCTTCATTAGTTTGTCACTCAGCCTATGCAGGGCAGATTGATTCCCCACCTACAGGGTGCTCCAGGGGAATGAATGAGGGGACCATAACAATGCTGCCTCCTTCTCCAGTCATCTGGCATGTGACTTGGCTAACTCACTTTACCTTTTGACAGGCTTGCCCTGCCTGTTGGTTTTAATTTATTCGTTCACATGCATTCATGTAAAAAGTGGGGGGAACAGTAATAATCTGGAAGTGATTCTTTATATATGCGGCCAACATAAAGGTTACTGAGATTTAGAAATGTATGTAGTAAGTACAAAAATTATTAACTGCTCTTATTTTGATTGCTGTTACTCATTACGTTATTAAGGCTAATTTAATTTCCACTTTCTTTTGCTGAAGCATTGCCTTACTAAAAATTAAAAATACATAATGTCAGAAAGACATTCACATGTTATAAATTCAACATTTCTGTCTAGTACACAAAATGTTTGAAGGCATTCTGACTTTTTTCACTTTCCCACTTGGATCCAAATCATTTGTTTTGTTTAAATTTTAAAAATATGTACGCAATGGGAAGAAACAGACGTAACTTACCTAGAAATATGGAGCCAAATATTTTTGGCATATTTTAAAACTAACATGGGGGTTTCCTTGTGAGTTGTGTGGCTTTGGTCCTGTGGAAATATTTGAAATGGTATGACCTGTAACAATATGTGACTTTTATAATATGTCACCTCTGCTATCTTGTACAGAAAGGTAAATGTTAGAAGATGGTGGCAGAGGTTGGGTGTTATTCTTTCAGCGAGAGAAGCAGGATTATAGTATTCTGTTTGTGGGGTTGCACCTGCATCAAGAGATGTTAAATAACTATGAAGTTCAAGCATTTTTCTATAGTTGTCTTGGGGGGGGGGGTTAGATAAAGAGTTTCATTTCTAGAAATTTACTTGGTGGGAAGCTAATTTTTTCCTATAAAACTGCTCACAATTCATCAATCATTTCTAGTTTCCTACACCTGCTATATTACCTGCTGCTTCGTAGATAGATCAAGTATTTTTGTATACTAATTTTCGATCAAAGGATAGTGGTTCTTCCAGTTCACCACTTGTTGCCACCATAGTTCTTCTATCTAGGATATTATTCCAGATCCTGAGTTTCTTCTCATGGACTGGAACATAGCAAACAGAATAAAATATTTAAGTGTACATGATAAAAATGTTATATACGCCACATATTTACTGTACACCACACTGGTTCCTATGCATCTATTTTACTTACAAGATATGATTAGTGCTAATAGTATGTTAGGTGAGCAGGATGAGGGAAGGATCCTTAAAGCTTTATTTTGCCACTGGAATGTGACAGCTGAAAGTGTTGCTCATTGGCTAGGCAGTACATGTAAGGTGCAGGATCAGTGCTTGTGCATTGCAAGTGTAGGATGTAGGTTTTTAAAATCTCTACTTCAAAAAGCAGTGTGGTGTCACTAAGTCAGAGTGTTAAAGCATCTGCTGCACAGAAGAACATAGAACTAAGCTTGTAGGGATGACTGAATTTAAAAGCAAGTGTAATATTTATTTGTGGTGCAGGGGTTGAGTGTTGGACTAGGACCTGAAACATGAGGCTCAAATCCTCACTCAACCATGCAGCTCACTGGGTTACCAACTCTCAGCCAAACCTACCTCACAGAGTTGTTTTGAGGATAATACAGAGAAGGTGAGAGCAATGCATGGCATATTGAGCCCCTTGGAGGACAAGAGAAATAAATATCATCTTGTATAATATAATATGATAGAATATCAGCAAATAAAAAGCACTAAAATAGGTCTTTTGTCTATTACTTGTTTAGGTGACTTTTACATGGTGAAGAAACTTTTAGAAGAGAATAGCTCTGGTGATATGAACATAAATTGTGTGGATGTGCTTGGGAGAAATGCTGTTACCATAACTATTGAAAATGAAAATCTAGACATACTACAGCTGCTCCTGGATTATGGCTGTCAGGTACTATAATCTTCTTCTTCTGGCTGATGATGATAGCCATTGGAATAATCGTGAGATTTAACTTCTTTTTACCTATTGTTTCAGAAAAGAAACATTTTCCTTCAGTGAACCTATCTTTGTCATTTTTGAAAAATATTATTTTGTTCCCCAGTATGCAAGTTGCTATTACTTCTGCTTTAATGTTCCATTTTTTCAGTCTACAGATGCACTCTTGGTGGCCATTGACTCAGAGGTTGTGGGAGCTGTAGATATACTCCTTAATCATCGACCCAAACGAACCAGTAGACCAACAATTGTTGTTAGTATTACATAAATTAAAAGTATTATTCCCCATCTTAATACTGTTGCTCTGCTCAGATTGTTGTGTTAAGCACATATAGTGGTACCTTGGTTCTTGAATGGCTTAGTTGTCAAACAAATTGGCTCCTGAATGCCGCAAACCCGGAAGTAAGTGTTCTGGTTTGCAAACGTTTTTCAGAAGCCAAACGTCAGACGCGGCTTCCGCTTGAGTGCAGGAAGCTCCTGCAGCCAATCAGAAGCCACACCTTGGTTTTCTAATTGTTTCAGGAGTCGGACTCCCAGAACGGATTAAATTCGAGAACCAAGATACCACTGTATTTGATAGTGGAAGTTTTGGAGAGTACATTTAAGTGTCTTTTGGTTATATATCTGAAAATGAGCAGGGTATTTTTTTTTTAATCCTTTTTGGGAGAGGAATGGGTGGGGTTTTAAAATTATTTGTACCCTGTAGCTATCATTATCAATACTCAGACTTGGACTGAGCCAGGGCTATCTTAGATTTAAGCAAAAGTAGAGTAGCAATAACTAGGGCTTTTTTCAGCCAGAACTCAGTTCCGGCAGCTCTAGCTAAAAGAGATGTAGCTATTAAATGGCAGTGTGGTACAAAATTAACAAGGTGAATTATATTTTCTGCCATAAGCACATTCAGTTCTAAAGATTTAAAGTTTTAAAATGTGAGAGACTGCAATAAATATATTATTTTTGGCTGTAGATTTGACAATTTTTAGATTTAATCTCTGATTTAACAATTCATAAAGCCAGGCTTCTTTCTCTCTGTTTCAGAAATTAATGGAACGTATTCAGAATCCAGAATATTCAACAACAATGGATGTGGCACCAGTCATTTTAGCTGCTCACCGTAACAACTATGAAATTCTCACTATGCTATTAAAGCAAGATGTGTCACTACCCAAACCTCATGCTGTTGGCTGTGAATGTACATTATGTACTGCCAAGAACAAAAAAGATAGCCTTCGGCACTCCAGGTTACAGTAATTAGCTGTTTATTAATGCATGTAATTTCCTTCCTGTCTTTTAGAAGAACTAGATTTTAAGCAACCACTTACCTGATCACTTGTAGTGAGTAAGAATCATTTTGAGAGAAAATCCGAAGTTCAATGATAGTGCACATGCTTTGCATGCAAAATATCCCAGGTTCAATCCCAGGCATCTGGGAAATGGCTCTGGAGAGTGTAGGCAATATTGAACTAGATGGACCAGTGGTCTTACTCTGTATAAGGCAGATTCCTTTGTTTCAGGAGACCCAGGAGAGAAGTTTTTATAAAAGAGGGTTGGTTATTTCCCCCCCTTTCAGGTCATTATAAACCACAGACGTGAAATAGATAATTGCATAACCTTCTGCTAAACTGAGAAGAGGATTGTCCCTTTTCTCAAGATTTTTAGCCTGCCACATATTTCAGCATGAGGGACGTGAGAGGTTTTCCCCTCTTTGTACTGTGTTCTGATATTATTTATGCAAGATTGTAATGCAGCACATAAATGGGTGGCAGGGTGGTGATATGGCAGGGCAGGATGGAAGCAAAACTAGACAGACTTTTCTATGCCCCAGCCTCCAGGCTTTTCAGCCATTAGGGAGCCAGTTACATTCAGACACCCCTGTTAGTGAGTTATTGTATTATTGCAAATAGCATAGCAACCAAATATGTTCCAGCTGAATTGTACAGGATGTCTCTAATTATGTACTCAGACTTAAAGTTTGGGTTCCACTTCCAGTATAACGGGAATTCTGCAAGAATTTGCTGCAGTTTTCATTTTAATATTAGTGTGCTTATCCTTTTGAAATAGCTAATGTACCCCCCCCTCTCTCTATATATTTGTTATTGTGCAAAACTGTTAGTAGCCTGCCAAACAGCTAGTAACTTGCATTTCTCTGCTGGTCATGGAGAAAATAAGTTTTCTTCCTTAATGGCTAGCATGAAAACAAGCAGGCTGGCAGAGTAGGAACAGAGCAATCCATCCCTCATTTGTCAGCCTTCATTTGTCATGAAGTTGCCACAAGAAATTTTTCACTCCTGGTGGCTACCGGGTGAGTTGCTAACTACAAAGTTGAATTAATAAGCTTTCTTCAATGCTGAAGCCAAAATACACTTAAGTAATTTGCCTTAGCATGCATGCTTTTGGGGAGTACCTAGGGCATTTTGTGTTTCTTTTGTCATACTGGAAATGGCTTTAAATGTAGATAAATATACCAGACACCTGAAATCAAACAGATTACAAACAAACTATGAGCTGAAAATACTATTGAATAAAAACTGGTTGACTTAAGATGTATTCTTTGATATTTTTATAACAGATTTCGTCTTGATATTTATCGATGTTTGGCCAGTCCTGCCCTAATAATGTTGACGGAGGAGGATCCAATTCTGAGAGCCTTTGAACTTAGTGCAGATTTAAGAGAACTCAGCCTTGTAGAAGTTGAATTCAGGTACCAGTAACAAAGTAATTCCTAATTCCCACTACTGTTTCCTTTTTAGTATTATGCTTCTAAATATAATTGGATGCAGGCACTTCACAAGTGAGTCAACAAAATCCCAATGATCAGTTGTAAATGATATCAGAGAATTTACAGTGGAATCCTATGAATTTGTGCTTAGGATTGGTTTTGGCTAATGCTCCTAAATTTTATAAAGGACCAATTTGGCTGCAAACTAATACGTTTCAGTTGCTAGAGCAAATGATCCATATGACTCATTGACTAAATGTGTTAATTACACAATGGGAAAAATTGATTGCAGTCTATTGGTTGGATCTAGAACAAAGTTAGTCACACTTACTAAAATCAAATGAATCATGACTAACTTGTCCCATTGATTTCAATTAGACTAAAGCTTGCCTGATTTAGTCTGGATCCAGCCCATTGATTTTAAATCAGTCTTCTTTCATCGATGAGTTAAATCATCCATTTGAATCACATTCATTTTTAGCTCATTCCAGTCTGTATTCAGTTTGAAGGACCTTTCTTTGGTGAAATTAACATTAAAAAGACATAAGATCGTGAGACCTCTGTGTGAGACCAAAGGCTCATAACGTGGAGCATCTTGGTCTTACTTGGCCCACGAGCAGGACCTGAGTGTAAGAGCACTCTCTGTGATTCCCTGCAGCTGGTATTCTGCAGCATACTGCCTCCCAAGAGTTAAAAGTAAAATATATTCATCATGTCCATTGTATGTTAGTATGCTTTTACCTTCTCTATATCCTAGAAATGATTATGAAGAATTAGCTCAACAGTGTAAAACCTTTGCTAAAGATTTGCTTGCACAAGCACGGAATTCTCGGGAGCTTGAAGTTATACTCAACCATACAGCAAGTGATGAGCATGTGGATAAAAGGGGGCTGTTAGAAGAGAGAATGAACTTGAGTCGCCTAAAGCTTGCTATTAAATACAACCAAAAAGAGGTGTGTCTTTCTTTCTTTCTTTCTTTCTTTGCTAATGTATTATAAAGCTGTCCGACTAATTGATGGGATAGACCAGACTATGATAGATACATATCTTCATAGGCACACTGCTTCTAATAGTTTCAAGAACCGCAGCACTAGGTAAAGAGTAAAGAGTTGTATCCAATACTAGTCCCATCAAATGGAGAAAATCCATTATGGTAGAGAAAATTGCTTGCAGAACTATGTATCCTGGGCAAAATTGCATACATGTGTATTTGGAGAAATTCACTCTATAATGTTGATGAGTTTTCTTAAACTTCATGAATTGATGGAGAAATGTGAAGAACTGAAGTTAGGAGTGGAAAAATACGAATTGAGAAGAAACTAAAATGACAGACTTGTTCATCCCTAGTTGTGAAGTTCTGTTTGTTATCTTGTTCCTGAATAATAATTATTCTAAATTTTACCTCTTAAAAACAGAACCAATGAAATTAGAGTTCGGATCCGCACAACAGGGTGAACTCCCATTGCTCTGTCCCAGCTTCTGCCAACCTAGCAGCTTGAAAGCATACCAGGGGAAGTAGATAAATAGGTACCGCTGTGGCAGGAAGTTAAACGGCGTTTCCGTGCGCTCTGGCTTACGTCATGGTGTCACGTTGCACCAGTAGTGGTTTAGTCATGCTGACCTAGAAAGCTGTCTGAGGACAAACACCGGGTCCCTCAGCTGGAAAAGCAAGATGAGCACCGTACCCATGGTCGCGTTTGACAGAACCATCCAATGGTCCTTTACCTTTTTACCTTTTACCACTACAGTGGCAGGTGGCACTGTGGTCTAAACCACAGATCCTAGGGCTTGCTGATCAGAAGGTTGGCGGTTCGAATCCCCGTGACGGGGTGAGCTCCCGTTGCTCTGTCCCTGCTCCTGCCAACCTAGCAGTTCAAAAGCATGTCAAAGTGCAAGTAGATAAATAGGTACCGTTGTGGCGGGAAGGTAAACGGCGTTTCTGTGCGCTGCTCCGGTTCGCCAGAAGCGGCTTAGTCATGCTGGCCACATGACCCGGAAAAACTGTCTGCGGACAAACGCCGGCTCCCTTGGCCTGTAAAGCAAGATGAGTGTGCAACCTCAGAGTCGTCCGTGACTGGACATAATGGTCAGGGGTCCCTTTACCTTTACTACAGTCGTATCTTGGTTTTCGAACAGCTTAGTTCACAAACAACTTGGAACTCGAACGTCACAAATCCAGATGTAGGTGTTCCAGTTTGTGAACTTTGCCTCGGAAGCTGAAAGTCTGGCGCGACTTCCGCAGCTTACAATTTTCTGCAGGATGCTCCTGCAGCCAATCAAAAGCCGTGCTTTGGCTTCTGAATGTTTTGGAAGTCGAACGGACTTCTGGAATGTATTCTGTTCGAATATCAAGGTACGACTGTATAAATTGTACAGTACAATTGTAATCTTACCCCGTTTTCTCCCCACTGGTTTAAATAAACTTGAGTAATGAGTTATTGGCTACTTTGGACAGTATTTATTGATGTAAAATTCTTTTCCTATTGCAGTTTGTTTCTCAGTCTAATTGCCAGCAATTTCTCAATACTGTCTGGTTTGGACAAATGGCTGGTTACCGTCGCAAGCACACGTTTAAGAAGATTTTGACTGTCCTGACAGTTGGTATATTTTGGCCAATACTGTCTCTTTGTTACTTGTTGGCGCCAAAATCTCAAATAGGCCGAATAATTCACACTCCGTTTATGAAGTTTATCATTCATGGAGCATCATATTTCACATTTCTGCTCTTGCTTAACTTGTACTCACTTGTCTACAATGAAGATAAAAAAAATACCATGGGGCCAGAATTGGAGAGAATAGACTATCTTCTACTATTTTGGCTAATAGGTAAGTATAAAATGGTTATAAAATTAATTGTTACAACTCTAACATTGGAGCCCTGGCAATATTGTCTAGTAATGGAAAAAGACATATTTCATCTTATTTTGACAGGGAGGAGCATACCAGTCTTAATATAATTGAAGGATATATTTTTATTTTACCAGGCTTAGGTGCCATTACTATCTAGGGGTGTGATTGATTATGCCTTAGTTGGATCTACATAGGGCATAAGAGTTGGGAGTTTTGTTTGTGTGCGCAGACATTGTAACACTGCAGTAGGAAAATGAGAGAACTCTTTTGGTCTCCCATATCTTTTAAACCCTCTCCTGGTCTACGTTCCTCTACTAGTTTCCTTTGAGTGTATTTACTTATGCTAAGGGGAGAAGGCTCTGTGGTCGCTGGGGAACTCCATACCTTTAAAGGGGAAAATAATGTCCTAGTGATTCTTAAGGTTTCTAAACAGATCCTAGAGGTGAAAGTCTCATAAGAATTCAGCCAAACAACAAATTACCATTAAAAGACTTACACGTGGACAGGCATGTTCTTTGTTGTTTCATGCAACTCTTCTATTTCATATATGAACTAACTGTAGGGTGAGGAGGTCTAAAAAAGGTGGATGTCAGATCATGGAAGCTGAATACCTTCACATCTTCTGTTGTGTTGTGTAGACTTTCTTCTCTTTCCCCACCTTCAGTACTGGAAGTGAGTTGGGGTGGGGAGAAAAGTACTTGAAGTGATAAAAGTATAGCAAGTTAAGGCAAGGGAAGGGGATGAGTTTAGTTCTTACCAGGTTGCATCTTTGGTTGTAAAAAAAAATGGAATTACACAGACCTGTGACAGGCACCCACATCTGTATTCATATCTATTTTACCCCTCAACAACAACAAAGAAGTTGGACTTGTCATTTATTATAGTTGCACATTCCATTTTCATACATGAAAGTAATACTTTGTAAGAAGTTTTCAGGAATGAGAAGTAGTCCCTGTGGGGCAGATTCACATATAGCTAGAGTATGCATGGTGTGGGAGCATGAAAATGTGTGTCTCCAGCCCCATACACAACAAAGCTGTGATGTTGTTATTTTGTACTATTCCTTCCCCCTTTATATGGAAGGAAGGATTGTGTAAATCATTCCTACAGTCCACATAACAAGTTTTATGAAAATAGAACTTAAATATTCGTAGACTTGCACCATGTTTATAGAGAACTCTGTTCCTTGAAGTGTGTCAGCTGTCTTTCCAGAAACGATTTGCAGATTATCTGAAGTAACTACAGAACCAGCAGAGGGAGCATGGATCACTACTTTTCAGCATTGTTTGTTAAAATGAATTCAGCAACCTTTGCTATTATTTTCTAAATGCAAATGAAATTACAGTTGTACTTGGTGCACTAAACCGTAACTTAATCTTTTGTGAAGCATACTGCTTAACTAATAATGGCCCTATATATTCTTTATGCTCAGTTTGGAATTGTGTATGTTGCTATTATTACAAATGTTTGATAGTAAAGTAGTATAGAATGTACTGCGGGGGGGGGGGAGCATAATGTGACATTGACTAGAAATTTTAAAACTATTAACATTTACTATTGACATAAGAGTATGTCATTTACATAGAAGAGGTTTTTTTTCCTTAGTAAGAGATGTAGATACAGACATTGCTTTTGAGACTCACTTCTTGCTATTTTTAACCACACTGATTATGACTTTGAAAAGAGAGACTAGAATATGAAAGGCTGCTAAAGGATAGCACCAACATTGCTTGAGTTTTGACTCCAGGTTAAAATGTGGCTATCTACCCAAGCCGCTATAGTGGTGCCCTTGCTTGGCTGTTGCAGTTATGTTGTTAGCATAATTCCCACTGTCTTTTAGAAGGTGTGGATCCCTTCTTGCATGTTTAAACCCAGTGCTTCTTTGGCAGTACACACAGTTCTTACGATCCTCAACTCCCCATTACTGGGGGGGGGGGGAGGTACTTTTGTGGTTGATGGAAAGAAACAGAATACACTGAAATCACTGTGAAATGAATCTAGTATATCTCACTCACTGTGTTCTGTTTCTCTGCTCTAAGGAATGGTGTGGTCAGATGTTAAAAGGCTCTGGTATGAAGGCTTGGAAGACTTCTTAGAAGAATCCCGAAATCAACTTAGTTTTGTCATGAATTCTCTCTATTTGGCAACTTTTGCTCTCAAAGTAGTTGCCCATAACAAGGTAAACATCAACTCAGTGTTTGATAACACTGTGTTGTGCAGAATCCTGTATAACCTTTTAAAAAAAGAAGTAAAAAAAAATGTTTTAAAACAACAAAACTCTTGGTGGTTGACACCAGCATAAAATTACGTTGTTTTTTAAAATGGAGGGCGTCCTAGGAACACTCATTCTTAATTTAAAGCCTCAAAGTATGTATTTTATTTCAGTCTCTATATATTTAGCACTAGTAGAGAAAGTAAGCATGTGAAGATTGAACCACATGTTGAGTCTTTCTGTTTTCTTATGTTTTTGGTGTGTTTGATGGTGTATTCGAGTGTTTTTATTCTATTATAGAAAAAAAGGATGTGAACCAACAGCAACGTTGCTATTCATCCAAATAGATTTGTAGTCTTATCTGAAATTAGTTGCATTCATTGTTGTCATCCATCTGGAGTGTGACTCTGGGGGTGAAGTCAAACTGCTGGAGAATCACAGCATCTCCTGTGGATGCAGAGACTGGTAACTCATAACTGCTGCCTCCCACCTTGTTTTTGCTGCAGTAGCAGCACCAAAGTGACTCCCTGGGGTGCGAGCCTGGCTAGTGTGTATGGAAGTCCTGGGCTGCCCAGATGACAAGGCCACTACCTCTTGACCTCACAGATGTGACCCAAAGGAAAGCAGAGCATTCATAAGTCTCATGTATTGTGCACATATTATAAAATGAAACTCGGGATTTATGTGCCATATGAGTATATAATACAGAGGCTTATGCATCAGACACCTACTAATTCTAATTAGACACATTTTTTCCCAGTGAAGGCTGTGTTACAAGCTTTAGCTACAGCCTAGAATCATAGAATTGTGGAGATAGAAGGTATCCTGAGGGTCATCTAGTCCAGCCCCCTGCAATGCAGGAATAAACATTCCCTTTATTTTCTTGGAGAATATTTGTGAAACATTGGCTTATTTGCGATGATCAGCAAATCATCTGTTTTCCTAAAGATGATGAAATCTGATTAATTTATACATCGCTTTGCAAATTAATAAAGTGCTTTAAATCCTCTATCCTTCTTTCCCTTACAATAACTTTGGGTGGAATTCTGCTTACACTCCAATTTTACGCATAAGTCACTAAGACTTAGAATTGTGACTTGCTGAAGGCCACAGAGCCAATGGCAGAAGCAAGACTGGGGGAAGAGGGGGAATTTTCATCAGGACCGCATGAAGAAAGGCTTTAAGGCCTTTCCATCAGTGCCATTATCCTGATAATGATTGGGGTTTGCAGCTGATGCTTAAAGCACGCGTGGGTAGAGATGAACACACAGAGAGATGTAAATGCTGATACACATTTCTTGTACTGTGCAGTTTGGCCCTAAGGGAGTGTGGCTGCATTTGATACATCCATCCTTTGTGCTTCCCTTCCCTTTCGTTTTCTCTTCACTTTAGATTACAAGCTTCTTTGGGACCTTTTTATTTTTAAATGCAGGCCGCTAAAGTATTGGGCACATTAATCATATAATCATATATAATAATAATATGGGCTTTTCTTCGTGATAATAATGTATGTGCAGCTTTTTAATTTTGCACCCCTTGCTTTGGTGTGATATCTATCTTACCAGTCTCTGCAGTACAGTGTTCCTTCTGCATCTACGTTAACTGTGGTAGATATTAGTCACAATTTGCTCCCAACCCAAGATTTGAATCCAGGTTATGAATCTTGAGTGAGGAATATACCCTGATTAGGATTAATCATTGTTAATGTTAATACAGACATAATATTGAACAATGGCCAAGAGTCACAAGGAAACGTGCTCTTGAAGGAAGGGTCTGTAGACGGGGGCATGTGATCTACTGCCCACTCCCAGTCATGACTAATGGAGGGAAAACAAATCTGTACCAGCCTTAATGGATGCAGAAACCGTCTTGCTGCAAGTGTATTAATCTGAACCACTCAGATATTCTTTCCTCATGTGGCTGAATCTTCAGAGCTGCCTTTCTTGTTGTCTGGTGTTCATTTGGAGTGCAAGATAAAGCTGTATCTTCTTAGCTCTGCTTGCTAGTCATGTAAGAACCTTCCAGATTAAATAGGCTTATATCTAGCCTGACAAAATATTGCCTTGAGTCAGAAAATCTCATTCAAATAAAGCTAGCTTATATTTTAGACAGAAATAAATTGAGTGTAAAAAAAAAGTCAGTAGGGCAGCTGTTTGATCATTGGTCCATTATTTTACCTCATTCAGTGCTGGACCTTGTCCTGGATTGTTAGCGGCTGGAGAATACTCCTGTTTCTTTGCAGCCTCCTGTTGGCTACATTCAGCAGCAATGTCAAGCCATGCTTTGTTTTGAGCAAGCCTCAGGGTGGTGTGTTCCCTCCTTGTCTTGCCATCTCTTCTTTTTACATGAGCGGTTGGATTTGTGACAAATTATAGACATCCAAAATACACTGAGCGTTGGTTTGTGCAAATCAGTGTTCACTGCATTTTGATATAACAGCAAATTATCATTATCCTGCAAATTATAAACCATTACTGCTGATCTTTGCCTCTCACAACTTAAAGGGGGGAAAGGAAATGTGTGACCCCTGGTGGTGCTTGCTGCGATTTGTTCATGGTTGGAAGATAGGCTACAGATAGTGTGTGTCATTGGTTGATGAAAGCCGCCACTGGATTATCTGTTAATTTAAAGTAACTTCAACTTCTTTCAAAAACTCTAGTTCCATAATTTTGCTGAGAGGAAGGATTGGGATGCCTTCCACCCTACCCTGGTGGCAGAAGGTCTGTTTGCTTTTGCCAACGTTCTGAGTTACCTTCGACTTTTCTTCATGTATACAACAAGCTCTGTCCTAGGCCCACTTCAGGTAAGTCGTCCTTGGGGCAAAATGGCTAGGTGTAATTGCCTCTGGTTTTTCAGATAGACTCTCTACTTATGTTTAAATTTCCACCATTGTGTGTACTGATAGTTATTCATTCTGTAGTTGGATAGTGACCTGATTATGTGGGCTTATTGGGGCATATAAAGTGGTGGGTCTTTCACTGGGTTAGAAACTTTAGAAACGAAACAAAAATGGGATTATACATGGTACACAAAGGAGTGCAGCATCCTTTAAAAAGGAAGTTGCTTTATGTGCCATTCAAAGGTAAATTGAGATCAAAGCGTTAGCGGCACATCCTATTTATAGTGCCAGATATTCTGGAAATAATTCAGAGGCCTAGTTCCAAAGATATCTAGTTGTGTGACAACAGCAACCAAGGAAGGTAATATAAAAGAGTGCACATCTGTCTGTTAGACACGGCTCAAAGAGCCATATTATTGTTGTGTTAATCCCCGATTACAGTTAACACATGAGACATACCGTATAAGAAAAAACATCAAATGTTACCCATAAGACACTTTGCGTCACAGCAGGGAGAATTCTCCAGTTTTTATTCCTTTCCATCTTACCAACTTAATCTCATTTTCTATTGCAAATTCCTCATTAATAGTACAGGGAGGCAACATATTGAACATTAAAAAGTCCGTATTCATTTTTGAAGACATTCACTATGTAACATACATATTTATTTACGTATTGCAACTATAACATGCATTTATATTAGCCCTCTATGTAGTGAAGTCAGAAATCCAGTTGTACATAAACCGCCAACAGTCACCCCATTCAATGGCACACTGGAGCTTTAGTTGCTCTTGTTGGCGACCATAGACAGACCCACATACTTTTCCAAAAGTAGGTCATGACTTTCAAATGCCCATAAACTGCACCCCATCAGTGAAATGAAACACATATTACTGCAACACCTTCATATTTTCATATATAATTTCAAAGCAGTTTGCCATCTTTATCTCAAACTGTGAACTCTATTAATAAATGCTTTGAAAAGTTGAATAAATTGATGTTTATATTTATTGTAAGTTGCTTTGTGGATACACTTGGGTCAAAATGCGGGACAGATATATCCTAACTTAGCTGCTACTAAAAACAGTTAATCTTTACAATAAGATGGTTTTGTGTAACAAACACTTCAGATTTTCACAAAAAAGTGTCTTCTACAAATGTGTAACACTTTGTAAGTGTAATGTTGACTACTAAAGTCCGTGACTAAATTATAGCTACCCTTAACAGATTTGTTTTGTCATTCTATTAATCTTTCTGGGCAGTTAAAAAAGAATCTGGTACCCCTAGTATCTGTGCAGTACTCCAGAGAAAGTGCTACAGCCCTTCCCATTTTTGTTTTAGGGTTAGTGTAAAACAGGGATAGCCAACATAGTGCCTTCTAGATGTTGTGGAGTACAATTCCCATCATCCTTTATCATTGACCATGTTGGCTGGGAAATATGAAGACTGTAGGCCACAACATCTGAGGGGGACCACATAGGCTAACCCTGCTATAGAAATTATACATCAGAAGCTTTAAATCTGTTTATTAATTTCATAACCCAATCCTATGCATATTTACTCATAAGTCTACAATCCTTTGCACTCATGCTTGGATGTAAACCTCATTGAACATAGTTAAACTTTTCATACCATCTTCAGTCATGAAATTGTTGAAGATTATATGTATATACATACGTAGTTTTATCTGTATGCTGCCTTTCCGTAGTTTAAAACCATGCTCAGGATGGCTTCTAAAATGAAAAAGTACCTAATTACAAGCATAACAAAAGTTATCATAAATAAGTAAAACATCAAAAAAGTATGCAACCAAATTGAACAGTTTCCACATAAATCATAATAAGATCTAAAATAAAGATACAAAAAGTAATATCAGCAACATAACTCCTTAAACAATACCCCAGATTATCATTGATTCTACGTGTTATAGTTATTATTTTTGCTTCAGACATATCATTTGAGTTAAGGAAACAGTCTGTAGTTTGCTTTTACTATGAGAATAAAAATGATTCAGGATAAAATAGCATGTGTGTTTGTACAGTACAATAAAATTTAATTCTTGTAGTCTGTGGTTTTATCACAGCTTTCTCCCAACAGTATTCAGAACAGCTACTTGACTCTTTTGTAGTGTCATGAATTTGGTTAGGAAAATCTGCTTGTCTTGTAAATAGTTTTTCTAGCATGCCTTCTTAATATGCAATCACCATTTGATATTTCATAGCTGTTTAAAACTGAGAACAAATCAATATGTTCCTACAGATTTCAATGGGGCAGATGTTGCAGGACTTCGGAAAATTTCTTGGAATGTTTCTTCTTGTGTTGTTCTCATTCACCATTGGGTTGACCCAACTGTATGATAAAGGGTTCACTGTGGATGAAGAAAAGGACTGTGCTGGGATTTTCTGTGAGCAGCAAAGCAATGATACCTTCCATTCGTGAGTTTCATAGTGTTGATTGAGATCACAGTTTTTCTTTTATAGAATATGAATGCATTGATTCCATTGATCTGGCCTTTAATGCACAGTAACTATCTAACCATAGTTTGTTTGTTTTTCCCCCAGATTTATTGGTACATGCTTTGCCCTGTTTTGGTACATATTCTCTCTTGCACATGTAGCCATTTTTGTCACGAGATTTAGCTATGGCGAAGAACTACAGTCTTTTGTGGGTGCTGTTATTGTTGGCACATACAATGTAGTAGTTGTAATTGTCCTTACCAAGCTCTTGGTGGCGATGCTCCATAAAAGCTTTCAGCTGATAGCGGTAAGTGTTTTGAAAACAAGATTTATTGTATTTTAAGTGTCAACAGTGCTCTTGATTCTGTATAGCACAATAATGTGGGGCTTGATCCGGAAGCTGCAGCTAGTGCAGAATGCTAGAACACAATTGCTGACAGGAGTGGGGTCTTGTATATAACACCTGTGCTCAGGTATCTACACTGGTTGCCAGTTTGCTGCCAGGCTGGGCTCAGGCTGTTATTTTTAGCATATATAAACCCCTTAACAATTTGGGACCCTTTTATGCACGAGATTGCTTTACCCCACATGTGCCCACTCAGCCACTTTGATCAGCACAATTGTCCCTCCATCAGGTGACACAAAATGCCCATTCCACATTTGTAAGAGCTTGATCATTTAGTGTGGCAGCACCTGTACTTTGGAAATCCTTGCCCATTCAGATCAAGCAGGTGCCTTCACTGTACAGTAGTACCTCGGGTTAAGTACTTAATTCGTTCCGGAGGTCCGTTCTTAACCTGAAACTGTTCTTAACCTGAAGCACCACTTTAGCTAATGGGGCCGGCGCGCCGCCACCGCACGATTTCTGTTCTCATCCTGAAGCAAAGTTCTTAACCCGAGGTACTATTTCTGGGTTAGCGGAGTCTGTAACCTGAAGTGTATGCAACCTGAAGCGTATGCAACCCGAGGTACCACTGTACTCTTTTTGACACCTGCCCAAAACATTCTTGTTTGAACAAGCCTACCCAGAGACTTAGGAATGTATGGTTGTGGTTGTGGATTTCACACGATTTTACTGTTTTATCTTTTTGTAAACTGCTTTGAAGTTGTTGTTTTTACAATCAAGCAGTGTATAAATTTTATGAAACAAATAATAGACATGTAAATACATCGTGGTAAAATAGGTATTGTCGGGAATTCTGGCCCCATTATGAACTGAGCCCAAGCCTCTACCCAAGTTTGAGCCTGGTTCTTGGTGGGTTTGCTGTCAGCTATCTCTTCTTCTCACCTGCAGCACCCTTACAAAGGGGAGATGGACAGGTGACAAGAAGCTTCATGCACATGGTTAAATATTGGGTGCATCTTTTTCTTTGTGCATGTATGGGGGTTGCACTTTTGTGTGTGTTAATTCCCTGTCAGTTTTGTAATTTATAATCACCGCTCAGCAGAACCTTTTAATATGTTTTCCCAACCCCCCCATTAATTTAGAATCATGAAGATAAAGAATGGAAATTTGCTCGTGCCAAGCTCTGGCTTAGCTATTTCGATGATAAATGTACGCTACCACCCCCCTTCAATATTGTTCCATCTCCAAAGACTATATGCTACCTATTTAACAGCCTCAGTAAGTGGATCGGCTCTCATACATCATCTGGCAAAGTCAAGCGACAGAATAGTTTAAAGGTAAGAAACAGAAACATAGAACCATAGAATCGTAGAGTTGGAAGAAACCATGAGGGTCATGTAGTCCAATCTCCTGCAAATAGTTATAAAATACTAACAGGGAGTGCCCAGCGGTGCCCAGGAATTTTTAGAAGCCAAAAGATACAGTGATTTTTAAATGGAGTGTGTAATTCGTGAGTTTACACCCATCATGCAAAAAAATAATAATACAAAAAACAAGGTGACAAAATGGGTGAAGTTATGCCAAAGGCATATTTTGGTCCACCACCTTGATTCGAAACAGTGCCTGGCATCCAGACATTAATGAAGTATCTTCCACAAGTCAGTTGCAAGCTATTTGAGTGCAACCTCTGAAGTCCTTTCTGCTTTTCCCTCTCATAACATTATTTAAGGGTTTAAAGTACAGTAGTGCAAATTCAGTACAGGCAAATGAGTTTTTTTTCCTATAGCAAGATGTTAATTCTCAAAATGATGCAGATTTGTTAGTTTTCCCCTACCATGTGCTAATTTTAAGCATGCCCTGTGACATGTCAAAACAAAATACCCAAAGGAAACACTGCAGCCTCTTTGTTTTACAACTGCTTTGAATAAACATATCTAGGGCACCCTCTCATCAGGTATCATGATGAGTTCCTCTCGCAGGTAAAAATAATTGAAGAATCATCACACATCTTAATACAGACCTTGGTATAGAGACAGGAATTTTGGGGTTTGTTTTTTTGTTTTTTTAAGGGAAGGCATGTTTTGTGCATGTAAAACTAGCATGGGTGGGCTTTCTCTTGCTCAGTGAGGCTTCTCCTTCCCCTATTGTGCTGCTTCCCACACAACATCTAAATATGCTGCAGAGGGTTTAGTGAACCCCTGGAGAGGTTTTTCTGGGTGGGAACGCAAAGCACAGAGTGGAAGTCCCATTCTGCAAGTGATTTCCATTGCACATGCTGGTGGGCGTAATTAGACATAGCCCATTAATTTCTTATCCAGATAGATCACCAGTTCCTCTATAGCAGGCATGGCCAAACTTGGCCCTCCAGATGTTTTGGGACTACAATTTCCCTCATCCCTGACCGCTGGTCCTGTTAGCTAGGGATGATGGGAGTTGTAGTCCCAAAACAGCTGGAGGATCAAGTTTGGCTATGCCTGCTCTATAGTAACTGTGTATCCTATTCTTAGTTTCTGCTGTGTATATTGCTAAAGATGAGAAGAAATTAGAATTTGTTGATGGTTTTTTTTTTTGTGTGTGTGTGTATGCATGCTATACAGGCTGAAGCAGTCAAAATGCAGATTGCACTTCAAGACACATCATAAGATGCATATGTGCAGCATATTATTAAGGAGTTAAGCATTTAGAGGACATTCTAGGAAACAAAACTTTTACCCATTGTATTCATGGGATACACTGAGTATTATCCATAAGTATAATCTTTCAATTCATGGCAGAGAGCTTAGAAAAGCTAGTCAAGCTGTAGACAAATACACATTATATAGTTAAAGAACTGAGCACCCAGGAAACATTTACTCAACCAAGCAATTTGAAATCCATGGTGGAGCTATTACGTCTAAAACTAATAGACAGAAATATGGGGCAGAAATATGGAGAGACAGCAGGGAACAGATAAGAGAGAGAGCACAAGGCAAACACACACACACTCAGAGCAGTTTGGGAATGGGAACTCAGCACTGGCTCACTGCTGGCCACTTGAGACCCATAGCTGCCACTTCTGCTGAAAACTCTATATTGCTCTGCCACCGCACTGATCACTGGTGAGATGAACTATGCAGTATAGGAAGGTACGAAGACGTCACCTGCCAACCTTCCAGGATCTCTCTCCCTGTCTAGCAGGCATGCATGCACAAATATGACTGTGCAAACCGGGGGGGGGGGGGCGGATCATAGCCATCTGTACATTATATATAATATGTCACTGTTTGCTTACAGGAGTGGAGAAATCTGAAGCAAAAGAGAGATGAGAATTACCAAAAGGTAATGTGCTGTTTAGTTCATCGTTATTTGACTTCCATGAGACAGAGAATGCAAAGCACTGATCAAGCGACTGTAGAAAATCTCAATGAGCTGCGGCAAGACTTATCAAAATTCCGAAATGAAATGAGAGACCTGCTTGGGTTCCGGACTTCAAAGTATGCTATATTTTATCAAAGAAACTAGGAATCAAGGTTTTAAATAAAACGCCTAAATTTAGACACATTCATTGGAATATATTTATTTTCAGCCCAAATAATAAACGATGGAAATTTCTTCTTGTTACATTTTTTTAAATGCCATTGCATGTAACGCAGCCAAACTCAATTGTGAAGAAAGTAACTATTTTTTATTCTTTTGAGGCTTTTTATTAAGTGTACAAAATGTAAAATTTGTACATAGTCTGCCAAATGCAAATGTAGAGTTTGTAATGTGTCATTAAGAATTGGATCTCAGAATTTAGGCTGCATTCCTAACCCTTGAAGAAAGCACCATTCAATTCAATAGGACTTACTTCTGAGTAGATAGACATGGTTAAGATTATGATTTGTTTGCACACATTTGCATTTTTGAGAAGGAAACAGTAATTGAATCTCCATCCCCAATACCAATATAGGTTAGGCAGTACAAATAACTATATTTACAATATTAAAAGAATTGTTATCCTTTCAAGTAGAAGTATATATGTGAGGAAGATATTGGAATACTTTAAAAGAGCACATTTGTGAAAAGGCTATCAATAAAGATTACATAATACATTTTTAAAAAGCTATGAAAAGCCATATCATTATAACAATAATATTTGTCATTCTTGTACTCCACTCTACTGAATGATACCAAAGATATCATTTTGGAACTTGAACGATGATAATATTTTAGAAAATAGTTGAGTAAATTGCTGATAGATAATTCTAAGGTGTCATCAGTGTCCATGCCTTTTGGCTCTATTTAAATCAATTTGATTTCAAGTGAGTTCCTAAATTCACACTTACCGCACAGTACTGTACATGAAATACAGATTTTTTAGTTGTGGGCCCCAGACTCAGTGTTGAAATTGCAGTAAACACAGGGCAACCACTTGGGATTTAAACAAGCCACAACTTTATTGATTACAGATGTCAACAGGTTTGGACATAGGCATTTGGTGTGAGGGAGAGGGGGTGAGGAGAACCCCTGGCACTGAGCGCTTCCTGGCACCCCACTACACTTGCCGCTGCTGCCTCCTGTAGCCCCGAAATCCTACCCTGCTATTAAGGATTGGCACTTAAAAGTGCCTTTTGTTCAACAATCTGTTGCCACTCACTGAAGAAAACACTTGGGAGGCCCAGCTTCAGTTTCAGACATTTCCAAGGCCCAGAATCTTCTTTGGGAGCCTCCTGGCAATGTCCTTCTTTGGCAGAGACCAAGCTGTGACTGAAAACAGCCCAGGCTCGGCTCCTTTATATGCCATGGGAACAGACCAGATGGAAGCCAAGAAGACTAAGTCTTCCTTCTGGTCTGCCCCCAAGCTGCACCCGCAAGCTTGCCTGTGATTGGCTGAGACCATGGCTGAGCCCCAGCAGTCAGCATAGCTTGCGGGGGGAGGAAGCAATGTTCGACCAGGCCACGGTGAAGCCAGGCAGGCACCTGCTGCCGCCACCTGTGCGGGACCTATATAGATATCCTACAGATGACAACGAAAGGAATTCAAAGCTGGTCTTCTGAGATCACAGAATTAGCTGTTACAGCAGCCTTCCCCAACCGGTTGCCTTCCAAATGTTATGAACCACAGCTCCCGACAGTTATGCTGAAAGGTTGGGGAAAGCTGCAATAGGCAAGCACTCTTTGTAATAACACTGTTAATGAAATGACACCTTGCTGTCATGCTGAAGCATTTCTTAGAATGGAAATTTTCTGCGTGTATATCTACACCTATGCATAAGGATTGAGAGATTATGGCGGCACCAGTTCTAGTTATCAGTGGGTCAAGGTAGATGCAGTGAACTTAAAACTCATTGATTTAATCGGAAGCATCCCAGATTTTAATGGGATTGGGTCCTGTGTGTTCATGGGAAATACTTCATGAAGACATTAATGGTTTTGTCCTTATACTTCCTGTTTTGAATGCATTTTGCTTTTGCATTTTATCACTTATTTATATAATAAGTATTGTCATTATCTGCTGTTTCATTCTACTTGAGGAAGAATAAGCTAGGGATTGTTAGTACGGAATACTGATGCTCTGTTTACTTGGAAAGGAAAACCCTTAATTCTATGCCATGGTTAATACTTAGCATACCCATAGTGACAAAATGTTATTTCTGCACAGGGCACTGGTGTGCTTAAGTCTCATTGATGTCATGAGGTGTAAATATAGTAGGAATTGCTGTTGTCTGACTTTATATTAGCTTGCAGAATTTAAGGGCAAAAGGTGCTGGTCTCCTTGTAGCGTAAATCGGGATGAATGAGGGAACAAGGTTTAAGTCAATATTCCTCCTATTTATTGTAATGATGTTTTTATGAAAAAAATAATATATTTTGTATATTAAAAAGATATGTGTGACTTCATTAGAAAGAATGCAGATTACCTAAAGATTTTTTTTAAATTGTATGTAGACTTCAATATAAATAATGACTCAATCCAGTTTTATGAAAAAGCTGGTGGCTTAAGATATATGAATGCTTTGTGCCATATGTTATATCTTGTCTGTTGAAACACTAGAGAAACAGAATAAATAACTATTTTTTGCGGGGGGGAGGCAAATGCTGACCTAATGGATAATCTAAGAATCTGTTCAGAAAAATTGTTGCCATTGATACCATATACAGTATATCACATGAAACTGTGTGCTTTGGAGATCTTAATTGTAAAATGCGGAACAAAAGCTACTTTTTTTGTTACACTATTCCCCCCCCCCACGTTTTCCTGCCTTTTTCATGCAACCAGATTATAAACTGTGCTTCTGCTTTTTAAAAAGGCTTTATAGAAATAAATGAGAAAACCTGTGTTTTCCAGGTTCTTACAACTAATTTGAGGGGCCCTTTCCAGAATGTTTATCTTGTGGTACTGTGGTTGTAACTATTTTTAAGGAGTAGTTACAAATGATTTGCTCCAAATCTAGTCTTCTCTCAGACGTTATGTTTCTGTTTTTTTAAAAAAAATCTTGCCATTATTATTCCACAAGCACACAGCATGAATAGCACAAAATAAGTGATGCAGGAAAAAAATCAGAAGAAAACCTGATGAGAATGTGTTTTGCTGCAGAATTCAGGGTTTATACTGTATACAATGCAGAATTCAATAAGGTACGACAGCAGTTGATGGCTTTCTGCTGATGAGCCAGCGGATGTCTTTGGGGTAATCCACACTTCATTGTGTTTCAAAGTGAATTTTCATTTCATATCATTCTTGAATTGGATACTTCTGTATTAAGCTTTTTTAGAGAGTTGTTTCATTTCCTAATAAGCTTTTTGACATTAAAGAGTTGTTGCCTAAAAGCTCAGGTGATTAATTTGTTTCATTTGTATCTTGTCTTTTTCATGGAGCTCAGGACATCATTTTTTCTTTTCGAAGTCCTTGAAAGGTGTGATTGGCTGAGATCATGTCTTGTACAAAGCTACACATGCCCAATTTAATGTCATGTTAAATGGTAGTTAATGGATTGCTTTGAATGCATATTTTGCTCCTCCCTTACTCTTCCCCTAGCACACGTTTGAGCAACAAACAGTTGTTTTACTCAGATTAGCAATCCTTATAAGTGAAGAGCAAACCTTGGCTTTAGAATGCAGTTTGTTTGGAAGCAAAATAAGCTGCTGTGATGTGGGGATCATGGTTTGTTGCTCCTGCTCACACCAAGGGAAAAGTGAAGGAATGGTTTTGAGTCACAGTAACCCTTTAATAATGGTTTGCCACGATGTACAAACACTGTCGCGCTGTGGACAACATATCCAAGTGAATTTGAACCTGGAACTTCCATATCCATTCCCAACACTGAAGCCACTGAGTTTTTAGAAGTGTTTATTAAGTGTAGCTTATACTGCAAGGAAACAGGAAAACTAAGTTAAAATGAATTACTATAAATATTGCACTTCATCACATCAGTCATTTTTTTTAAAAAAAATCCTTCTGAGAAAAGTATAAATTAAGAAATTCACGGTAGTGAAAATTTGGTATGGTACAGGCTGGCTGATGTTGCTGAAGGTTTTGAAAGATAAAATTGGCAATCATGGTATTTTTCTTTTGATTTTTGCAACATCAGTCTATGGGGAAAACAAGGTAGAAAAATTCCGGAAAGTACACTACGTTCCTGGAAAATCTCCCATTTTATTTGCATGAAGAGAGATTCTGGAGGATAGATGACAGGACTCAGCTGCAAAAATTCACATTCAACACTGCTTGTTTTTCAAGATATTCAGGATCTTTTGGTTCTTCGTCTTGAAACTCATTGTAAAACTGCTGGGCAGGATTTTACCTCTGCCATCTTCTTCTACCTGTCCCATAATGACGTAATTTAGACCTGTTGAGAGGGGAAGAGTTTTAAAAAATAGTGGAACAGAATTTCTGGTTCTACAATTTGGAAAATACAGTTCTATTATTTCATGCAATTTTTATAGTGTGATCATTGAGTAAACCTGTATATCTGTATTGTTAATGGCCAATGGCCTTCTATAGCTTTTATAATCTCTTAGTTGAATATGTAGATTTCAGGGTATATCATCTTTTGGTTTCTCCTCTCAGAGAGGGAAACAGATCGGACTTTATTCAGAACTGTAAACACCAGACCAGGGAATTGCCAATGTGATGTCCTCCAAACATTACCGGACCATAGTTTCCACCATCCTTGAACACTGCCATGCTAGATGGGGCTGATGGAAGTTGGAGTGCAATGAAATCAGGAAGGCACGATATTGAGTATTCCTGGATTAGAGTGAACATTAATTAATTTTAAAACTGAATATTTACCTTTAATGAAGAATAAGTTCAGTTGTGGAAGGTATCCATGGCATAGGGTTGGATGTTTTGGGAATATTAGGATGTATTGAGATGAGATTATGAACAGGTCCTTTCACTTTAAGGTGATAAGGAGGCATAAAGTTAACTGTTAAAAAGTTAACAGCAGTGCAATCACTGTTACATTGTCTAATTTTTTTAATCAACAGATGCTCACTAAAATGTTGGAAAAAACTGACTTTTATTTAATTTTCATTATGCCCCACTAGTGCCTGCTCTACATTGAGTTTGCTTTTCTACATTGAGTTTGATTGATTTGGATGAAAATAATAATAATAATAATAATAATAATAATAATAATAATAATAATAATAATTTATTTATTTATACCCCGCCCATCTGGCTGGGTTTCCCCAGCCACTCTGGGCAGCTTCCAACTGAAACAGTACAGCATCAGACATTAAAAACTTCCCTAAAGAGGGCTGCCTTCAGTTGTCTTTTAAAAGTAAAATAGTTGTTTATTGCCTTGACATCTGCTGGGAGGGCGTTCCACAGGGCAGACGCCACTACCGAGAAGGCCCTCTGTCTGGTTCCCTGTAACCTTACTTCTCGCAATGAGGGAACCGCCAGAAGGCCCTCGGCGCTGGATCTCAGTGTCCGGGCTGAACGATGGGGGTGGAGACGCTCCTTCAGGTATACAGGACCGAGGCCGTTTAGGGCTTTAAAGGTCAGCACCAACACTTTGAATTGTGCTCGGAAACGTACTGGGAGCCAATGCAGATCTCTCAGGACCGGTGTTATGTGGTCCCGGCGGCCACTCCCAGTCACCAGTCTAGCTGCCGCATTCTGGATTAATTGCAGTTTCCGGCTCACCTTCAAAGGTAGCCCCACGTAGAGCGTGTTGCAGTAGTCCAAGCGGGAGATAACTAGAGCATGCACCACTCTGGCAAGACAGTCTGCGGGCAGGTAGGGTCTTAGCCTGCGTACCAGGTGGAGCTGGTAGACAGCTGCCCTGGACACAGAATTAACCTGTGCCTCCATGGACAGCTGTGAGTCCAAAATGACTCCCAGGCTGCGCACCTGGTCCTTCAGGGGCACAGTTACCCCATTCAGGACCAGGGAATCCCCCACACCCGCCCGCCCCCTGTCCCCCCAAAACAGTACTTGTCAGGATTCAACCTCAATCTGTTAGCCGCCATCCATCCTCCAACTGCCTCCAGGCACTCACACAGGACCTTCACCGCCTTCACTGGTTCTGATTTGAAAGAGAGGTAGAGCTGGGTGTCATCTGCATACTGATGAACACCCAGCCCAAACCCCCTGATGATCTCTCCCAGCGGCTTCATATAGATGTTAAAAAGCATGGGGGAGAGGACGGAACCCTGAGGCACCCCACAAGTGAGAGCCCAGGGGTCTGAACACTCATCGCCCCCACACACTTTCTGGACACGGCCCAGGAGAAAGGAGCGGAACCACCGTATAACAGTGCCCCCAGCTCCCAGCCCCTCTAGATGGTCCAGAAGGATGTTATGGTCAATGGTGTCAAAGGCCACTGAGAGATCCAGCAGAACTAGGAAACAGCTCTCACCTTTGTCCCTAGCCCGCCGGAGATCATCAACCAGCGCGACCAAGGCAGTTTCAGTCCCATGGTGAGGCCTGAATCCCGATAGGAAGGGATCCAAATAGTCCGCACCCTCCAGGCGTGCTTGGAGTTGTTTGGCAACCACCCGCTCAATCACCTTGCCCAAGAATGGTAAATTTGAGACTGGGCGATAGTTGGCCAAATTGGCTGGGTCTAAAGATGTTTTTTTAAGAAGCGGTTTAATGACCGCCTCTTTCAGTGGGTCTGGGAAGGCTCCCTCACAGATTGAAGCATTCACCACCCCGCAGAGCCCATCGCCCAGCCCTTCCCGGCTCGCTTTTATCAGCCAGGATGGGCAAGGATCAAGGAGACAGGTGGTCGGTTTCACTTGTCCAAGCAGCCTGTCCACATCCTCGGAGGTAACAGATTGGAATTGATCCCATGTAACAGGACTAGACAGAACTCTAGCACTCTCCCACCCTGGCCCTGCTCCCACGGTGGAGTCTACCTCCTGAATCTGAACGACTTTATCTGCAAAAAACTTTGCAAAAGCATTGCAGGAGATCTTGGGGTCCCTACCAGGCCCCGGTGGTGCAGGTGGTTCCGATAGATTGCGAACCACCTGAAAAAGTCTCCTGCTGCTGTTTTCTGCAGATGCAATGGAGGCGGCGAAGAAGGCCCTCTTCGCCGTCGCCATTGCCACTTGGTAGGCTCGACATTGAGCTCTAGCCCATGTCCGGTCTGATTCAGAATGAGCAGTAAGCCTTCTCTATTTGCCTACAGGAGAGTCAAATAGTGGCATAATGCAAGTAGATGGTGAACTGGTAAATTGAATCCAAATTTTCACCCTCAATATATTTCAGTTTTAAAGATGTGTGTATGTCTACCATTATCCTAGATTTGTCTTGGTCTACAGAGGTATGACCTTTATAACAGCGGATTCAGCAACCAATCCTCTCTTCTCATTCAACTCATTTGCACTATTTAACTAATTTTGATTAACTGAAGAACTTACAGAAAAGCAATTCTATAATCAAATTGTTATGGTCTCTGAATTTTCTCAAACATTCATCAGTATGTTAAAAAAAACACCCATCAGTATGTAATATTTGGATAGTTTGCTTTGACATTTTGTTCTATAAAGGATCAATCTGATTCTGAATAAAGTGTCCTGAGAAAGTTATTGAAAATTAAAGAAGTAATTAGGAAATTAGTGTTATTTGCAAAAAGCAGAATTCTGTTAATCACTTACCTCTTCTGATAAGAGGACACTGTTTACAAACAACAATGATCTTGGCACTCATATTTTTGCCTGCTTGTTGGATCGCTAAATTTCCTTCTTTGTAGACGTTAATAATTGATACCGTTGCATGCAAGCTTCCACCTTTAATGTTGGTTGTGATAATGGATCCAGTTATTACTAGATAAAAGAAATACATAGGATTAATACACTGGAATGTGATTGGAACACAATGAAACAGTTACATGACCACTTCACCTTTATGTACACAGAAGATAAAAGTCTCAAACAAGTACGTCCTTTGGCTATGGCTATGTAAGTTAGACAAGTGTCCTTTTTCATTGTGAGTTGTTTGTTTGGGACACTGACTGACCACCCAATTAACAAGGCTGCCTTGGTGGTTCACAGAATCTTAAAAGGACTGTAATTTGGAGATGCTGTAACATTAACAAGAAGTGGAGTCAATATCTTACACTCATCTTTCTGTCTTCCAACCCCCACTTTGCAGTAGGATAGGTGCAGTTTGGTGGTGGGTCCAGGGTGGCATAGTGATCTGCATGTTCCTACCAACTTCTGCCACAGCCACAATGTGTAGCAAGGCCCTGCTGGGCTACAGAGTTAGCAGCGTTTGGGTTGGCCCCTAAGTATTATGCTCGTTGCGTTGCCCGGTTGCATTGAGACAACCACATATAAATGTTTGGTTGTAAGTTGCTTTGGGTTGCCCTGCACAAGTTAAAGCAACTAACAATTTGAATCAAATATTATCAATCATCACAGTTTTATATCTAAATAGGTAAGGAGAAGATGCACAGGTCTTTACCATAATGAACAACTTTTGCATTGCAGAGAAGGATTTCCAAGAAGTATTATGAAACCAGAATTACAGGAGTACATACAACAAAATTGTCACAGTGAATAAGGAATACAGGCTGTTCCAAGAAGACAACATGCCAGCATCATCACTGAATCAACACTTTCATAGAGCAACAGTTTGCTTTCTGTTTGTTCAGTTTTGTTTAGACTGGAACAGTTTTTTCCCCTGACAAACATCCACACTGTCTTCTCTGTAAAACATCTGAAGGCATATAACTGAGTCATAGACACAGTATAAGAGATGCAAGTACTATGATCTGAAAGAATTTCCTTGTACACTAATGGTAGTTTACAAATAAGTGGCTCTGACCCTCCCATGAAACTAAGCATACATGCCCAAGTCACTGGTTGAAAGGGGAAAAAATACTTGCTGCTCTTACCGAAGTTACTTGAACAGTAACTGCTCTCAAGAGTTCCGCTCCTTCTGCATTTTTGCTGGCACAGTGCAACTGTAGGCTTCACCGCTTCTCCAAAGAGGTCGAGAAAGCAGAGTTAGTGAAGTCAGTTCAAGTGTTTCAGAAGTCATTTAAAAGGTACTTTCATTTTTCCTGTGTGTTTACTCTATTAAATACAGAGAGAACTGACATTCCCAAAGCAAAAACCCCACATAATCCAGACACACCGTACTTCAAAGAAACCAGTATTCTGTATTTGCGCCATGTACTTTTGCTGTTTGCTGCAGTTCCAGCTCTAACAGAGTTGTACAATGTGTGTCAGTGATCAAACCTCACATTCATGGTGGCACAGATGATATTCTGGATATCTAACTCTGAAACAAACTGCAGTCAAGGAGGAAAAGAGGTCCCTGATCTATTACAATTTCATCAGTCATGCTATGCTCCCAGATCTTCTAAGTAACCAACCAACCACCAGCCTTCTTTATGCTCATTTTGTTTATGACAATCTATACACAACACTGCAAGCAAGACTGCAGGGCTCATTAAAATCACAATATTCCAGACTAATGTGACATCACTACACACAAGCATTCGGGATAGAAGGTCCTACTTTGATTTAATTCAAGCGACCCTTTTCCCCAGCCTCTTCTTTACAATAAGATGATTTTTTTTTTAAATTAAAAAAGGATTAAGGCTGATCCTGAAGCTTCCCTGCCTGTTCCTACCAACACCTTCGATAAAGATTAAACAATGAGTTCAGACTTACTTGTGGTGGCAGGGAGGGTTGCGGTAGTAGGTGATGCGGTTGTAGGTATTTTTTTGGGCCTGAATTTGTAGTGCCCAATAAAGCCGTCAGCAGTTAAACTTAAATCAGACAAGAACTGAATAAGTAACTCATTTCTCTCAGATACAATAGGCCTGAAAGAGAACAATGCATCATTCATGTTAGGAGGGGCTTTTGTAGTTGTCATATTATTGCTTGTTGAACTATATGCAGCCAACAGATTTTGTAGCACTGCATACCACACAAACAGACTATATGTGTAAATATCCTTACTAAAATTGAGTGGAAAACCGAGTCTTCCTTTGTTAATCTGATTTCCCCCCCACACGGAGCATAAAGATTCCTGTTATCAAATATGCAGTTGGATATGTTTTCAGAGTGAAGTAAGCAGCACAAGTCCTTAAGGAACCTTTTCCCAGGTAAATATTTACTTAAGCTCTCAGGAAAATAGTAACCTTCAAATATGTTAAGCAAAAAACAAGCAGATCTAAAATGAAATGTTATAATACATCCACTAGTCCACTTGCTGATTTGTATACGATTTGTCTTGACTCTCTAGAACATTGGAAATGTTTTGTGCACATGCTAAATTTAAGGAACAGGAGTAGGTCCTGTAGATTTAAGATTTAAATCTGAAATACTCCCTTGGTAGAACTTCATCAGGTCGATTCTTTATAAATTTGCATCAGTGATTAAGACAAAACTCATAATGGCAAGTTTGGAAAATAAATTCATGCATTTGGAACCCTGAGGCCATTCCTAACTAGCCCCAGAGTCCACAGGAATGGGAAACACGGGAAAACTTGGTTGCCACCTTAATTTGAGCTCTGCAGTGCAAGGAAGGAAGAAAGGAAGCCCTTCACAAAAGTTGTCCATAATAGATGAAATGCATGCTAGTAAGATGACAGATATACACAGAAAATGGTGCAACTCAGTGGAGGTTGGAGGCACATGAGCATCAAGATGCAAATGTGCGCATGCCACCCACCCAATACAAAGTCCATCAGCACTGCAATACATAGCTAAGGATCAACCTTCCCATCTGGACTTTTATATGCTGCTTGGATCTGTATATACAATTATTTCCCCCATGGTACTGAGATTATCTTCATCAGGACTTTCTACTTTTCCTACTAATTGATTTAAAAAAATAATTTCTTCATTAAACTTCACTGAAATACACAAGTATAAAACAGCAAGAAAAATGCTAGCGAAAACCTTGTGCTTTAATGCAATTGCATACATCAATATGACAAAACGCACAATAAAAGAAAATCTTCGTATGTCATCTAACTTGCATACTTACTCAAGATTCCTAAAGAACTACACTATCATTTTTATTTATTATTAAATTTTATCCCACCCTTCCACCCGGAGGAACATAGGGCGGTAAAACTGGTTGTTAAAATAGCCAGCAAAGCTATTTAACGTTGTAATAAAGCTGCAGTTTGTTGTTCCAATTTGCAGCTACAGTAAATTTTAAGGCAAGGAAAATCAGTTATAAAAATCTAAGTGATAAATAGATGAATGGATGAAAGGACAGTACGGATGGGATTGTACTGAAACAACTACCATGCCTATCCAGTTTTCATCTTTTCATAGAAACAGCAGTTTAAATGAAACAAATACCATTACTTACGCTGGTGGACTGTCTCCGCAGTATTTCCCAATTCTCCTAGCATCATTAATCTCGCCTCCATTAAACACAGCCACATAGTCATATCTGCAGTAGTTATCTCTCTCCACATCAAATTTTTCAAACTTCAACTCAATTAGCTGCAAGGAGGGAAATTAAGAATCTACTTAATGGCCTACTTCTTTACACAATGAACCCTAAAACCACAAAGATCCTCAGAGGCCATCCAGTTTGGCACCTTGGATTTAATCAGCATCTCAAAGACTCTTAAAAAGATGATCCTAAAACATTTCATGCAGTACATTAAAGCTGCCGTGACCCTGGGATCAGATTCCCCATCTCCAGTTAGGAGATCAAGGGCTTTGAGTCAGAACGCAAATTGCATGCAGGGCAGGGCTGGCCCCAGAAACAAGTCTGCAAGATGAGCCCATGGAACTGTTGCCCCACCAAACTGAGGATGTCGCATTGCTCTCTTAAGGCAAGGGGCTCCATCACAGAAGGCCTAGTCCAATCAGACTCCACCTGTCAGAGTAAATGACTGCTGGAGTGGGTTGAGCCCCTGAGGCAGACATAGAGATTGGTGAAACTGCCCTCCAGGCGGGTGGGGAGCAAAAAATCAGCCCAGAAATATGTCTCCAGTTACATATGGTCATGAGTTTAGACAAGAATTGGGAGCTGAGTGGATGGCAAGGCTGTATGAAGGGAGATCGCTGGAGACTAGAGTGCATGGCATACATATGTGTGTGGCAATGAGATACCATTGTTGCAGCGAGATCAGACACAGAAGTTTCCCAGCTTCTCGCACCATGGCACAAAAGGGGTATGGATTTTTTTTGCCAGTCCTCCTTGCCTTGCCCTCATTCCAGACCCTTCCAAGTACTTGGGTTGTATAAAATGCAGTAATTTCTGTTGTGGCAAAGTGGTTTTTTCTGGGTTGTGTATGTGCCGATGCAGCTTCCTGCAAGGGCACAGGGGACCCTAGGTACACCTCTGCCTTTAACTGATGCAGAATCTTTCAATAAAGTCAGATCTTACCACAGAGAGAGAATTCCTGCTCATATGTAAGGCTCAGTCCACAACAGGCTGTGGACAAAGCAACATCGGAATGCTGTTTTCTTGTAAGCACAGCCTGGGACCTGAACAAGGCTTGGCATGCATCTTAACAGTTGCTATTTATGAATGAATAAGGACGTGCTACAGAGAATTCAGACTAGTGGGTTGAACACCACATAAGATCAAATTCTGGATAAGTATTTGTAATAAAGACGAATTTTGGTTGCTAAAAAGAAGAAGAAGGAAACAACAATATTAACAGAAAGCTGCTATGATATTGCCGCTCAAATACTGTTGCAAAAAATTAAAACACAAATCCTTGAAGGCAATATCCATATTAAGTGAATTATATGTACAAAGCAAAACAAAATGAAAGTCATGTCCGGCAAGCTAATTGGCATGGCCAGTGGAATGCTTCACGGTTATTAGATGGGTTTTATAATTTTTTCCAAGGTTGTATATATAAAAATAACTCAACCCTACTGCTTATTTAGGGAGAATACTGTGTATGGAATTCTAACTCCTCTTAACAACATCTCATGGGATTTTACTTGAACACATTGCCTGGAAGATAAATGCTAATATAATAGCCTGGTCTGGACATAATGCTAAACAATAGGGCGCCTCAGGCTCTTCCTGTCTTCCCTCTTCCTCAAGCACAGCTGCAAGGAGTTCAGAATAATTTGCTTCCATTTAAAATCAACTGCTGCTTGCTGGGTTGCCTGAACCTGAACAAACCATGCTTAATCTGTGCTATGCTTAGTAGAAACAAATTTTAATTACTGGTTTGCAAGAAACTTTATTGACCTATTAGTAGAAAAGCAGGTTAACAAAGATGATAAATGGGTGAATGAATAGCTGTAATGGATGTGCCTATATTGACAGTAAGAACAAAGATGATAACATGTTTCTCAGAGAGCATAATATGTTGGGTGACAGAACAGCCTACTACAGTATTGTCCCAAACAATAGCGTGAATCTCTATTGGTATTTTTCCTGTGTGTGTTTTTTTATTATTTAGTTCCATGTAATTTCAATCCAAACATGTTATGTATATACAGTATAGACCGTTCTTTTAACTCCTTGCTTTATCATGACTATCTCATGTTGCACCAAGACACCTTGATATTCTGAAACAATGCTTAACTAAGAAATAGAAAGAAAATAGAAGCAGGCATGTGCATGTTAAAAAGTATATTTTGCCAACTGCACCAAGCAAAAGCATAGTTTGCCCTTCAGATTAAAGCCTTGCTGAAAGGGAAGTGTTTGAGGAATGAAAGCCCCTACCCACTTTTTCTTTCAGATGTTGATTTTTTTATTGTGCATTAGTTGCTCATTTCTCGCGTGGGACCATCAAGTTAACACTTCTCTTACCGCTGTAAGAGGTATTGCTGTTACGGAAAAATTGAGGTTTTTCATGAAGCTGCACTGCTAGTTTGGTAGTTACTAGTGTGCAAGTGAAACGATATCCACTTCTCCACTGAACCTGTTTTTTTGCACTTGTAAAGTTTTCTTTCAAATTCTTTAGAAAATACACCCCCCCCCAAAGGATGTTACTAAAGGTAAAGGTAAAGGGACCCCTGACCATTAGGTCCAGTTGTGACCAACTCTGGGGTTGCAGTGCTCATCTCGCTTTACTGGCCGAGGAAGCCGGAATACAGCTTCCGGGTCATGTGGCCAGCATGACTAAACGGCTTCTGGCGAACCAGAGCAGCACATGGAAACACTATTTACCTTCCCGCCGGAGCGGTACCTATTTATCTACTTGCACTTTGACGTGCTTTTGAACTGCTAGGTTGGCAGGAGCACGGACTGAGCAACAGGTGCTCACCCCGTCGCGGGGATTCGAACTGCCGACCTTCTGATTGGCAAGTCCTAGGGTCTGTGGTTTAAACTAGTCCTGTCTTTAAAAAAAGTTGATGAATACTACCAGGTGCCGCTCTTTCTGCTGACAACAATGCCATAGCATTCTGAGAGCCTTACTTTCTCCATTAGTCTTTCCATCCTATGTATGCATCTTCTCCAGTTCTGATCTACAATGTCCCAATTACTATTTTTGTTGTAAAAGTGAACAGGAGTGTGGCTACCCCTTGTACTAAGGCAACGCCCCATCAACTACAGGGTACAAGTGCTGAGAGGCATAGCTAGAAGCTTACACTTATGCCATGTTAATAATAAGATGTTTTCCTTCCTTGTGCCTATAATGGCTGTAATGGAAAGGCAGAACCCTAACTGAACAATAACAGTTCTATAAATCAAAGCAGGCTGGGAGATTTTCTCCTGATTCATTTAAATATTTGATGCTATCCAGGTGAAATAAAAATGCAGCAAGAGTTTGATAGTGAGCTAATGAGGCATTGATTCATTGGTAGATATTGACCTTCACAAGAAGAATTACTGGAATATACTGAGAATAAGTACATTACTGGAATATACTGAGAATAAGTACATGGTTAGATGTTTTAAGCACTTGCAAATACAGTTTCTCAAGAATAAGAACCCAAGAGGTGAAGAGTACACTAATGGGATGGTATAATTCAGTAAGAGCTTGAAAAGATTTTCAGGCACGTTTGGCAATAAATGAGAGCAATCACAAATGCTTTGTAATTTATCACGTTCAATTAAATCGCTGGCTATCCATAAATTGTTAAATGAGCCATATGTAGCAAGCAAGGAATGTGGATTAAAGATGAATACAGGAAAAGACTAAGCTGATCTACAGCCCCAAGTTCAAGAAAATATTATCCTGATCAATGCAGGGGGTGGGAGAAAATTAAGGATCAGAAGAATATATTTATCTTGGCCAGCTCTTTCATTTGGAGGATTATGATCATGAGAAGTGGATTAAAAGGCAACTCAAAGTGGCACAGACAAGGGTTCAGAAAGTAGATATGAAAAGCAGCCAACCTACCAAATATGCTTGAAGATAAAGGTATTCAATCACTAAGTGCCTCCTGCCATAATATAGTTTATGGAGCAGAAACCTAGGCAACGACAACAAAAAAGAGAGAAAGCAAAGATTGAGTAGCCTGCCATAGTGTGAAAAGGCACGTAGGTAGAACTAATATGGGGTGACTGACAAATGGATATGAAACAAGGCAAAGTGGTTTCAGTCCTAAGAAATGAAATGGTAGCATCCTTAAGATTAAGAAAACGATAGAATGAGCAAATAGATTAGGGAATTAAAACCTGAAAATGTGAAAAGCAAAGGGAATTGAATGAGTGTGGCAATATTTAGACACCATGGAGTGTAGCAAGTGCCCCAACTTAGTTCTAGGTAGGCATGCAGAGAAAATATTGAGTCAATCATTTTGAACAGAAAGTCCATAATATTCTTAAACTGAAAATAAAGCATTTGTTATTCACTTTTGTGCTCAGAAATTGTTCATATACACTGCATTTAATGAGAAAATAGATTTTATTTCTTGCTGTCTTTTAACCCAGCAATCCTTCCTTTCCTACAAAATCTTATCTGAACTAGAGCAAGTCAACGAGAATAAATGTTCGCAAAAAACTAGACAAAGGTGCACTAGAACAATAAAGGAAACAGGTTAAGCAGGGGCAGATGTCAGGCAGAATTTATAACTTACCTAAAAAGAGAACAGTTTCATAAGACGTAGAAATCTGAAAACAAAACCTAGTTTTACCCTAGCTGTATTTTGTGTGTGTCTCAGTTACATGTTTGATGAAAGCAGGTCTTATTTACAAGGGCCACACAGCTGCACAACAAATGAAAAATTATCATCAGGATTAAAAGGCTAAATGTATTATCAGAATTTGAACATGTTCCTATGCAGTGGGACTTGCAGTGCAACGTAACAGGAGAAGATAAATGCTCAGAACATCTCCCGTGAAACTCACTGTGCTGCTGCTAATACCATTATTTCTCCTGCCACCTGGCAACTCAGCAATCAATATAATACCCAGCTGTTCAGATCTGCTAATTGGTGAGCAGGGTTTTCTTCAAAGTAGCCATTTTCTGAGCCTAAATCAGAGTATAAGTAGCCACTGTCTTCTGATTGCTCTTCATGGGTAGGCAAGCTAAGGCCCGGGGGCCGGATCACACAAACAGTTCGGAATCAGCGTGTTTTTACATGAGTAGAATGTGCCCTTTTATTTAAAATGCATCTCTGGGTTATTTGTGGGGCCTGTCTAGTGTTTTTACATGAGTAGAATGTGTGCTTTTATTTAAAATGCATCTCTGGGTTATTTGTGGGGCACAGGAATTTGTTCATTATTTTTTTTCAAAATATAGTCCGGCCTCCCACAAGGTCTGAGGGACAGTGGACTGGCCTCCTGCTGAAAGAGTTTGCTGACCCCTGCTCTACTTCATAGATGCTGTAGGTCTGGTTGTGACTGTGAGCTAAGATGAGGTTGAAAGTTGCTGACAGGAAGCATCCGGAGGGGATGAATGCTAGAAATTCTTCAGGTGGAACAGAGCTAGAAGGAAAGATGGGAATCAGAGGGCTTTTGCAGATAGGAAAGATGAAAGCAGAGGCCATATGTGTGAACACAGCTCACCTGATTCTTTGGAGCTACAATGTGCCATGAGCAAGAAACTCCAGCTGGGTAATCTCGATCAGGCCAATTAGGAGTTTTAAAGGACCCAGGCTTGTCTAGTCGTCCACCACAGTACTGGTCTCCTAAAAATACACAACATAATGCTAGGCCAAAAACCAGAGTTTCATGTGGTGTTTGCCCAACTCTCATATAAAGCACATTATAATCCCAGCCTGCAAAATGTTAAATTTCGGTGAAACACTGAAATCATATCACACAATGCACTCCTTTCCATATTACTGGGGGTTTTTTAACTTCAAATTTTATAGAGCAAATGCATTGTTTTATGTATTTCACCTTTTTAGATGGCTAGCAAATGGCTTCCAATTATAGATGAATCCCTTTGGCTTTACAAAGATTTCTTCCTAATGTAAGAAAATAATAAAATACTTTTTTTATAACCCCCCCCCCCGAAGATTCTTACATGAAAGTACAGGGCTCAGTGTATCTATCACCTTAAGCTTCAATAACTTCCAGAATACCTCTTTCATGTGGTTCTGCTGCAGAAAACTTTGCAACAAAGCCATTCCCAGCTGTATTGGCATCTGAAATCATTTGTACCAGCATCTTATTGCTGTTGGCCACAAGAGCACCAGGTTTCAACGTGCCACAGAACCTGCCAAGACGCTGCCCGTTTGCATGGCCGTTGTACACATCCACAAAGTCATATCGGCATAAGTTATCACTTTCCAAGTCCATGAATCTAAAGGAAAGAACCACGACTTTCCCTTCAGGAACCTGTAGAAAGAAAAGAAGCTAAAGATTAACAGTCTGCGGTTTACACATTGACCTTATGGTGTAACTTTTACTCTCTACTTATATTTATATCTTACAAGAATAATATAAAGTCCCTCTCAAACCCCTTTTCTTCTCATATAATGTTAAGTTGTGGGTGAACATATCAGATGACACAGCGATTCTTCAAACAGCTCTTGTTTATTCACAGGCCAGAACAGAACTGAACTGAAGGGTTCAGCCAGCCTGCTTATGTAGAGCTCCACTAGAACGCAACAGTAACCATTTTCTGTAACTATCCAATCACTGAACGTCACTTTCGACCCCTCATTTGCATATGTGGACCTGAACTATCTACAGTATCCCCCTGCTGGCCCAGGGTGAGAACTTCAATACATAACATATAACATCTACCATATGTTTCCTCTTCTGTTTACACAAATAAGACATTCTGCTCCTCTCCTCTTCCCTATCTTCCAAGTCTACAGAGCATTGCCAATGCACCTTCTCTTGTGTGCACTTTGAGCAGCATTAGTGCTTGCATTCCTCCATTGCCCTTGAAAGACTGATTGTGTGGGTTGAAAGATTTCACCATGTTTCTGCATAAAGCTTGTGTCTTTGTACGGCTCTGTAAGTATGATAGAGTTATGCAAGCACCCATGCTTCACTGTTAAATACATGGAGATTCCATTCAAGTTAGGTGCTCTACGGTTCAGTATTTACTGAATGTAAAGATGCATAATTGCTTGTGAATGATCCCTGCTTAGTGGGGGGGAAATCACAACAGCCACAGGGACCCACAAGATAAAGCAATTGCTAATACCTTTGTGCTTCCTTCAAGAGAATAAATCATGCCCAACTATTACCTCGTATCTGGACTACCTATGTCCACAGCATTAACGACTGTGTTAATTTGCTAACTAGGGGTGATTTTGTGTTTCCTAAGTGTTTTCAAATAGAGCTGTAGTAAAAGCAAAAGGCTCATTTGTGAAACTGCATGACTGAAATTAAGGAACCAAATGAGTTATTAAACTTCACAGCTGCAACAGAAATAGTAATAAAGCGTTTCCTAAGGAAACCATAAATGTTGTCTTAGAACTCTGAAAGCTGCTATCACAATACTATAAATATTAAGTCTATTTTTTTTTTGCATGCACAAATCTAAAATGATATGCTGATGAGAGGATGCAGTAGGAAGGCCCCTGCCAAAAAGTCTCAAAAGACATCTGTAGAACTGATGCAATCCTTTAGATTACATGCATTTATAAAGAACTACCCAGTGGCTCCTGTATTCAGCAGCCATGTGAGATGGTGAGAGTAGGACCACCACACAGACTGGATGAGGCATCTGTTGCAACCATGACCCCTTGGCTTCACCACAGTCAGACAGCTAAGGTTTGAGTCATGGGACAATTGTAGCAAGGTAGCCAGACCAATTCTTTTGGGCAATGTTGACTAGATAGATGTCCTCTCCACAACCCCACATACGCACTGATCCCATTTGATTATTTAACAAATGTAGTTTTTTTGCCAACCTTTCTTGCCAGCCACAGAAGAAGAAGAAATATAAAACAGCTGCAGTTTCTCTTTCTCTCTCCCCCACCCTTTCTCTAGGGAACAAATGAACCAATTCCTCCCTTTCCAGGGAAAAGAAGGCTATTTTCCCAACCAAAGCTTCCCAGATTTCCTGACTGTTGTGCATACATAGTTCCTCTCCCCGCTTTATATTCTTGCTCCCTGGTAGTGCACCCACCAGTATACAGCTGCTGCACAGCTGGAAATTGTGGTGCAGTATGATCCTTTGGCTGTTGCTTTTGCTCACCCAAGGTGCTGACAACTACCTTCAGCGAGTAGATGAGACTTCTGGGTGGAGGGAAGAGTATAAAGAACCAAAGAATGGAAGAGAGCACACATTCAGAGAGTACAAAATTGTGAGAGTGAATTCAAAATCTTAAGCTGCTGGGTTTTTTTAAAAGAACTTTGTATTTTTAGATCTCTTAGGCTCACGATAAGGGAAACAGAAACATGTTTTGAGTGAAGGCAATTTGAAACCAAATGTATGCATTGTGTTAACCTAAGAATTGTGATAGTTGTTGCAGTGATTGGTGGGGTGGGTGGCAGTGGAGGTTCGCATGAACAAATTGGATGTGTAGAGGTCAAAGCACACACAACCAACTTGAGAAAACCTTTTGAGCTATCTCAGACTTTGCTTCCAGTGAATCCCACGGAATGGAAGGGAAATCAAAGGTCATGGATATGACTTAATAAAACCATAAAAAAGATTGGGGGAAAGTGAAAGCTCCCTATTTCCAACATGCAGCCCCATTCTCTACCCCACACTCCTTGACTTTTAAAGAAACCTTTATATGTATGAGTGTATATAAACATTTCCCAAGTCTGAAATGTTTTGCAGAAAGCCAGATGCTGTAACTTTTTTATGAATGGGCAACTTGCAAGTGCAGATATTGGCTTGGTTCCAAAAACACTATTACTGAATACGCACAAGGATTTGTTTTTTGAGTGGGGTACAGCAATGCAGTTTTTGTGGTGATAAATTTCACACAAAAATATTTATTTCTAGTGCTGTCTCAGCAGGAAAAGAAAAGAAAAATTCTATGTGAGCAAACCTCACCCAATGATCATCAACTAATCTTTTTTTCGGGTGTTGAATCCAGCTAGTCAGGGTCTGATTCTGCTCCCATTTGAGTCATAATGAGGATAATGTCTCAGTTCAATGGGTTAATGTAATGACTTTCATGTTCTGTCTGTGTTCTTGACAGTAATGACTAATTTGCTTCTAATCTGCCCATGCTCTGATGTCTGGAGTACAGGCAGAGAAATGCCAGTCAGCTTAATATCTTGTTACGCATATATGTCAACTCTCTTCTTTTACAGGCAACAAAACATCTCTTGCTGCTCATTCCCATTTATGAAGTAACTGATTCCTACACCTGGTTCCTAATCTACAGCTCCCACTGCATTCATAACTGTAAGTGAACAGATGACAGAATCACAGCACTGTCTCTAGATTACTGTTGGTAGCTGCTTTTCCTCACACTTTGTTAAAAAGTTCAATGGGCTGTGAGTTTTTCTGGCAACAGAGCTAAAGTTTAACGCTGCTTATTATGACACCACAATAAATTTAGTTCAATGCTATCTCTGCTGGATGCCACTGTATGAAACTCTACCATGGTGCCCCAACAATAACTGTTAGGCCATAGGGTGTTAAGGTTAAAAACTTTACTGGGGAAGGAAATATTTTTCTATTCTCATCTATATTATACATTTTAGGGCAGGCAGTACCATGCCACTTTAAATAGTCATGGTTTCCCCCTAAGAATCCCGGGAAATATAGTTTGTTAAAGCTGCCAAGCGTAGTTAAAGACCCCTCTCCCCTCAGAGAACTACATTTCTCAGAGTTACCTAGGTAAAAGGGTTACTGTTAAACTGCTCTCAGAATGGTAGCTCTCAGAGTGGAACAGGGGGCTCCTAATACCTCTCAGCCCCCTTAACAAAACCTACCCAGACCCTAAGATCATCTTCTGAGGCTCTCCTTCATGTGCCTCCTCCTTGAGAGGTCCAGAGGGTGGCAACACGAGAACAGGCCTTCTCTGCAGTGACTCCCCATGTGCGGAATGCTCTCCCCAGGGAAGTTCGCCTGGCGCCTTCATCCAGTGGCGTAGCGTGGGTTGTCAGCACCCGGGGCAAGGCAAGTAATTTGCGCCCCCTAACCCGTGGATTTGCGCCCCCTAACCCGTGGATTTGCCCGAACCCCAGATGTTGCGCCCGGTGCGGCCGGCCCCCCCTGCACCCCCCACGCTACGCCACTGCCTTCATCATACACCTTTAGGTGTTAGGCAAAAACATTCCTTTTAACCAGGCATTTGTTTGATCTGATTTACATCCTATGCCCTTTTAAAATGCGTTTTTTTGGGGGGGGGCTATTGGGTTGTTGTTTTTATTTTTATTATGTATTTTGTGCTTCTATATCTTGATTTTATTCTGTGAACCGCCCTGAGACCCCTGGGTATAGGGCGGTATATAAATTCAATAAATAATAATAATATGGCAGTAAATACACGTATCCATATAATTGCAGAGCAACTATTATCCTTTGCTTTGTGGGGTATGGCCACAGATCAACAACGAATCCATTAATATGTATTTCATAAATAAAAATCCTACCATTTGTTTGTATTTAAAAGGTTATTTTCCCCACGTGGAAAATGCTTCATTCCTTATTCCTCCCATAAAAGAACATTATAAGAAAAATGAACCGAGTACCTCCAGTTAATAGGGAACATTTTTCAAAACAGGCTTCCTGTCACCAACCTTTTAATGGACTTCAGCTACTGAACATATTAAATTATCTACATAAAGAACTTATGACAGACTAGAATGCTATTTTTATGTCATGTTCCTATATATATGTACTGAGTGTTCTTAGATTACTCACCCTAAATCACTGAGGAGAGGGATTGTGTTAAAACCACTGGTATGTGATGCTTTGTGCTCTATAAATTACTCTGTGAGAGATGGTAAGAGTAACAGCTGTAGTAGCACTACAACTCATAGGCTGTGTCATGACTACAATACAATGTGCTGAATGACCAACTTCTAAAATTAGAAAAAAGATAATAACCAGCTTTTTTACTGTAATGTAATATATTCTCATTCAACTTTCTGAGTAAATCAGTCTCATAAGATTTTCAAAAAACCACTACTAAATCGCTGCTTGCCTACTGCTCTGCAGCAACTATTGGATTTTGCCTGTCTCTGTTCTTTTGAGACAAAAATGGGATACAAGGAGTGGAGTAAAGTGGTTTAGAACCTGATTCCCCTCCAATTTATCTTACAATCCCTGTATTGGTGAATTTATTGATTTTCTAGCCTTCCTTTACCACTTGTAAAACTTAAACAGAAGGAGACAAATGACTGCTTCTAGAACTGTTAAATTAGATAGCTTGATCTTGGTTGTCCTTAAGTACATTAAATGATGAAACCAGATTGTGTCTAGGTTCAAAGGTCTTAAAATTTAAGTGTCAATGTTGCATGTGAGAACTGCAGATTTGAATGCATACTGCATACTTCATAACAAGAAAAGGACTGCATGTTATTCTTTTCAATGTGCTTTGTGACAGTGAAAGTTCTTACTGTGATTTTCCAAGTACATTTGCTGTTTGGAGGGTAGATTCCTGGAAATCCTTCACTGCCAATAAACCCCGATGCTCCGCTTAGAATTCCACCACATTTAAAAGACCTGGAAAACAAAGAAAAGCTTTACTTCTGAGACAGTATTATAAAGGCGGAGTAGAATGGCTGTTATCTAATATGTACTGCTGACACCATTCCTAGAGCATCCGTGTAAAGGAATTAAACTATTTAAAATGTAACACAATACAGCTGCCTAAAATAACTGGCATCTATATCTATAGAGTGCAATTTATTACTGATAGGTGAAGTCTATGCCATGGTGTGTGTGTGTGTGTGTGTGTGTGTGTGTGTGTGTGTGTGTAGGAACAGAATGATTGTTCTCCATAGGGAGATGCCAAATAGATGAATTCCAAGGAAAACTTAACTAACACCCATATCTATCTTGCTCTTTCATGCACACCACTGCCAAGGTAGTTAGCAGAACTACAGTATGTTTATCAGTTGTCTAGTAGCACTTTGCAGTTGCCTCTGGTGGTAATTTGATGTGTGTATACAGCAGTTTTCCCCCCCCCCCAAGTATTAAAAATGCTTTACATGCATTAGCTGTGTTCAGACATAGTGCTAGACTATAGTAGGAGAAGAATGAGCCTAGCCTCACTCAAGGCTCTCATACTCCCTGTTTTCCCCTCTTCTCCTCTGGTATGGCCTCAAGAAGAGGAGACTGGAAGCTCCCACTTCTGTTTTAGATTAGCTACGGTTAAATTGCTTTGTGAAGAGTAGGTAAAGGTAAAGGGACCCCTGACCATTAGGTCCAGTTGTGGCCGACTCTGGGGTTGCGGCGCTCATCTTGCTTTATTGGCCGAGGGAGCCGGTGTACAGCTTCCAGGTCATGTGGCCAGCATGACTAAGCCGCTTCTGGTGAACCAGAGCAACGAATTAAATGTGTATGGATAATATATAGCGAGATGAGCGCCACAACCCCTGAGTCGTCCACGACTGGACCTATCGGTCAGGGGTCCCTTTACCTTTAGGGACAACCAGAAAAGGTCTAACATAGAAGGGAGATAGATGGTGAAGAACTAATTAAAGTAGCCAGAGTGAATAATAATGAAACTGGATATTTATGGAAGGTTATAAGATCTGATTCTTGTATAATGAGAAACTGATATATTGGGAATTCAGGACTTAGGTAGGAGAGAGCAAGGGAAATATCTTATAATTGCAGCACTCAATGTGTTTAGGTAACGTGGAACGATGGATAACTGCCCCTGCAGTAGTACTGAGGGGAAAAGACCATTATCCTCTGTATTAGAATGAAGAGATGGTACAGACATGACTTAGTAAGATTATCAGGCAGGCAAATGAGACCAAAGTCTTCAAGCAGTAAACAAAAGGCAAAAACCCAACAGACCACATGGCTGGGTGGAGTAGCAAAGGCAAGGTCACTGGGCAAGACTTACCCGTTGACTCATCTCCATCTAGACTAACTTGGAATAGGAGATGGCACAAAAGTGACTGAAAAAATTGAATAATGCCAAATGAAGGAATAACCTAGATTCAGCAATGGACTGACTTCATACTTGCATGGCCTACTTTTCTTTTTTACCAGAAGCCTTGTGGTTCACCTAAGTATTTGAAATTTACAAACCAAGGCTACATACTCAGAATGACTGGACAATTGAGGCATAACTGGCAAGCAGCAATTTAGTAGTAAATAGGTTTTTGAAAATCTTATGAGACTGATTTACTCACAAAGTTGAATGAGAATATTACATTTTGAAAAACCAGAGCGCTTTAACAGTAACCCTTTTACCTAGCTCACCCCGTCGCGGGGATTCGAAGTGCCGACCTTCTGATCGGCAAGCCCTAGGCTCTGTGGTTTAGACCACAGTGCCACCCGCGTCCCATCCTACAGATATTACAGGCTTTAAAAAGACAGAAGTTTAGATTCATTCCTATATCACTAGGCTGACACCAGAATATAACTTACTGGAGCCTCTTTTTGTGTTTTTCGGGCTTATGAGGAATAGGATGCAGAGGACAAACACTTGAAAATTAAATCGTCTACTCAGTCCAGGATTTACATTTACCATATGGATTTAAAGCAAAAGCATTTGGAGTCTCATGTGTCAAAGGGTGTATGCCTAAGCCTCTGATAAATACTGTAATTTTAGAAGGGAGGACAGTAGTTTTGAGGCTGCTTCTAGGGCTTCCCTATCCTCGTGCAACATTCAGACGGGTCACTGAACTGTTACTGAGGTGGCAAATTTTATAAAATTTAGCTCTGATGCTCCCTAGAAGTGTTTTTGCACTGGATAGTTCATGAATTCTCGGCCTGCTGTTTAAAGCAGAAACAAAGACCAATAAATATGGTGTGATGCAGGGGAATTCCACTCTAGCATCTCTGCTTTGGGCAACATCTACCATCCAAACAGAAGAGGAGCTGGGCAGACAGAGCTTAAGGCTCCATGTAACTTGTGGAGATAAGCAGATGAATCAAGCATTCCTTGAAAAAGGCTCATGTGAAGGTGCACCGATTTGATTCTCAGTGGGTTTACTCATCAGATCCAGCGCCGAGGGCCTTCTGGTGGCTCCCTCATTGTGAGAAGTGAGGTTACAGGGAACCAGACAGAGGGCCTTCTCGGTAGTGGCGCCCACCCTGTGGAACACCCTCCCTTCAGATGTGAAGGAAATAAGCAGTTATCCTATCTTTAAAAGACATCTGAAGGCAGCCCTGTTTAGGGAAGTTTTTAATATCTAATGCCGTATTGTTTTTAACATTTGATTGGGAGCCACCCAGTGTGGCTGAGGAGACTCAGCCAGATGGGCGGGGTATAAATAATAATAATAAATAATAATAATAATAATAATAATAATAATAATAATAATAATAATTATTATTATTATTATCAGCTTGAATATAAAGACTCATGGACCTTCAGAAGCAGTATTATATCACCAGTTCAATCGTTGCCTGCACAATTCAATTGTTGCCTGTCATTATCTTGCAGAAAAGCAATTTAGAATAACAATAGGCTGGACAATCACTGTCTCACCCTAATAGCAAACTCAGGTAGTGAGTGCCAACAGGACCGGAGCCAAAATGCAGGCTCTGGGAGGTAGAAACCCTAAGCTCTGTAGATATACGATAATGTTTTAAGAGGAACAACCCCTGCTTCCTCTGCCAACTAAGGAATGAGTATGTTTAGTAGCTATGTAACGTTGAGTGCAGTTGGAAAAGGGAAAATGCAGAGAGGAATGAGAGTGGGAGGAATTGAATGAAGTATCCTTTGAGAGGACATGGCTGGCTGGGACCCCAAACAGGAACATCCCTGTGATATACTGCAACACTTTGTGGCAAGTTCCACTTGTCACTTTTATAAATCTATTCCCCAAACTGCAGCACCCTGTTAAAAAAAAAAAAGTCCTGTACTATCATAACATTTTGGATTCCGCACACAGAAGGACCTGAATTGTCTCCTGCTATTACTTCCATCTGCCATACAGATGGAAAGGGGGATCAGGAAAGGATCAGGCCATGTTGAAGGATTCTGCAGGGATTGCGTGCAGTCCACAAAAGCATCCCATTCCTGAAAAAAAGGCTTCAAGTTGCTGCATTGTAATAAGAGAGCCACACTTGGGAGTTCTGCAGATTCTAGATGGGAGTCCTTCACATAATCAATGACACAAGTTAGACCATTTCAACCATGGTGTTTTGCCTTACAATGGTGTATGAAAAGGACATCACGTTTGTAGATAGCATCACTCACTCTAACAGCAAACTCAGGTGGCTTTGACAGAATTGTAGCTAAAACTGGGTACCAGAAACAAGAGGGAGATCTCAGCTTCATTGGGGGAAGCTCCAGGGTTTGCAGATGCTCAAATAATAGTTTCAAAAGCAAAGCTAACAGGGCAACTGCCCTTCAAGCACACTCGATGCAAACTTAGGAATGCTGAATGTCAGTTGAACAAAGAAAAATAGAAAACTGGGGCATAGGATAGAACACAGTATGCATCCTACAGGAGGACATGGCTGCCTAGAACTGTGAAAAACAAGAGCCTTCCTATTAGGGTGGGAGATGCTGCCACATTTTGTTGCATGCCTCATTTGCACATGTCTATTTCCCTCTCTCTCTCTCTCTCTCTCTCTCTCTCTCTCTCTCTCTCTGTGTGTGTGTGTGTGTGTGTGTTAGGAACAGAGTGACAGCTTTGGCTGCCAAATGTATTGTGCAACAAAACAGATTTGTCTGCAGTCTTCACAAATGCACAGGTTTTCCTTACAGCTGTGAAGGAAAAAGGTCAGATGAAGAGACCTGTAAACTCATTATTTAATTAACGAGTTGGCCTTTGGCTAATTAAACAATCTATGCCCTGTTAAATCGTGTGTGTGCATGTGTGTGTGTGCGTGTGTGTGTGTGCGGACGTCATATCAATATAATAAATAAAATAAATAATTTTCCTTTTCCTTAGACCAACATATGGCATATGTAAAACTCCTTACTCCCTATATTTTGCAGTGGCTATCAGTGTGCTGTATATGTTTAAAACAGAACATTGCATCCATAAACATGTGGCTGGCATGCTCTGGAGAGCTGTGGCTGTTCATAGCGGTATCTGTCCACTGTGTGTCTCAGGTCTTTGCAGACTTCCTTTTTTTAAAAAAAAAAATCCCATTCAAACATCACCATATTTACTGGGTGACACTGTGGTGAACAAAGTAGCAAACCTGGATGCCACCTAAGTGTAAATCAGCTTTAATTCTATGGAACAGAACAGTGGGGCTCTTCTTCAGAAGTTGGTTACTAGTTCCCAGTTCCTTATTTGCACAAAACTTTGAAACACAGCTCAGTCAGAAAACTTGAAAGAAGAACTAAAGCTTATATATCCCTGACCTCTTCCCAAAAAATGGCTTTGGTACACAGCATATCACATATCTCCAAGACCAGAGACAGCACCCTACTAGTCCACTGTAATTTTCTCCTCTCAAAACAGTCCTGTTTGTGAATATTTATAAACGCATGATGATCTCAGAGGACAATAGCCAATAAGGCTGTGCTTAAAATAAGAGGTGCTGTGGTACCTGGAATCACAGAACGGTAGAGCTGGAAGGGACTTCCAGGGTCATCTAGTCCAAACCCTGCCTGGCAGGAATCTCAACTGACTGCATAGAAACCATGCCTTTCTCATTAGCCTTACTCTCCCTAAGGTATGCACAGGAGGGGCAGTTGGGGTTACTTGGAAATGCATACCCTCCAACATTTCTCTGTTGAAAATAGGGACGTCCCATTCCATAATGATAATTTTACTATATCTACCTCACACATCTTACTGGGTTGCCCCAGCCACTCTGGGCAGCTTCCAGCATATATAACATAATAAAGCATTAAACATTTTTTTTAAAAAACCCTTCCCTATACAGGATTGCCTTCGGACGGCTGGGGGGTGGTGGTTTGAATAACTCCATACCCTCCAACATTTCTCCAATGAAAATAGCGACATCCTAAGGAAAAGCGTGAAATTCCAGAATCAAATCAGAAACAGGGACTGCTTCTCTAAGTTAGGGACGTCCCTGGAAAACAGGGACCCTTGGAGGGTCTGGAAATGCAATCTGCACACGCTCAGAAGCACTCCTTTTTGGTAACTTCAAATTTTCCTAGCGTTCCTAACTCTGATGCAAACCAACAATCCCCGGGCGTTCACAAGACGCCAAGGCAGCGAGACCTCCCATACTTTGAAAAAAACACACAGAGAGAGCGCAAAGCCTGAGTTTTGCTCTTGCGCGGGGCAGGGCAACGCAGCAAGAGACCCTCCCCGTCGGCGCAGCACATTTCAACAAGAACGAACATCAGGAAAGAGCGGGCAAATTAATAAACCTGCGGCAATTTAATCGCCCGGAAAACTCTGCACGCCTCGCGAGGCCAGTCAGACGCGCGCAGCTACTGGGTGGGCTCGTACGTGGGGATGGATACCGCGCGCGTCGCGTGCTCGCAAGGCGGCGCCGCGGCGCCAAGAGGAGCAACCAAGCAAGAGGAGGAAGCGGACAGGGGGCGGGAGATCCTCTGCCCGTCGGGGGGCTCTTTGCTCACTGGCTCTCCCGCGCGCGCGCGCCTGCATCGACGGGCTTTACCTGGGTCTTTGCGCCTGCCGGTTGGTGGCGGGCTGCGAGGCCGCGAGCAGCAGGAGTCCCAGGGCCACGGAGCACGAGGCGGCTGCTTTCATGGTGTCCTGCTCGCAGTCGGGGCCGCCGCGTCAGCTCCTGGGCAACGGCGGCGTGGTTGGGGATTGGTTCGGGGGGCATGCACTCTTATAAAGCGGCTCGCTGAGGCAGGAGACGGCGCTGCCCCTGGAGGAGTTCCCTCGCCGTGAATATCCCATTTGTTCCTTAAGGCGAGGGGAGGAGAGAATAGCCGCCCCCTTCGGCCTCCTCCCCTTTATGGTGGAGAGAGAGAGAGAGAGCTCTTGAGGGGGAATGCCAGTCAAGCTCGTGCTTCACGGTTAAGAAATAAAGAGTCCTCTCTCCCACCGGAATTTTACGGTGAGCGGAGGCAGGTCAGTTTCAAAGGCAATGGCCTAGATTTCTTCCCTTCTCCTCCTCCTCCTCCTCCTCCTCTCAGGAGGTGGTTCCTCACAAAAGTTTAGATACACGCGAAACGTGTATTTAGCGTGTGCAAAACGCTGCCACTCGATAGCGTGGAAGGTTACAGAGTTGCGGGGGGGGGCACTTCAGATATCACTGGACCACAACTCCCTTCACTCATTTACCACGCTGGCTGGGGTTGGAATTGTAGAGTCGGAAGGAATCACGAGGATTATCTAGTCCTGTGATGCAGGTATATTTCGCCCAAAGTGGGTCTCGAACCCACAACCCTGAGATTGAGCGTCTGGTGCTCCAAGGGAGGCCCACACGATCTCCCCCCCCCCCCGATTTAGGAGATTTCATTAGGCAAGTTGGTGGAAGGTGAGACTCTCAACAGGTATTGCCGTGGTCAGTCCCCACGTGGTGCTTCAGGTTAAGTACAATTTCAGGTTAAGTATGGACCTCCGGAACGAATTAAATACTTAACCCGAGGTACCACTGTATTTCACTGTTGTCTCTACCAGGTCTCCTGATAATAGTGAAATTTGCCAGAGCGAATCAGAAGCAGAGCCAGAATAGAAGCAATATTTTGAACAGGGAGCTGCTGGCCCAAGCTATACAATATGCTCTTTCGCAAAGCATCGGCTCCAGAGTCCTTTTGTTCCTCCTGCTGTTTCCTAGGCGCAGGCAGGAGGTGGCAATAGGATGTGGTAATCAATTGGCAGCAAGAAGGAGAAACAAGCACCTGTTGTTGAACAGAAGTCAAGGTAGAGATCCAGGAAGTGGCAGCAGCTATATGTGCCCCCCACCTTCACTTGCCTGTGTATGCATTGTCCTGGCAACCCCCATTGTTGGCGCTGAGCTTGTGTTGGGTGTTTCTGCCGGGCATCCCAAGGCAGGGTTCCAGGCAGATAAACGTCATCAGTGTGCTCAAGTTCCCATGCGTGTTGTGAGGCCGGGCTGTTTTCTGCAAAGTGCAGCCTTTCTGTGAAAAGTGTCCTTTCTCCAAGGTTTTCCATCTCCAGTACCCTTTGTAAGCCCTAAATGCATATGGCATAATGCAAGACAGCCTCATACTGTACATCCTGTTGCCTGAATTGGTCTTTATATTTTGTATTTATTTTTGATCTGGTAAAGGAGCCCAAGGCAGGGTGAAGTGTAGCAGCACCATGGAGAGCTCTGAGTGAGCCACTTGCTCCAACAAAAGCTAGAGGTGGACTGAGGCCTTTGAGCCCCTGCCTCTAGTCCGGACTCCTAGGCTGCACCCCTTTTGTAAGAACTGCAGTCTATAAAGGGCTAGGCCTCTGGTTTGCAGACTGCCACTTCTTCATCACTTCCTGCCTGGTGTGCTGTTGGACTGATGAGGTAGATTGGAAGGCATCCAGTTCCTCAAGCCCAGGGGAAGACGGCCATGTGGGCCCCAGCTCTGGTTCTATAGGCCCTAGTGCTGTGGGATCTGGTCCAGGGGGCTCCTGCACACCAGTTTTGGATTTAGCAGCCCCCTGGTTACCAACCTCAGGCTCAGAGTCAAGGTCCAGCTTCTTAGCTGGGATCTCTGCAACCTTTGGTTTTGTAACTCGGGGGTCACAAGAAGTTCATATGCTGGTGTGCTGTGATTGGGTGTGGAATTACACAATATCTTACCCTCCATCCTGGCGTCATGGTTGGGGCATGTTTCAACACTTGATCTGTTTTTGAATTCTCCCCCTTGCTGTTGAAGTGAATAGGAGGGGAATTTCCTGCACTATGCATAAAGCTGTGCTGTCAACAAAAGAATGGAAAAAATATACAGACAATTTCTTGCACCCAAAGGTGGCGAACAGCGAAATACAATATTTAAAAACAAATAATAAAATCACAATCCAAACTATAATATAGCAAAAACTTGGCTGCTCAAACTGATCCCTTATAAAATGGACATCTTTTCAGCGTTACTTAAGTTCCCTGCTGGGATGAAATGCTTCAGATGTCTTTTTCAGCAACAGGTGTACACAGATGTGGAATCTGATGTCATATGTGAACATCTGAAGTCATCTTCTGTACCAAAAGTAGTAAAATCATGGTAGTAAAATCATGTCTTAAAGCCAGTGCTGTAGGGAATCCACACAAAGATTCTAAACAGGCTGGCCTTCAATACCATTTGCATTTTAAATATTTGTGGAATACTGGGTGTGTGTTTTTTCAGTGTGCCTCTTCTGCTTCTTATAGAGACTGTTTTAAAAAAGACTGTGGCAGGGATTGTATCCCAGAATCTACTAAAGCTTGATCTGTAAATCAGGTAAGCCAAAATGTTTAGATATAGTTCAACTATTTTGTCTTTACTGGATTTTTCAGCATCCTACAGTATGCCACATGTCATATCTGAATATTGTCTCCACATCCCTGGAACACTGCCCTGAGGTCCTCAGCTAGTACTTGTCCTTTGTTGTCTTTCTGGAGAAAGGCTAAAACTATTTTTTATTTAGCAAAAAAAAATTATAAGCTGTTCTAATTATACTGTATTTATTGTGTCAGTTGTATCGCCTGTTCTCTATTTTATCATAGAGGGTCATCTAGTTCAGCCCCCTGCAATGCAGGAATCTCAGCTAAAGCATCCATGACAGATAGCCACCCAACCTCTGCTTAAACACCTCCAAGGAAGGAGAGTCCACAACCTCCCGAGGGAGACTGTTCCAATGTCAAACAGCTCTTACCGTCAGAAAGTTTTTCCATATGTTTAGTTGGAATCTGTTTTCTTGTAACTTGAAACCATTGGTTTGAGTCCTACCCTCCAGAGCAGGAGAAAACAAGCTTGTTCCCTCTTCCATATGACAGCCCTTAAGATAAATGAAGATGGCTATCATATCTTCCCTCAGTCTCCTCTTTTCCAAGCTAAACATACCCAGCTGCTTCAACTGCTCCTCGTCGGGCTTGGTTTCCAGACCCTTGACCATCTTGGTTGCCCTCCTCTGCACACATTCCAGCTTGTTAACAGCCTTCTTAAATTGTGGACACAGAATTGGACATAGTATTCCAGGTGTGGGGTGACCAAGGCAGAATAGAGTGGTACTATTACTTCCCTTGATCTGGACACTATACTTCTGTTGATGCAGCCTAGAATAGCCTTAGCTTTCTTCTCCTTCTTCTTCTTCTTCTTCTTCTGCTGCTGCTGCTGCTGCTGCTGCTGCTGCTGTTGCTGCTGCATCACACTATTAACTCATGTTAAGCTTGTGGTCCACCAAGACCCCTCGATCCTTTTCACATGTACTGTTACATATTATTGTAATGATGGTTTTAGTTTATTGAAATTTTTGTTTTGATGCAGAATCAAGTCACACTTTTAATTTAATTAAAACAATTCAAATAAGCAACCCAGGGACACTGAGAAATTATTTGCTGTGTCCACCCAAGTAAATTGAAAGGCTGGCTGTTCATTTTAATAATGTTTACAGTTCCTTTTATAATGATCATAAAATGGGCTGAAATTACAGAGCTGAGGGATGGCATCCTCTGATTATCCACAGAACATAATCTGCATAGAGCGCTTCAGGGCGAGCTTTTCTGCAGCCCAAGAAAGCAAACTTTTGCTGAGCTCTTGAGGGGACCACCCTCATACAAGGGTAGCTCTTTGCAGAATCTGAAAGGAACAAGGAAGTCAGCATCGCCACTGATATTGTAATAATCAATGCGTTTGTCACTATTTAGCCACTGTCATGCTCTGTAAAGACTATTTGGGGCATGAATGAGGAACCTGTGTCTCTTCAAAAGGAGTTGAACTATAATTACTATTGGCCATGTTGGCTGGGGCTAATGGGATTTAAAGTCCAACGACATCCAGGGGATATAAGACCATAAGAGTAGCCTGCTGGATCAGGCCAGTGACCCATCTAGTCCAGCATGCTGGTTTCAGAGTGGCCAACCGGATGCCTATGAGAAACCAGGGAGCACAACAGGGAGCACTCTCTTCCTGTGGTTTCCAGCAATTGGTAACTGTTAGGCGGATTTGTAGCTGGTTGACTGACCAAACCCAAAAAGTGCTCACTAATGGTTCATCATCATCCTGGAGAAAAGTGACGAGTGGGGTGCCACGGGGTTCTGTCCTGGGCCCACTGTTGTTCAGCATCTACCAATTGCAATTAGATTTATGCCCAGGTAGAAAACTGTGTTCTTTGGACCAGCTTGTGCTCCTTTTAAATAAAAGTCAAAGACTCATGTCCACTGCCCTTGTAAGCATCTACCTTGGACTCAGGGCTGCCTTTTTTTCACCATCACCCAGCCGGTCCTCTTATACCCCCAGACTCACATGGATGTGATACGTAAGCCATGAAGCACAGGTGCACACAGACTCCGCTTGAATTCAGGATGCGCAAAAGCTTGAAGGAGCAAAGCATTATCCTTCAGTCTGGTGTCCCAGGTATATAAAATTCCTAATGGTATGGGGATTGCTGACTTAAGAGAACAAATTTGAGTATATAGGAATCAAAGCAATTATGTAGTTTAAAGACTACATATTATAATTAACTGGCATTGATTAGATACCGATTCTGCCTCGGGGGAAGGGAATAACAAGATCCACTGTTTTATGTGGTTTCAAGCATATATTTGAAAGTAAAGTTGTTAAAATGTAAACATTCTTATCCTTCCTGTTACTTTAAAATGGCATCCTTTCATCTTCAGTCAACTCGCACTCGATATCTACCATTATATTTGAGATAAGAAGCAGACATACATGCACTTAAATATAATTGTGGAGTAGCTGGAAAGCAGCGTTACCTGAGCTAGCCTGAGACACAGCAGGCCCTCCAATTTTCTAAGGAATTGCATTGCTGAGACAATAGTGGTAATGTGTTCCATGTGTGAGGAAATCAGATGGAATTTCTGGTAACACATCCAGGTCTTCTGTGGAGCCAACCATTCAGAATGCCAGGCAACACTGGAATTCTTTTTGAAGTGGGATAACCTCAAGGGCAGCTGAGGATGAAAATATTGACACCTCAGAAGAAACGGGAAAGCATTTATTGTATGATATAAAAGGTGGGGGAAGAGAACTAATATGATTTCAGTTCAGTTCTTGCAAAAACCGAACCGTTGGTTTGATGTTTACATTGAATCAATCTTACTGAGAATGCCTGCTGTTTTTCCACAGCGGCATCTAGAAGTAATTGAGAATCAGTCATGTAAACCTTTGGTCTTAGGGGGACTGACACACTTTTACGTAAATTTCGAAAGACACTTCACTATATTCCTGTGGTTCAGTACATATACTATGCATTATGAGTTTTTTTAAAAAAAATATTATACTGGTATAACAAAATTATTATTACACACACACATTTTAAAAGTTCCAGTACCCTGGTGGTTGTACCAGGCCTTTGGCTGATTAACATTCTGTATGGTCTTATAAATTTATTTGTGGGAGTGAGTGGGGGGAGTATTATTGATTTGTTCTTGATTTTATTATGTGTTTTGTATTCTCATTTTGTATTTTTATATTGTGAACTGCCCTGTGATCTTCAGACGAAGATTTAACTCTCAGATCAGAGCATCCTCTCATGGGTATTTCTGTTGCTATTATTTTTTCCAATACTCTGTTGAATGGTGCTTCTACTTCCTTCCCAAGTATTTATGTGTTGTTAGCTTCAACTGTTATCCAGTCATTAAATCCCCATGACTATGCCTGTTAAATGAACAACAACAGGAAACCTACTATAACTCATTAGGAGATTCCACTCTTGACGCACCTGCTCATACAGCTAATTAAAGGCATGACTGCAGTGTAGCTCTCTTACTTTCAATGGGTGCAGTGTTGAATCCCTTTGTTACATGCACCTTGCCTTGCCTTGCCTTACCATCCCATTCTTTCACTGCTACTTTAATTATGCATGCATTTAAGATCTCCTCAAATGCTCATGTTGTTCTGGGTCACCTAAGCTTTCCTTAGAGATATGTGGCCATTGTTTTGTTTCTATAGCATTGCCAGCCTGGACTCTGGATGGCCACACATTTCCTTTAAATTAATCAATGAAGCTGGAGACAAAAGTTGCTTCAACTTCTACTTTGTCTGTTAATTTAAACATATAGCATGAATCTCCAGCTAGCAATCTTGCAGCCTTATATATGACTCCTACTAGTAACCCTGTATTCTTAAATTTCTTGTAGTAACTGTAGGTACAGGCAAAAAACATTTTTTCTGTTCCACTGGGGCTTGAGGTTCACTTCTTTGAGAAAACCACAGACAACTGTGCTTGGTGTCATATCACTGCAGGCAAAGGAAAGTTCTAAGCAGCTTGCAAAGGAAGGATTGGGATTGCGCTCCAAGTGTGTGCCCAGTTCTTTCCATGAAGCTAAAAGTCTTCATTTTTTTTTAAAAAAGGGGGCAACTTTTTCTGCTACCCTGTACAGTGACAGAAGTAGCTGTCACAATAATAATAAAAAAAACAACAACGCCAGCTATAAATACTCTCGTAATTCTCTGCAGCCTCAGATTGAATCCTAGCCGGGGCTGCAAAACGAAGAAACAATTTATTGCAGTTGTGGCTTGAATGGAAGCAAGCTTGAACCTTCAATTACCTGATGTAATAGGACATAAGATGATTGATGGCCCTCCTGTCAAAGTGGCCCATGGAGAGTTGGCAGCTTCTGGAGATTATTAAACTGACTTCCAGGGCAATTGATCTCACAAGATAAGTGTACAAAGTAATCTCATTCAATACGAAACCATCAAATTACAATTCACACCCCCTTTAAAAATGAGCAAAGATATGAGAATTAATAAAAGGTAGGTTGAAACAAGAATGTGTGTCTCATAGCAGCTGTTCAACCTCCCTGTTTTCACCAGCAGAGCAACTCTGGAGTGTTCTGACATCTGAGGTGTTCCAACAGCATAGTAGGGCTTCCTCTGCCAAATCCTATAACCCAAGGATAGCCAGTGTGTTGCCCTCCAGATGTTGTTGGACTACAATGCCCATCAGCCACAGCCAGCATGGCCAGTGGTCAGGGATGATGGGAACTGTAGTCCAGCAGCATCCAGAGGGTACCATGTTGGCTACCCCTGCAATAACTTCTCAGTATTCAATTGGATCCTAAATGTCACAGTATATATGTGATCTCTGTTTACTTCAATAAGCTTTCTGTCAAGTTTACATTTTTCATCTTTTGTTGATTTTGCTGCCATCATAGGAAATATTTTTCTATGTCTCTGCAGAGCCAAGTACTTGAGGCACAACACTCTGTTTAACTTTAACCTAATAAAAACTTGACTGGTTTTGTATTAGCATTCCAACCTTGTATTGGAATGTGGTCAATTTGTTTTCCATTTGGTTCACCCCCCCCCCCCCCATCTAATAACGTTATAGTAAAATGCTTTTCTTCCTGAATGAAGAAAAATGCTTGGTAGAAGAATCTGTTTCCTCATTTGTTTAAAGCCCTGTCCTTTATTTTTGGAGTGCATGTTAAATTTTGCATCCTAAGCACTGCAGCACTTTTAACATGCAAAAAAGAAAAGAAAAAAATGGCTAAAAGAATACTTGTTGCACAATATTCACCCAGTTCAGAGGGTTAGGGCACTTCTGGGTGGGGGTGATTATCACCTGTGCTGAATCACTGTGATTGACACAATGTTCAATAAGGGCTTTCATGTGTCAGGGGTTTGTGACAAATGTGTTGTGTCTTTGTGGCTAGGGTTGAATCAGTCTGCCTGTTAGGATCTGTTTTCAGGTAGCTTCAAGGTGAGACCCTGGTGATGGGAGGGCAGCGAGGGAGTGTGAAGGGCTCAGGGGCAGTGATGTCTCCTCTTTCTGTTCCATCAGGCTTTCTGGACTGTGAGGGTGCACAGGTGGGATGAGTGCTGCCGCCAAGATACATGAAGTAGTCAATAAGGGGTGAAGGGAAAGGAATGATGATGGAGGGACATTACAATGAGTCCTGCTGAGGTGCTTCCTAGTAAGATTGATCTATCAGGGAACATTGGGTGTGGATTGCAGGCGGGGGACGGGGACTGTTTGCCTTATGTCAGGCTATTGGTCCACTCAGATGCTCCTGCAGATTGGCTCAGGTGTGCCTGGGCATCTCCATTCCTAGGGTGGAGCTGTCCTAGGTATTTGGACCAGGGACCTCCAACATGTAAAACGTAAGCTCTTCCACCAGCCTAGCCCTCCTCTTGTAGGTGGTGTGCTCCTGGCATCTACTGTTGGTTATGAGGATGACACACACAAGTGGTCCCCTAATTCCTGTCTGCTCCTGTGGCTTGGTGAACAGGGCGCTGCAGTGTTCACACTATGGGTTCAAGCCCTGGGATAGCTCTCTCTTTGGCCACCTGACATGACTGTTGCCCCACCTCCGGCCAGGCATTCCAAGTGTGAATGGGGGCATGTTGCCTCCTTCCCATCACTGGGGCTTAAACACCCATCTCCTGCTTCCCAGCTCTGTGCCCCATGCAGTGATCACTGGAGGTTGCTGCTGTTGGTTAAGGTGTGTCCTGACCACTCTCTTTGAGGAAAGGATCTTTTTCTTCCTGAATAGGTCTTGGATGCTTATCACAGGAGAGTTGTGTGTGTGTTCTCGACCGTCTGCCTGCTGCAGGAGTTGTATAGTTGCTGCATTATGAGGCCACTCCTTTCCCTTTGTGTGTTGTGTCCCACAACTCTGATTGAGGACAACACAAGAGGATTTGAACGAGAGCTGATAGGGATAGGTTGTAGGGACAGGAATAGTCGGGGCGTGGGCATTGCTGACTGGGCCTTATGGAGTGGGGTACATGTGTTCCCACCATTGTGAGTTCATTGGCTCCCTCCAGATATGGCCAGCATGTGGGTATTGCTGAGGTGGGAACAGGGTCTGTAGTTTTTATGCCATTATTGTATTCTCCAGTTGTGTGGTTTCCCCCTCCCAGCACTGGCATATCTCTGGCCCTGGTGTGAATATAGCAACACAGGAATCTGCCATACTGATAAAGACTTGCTGACCCATCTTGCACAGCAGTTGTCTACACTGACCGGCAACCGCACTCTGGGGTTTCAGGCAGGAGCCAGCCCTACCTGGAGGTGCTGAAAAGTTAACCTGAAACCTTCTGCATGCAAAAAAAAATCTGCTCTACGACTGAGCATTAGCCCTTAGGATTTCTCTGTCCATTTTCCTTACACAGTTCTAAAATACAGAATAATGAATTGCTCTGCGACAGCACAGCAGGGTTTTCATTTGTCTCAGTTTGGCTTGCTTTAGCTTTTCACTGTCCAAAAACTTCATTCGCATTCTGGACCGTGGGCCAAGTTTATACTTGATGCTGCCTGATTTCACTAGGGATGCTCTTGGCTAGAGTTACTACAGAAATGTAATGTGAACCATAAAACTGCATAAAAGCATCAGAGGAGCAAATATCCAACTGAAACCACAAAATATCTATCTATATTTCTTCTTCCTCCACCTCTAAAATCACTAACAGCCTGATCCCTATGCTCAGCTACACAGGGACAGAGGGGAACTGACTTCTACTGAGTCAGACCATTGATCTATTCAGATCCAGTACTGTCTACATCAGGGTGGGAAATTTTATTTGCCTGGAGACCCAGTCCTTCATGGCTAACCTGGGTTCTGGGGTTGAATGCCGGCTGTGAGTGGGACCACCCCATTCTCTCTCTCTCTCCTTCTCTCTCTCTCCGATATATATGTGCGTGAATGTATATATACATGCAGGGGTGGGCTGTCCTATTTTGCCGCCTGAGGCAAAACTAGAAGGTGCCGTGCTCACTGCCCCCCATTTGCTGCTGCCCCTCTGCTGAAGCACCACTTACTAGGGTTGCATGGCAGAACTCTAGCAAGATCTCACCAGAAGTTGATGCTGCCTCTCTGGCAGCAGCAGAGGGGGCAGCCAGGGCACTCACAGGGGCACCACCCTGCAGCATTCTGCTGCCCGAAGACACCTCATGGGTGAGCCGGCCCTATATACACAGATATCTGCTTCTCTCACACACATAGCCTGATTCACCCCCCCCCCAAAAAAAATTAATTTATATCCAGCCCTTCTTCACAAAGAAGCCTGAGGATGGCTTATCCACCCACCCATTCATATACATCCACGCCTCCATTCTCACACTTTAATGCACCAATTCATGCATACAGTATACATGAATACAACCATCTTTCACTTCTCCCTCCCTTTCACACAATCCTGCAATTAAGCTTGAATTCAGCGTTTTAGCTATTTTGAAACCTAACTGATGGAGATGTGGGGGAGCTGATCTTCATGGAGATTGCAGCTGAAGAGAGGATTCACTTTTCTCTTCCCAGCTGCATCTTCTATGAAAATTACACCCATGCAGAAAGCAGACTCCCATTGCCTCCAGTGGGAGGCTTCATTCAAGCCTAATTGTCGCACAGGGGTAATTTTGTGGAGTGGGGGGATTGCAGCACATGGGTATGGGATGGTGATTTTTTCCTTCCCCAGCTGAGCCCTGTAAAATGCTCTCTGCACAGAGAAATTAGGGTTGGAAACAGCTTTCCACTGGTGTCCGGAACTGCTGGCCACTGTCCTATGTGGTCAGTTGCATAACTGCAGGCTCTTAAAGAAGATCTGACCTGGTTTCACCTACCTCAGCTGGCCATTGGCTCCTTCTTGGCGAGAAGGTCTATAAAGGTCTTCCTTTTCCAACTAAGTCTTTCCTTGAGCAACAAGATCTACCTCAGCAATAGTGTACCTTGCTGTGTGTGTGTGTGTGTGTGTGTGTGGCTCATTGATTCTAACTCTTGGTTGTCTTAGATCCTGATGGTTCTTCAGCTCCCCTGATCGCTTCCAAAGTCCAGCCCTGACAATTGGCTCCAATGGATGGCAGTGCATGTGTATGTGGGGTGGAACTTGCAATGCACTGCAAGTCTTAAACCTTCCTTCACAGCATGTGACATACGCACACCCTCCAGTGCTCCCCACACACAGGGCAATTGGGTTTGAAAACAGCCTTCCACTGGAGCTAATGGGAGGTTGGTTTCAAGACTTACTTAGCTGCCTGGTGAGACTTGAGGCTGAATGGGGAGGCTTCATAGGAGAGGCAGATTTAGGACAGTGTGACCGGTTCAATCTCACTGGGAATGGAGCCTCAGGAGTGTTGCTGGGAACACCACAACTATTATTTAGAATGAAGCATGAAAGGTGAGGGGGCACCCAATTTTGGTGTCACACTGGACACCACTGAAATTTGAGACTCCAAGGTCCGATACTGCTTATAGGCTGCATTTGGGCTGTGGACTGATGTTTCCCCACCTCTAGTTTACGCAGAGTTTTCGGACAAGGATATTTCCCAGCCTAATCTGGAGATGTCTGGGATTGGATTTCCAGGCTTTTTGCATGCAAAGCATGTGATCTACTATTGAACTACGTACAGATCCTCCCCCAGTTAAGCAAGTAAAAGCAAGTTGAAAATCAAGAGTCCAGTTTTAATTCATTTTGAATATATAATTTATACAAGGTAAATAAACAGCAAAACAAATTCTGATTAATAAAATACTTGTTAAAACAAAAACAAATATTGGCAGATAGCAGTGCAAGTATCAACAATGGAAACAGGGGGAAAAAAGCCTAACAATTAATTAAAATTAAAAGCATTAATTAATTAAAAGCATTGGTGAATAAAACAGTCTGAATTTGGAGACTATTCACATCTTTAGCATTGATTGGAAAGTGTGTGTGTGTGTATATATCTATATCTATCTATCTATCTATCTATCTATCTATCTATCTATCTATCTATATATATATAAAATTAAGTTCCCACAATGGCCAGCCTTTGTGGTGCCCACAAGGAGAGCATAAATTCCCATTCAGGACTTAGCCCTCCTTTAAATATAAAGCTCTTCTCTAAATGACGCTAGCCACACTCGTCTTCTCATAACACCTTTTCAGCGTGCATTGTAAAATGTTGTGAACTGCAGAGTTATCTGCAATTTATACAATAAGAATGGCAGTGATTCTTTACATAAATGGGGCAGGAGCCAGAAACTGGTATTCAGAAACATAACTTAATATGGTGTCTTAACAGCCTTATCCTCCATGAGCTTGTTTAATTCTCTTTTAAAGTCATCATCCAAGTTGGTGGTGGCCGGTAGCAAACTCCATAGTTTAACTATGTGCAGTGCAAAAAAGTACTGTTGTCTTGTCCAGAATCAGGTTCATTGGATGACCCACAAGAACAATCTAACTTCCCTCGCCAGGTTCTTGTGAGGATAAAAGTGGCGATCATGTTCACCACCCCAGACTCCTTGCAGAGAGAGTTAAAATATAACAGGAACATTATTTTATAAGGATTCTGCTTGCAGGCTTCCCATAGGCATCTGGTTGGCCCTTGTGATTACAGGATATTGGACTAGATGGGCCAATGGTCTGATCCAACAGGCTTTAAAAAAATGTTCTTAGAATATGTGAAGCTCATGATTTTGGGAAAATGCAGTAAAAGCCTGGTTTTGCTCTACCAGCTTTCTGTAGGCTTTACTTCAACTGAAAGCATAAACAGGTTAATAGAACCTGGCAATACAGTCCCAGCTAAATTCCTAAGCATTTTTGTGTGTTGGATGCTGCTGCTGTTATGCTCCAAGCTCAGTAGATCACGGAATGGTTTAAGTTTCCTAATATGAAATGCCGTCTTGGTGGGAAATTTAGCAGATGACAAGGAAACCATAAGAAACATTTTAACTAAGTGGCATCAAATGTTTAATGCCAATCAGCTATTCCAGGCAATCAAGAAATATAGCCAGATGGGCATTTTCCATGAAGCAAGACCAGAAAAGAGGAAGAGAGGAAAGGTGCTCCCTACAAAATTCACATGGGGGCAGGGAGGGAAGAAAAGTGAATAATCAAGATTAAATAAATGCACAAACAATGTGGTTTTGGGAAAGACAGGTTTGGTTTTGGATTATAATATGATGGGCCTTGCCAAGTGCTCCAGTTGATTTCAAGAGAAGTGCAAACAGGTTTCATATGTTCTGTAATATCAGCAGAGGAATGGCCTGTTCCTGCACTGTCTTCTTGAAAAAGAGTAATTTTTTTTTATAAAAAAAATAGGAATCCGTATGCTGCAAGAGGCCATTGTTTGCTTGCACATCTAATGTAAGACAGCCGTTGAAATGTTGCATTAAACACACACACACACACACACACACACACACACACACACACAGAAACCTTCAAGAACACCCCAGTACATTTATTTTCATTTTGCAAGAAAAGAAAATCAAAAGATGCACCATTAGATAACTTCAAATAAAGAACGGTGTTTCGTTTTGCTGTCAGAGGTGCAGAAAAGGTAGTATTAATTTACTTGCACAGAACTGTAATAGTCAAACCAAGACTTTGCTTTAAATGCTTTAATATGAACGATGATGGAGGTTACATTAAAGCAGAAAAGTATTTGCGAAAGGAAGTGTTTTTAAAGGAAAAAGTTCACTCTGTGGGATTCAGACCAGAAGCAGTTACTGGGGTGGAGTGGGGGGAGGTTCTGTAATTATTACTTTGACTGATAAACGATGCTTCCAGATGGGTGTTTATTGTGGGGTGGGGGTTTTGATGCAATTGCTTTTGCAGGTTCTACAGAATGTCATTGACATAAAAACGACAGGTCATATTTCTCCTCTATTTAATCTGCATTTACCCTTTCCAAGAAACATCAAGTTTAAAAGGCTGTTGCCAAGAACCCATTTGTGGTAACTGAAAAAATCAATTTACAAATATTAAGCTCCCATTAAGAAGCAGCATTAAGGAACTTACTCTTCCTTCAGTATCGGAGGAAAGGAACCTTTGGATCCAATGTATCAAATTTGTTTTTCCTTCTACATAAATCAACTGGAATTGTTACATGGCTGAAGCCAAACAATCCTTGAGATCTGTATCTAAAAAGGTACTTGACTTGCCAAGCATAATATACTGCTTTGTCTGTGGTTGCACAAACTAAAGATGGCTATTATAAGCTCTGCTGTGTTTGTAGTTAGATTCTCACCATTTAAGGGTATAATTGTGGGGGAGCGGGGGCAAGATTTACCAGATTGAGCAGATGTGTGGCTGAAATGACTGATTCCTAGCTTAGCCAGTGTTAAGTCCTCAACCCCAGCTCTACTGAAGATACAGTGGTGTCGGGATTCATAATGACCTTAACAGATTGAAGAACTGACCGAAACTAACAAAATGAATTTCAATAGGGACAAATTGCAAGGTTCTGCACTTAGGCAGGAACAACTACAGTGGTACCTCTGGTTACATATGTTTCAGGTTACATACGCTTCAGGTTACAGACTCCGCTAACCCAGAAATAGTACCTTGCGTTAAGAACTTTGCTTCAGGATGAGAAAAGAAATCGTGCTCCGGCGGCGCAGCAGCAGTGGGAGGCCCCATTAGCTAAAGTGGTGCTTCAGGTTATGCACAGTTTCAGGTTAAGAACAGACCTCCGGAACGAATTAAGTACATAACCAGAGGTACCACTGCAACTGCAAAAATATAAGCTGGGGGACACCTGGCTTGCAAGTAGTACATGTGAAAATCACCTAGGGGTCTTAGTAGACCACAAGTTTATCATGAGTCAACAGCGTGATGCAGCAGCAAAAAGAACTAATGCTATTCTAGGCTGTATCAACAGAAGTATTGTGTCCTAATCAGGGGGAGTAATAGTACAGCTCTAGCCTGCTTTGGTTAGAACACACCTGGAGTACTGTGTCCAGGTCTCGGCACCACAAATTTAAGAAGGAAGGTGTGCAGAGGAGGGCAACCAAGGTGATCAGGGATCTGGAAGCCAAGCCTTATGAAGAATGGTTGAGGGAGCTGGGTATGTTTAGCCTGGAAAAGAGGAGACTGAGAGGAGATATGATAGCCATCTTCAAATAGCTAAAGGGCTATCGCAAGGAGGATGGAGCAAGCTTGTTTTTTCCTGTTCTGGAGCGCAGGACCCAAACCAGAGCCTTCAAGTTACAAGAAAGGAGATTCCAACTAAACATCAGGAAGAACTTTCTGACAGTAAGAGCTGTTCAACAGTGGAGCAGGCTCCCTCAAGAGGTGGTGGAGTCTCCTTCCTTGGAGGTTTTTAAGCAGAGGATGGATGGCCATCTGTCATGAATGATCGAGTTGAGGAGGCTGGAATAGATGACCCTTGCGTCCAACGCTGGATCGGAAACCCATTCAGCTCAGTCACATTACCTGGCAACCTAGCATGGAGCACTATTTTAAATACTTGTTTTCTCTCTGCCAGGCTTATGCAGAGCAGCTGCTGAATGTTGTTTGGATCTGGTACAACTTTAAATCATCTTAACTTACACCAGTGTGCTTGACACCAGTTTCATGTGCTCCTTATGGTACAAAGATATTAATTCAAATATCCTTTGACCAGTACTTTTCCTATTTTGACCCTCCCTGCGTTGGGTTTTGTTTTTGTGTTTTTTATTTTTGGCGATCTATGCTTTTTAAAAACTTGGCTCAAAAGAAAAACCCAAAACATTTTGAAAGAAAAAAGCAGGAGCTGGACGGGCCTCCAACTTGGATCTGGAGCATGTTTCCAGATTAGGGCCCACAGCCTTTTATTCAAATCAAAATTGTCCAGATTAAGTGCTTTTTAAAAAGCATGAATAACCTGCCTAGCATGTAGTTTGGCCCCGAGACTCTGGCAACCAGCTAGAGCCAAGTCTCTTTGATCGTTAGAAGCCCTCTTGGTATAGGTTGCTGTTGCCATTTTCAGCGCCATAAAGTACATTGCTCATTTACATGATTGGCTGATCCTCCGTTTGTTTGTTTGTTTGTTTGTTTGTGGAGTGCTGGAACTATGCTGTACAGTGGTACCTTGGGTTAAGAACTTAATTCGTTCTGGAGGTCCGTTCTTAACCTGGAACTGTTCTTAACCTGAAGCACCACTTTAGCTAATGGGGCCTCCCGCTGCCGCCGCGCGATTTCTGTTCTCATCCTGAAGCAAAGTTTTTAAACCAAGGTACTATTTCTGGGTTAGCGGAGTCTGTAACCTGAAGCGTCTGTAACCTGAAGCATCTGTAACCTGAGGTACCACTGTATTCCCATCCACTGCTGCCCACTTTTACCGCTGGGAATGTTCCGAATCCCTACCCCTGCAAAGGCAGATTGCCTTTGATGAATGAGTTAAACAAGTTTTGCGCTATACAGAATCCTTCCTACGTGTGGACAGAAGGATAGCTTTTTAGTTAGCTATATTTACTTAGCTATATATATATAAACTAAACTCCTTGTGGCTCTGGTTGGTGGTGAAAGATGTAATATTAGAGAATAGAGATCCAGGGAGGAAAAATTCAAGCAGCTGGGGAGTAATCTTCAAACAGCAAGGTATGACTGAAGGCAGAGAGACGAAGGATTTCCCTCAAAAGTAAACAGAAAAGGCTTTCTATAGGGATGGACTGATGAGGTTTCCACCTTTTCTCTTGCTACATTTTCCAGGTTGATTGCCTATATGGTACTTAGTAGATATTGAAAGCAGATATTGAGCCTGGGAGTCCTCCCTCAGAGACCTTCCCTCTCTGCTCATTTTCTTTTAGATGTGCACTGAAAGCTTTTCCCCACAGCTTATCTCCAGTGATCTTTTGCTTTTTTTATCAGCCATGCCTTCTCTTCCTCCCTCCCCCTGCCCAAATCACTCTCCCTAGCCAGGATTCTCCCTCTTCTGCGCCTCAGTCTGTTTAAGACTGCCTTGAAGTAATGCAGACCCCCGAGTATTTGTACTTGAAGAAAATGGGCAAGATATAGGAAAACTACAACTCAGTGGAATCAACCAAACTAAATCTGCTAAACAGCACCAACTCATCTCATTCAAATCTCATTTTAAATAAGGACACTTCTCTTAACAACCAGAAGAATAAGGTTGGCTTGCACAATCATTTCGTGTTTTAAGAATATGCTGAGAAAACATCCCAAGATAATAAATATTTTTATGAAGTAAATTGCACTTGTAAATGTCCTAAGTAATAAAAATAAGGAATAGCACCATTCAAAGTTGATTGTAATGGAATTTTTTTAATGTGCTGCCTGGGATTAAATAAATTTAAGCAGTGGTCTATTTGGAGTAATGAAGGGTACAATACTATATCTGAGATCTACCAGCTGTGGGGCTACAGATTTCAGAAGAAGCATTGCTATGCCAACAGATATGCCTGCCACACACACACACACACACAAAAACATGCTGGTGGGACACCTTAGATGTGCTGGATATTTTTTTTTTTAAAAAATGACCTGCTAGTACTCTGTTCCAAAGCTGGATTGCGAGGGGTCAAGCTTCTCCAAGCACACAAGTAGGATGGATTCTGCTGCCAGGGTGGTGGGAAGGGGCACTGAGTCCGGCTGGAATGCAACATGGCAGGGCTGTCAATAATGGGGGTGGGGTGGGGTGGGGTGGAGTTGGTCTGCCATATGGATTGCCAAGAAGACAGGGCGGGCCATGAGGGCTGGCTGGCTGATGCAGGTTGGTGCAAATAATTTTTCAAGGGGTGTGTAGACAGGGTGTGTGCTTGTTCTAGCTCAAGCACAGGCAAACTCAGCCCTCCAGATGTTTTGGGACTACAACTCCCATCATCCCTAGCTAACAGGACCAGCGGTCAGGGATGATGGGAATTGTAGTCTCAAAACATCTGGAGGGGCGAGTTTGCCTATGCTTGTTCTAGCTGCTCTGTTCAACTGCACACCTGCTGACTGGCTCAGTGACTGCCTTTCTTGACGTTCCCCAGCCTTTTGATCCAGAGTTGAGCAGCCTTCTGCTTGTTAAGCTCAAACGCAGTGGTTGATCTGGCCTACCATCCCAGACAACCTATGGGGCATTTTGTAACACACAAACATGCTCCAAATTATGCACCACTTCTAAAGCAATATCACTTCCTGTATTCATCCCTAATCTAAACTAATATTACCTGCCTGGGTGTAGTGTTGACTTGTGTGCCCATCTATTGGATGTCCAATATAAAACCCAATGGAAAATACTTTATATTGGAGCCAACCTCTATCACGTGAATAATATGCACAATTCCTTTGCAAGAGGAATTGTGTTTGAAGGGGAAGAAATAGAACTGGATGCTCTTCTTGGATAGGACAAAGGAAGTTCTCTGTTACAAGCCTCTGTTTTGAACCTCAGACCATTTTATCTTAGTGTGTCTGCATTGGTAAAATTTCTTTTCCCACATTGTCCTGTAACAGCATGTGCTGTTAGAAAAGGGGCAGTCCAAAGGTGCAAAGAGCTGCAGAAACCACTTGCCACTAGTGCCCCCCCCTTTAAAACGCTTAGACGCAAGTAGATTCTTTGGATAATGGCTGCAGCCTACCTTCCACTTGCAAGGAGAGGATGTTACAAAAAGCAGCAGCCCTACTCCTTGGAATTGATGTCGTCCAGCCCTCTGAGCTACATTTTGAAGTCTTGTAAAAACAGGAGGAATGCTGTTTGCTCTTGGGACTTGGTCTGCATTGACCATACCTGTACTGTGTTTCTGATGTGGGGGGAAAGACTGACAGTTTGAAATAATACACTGGCTTAGGGCTCCAGGTCAGGAACAGCAGCTTTTCTGGATGGGATTTTGGGATTCCAGACATAATGAACTGCAAGAGGTTATGTATTTACAATCTTGGAGAAGGTGGAACAGCACTGCCAAACAAGGTGCAAGGTTTCCAGTTTGACCGTGGTTTTGAGGTCACTGGGTCTGCTCTAAAGAGTTTCTTTCGCCAGAGGGGGATACGTCACAAGGTGACTTCGCCCCAGGAGAGTGGCGTGGCAGAGCTGAGGAGTAAGGCTCTGATCCAAGTTTCAGAAGTCCTATTGAGTGACTCTGGGTTGCCTCAAAGTTTCTGGGGGGAGGCAGTAAAAACGGCCAATTTCACGATGAACAGGTGCTACAATGCAGTGGTAGGTGACACCCCGTATTTCCTGCTTCATCAGCAGAAGCCGCTTGTGCATTTCTTTCGCACTTTTGGTTGCAGGGCCATGGTGCCTGTACCAAAGTGGTTGCAGCAAGAGGGTGGTCAAAGGTACCAGGAAATGATCTTCTGTGGGTATGAACCCGCGACCAAAGGGTGGAGATTTGCGTACCCAGAAGGTGATCAGACCAAGCTTCTGGTCAGTAAGCATGCTGAGTTCAAAGAGCAGCAGGGAAATAGTTCAAGGCGCAAAGTCAGCCATGACACTGTCTCAGATTGTCTGTCTGAATCCGAATCTGAGGAGGAGGGAGAGCCAGATAATGGTGATCTGGTCGATGATCAGGATCAGGACCAGGGGGAGGCATCTCCACAGGTTGTGAAAGGAGTGTCCAAGAGTGAGCCCTCATCTCCTGTTAGAGTGATGGAGAAAGCTCACAGACGGGTCAAGTCAGAGGGGGACTCTGATGAAGAAGACGCTCTTGCTGGCCCCAGTGGGTCAGGAGAAGAACCCCAGTTTGTGCCCAGGCGGTCTTCACGGGCAACAAAGGGAATCCCACCTGAGAGGTTTCAAGTCACAAATGCGTGGGTTGGTCTCGCACAGTGCGAACCTGAGATTTGTGAGGAGACTCAGCAGGCAGGTGGGAAGGTGCGGGACACACAGAGGTCTGTAAAGGTGTGCTCACAAGTCCTCTCAGAATGTGATGCGAGAGGGGGTGTTGAGAGAGTCAGAACTTACAGGGTTAAGAAGTTCTGAGTGACGCTTCACATTCCGAGAGGTGTGTTTAGAACACGGAAGTGGGAGTGGCCAGTATCTCTGAGAGAGAGAGAGAAAGACACACACAGTGTGCGTGATTGCTCCGAAGAGAGAGCAGCGAGATGTCCGCTCTGTCGCCAGGCAGGAGATTTATTGCCATTGTGTTTTGCTAAGAAATAAAGACTTTAAGATAAGGAGACTGCTGCGTTTCAGCCTGAATTATTGCCTTCACACGAAGAACGTTCCTGCTTCTGTTCCGCTGTGTTTTACGCTCTGCTGAGTCAAAGGTCCCAGGGGGAAGACCAGAGCTGCGCAAGGGAAGTGCGCCGGACCCCCGGACGTCATTGACCTCCAAACAGACTAACCAGTGTGTTTATTTTCTACTACTTCCATTCTTGTGCTTATACTTTTTTCTTCCTTAAATAACATTTTGATTTAAAGCAGCGTTTTCTTGTTTTACAGTGGTACCTCAGGTTAAGAACTTAATTCGTTCTGGAGGTCCGTTTTTAACCTGAAACTGTTCTTGCCCTGAGGTACCACTTTAGCTAATGGGGCCTCCCGCTGCCGCTGGAGCATGATTTCTGTTCTCATCCTTAAGCAAAGTTCTTAACCTGAGGTACTATTTCAGGATTAGTGGAGTCTGTAACCTGAAGTGCCTGTAACCTGAAGTGTCTGTAACCTGAGGTACCACTGTACTTGGGATTTTTTTTTTTATCCTCCCCCCTCCCGTTTTCCTGATCATTAGAGATGATATACTTAAAAAAATACCTGGATGTAAATAAAAGTAGGCCAGTCAATCACTTTGGTTCCACTCCCCACCCCCACCCCGCATCCATGGCTGTGGACACAAGGCATTTTATTTTAGAATCAATGGAGACCACCCAAATATTAATTCTAAAAATTGCTCATTACTAAATGCCCCACTATTTTGAATCTCATTTACCTTTCCAGAACAGGCTAGCCAGGAAGGTACGCCTCTGAGTCAAAGCTTTGCCCAAGGTTATTCAGAAACCTTCATGGTTAAGCAAGTGTTAACGCAACACGGTCAAAGGAAATACTGTAAGAATGCAAATGTGGGGACTCTCCCTTAGGTACAAAAGGAAAGCTTAGGAGCAATGGGGTTAGGACTAGAGTGATGCAGTCAGGAACCAGAGAGGCTGCAGAGGAAGGGTGTTGATACTATGGAATAAGCTGGCATGTTTTGGGGGTGGTGCTGCTGTGATCCCCTCCACTGAAAGCTCCAGGTTGTTTACCCACATAAATAAACCATCTATCATAAAGTCACACAGCCCCTGTTGTTCTCCATTCCCAAAGGAAACACAAACCCTGCATAGCACGCCTGCAACCCTTGGAATCCTGTGCAGCCGCTTGGTGGAGACTGGGAAGGCGTGTAACATTATTATTAAAAAGCTGCTTTTAACGTGCCTATAACGTGATGACTCACAAACACCCACAACAGCATTTTCAGCTTCAGAGAACTCAAAAGTCACTCTAAGATCCCCTTTGTATTAGCTCCAGTGCTATATTTTTAGGTTTTTAAATTTAGAACGCTTCACTGCAGAGCTCTCATTCTCAGCCCACAGTTTCACCTTATAGTGGTCCTTCATAGTTATAATTTTGTTTTCCCGGTTTTCTTTACTGTGGTTGCAATGCTAGCTAGGCAGACTTCTTCGGAAATAAAAGTCCCATTGACAGCAATGGGCCTTCGCTCCTGAAGCAAAGCACACACACTTTGCACTGGTGCAGATCATCTTGTTTACATGGAAAAAGCATCGGATCAATTAGTTTTAAATGAGACATGTGGGGTTGCTTTGGCTGATTACACACTGCAGCTGCCTGTGCTTCACACCCAATTTTTCTTTTCAGTCACCCAAGCTGAAGTACCTCCCTTTTCCAAACGCTTTTTCGTTTTCATTTATCATCAACTGCGATGAAATCAAAACAGCTGTTCTGACAGATAATCTTCCTCAGTCAAACTTCCACCGTACTGTTCCATTTCGGTTCCCACCCTTTCAAGGTCCCCGAGGAAATCCTGTGTTGCTCTTAAAGCAAATGGCTCGGGCGGCAACCCAGCAAAAGACTTGGGTTTGACCTCACAACAGAGAGATCACTTCTCCCTGAGTGCAGCTGCACATTTCACTGTTTAGCAGCGCTATCCCCTTAAGAAAAAACACATTCAGGAGTCTGGATGCCTTTGCTACAAGTAGCTCCATTGCTTGACTGGGATCTAAGCAGCAAAGCAAGCATTGACCTTGAGAAACCTGGGAGCAGGAACGCAGCCAAGGAACGCCTTGCAAAGCCCAATTTCTTGACCTCCCTGGACAGCGTACAATTGACGGCACTGAGTGGCCCTCTTGCTCCCCCTTGTGGTCAATTTAAAACACCTCCTACCACTCCCACAATAACACAAGGGCCCTGCAGGATCAAGCCAATGGCCCTTTTATTCTGGCTCCCTGTTTTCACAGTGGCCAAGCAGATGCTTGTGGGATGCTCAAAAGTAGGGCATTGGCTCCTCTTCTGGACCAGGCCCTCCTTTTAATATAAAGCAACAAGCAACCCATTATTCTTCACATTTTGGGCAAAGAAATAACGGCATACTACGGTATCACAGGCACCAACACCTCTGCAGTTGCTGGGGAATACAAGAAGAGATGTACTCAGCTGGTCCCTGTGGGAACAGTTGAGTTAGACCTTGGGTCTGATCCAGGAGGGCTCTTAAAAAAGCTTTTTTAAAAAATTGATTCGTGGGGAAAAAATGTGCAAATATAACAAAAAGAAAACAAAAAATGTAAATCATAAAGCACAACAGGGCTCGTCTTATGTACCTCATATCTCTGCATTATGTAAGTTGTGTACTCTCAATCTCAGGTTTCTTTTAGCTTCAGCGGAGCCAGACTTTTATGGACACTCTGTTCCCCTGCTCTGCCTCTTGCTAGGCAGTGCCTAACTAATCATCACCCCCTTTGGAATGCATTTCTGATCCAAGCGCTCATGACAATGTGTCGGATATATTTAGGTTTCCTTCCTTGGGGCACTTGGTGGCCCCTAAGGCCTTAATCACTGTGCTACTGTTGTTTACACTTCTACCAGACAAACCGCTACTGGGTGGAACGCATACTGGTGTTTGCATTATCTACTTTGCATAAATTTTGCAAACTTCTTTGTCAACAGGAAGCGGGGAAGAAAGCATAATGCTTTGTGCAGCTTACCTGGTAACTGGCAGGTGCTCAGATCTTCCTGGAATCTGTTCTGTCTTTTTCTTTAAAACTCAGTCATACTACTTGCCTTTTCCATTTTGAAGACGGAACGTTCCAGTGGTCAACTGCTTATGTGCGTGGTAGGGTTATGTTATACAGGTACAAGCAGATGGAAGTTTGACAATTAACTGCAACAACCTTTTTTTTTAAAAAAATAAGTAAATTCCAATATCAATAAAATGAACCAAGGAAAATGATTGGTTGCAGAGAAAAACTTCACATGCAACTAACAATTGGTTTGATAATACTGATTAATTGAGGTTTGGGGGGCTTAGTCTGGAATATTAGCAATCTCTTACAACTAAGTTTAATATATGAAATATCTCCAATAAATATTTTTCCTTTACCAGCATTGTATATTGTAAGCATGGATATTGTACTACTCTTTTAAAAATTCTAGATCACTTTTCTGCATGTGCTCATATTTATTATGAAATTCTAAGTATCAGTCAATTTTTATGTGATATAATACCAAATATACTTTAAAAATGTTAAATTACAGAAGTTGACCTGAATACTCTGATAACTTAAGAACATTACCAGAAGGAAAGAATCCCTTCCTTCCCCACTATGATGCTGAACAGTTCTTTGGAAATAACTAACATTATATTTAAATTTTTAAAGTAAAAATGTTAAAAATGAGCATCAGTAGCCATGTGCATGTCCAGTTAACAGTCCCCGGGTTATAAAATGTTTCTGAAAATAAGAAGAAAGGATACTGCTATGATCTGTGTTTGGCCAGGTGGGTCTTGTGCTTCTGTGCCTCTTTGCTGCTGCCCCCATCACCTGCAGGTCCCTGGGCTTTAGCCTTGTAGTCCAGCCCCAGCAGCAGTACTGTCCCCCAGAAGCCTTATTCCCTTTCCTGTGTTGTTCTGGGCCCCCCAACCCTACAGAGAGGCTTTGTAGAAGGATGCAGGTGGTTGCAGAAAGGAGGAGCGGGTGGGAAACTCTTCTTCTGTGAACTTCCTTAAGTCAATAGTGGACGGCAGGATGGAGTGTTCACCTGACTTCCCAACATGGAAGTCACTGCCAGTAACCAAGAGCGGGAGGGGTAAGGCAGCAGGGCGGTTGGTGCAGTGCGGGTGCAGCAGCAAAGACAATCTGATGCTCCTGCCACTCCACCCACACCATGCTGACCTCCGCTCTTGGTTACCAACAGCAACCTCCGCATTGGAAAGCCAAGTACAGTGGTACCTCAGGTTAAGTACTTAATTCGTTCCGGAGGTCCGTTCTTAATCTGAAACTGTTCTTAACCTGAAGCACCACTTTAGCTAATGGGGCCTCCTGCTGCTGCCGCGCCGCCGGAGCACAATTTCTGTTCTCATCCTGAAGCGAAGTTCTTAACCTGAAGCACTATTTCTGGGTTAGCAGAGTCTGTAACCTGAAGCGTATGTAACCTGAAGTGTATGTAACCCGAGGTACCACTGTAAGCAGTTCTGTCCCACCCCACTCGACCAACCACTGTGGACTTAAGTTGCCTTAGTATTCCAGTCTGTTCTCTTAAAACAAGCACTTTAAAAGTTGAGAGAAACATACGACATATGGCTGGTGTATATATAATGAGCTACAATTCATACTGAATCACAGGGCTTTTTTCTTTTTGGTATTGCTTTGCACTAAAAAAACTCACAGCCCTAAGTTCTTTTAATGCAAAGCTTTAATGCTTTCCCGGTGCATTAAATCTTAAAGGGTGCCCATAGGAAACCCAGTAAAAGCATGAATGTTTAATTCTGATCAGATTAAATTGTGAGTGGAAACTGTATCAGGTCCGCGTAGGTCTGCAGACCTGCTTCGTCTGTTCAATTTGACTCCAAGATATACAGTGCATATTAAGTCACAAGGAGTGTAATGGAAACCCTTTCTGCTATTCTGCGAGGAAGTTCCTTTTCTATTCTTCAACCTTTGCAATGTTTATGGCTAGCCTTCCCCAACCTGGTCCTCTCCAGATGCTGCTGGACTCCAAGACCCATCAGCCACAGTCAGCATTGCCAATGCCCAGGGATGATGGGAGCTGTAGTTCAAAAAAAATGGATAAAAGGATCAGCAGGAGTAGCAAAGAAAGGATAGCACAAGAACAGCACAACCTTGGTACCATTGTCCCAGCTGATACCATAGTTTAGGAGGCACATGCCTCACACCCATGCACTTCTTGTTTTTTTGGCAACCATTTGTTGTTGTTTAGTCATTTAGTCATGTCCGACTCTTTGTGACCCCATGGACCAGAGCACACCAGGCACTCCTCTCTTCCACTGCCTCCCACAGTTTGGTCAAACTCATGCTGGTAGCTTCGAGAACACTGTCCAACCATCTCGTCCTCTGTCGTCCTCTTCTCCTTGTGCCCTCCATCTTTCCCAACATCAGAGTCTTTTCCAGGGAGTCTTCTCTTCTCATGAGGTGACCAAAGTATTGGAGCCTTAGCTTCACGATCTGTCCTTTCAGTGGCAACCATTACTAAAGAAAAATATTGCCTGAATGCAAACTTACAGCCCAATTCCATACCTGTTTACTTGAAAATTAAGACCCCCAGCATTCAGTAGTGCTTTAACACAATTCAGCATACGTGGGAATGCAGGCTCAATTTCTAAGATGTGCAACAATCCTGCATGGAGGTTATATTATTAGGAACCTCCTCTTGGTGAAAAAATGGATGGTAAAACTAACTCAAGAGTATGGATAGAGAACAAATCATCATCATCGTCGTCATCCCAGTTCAGTTCATATCCAAAGGCAAACCTACCTAATTTGAACTTCCCAAAACAGTTCACTTTCTGAAGTGTAGTCATCCTTTAAAACGAATTTTGCAGTACAACTCTGTTAGGAGATTTTCAGTAAAACGCTGATAACTTTCCATGAAGATTTTTCTTTCTTTCTCTTTCTTTTCTTCTTTTTAACTGACATGGAAACATGAAGAGCTGAACTTTTGGTTGTTTTGAACTGAAGACTGGAATAAATGAAAAACTGAGAGCATCCAAAATTTGGCAGATTTGCCCATCCATACTCATGACAGACTTTTTGAATTATATGTTCAACCTGTCCCTAATGCCAAGATAAGATAAAAGGTAAAGGTAAAGGGACCCCTGACCATTATGTCCAGTTGTGACCGACACTGGGCTTGTGGCACTCATCTTGCTTTACTGGCCAAGGGAGCCGGCGTACAGCTTCCGGGTCATGTGGCCAGCATGACTAAGCCACTTCTGGCGAACCAGAGCAGCACACGGAAACGCCATTTACCTTCCTGCCACAGCGGTTCCTATTTATCTACTTGCACTTTGATGTGCTTTTGAACTGCTAAGTGGGCAGGAGCTGGGACCAAGCAACGGGAGCTCACCCCGTCGTGGGGATTCGAACCACCGACTTTCTGATCAGCAAGTCCTAGGCTCTGTGGTTTAACCCACAGCGCCACCCGCATCCCTTAGATAAGATAAGATACTACACTACAATTTTGCTCTTGGTGTACAATAACTTGTGTACAAGAAGTAATTGCGTGGTGAGCTCTATGCTGGCCCGTCCCTCAATCTAGGTACACAATCAGGAACTACCATATTTTTCTGTCTATGACGCCCCCTCTTGTATAAGACACCCCCTTTTGGGGGGACTCTGATTTAAGAAAATGGGGGGAGATCTATCCGTGTATAAGATGCCCCAAATTTTGGACATTATTTTTTTGGGGAAAAACCTAGTCTTATACACTGAAAAATGTGGTACTTCCTACCCAAGGCATAAAATGTTTTGCAGAACAGGACCCAGACTAATCTTCCTTAATACATTGCAATCCAGAAGCAGCTGGATAGTGTTTCAGAGTTAAGAACACCTGCAAACCAGGAAGTATTTATGGGCAATGCAGAGGAAACTAAGCAAGTGGCAACATGGATGTATAAACCTCCCATTTTGCTTTGCAAAACAGAGGGGAACCAATCCTCTCCAGAGTGCTATGTAATACAAGGCTGAAGATTTCGCTTACTTTCTGGTACTGCTACACATGGAAACCAAGGCAAGCAAGTCATTACTGATGTCCTTAGTAAGAAATTCAATTCTTCCAGGGAAATACCATTCTTTTTTTATTGTGCTTTCTAGTGTGGAAGGCAATCCCCTTTCCTGGCCTTTTGCAAGTCACTACTGTGACAAATGTCATGACACAAGAAGAAATGACCACAACTGACACTGGTGTGATGACAACTCAGGAGCAATGCAGCACAACATGGCAAATACCTAATTTACCACAGCAGGAGCTTGTAGATACATACCGGTGAATAAAAAGTATGATGCGCTACAGTGGTACCTCGGGTTAAAAACTTAATTCGTCTGGAGGTCCATTCTTAACCTGAAACTGTTCTTAACTTGAAGCACCACTGTAGGTAATGGGGCCGCCGTGCCACCACAGCACGATTTCTGTTCTCATCCTGAAGCAAAGTTCTTAACCCGAGGTACTATTTCTGGGTTAGCAGTGTAACCTGAAGCGTCTGTAACCTGAAGCATATGTAACCCGAGGTATCACTGTATTTGGTTAGCTCTCATCTGTCTTAGTGTGGGCCCCAAAAATAACAAGTGTTTAATCTTTCCAGACTTAAACAAATGGCTGTCACTTACACAGATGGTGGTTTCTCTGGCATACTAGTGCTTTTCTATAGAATAGTAATTAGATTAACAGCAAATTTACTGCTATTAATCTCACCCACATGATATATGGCAAGGTGGAGACCTTGTGCCCCACCCACCCCAATATTGTTGGACTGTAGTTTCATCATCATTGACCATTAGCAATGTGGCTGGGGCTGGTGGGAGATAGAGTCCAGCAAATATGGAGAGTCACAGGTTCCCCATCCCTGAAGTATGCACCAGACCTCGTGTGTCTCAACATTCCCAAAAGTATGCTTAATTGGGACTGGGGACAGACCTTTTTCAGTGGCCATACTGAGGCTCTGGAACAGCCTCCTGAGAGAGGCTCATCTTGCTCTCCTTAATGCAGACAGCTAAGATCTCTTATACCGTAAATGATTTATATATCCCACCTACACGTATATCCCAATTTTCCTTCAAGAATCTTAAGATGTGCATAGTCTTTCCTACTTTACATTCACAACAACCCTGCAATGTAGGTTAGGCTGAGAGAGAGCAACTGGCCAAGGTTACCTGGTGAGCTTCATGGCTGAGTGGCGATTTCTCTCACACCTGAGTCCAATACTGGCTCTCCTGCCCTGATCTATTTTAAACTTGCAATTCTATATTGGTTTTTACTCCATGAGGATGCCAATTGTCTTAATAGCTGCCTCGTACTTGGTTGTGTTCTGCTCCTTTTAATAATTTTGTTTTACTGTATTTTCTTCAGCTTGTCGTTAGCCTCCTTGATCTTCTTAAAAGAAAGGTGGAATATGTGCACTTTAATGAAGGAATAGATTTAGACACACAAGGCAAAACCTACAATTCTTACACTTGCTTTCATCTCCTGCGCACATCCGAGGTGGAGCGCCACTAAAAGTGCACAATGATTAATTGTGTCACTTAAGATGACGATCTGTGTTTTTTGTTTTAATGCAACATCAACTTTACCGTGTGTCAAGAGAAGAAGTGAATTAGTGTTGCATTAACAAAACAGGTTACCACCTCAAGTGACATAATTACACTGCCATCTGTACTCAACAGGGCTCACTCCCAAAGCAGTGGGTAAAGGATAATAACTTTGGTGCATGTCTCAATTTTTAAAGAAAGAGCTTTGTACATAGCAGCCAGAAGAATGACGCCACATTCACCACACCCTCGCCTCTCCTTCCTGTAGAGTTTGTATCTAGAGACAATTTGTTCAACAGGTTCACAGTCAGTTTTCTGCAATTCTATAATTCTAGCAATAGCTATCTCTTCTCTGATGCTAAGCACTCCAGCTTGCCTGTCTTGGCCTGCAGGTTTGTAGAATTAGCATATCTAGAAAGATACTACCTGTATCTTTTGTGACTGGAACAGGCACGTACCCAGCATATGTGAGGGCAATTGAAGTCACCTGTTACTGCAGCACTTCCCTTTTAGGATAGGATGCCTCCTTGATTTCATTCTCCAGCTCAAGACCAGCCTGAACATTTTGATCAGAGGGACGATAGCACACCCCAAAGCCAAAAGGAGGAGCTGGAAAGACAGGTGCAAACATAAAATGGAATATATGGCAGGCTGCCTTCCAACTAGGTGAGAACTCACCTGCTGATTACATGCGTTTTGCAAGTAGGAACACCAATGGAGATTGCAAGGAGATGCGGAGAAGCTCCTGACACAGACTTCTGGCAAGCCTGTGGCACTGATATACAGCCTAGGAGGGCATCTTATGACTCCAGTGTTTAGTCAATTGAGCACAATGACTGTCAATAATAGGTACAAATCAAAACAAGCTCTTTATCACTCCTTAAAAAGGAGGTTGGATCCTTCCTAAGAAACAACTGGCAACAAAACAATGAAAAGAGATGTCTCTGCACAACAAGATGAATGATACTGTACAGAATTTTGCAAAATGTTATGCTTCACCAGTGACCCTCTGGTGTAAACTAAGCCTCTTGGGTTTGCAGATTGGAAGGTTGATGGTTCGAATCCGTGCGACGGTGGTGAGCTCCCGTTGCTCTGTCCCAGCTTCTGCCAACCTAGCAGTTCGAAAGCATGCCAGTGTGAGTAGATAAATAGGAATCGCTGTGGCGGGAAGGTAAACGGTGTTTCTGTGTGCTCTGGCTTCTGTCGTGGTGTTCCACTGTGCCAGAAGCGGTTTAGTCACGTTGCCCACATGACCCAGAAAGATGTCTGTGGACAAACACCAGCTCCCTCGGCCTGAAGCGAGATGAGCGTTGCACCCCATAGTTGGCTTTGACTGGACTTAACTGTCCAGGGGTCCTTTACCTTACCTTTTTACCTAAAGCAACCAAGCCCTGATGACATGATCATCAGGATTTTGCTATCTTCCTGAGCCACGGTAGCCAGAGAATGTTTCTGAATACAGTGGTACCTCGGGTTACATACGTTTCAGGTTACATATGCTTCAGGTTACAGACTCCACTAACCCTAAAATAGTGCTTCAGGTTAAGAACTTTGCTTCAGAATGAGAACAGAAATCGTGCTCCGGTGGCGCAGCAGCAGCAGGAGGCCCCATTAGCTAAAGTGGTGCTTCAGGTTAAGAACAGTTTCAGGTTAAGTACGGACCTCCGGAACGAATTAAGTACTTAACCCAAGGTACCACTGTATAGTCATGTCCTAAGGACTTATTATTAAGAATATGGTCAGTGTTGTGCTGACACTGAAGAAATGATAGGGCCCTAACTTTGTCTTGTAATATAATCACTGTAGGACCAGCTAGGCTGATTCTACTGAAATGAAACCACTGACAAAGCATTCAAGGCTCATCTGTACCACAATGTAGCCTTCTTGAAACATAACAAGTTTCAAAATTGTTCAATTCAATGACGTATGGTTTTCCTTTTTATTTGGTCATACTGGCTAGATCCAGAGAGAGCCATGCTTAAAATGAGCACAATGAAATCAAAGGGATTTAAATCAGCTAAGACTGATTTGTCCCACTGATTTCAAAGGGTCTGCACTGAGCATGACTAACACCCATTACATCTTCCAGATTGCATCACAGTCTGAGTCTAAGTGACAGTAAAAATGCAGTGAGAACACTCATGTACACATTGCATGGAATCGTTATAGCTGCGAAGGCCATCATTTACATGTAACATGGAAGACAATGCGAACTGTGGTCCAGCAGATCTAATGTTCATAAGCAAACTTCACAAGCTGATCTAAAAGCTGATTTCAGAAACAGTTTTATTTGGATTTCTTTACCTCCCCCCTTTCTGCCAAAAAATGTACAGTACCTCGATTTGACAATATAATTAGCAACCAAGACTTTTAAGAACAAATCCTTTAAAAAGCAAACAAGCAAACACAGAAGATTAAAATAAACACCTGCACTTTGCTATCTTCATTTTCACAGGCATCATCGTAACAAAACCCTGTGGCAAGAACAAGTGCTCAACACGCCAGCAGGTACAAGGATATCCCTAACAAATTCCATTCAATAAACTCTTAAATACAGCAGCAAACTCAGAAATATGAAGTCATAGTGGGATGTACAATATAGGCCCTTTAACCATGGAGTTCCTTCACTGGTAGCCCAGGGGAAATTGTTGCCCATTGGATCAGACAAGAACCCCCCAGAAATGATCAGACATTGACACGGTACACATTTCTTCTTCTTCTTCCTGTAATAGAAAAGGGATGGAAGGAGAAGGGAGGAGAGCTGCAAGGCTGATAAAGAGAGGCTGGAAAGTGACTGGAGAAGGATTTTTGTTTCCCATTGCAGCCATCAACCAGGGAGACTATAAGTAGTTTCCATGGCACCTGATTTAAGGCTCCTGAAGGTGGCTGAATGAAGGTCTCTTATTTCAGCTTCCCAGCCTCAAAAACACAGGGCAACTTTATTTGGCCCAGTTCTGGGGACACGCCTCCCCCCCTCTTTTTTGCCACCCTGCAAGGAGGCAGAGGGAAAGAATGCATGCAAGGGAAAGGCGCATAGCCCCGAATCCATGGCAGGCCACCAAGGAAGCAGTTGTTCAATGGCTGCTCTTGTTCCCCCCGAACATGCTACTTGGAAGTGGTATTAGACAGCATATCAGCAAGCTTCACATCCTCTGTCCCTGCTTATGTGAACAGAGGGCCTGCCACATCTTTCCTGGGTGTGCGCATGTCTGTGAGGTGTACCTGTATTAGCAGCACATCAACCTCTTTTTAAGTGAGATACACAGTCCCCCGCTGTGCCTGGTATTTTGAACTATGTTGCACCAGGTCTCCACAAATTCAACAATGAATAGCTCAAGCCTACCCCAGGGCAGGGCAATAGGCACCCTGTTCAAATATGCTGTTTCTAACATTTCCACCGAAGGGAGAGTTTCTACTTCCAGGGAGATGCTGACATATGAGTGCTTCCAAACAAGTGAGCTACATTCATCTGGGCTCACCTCTTTTAACCGCCCCCAACCCTGAAATTATTGGGTGCATCAGGTGATGACAGCAGAAAACAGCTATTTTTGCAGTTTGCATCCTGGCTGTGGAATGGTCTCCCCTGAAAGACCTGCCTAGTGCCCACTTTGTGGTCCTTTTGGGCCAAGACCCTTTTATTTTCCTAGCCCTTCGACTCTTACATTTTAAAATCTAAAATTTATTTCTTGGTGAGGATTTGTTATACTGATTTTGTTCTCCTGGTTTATATTTTATTGTTTGCACTTGCATTTTACTGTTATTAAAAGCCATCCAGAAAACTCTGTTATTGGGCAGCATATAAATATTGTGAACGAATGAATGAGTAAGTAAATACATTCAGCTGCACTTCTGAATTGACTCTAAAAACCAAAATCCCATTCTGCAGCAAGCACTGTGACAGTGTGATTGCAGTTTATGCCTCTATTAGCAATCTTTCCAGGGAGATACACATACCACAACTTCTGAAAATAAAATTGGCCTTAAAGAATACATAGGTGCTGGAGTTATCTCTCTTACTCTGTGCAAATTATGTTGGGCAGCTCCAAACAGAAGGACCGAGAAGGAAAAATTCTCAGTAGGCTGTTATCAACAAGCAACACAAGGGAGAGAAAGAGACCTGCATTTTTATAAGATCAAGTACTTACAGGCACACCCCGGCTCTTTAAAAACCAAAGACAGCAAAAATAAATTACATAATACCCAAGAATAAAATAATATAAATATCCAGTGGAAGTCACTGAGAATTAACTGGCTTTAATCCAAACTCTTCTCTTTAAACTGGCTGAAGCACAGACTGCCCTTCAAATTTATCCAGATCTGATTACCACCACTCATCGAGTAAGTCCCTAGATGTATTTTGTCTGTCTCACCTACTCAGATGTACCATTCAGAAAAGTAGTTTCAAAAAGAGGACCCACGAGGGTTGGGAAAGAGATAAAGTCTTTGAAGCTACAATTTTGTCCCCACTTACTTGGGAGTCAGTCCCTCTGGACTGTGAAGAATTTTCTCTGAAGTAACATTATTACATCTGGGGAACATTGCAGTCATTTCGGTGTGTAACTGTACCTTGCGTTTCACTCTGAAAGGTGAAACAACACTGTACCAGCGTTGTACCAAAACAAATACAACAATATAAAATCAACGAGAATTTCCCCTATTTATTTTCACTGGCAGACGACAGGACAGACGGTGACTTGTTTCTAAGCATGTACTGAAGGTAAATTCCGGGCAAAGCAATAAATATTTTCAAAAGAAACATGTTTGCCTTACCCCTCTCTTGCAATTCTGTATTCTGTTGTAAAGACACTTTGCTGTTCACACCATACCTGGGTAAGGCATTTTGGTCAAGACAATGAGAATTTGCAGTGCAATCCTAACCCTGTCTACTCAGAACTAAGTCCCATTGAATTCAATAAGGTTTACTCCCAAGATCATTTCTGAATTTTTGAAACAGAAACTGAACCACAAGTGGAAGGGTTTGCAAGTGTTTGTTTGTTTGTTTGTTTGTTTAAATCTTACAGGCATAAATGCTTCTTCTACAGATGAGAAAGTGAACCACCAGAAGTAAACAACACTCTTAGTGTCAAACACTCCATTAGTTCTTTCTGCATTGCTTTCAAAGTGTTTTGAAGACACTTACTCATAAACATTTCTGATGAGGTAGTTAAGCAAATAATCCCCATTTTATAGGTGGAGTAACAGAGGAGGATGACTGAATACATGTCTGGCATAATCCTGTTGACTAAATGGTTCATTCCTATGCACAATCAATGGAACTTAATTTGGGGGGGGGTCTTAATTCCCCAGTGAGGACAACAAAACTGCATTTCAAAAACGTGAGCAATCTAGACAAAGTTAAGCACTACAACATACTGTTTATTTCTCTGAGTGTTAATCAAGCATGTGCTTGAAATCGGTGGCACTTTAAAAAGTGCCGAAGCTTTGCTGGATTGCACCACAAAGCCACAACCACAGTGCCCCAACATGGCATCAGCAGCTGGAAGATACCCAAGACTCAAATAAGCCCTGTTTCCCCCCTCCCCACATTCATACACACATTATGCAGCGATGTAAGTTGCAATGAATGGAGCTGGGTGAGTAGCAATATAGAGAACGTCATAGACCTCTTGTTGTCTGTAATAACTCTCTGTCTGCTACCTGAAATATAGGCAAGGAGAGGGGACTTCCAAGGCTCTACACCAAGAATGAGGAACCTGTGGCCTTCCTGACCTTGTTGGACGACAACTCCCATCATCTCTGACCATTAGCCATGATAGCAGAAGCGGATGGTTGTTGCATTCTAACAACACCTGGAGGGCTCCAGGCTCTCTGTCTTGCTTTCTGCCCATGGTTGAACCAGATTGTGTCTCAAGTGTTTATGGTGAAGTTATTAATTACATTTTCTTCTTATGAAAAATTTGTGAATGACTAAACTGACTGCTGGCAACCAAACTGGAATTAGAATCTTTAACTTTAATTCTCAGCTCTGTGCTCCAACAACTTAAGCAGGAAACTGTAACGTGCATAATTGGGCAATTACTGTGTGCATGATGCTTTGCTTGTAAGGCAGGGGTGTGCAGCCTGTGATCCTCCAGATATTGTTGGACTACAATTCCCATCGTCCCTGACCACTAGCCACATTGGCTGGGGCTGATGGGAGTTGGAGTCACCCAACAACATCCTGCTGTAAGGCATGCGGACAACAACCAAATGATTTTAGCTAGTTTCAAAGCACAACGTCCCCGTACAATTTTGCCCGGAGGAATACTATACTAAGATGGCTTCTACTGATTCAAACACAGAAAATAGTCAAGTTACAGTTCTGTTGGAATGGCTAACTAGGTGGGAGTCTGAACATGAGAAAATAAGTTCAAATAAGCTCAGAATGAGTAAGGCAGAATGGTAACATTTTTGGTCTGCCTGCTCCATTTCTACATATTAAACATGGAAAATTGTGGATTCACAACCTTTTCTGCGGCCTCTCAACTTGAAAATGTTAGCCTCAGAAAGGGATGAATATTTTTATGCCAGTCCTAAGGATACCTTTCTTTGAAAAAGTGCAGCTGATGAAATGGACTGTGGTCCTTGAAAATTTATGCCGTAATAAATTTGTTAGTCTTTATGGTGCCACAATAATCCTTGATGTTCTCACTCAGAAGCAAATCCCATTGATTTCAAGGAATCTAATTCTGAATAAATGTGTTGTGAACCGCCCTAAGACCTATGGGTATACGGCGGTATACAGATTTAATGAATAATAATGATGGTGAACAAATGCTTTGAAGTGCACTTTTAGCTGCACTCTTAGGTAGGTACAACTGCCATACAAATGAATGTACTCCAGGCCCCACTTTCAGACATTCTATAATATCTAGTATGGTCAACTTGGGATGAAAAATAAACAAACTGAGAACCGGAACATGTTCTGCAGCAACTGGAAACATTATGTTCTCTGTAGAAATCACTATGTTTTGTGGCATATATATCACATAAACTCTCAAACAAAAGAATTTGCCAAAGTCAGCAGGTTTCCCTTGGTATGCACAGCACCTGCCCTTTAAAAGTGTGTATAAAGATGCTTTCAGGATAACATCCACTGGTGCACTATTTTACGAAACACAGTTGTAAGCCTTGTATGGCTTGAGGGCCACATTCTGTTCTGGGAAACCTTCCAGGGGCCTCATGCCAGCCCAGAGGCAAAAGTGGTCAGAGAAGCAACTATAAGATTTAACTTTATGCAGTACACTAGTTTCCGCACTCATACACCTTTCTATCTTCCATCCAGACAAACAAGGGGTCGTGATCAGAGTTCAAGATCACATTCCAGCAAAAACACCTGAGGCTGCTGTGAAGCAGGGCTAGTAAGGTGTGGCCTGGGAAGAGGAGGTGTGTCAGGGGAGGGTGTGTAGCCTGGCGGGCGGAGCCCTGAGGGCTAAATAGGCTTGTAGGGCTGGTCCCTGGATCTGAGAATTCCTAGCCCCTGGTCTGTTAGGGACTCTTCCATAAAGGGGGTCCATTGCTCAAATACCAATGAACAATGGCCATCCCATTCCCCTACAATGTTTTAGAGAAAGGCGTTGAATCCAGACACATTACAGAAATGAAGAAATATTCAAAGCTTTGTACAAGTCTCTTCCCTAAACAGCCCTCAGCGGCAGAGTTGGTTGTCTGGACATAGCATATGTCTACGGATATAATGAACGCCGTTGTGCCCTCTTACCTATCTGGAGTTGCCTCTTGCTCACAAATAACGTAGCATAGCTTTTGCCACTGACTTAAAACCAAAAAGAAAATGATGGACCTTCATATTATAGCTTTCTCCCCATATTTACGGACAATAAACCATCAATTAGCAAACTATGCCGCCTTTGCTATAGGTGTGCCCTTCAACGGGGCTAAAACCAAACATTCAAATACTTGCTCCTTAGAAATCCTGCACAGAAATGTGGCAACCGATATCTGAAGCACAGATAGCCTTAGCAATGATTTTCAATTAAAAAATGGTGATCTAACGTGATCTATTTTATCGGCTGTCTTATTATTTCTTGCTATGATATAAATTGGGTTTACACCGCCCTGAAATTCAAATGGGGTGAAGGGCAGTATATAAAGATTTCTAAACAAATATTTGCCCTCTGATAGATCCAGTAAAACACATATAAGCAACCACAAGTAAGAACTGACTCCTTAGGTGGACTTGGGATGGTTAGCATGCTTCATATCCATGGATCACGGAACAACTCCCGACTAGGAAAAAGGCTGTTAGGTCTCTAGGTGGAAAAAGTAGTAAAGTAAGTAGCTGTAAGAACAGCTAACACCATATCAGCACCATAAGCTTTTATCTGTAATTGAGATATATATAGAAGCCATCACATGGTCTAAATATCAAATGTATTTTTACCGTTCGCCACGGCCTTTCTGACATTGCTTTGCAAGATGCCCCTTACGACGTAACTAGCAAGCACAAAAAGCAAAACAAAAAACCCACCCGCCACTCATTATACTGTATAAACCTCTTTTCAGATTTAAATTGGACTCTGAGGTTTCTCATAGCAGTGAGAGTGTTAACTCCTTGACTTTTCCATTTTCCAGTGCATTTCTTAATTGCCGAACTCGATGCTCTAATGGCCTCTCCTGGAGAAATGCTTCGGATAAATTATTTATTTTGAAGGCTGGGTGAGTCATTTTGGGGGCAAATCATTAAAACAATTATGTTGTTCTGGATGAATTTCACCCAAACAACAACATTTATTTTTAGCCAGCCCATGTCAGATTCACTGTGCCGTATACGCAGAATATGTGCAGAATACGATAAAAGGTTAAAACCTGCAGCTGCTCCTCATTTGGAGAAGAGAAGCGTATGAAACTATACAAAGTCACAGGCTGGGCAGACTTAGCTAAAGAGAAACAAAATGTTGATATACTGCATATTGTGCAATAAACATGTATTTCCCCAGCCAGGCCCTTTTTTTCTTTTTACATAGTGCCTAGCCATAATTGAGACTAATGAAGGTTAAGACCACAAAATGTGTACCAAACTAAGGTTTCACATTCTAGTTTGTGGCCGATACTTAATTTATAATTGTACTGATACCTGTGTTATCTTACTGGGCTTGGTGTTTTAAATTGGTTTTAACACCTGTCATTCAACTCATGGCCTGCTATTTGTTGTTTTAATGTGATGACTGTAATTTTCAATAGTTGGTGGTGCTCTCTGTTAGCTGCTCTAGAAACTTCATTGGAGTTGAAGAGTGGAATATATATATGCACATTTATTTTTTTTATATAAAAAAAACCTAATGTATTAAAATGTAACAGTTAGCCATGGTTAAGGAAAACATAACCATGGTTAAGGATTAATCCGGTGCTGATAATCATTCAGTCACCAGACGAAAATGTTTCTTTATAAATAGGCCTTTGGCTGATTAAACATTCTATGGCCTTTTACATGTGTTTATGGGAGAAAGGTTATTGCTTTGATTTCTGTGTTCTTGTTTTATTATGTATTTGTGTTCTCATTTTGTATTTTTACGTTGTGAACCACCCTGTGATCTTCAGATGAAGGGCAGTATACAATTTAATAAACAAATATAAATAAATAAATCTCAGCTCAGTTATCCACAATATGAACGATCCTTTCCCCTCCCCTCACACAGCCGCTCTGCTCCTAGCTTTTCATGACACACAACTAAACCAGGAGCCCTGTAATTATTCATAGTTTCCCATTTTGCCCAAACCTGAAAACAATGATTAATCGCTGCAGAACAAGTCAGGATATTAAACCAACTTCAAATTATGGTTTAATATCCTGGAAGCTGGCAACCATAGCTTCCCAGTTTGGATTAAATGGGAAACTATGGTTGGCCGAAGAGTTCCTGGTTTGCTTGCTTGCTCTGCCGCAGGCGTAGGCAAAAAAATTGTTCATCTTGGCTTATTAAGCAGAACCCAACCATTCTATCTGCATGGGAGGGCCTCAGTGTTCTAGTCTTATCTGTGATTTGATGATCTAAGAGAAGAGCACCTATGTTTCAAATCAAACCAGGAACAATGCACTAACAAATGATACCATTTATTTCCAGTGGAGAAAACCAATGGTTTGCCACCTAAACTTCCTAGTATAATATCCTTGCATTATATAGTACCATACCACTATGTCGTGACAATTATTGTCACGATTTGCTCGGATTATGTTATCTGCCCCTCTGGAAAAAACACTGCCTTGCTTACAGGCTTAAAATGATATGAGTACTGACAGAATGTCTGGTCAAGAATAAAAGCAACTGTTCATCACAGAACAACTTTTGAATTGAAATACCCTGAACTGCTCTAGAATTTATTCATTAAGGGGGTGGGGGTGCTCTTTATCCATACATCTAACAGGAAACTGAAAAAAACAGAGTCACCTAAAAAAACCCACCTTCGGATTATCCTGAAATTAGGTGACTCTTAATGCCCATCTATGACTGCACAATGTTGAATTAGGAAATAGCAGAGGAACAGAGAAAGAGTATAGAATGACAATTTTACTTCACCTAAGTTCCTGACAAATAGTTCACTCTTCCAAGTTGATCCTGATGTCTTCCTTACATTTTAAAGTATTCAATTTAGGCCAACCCACAATACGTGTTGTTTCTGCTATCAAAATTCAAGGCCACCGCTACATGATAAGGCTACTTATCAGTGCCTACTAACCAAAATGGCTATGTTGTCAATATGGGAGTCTGAATATGAGTTGGTGGAAATTACAGAGGGGAGAGAGTGTTGTGATGCATCCCATAGGGATCTAGTTGACCACTGAGAGAACAGGATACTGGACTAGATGGGCCTTTGGCCTGATCCAGCAGGGCTTTTTTATGTTCTTATGTAGGATTATGGATCACAGAGGGTTGGCTGTGCTAGTTCATTATAGTAAAAATAAAAATCATTTAGTATTGTGGCCTCAAAAAGACTAACAGGTATATTGTAGCATAAGGTTTTGTGAACTGGAACCCATCATCACACACATAAAGAGGTATCTTCAGTTGGTAGATTTTTCTAGTCATACCCGGAGGTATAGAGGGTGCAAAGTAGTAAACAGTGGAGCCCAAAGGCCATGAAATTCAACAGTAAGTAATGTTTCCATGAAAAGCTCAGGTGTATGCAAAATAAGCACGGTGACCACTCCCAACTGCAGTAATGCTCTGTGCTTTGCTATGCTAATTCAAAGCCCAGCGTGGAAGAGAAAGATTTGTTTCCAATTTGACTCTTAAAATAATTGATTCAAACTGCTTATATATTCAAATTTGGCATTTCCGTGCTGGAACCTCCCTTGGAAAGTTTTTTGGTTTTGGAGTGCAGTGATTTTCCTGTAAGCAGCAGTGTGTTCTGGGAGAGTGAAATGTTCTGCTGTTTTCTTTTTAATGCCTGATGTACACAGACTTTGGGCAAAGACTGACCTGTTTGTGTTAGGCAAGACAGCAAAAGGGTGTTTGTTGTAAGCAAGGAGAGGCCTCTACCCAAAGGTCTGCAAGATTATGGATGACCATGTCAGACAATGATATTCCTTTTCATAGGTCCTGTGGCTGGCTTGATGTCTAAGAGTTCCCTTACCAGCAACAGGACAACTAGTGAGACACACACCTGAGGAACCAGATTCTGCAACAAACCTAGACTATATCAATTTAGGGTAACAACATTACACAATCTAACATTAGCCAACAAGAAGGTAATAACATTACACAAGGCCACTCTGTCAGGGGCTCATTCACCTGCTCCTCTCTGAACTGGATATATGCAGTGACCTGCAAACATTGTCTTTTTGCTGTCTACCAGGGACAAACTAGACACAAATCTGACACAAAAACTGGGGAAGCTCACAAACCAGGGAGAGAACATTCCAATCCTCTCTTCTGGAAGCTTGCCCCCTTTAAGCAGGCAATTAGGACCTTCCTCCTAAGACAAGTGTTTTGTTATTTGTCCGGCTTAGTTGTTTAATTGTTTTTAAATGCCGGCTCTTGGCTTTATCCTCACCGGTGACACTTTTATGATTGTAGTTGTGCTGTTAATGTTTTAAAACTGTATCCGTTCTTTGAGAATCACAATGATCAAAAGCATAAACAAACAAATAAATAAATCACCCAGGACACCACTGTTGATGAACAGACAGCTGATGAACAGAACAACTTCAATAGGAGCCCCCGATGTAAAACTGCCAAACTATAATTGCTTGTAGGAGTCTGATTTTATTCATTTAGGGCTTGACTGTGCCCAAGGTTCTCTCCCACACTATGGGTATTCAAATTAGCACAGGAAAGCTAAGAAGATTATAATCAATTACAGGCATTGTGAGTGGTCACTGTGCTGAGTTTGCACAGAAATGGCACAGCATGTCTTGCCCACAATTCAGGTTGTTCTTTGCTATGCTGCTTATGATCCCATCACTGCCCCCAGTTTGTGTGTGTGTGTGTGTGTGTGTGTGTGTGTGTGATATTCCAACTGAGGAAACACTTCATGCACCTGATGAAATGGGTTCTAGTCCATAAAAGCTTATTATTGTAGGTTTCTAAATGCTGGTTTTTCTTCTTGGAATAGGAATCATGGACCAGTGCTTTGTTTACTTCCACAACTCTCCTGAAACAGTACAGTTGCGGATTTTCTCTCTGTGCCTCTGAGCTTTTATTTTCATAAGTTTTACCGATGATTTGTTTACACAATCAAAATTCAGAAGTATTCCCCCCCCCCCCGAGTTACAGTCCTGAGATAACAGTTGCTATCAACGTGAACATAAAATTTTCAGCATCTTTCATGAACACTTCCTTGTCATCTATCCTGGGACATCCACATATTTTTCTATGAAACTGTAAACTTGACCAAGAGGTGTAAAAACCCTGCCACTATCACATAGCACAGGAGGTGATAAAAGAACTTGCCATTGGATTGTTGTAAAGCTCTCTTTCAGCTCAACTCTGCCATACCCCCCTGGGTATGTATGTATGTAAGCAAATCAGAAAGTTTGTTCTGTGGCTGTTATGCCAGGATAACTAATAGTGCAATCATATTCTGACACGTTAATAAACTCACTGGTGATTTGGTCCTGTATTTAGTGCTACTTTTTCTAAGATGTTCTGAAACTATGTTAATTCTAAAGTGAACAACTCCTTCAGCTATACTTTCAGCTTATGTGCCATTTATATAAATGTGCACCCTTCACAACTGACAAGAGATGCATATTTTGTAAATGGGCACCAGAACCAGAGTACAGCCGTACCTTGGAAGTCAAGTGGAATCCGTTCCGGAAGTCTGTTCGACTTCCAAAACATTCGAAAACCAAAGTGTGGCTTCTGATTGGCTGCAGGAAGCTCTTGCAGCCAATTGGAAGCCAGGGAAGCCCTGTCAGATTTTCGGCTTCCAAAAGAACGTTTGAAAACCAGAACAGTCACTTCCGAGTTTCAATCGTTCGGGAGCCAAAACATTAGACTCACAAGGCGTTCTGTATAAAGGTACGACTGTATAAAGCATTTTGCAAGAGACGGGCTTTATGTGTAGAGGTTGGGCTGGCTATGTTCCCTGCTCACCTTTTGTTTCTCACAGTTTAACCAACAGCTTCTGATCAAATTATAACCCAGTTCCACTATAGTTCACAGTTACTTAAAGGTATTTCTATACAGAAGTTTTAAGTACTGCATTTGCCTTGGGGCCAAGGCAAGTTAATGCAAAAAGAAACAGAACTCAATCTGCTTGTGTTGAAAACCAAGTTCCAGTGCATATGACTTCAAAATACTTTAACAGAAAATGCACACACACACACACACACATCCTTGAGTGCATCATGTGCATTATCTGATTTTAAATCTCAACAGTTCATCAGTGCAGGCCTAGCATATATTGCTAATTGAAATAACATCTCCTAGACAGTCTGAAATCAGTAGATAGCATTCATATGGTCCATGCATATTGTTCCCCTGAAACCTTGATCCTAGGCACATTAGTTGAAAGTAAGACAGCGCGGCTTGCTTTCAAAAAATTTACTGAGGATCAAATTGTAGTAGAGTTCAAGAAAGGGTCCTAAATGGCTTTTCTTTGTATCCTAAGCAGCAATAAATAAGAGTAAGTTGTATACAGTGATGCGGCTAGAGCGCCATTTTCTAAAATCTAAATTTGTTTCCAGAGAAACAGAAGTGTTCATTTTCCCCTAAGGAGTTCAGTGCTTGATTTGGACGAATTCAGTGCTCTTCTTAGCACCTTTCTCTGAAAGGTACCAGGGCTTCTTAGAGAGTCAACCTCCTTGAGTTTTTCTGCAGCAAGCCAGCAAAATAAAATATTTTTTAAAAAAATACCCTCCGGGCGATTTAAATGGAGACCTGCAACAGAAACCGTAAGGGGAGGCTACCTCAATCCTGTTTGCAGGCTTCCGGGACGTTGAGAAACTTCCTGATGACCAGGCCCAGGCACAGTATCAAGAGCAGCATGTAGCCCACCGTGCCCGCGAAGGTGGGCAAGGCGGGCGCGTGCCCTTGCAGGAACTGCTGCAGGCCTTCCTCGACGTAGAAGAGCTGGTCGTAGATGCTGAGGAAGGTGAAGATGTGGAAGAGCTGGTGGCTGTGGCCGATGATGTCGAAGAGGCCCGGCTGGATGCGCTCGGGGATCTTGCTGACGTTGAAGAAGGCGGCCACCAGCAGCCAGAAGTAGCGGCGGTAGAAGTGGACGAAGAGCGTGGGGTTGTGGCCCTGCAGGTCGAAGAGGAGGCTCTCCAGCATGATGGGGCAGGCCATGCTGAGCGGCATGACGAAGACGAAGGTGCGGATGGCGAAGGGGTAGGCGCAAAACTCGGAGCGGCTCTTGCAGCAGGCCACGGTGCAGGCCACGGCCAGCGCGAAGGCCACGGGCAGCACCAGCGCGCTGTAGGCGGCCAGCGGCGCGCTGCAGTCCACGTGCCAGCCCAGGCGCTGCTGCAGGTAGCGGCTGAGCGCGCGGGGCTCCAGCAGGCTGAGGCCCGGCAGCAGGTAGTAGTAGTAGGCCACGGTGCTGGCGAAGCCGTAGTAGCTGATGGAGGCGTAGTCCAAGTAGAAGAAGGCGGCGCGCAGGCGCAGCGACAGGCAGCTGAACACATGGGCCGTGCAGCTCATGGCGAAGGTGAGCAGCACGCCCGACGCGTAGCACCAGAGCGGCAGCAGCGCCGGGTGGTGGAAGGGCACGTCGCCGGCGCCGCGCAGCAGCAGCAGGCGGCAGAACTTGGCGGCGAAGAGCAGTAGCGGCACGAAGTGCGTCCAGAAGTTGAGCGTCTCGTTGGTGGGCTGCAGCACCGACGCCAGGCACTCCTGCGCCGTGCAGTGCAGGCGCCGGTAGCCCGACAGGATGAAGCACTCCACGAAGTCGTCGGGGACCTCGTCCCAGCGCAGCAGCGGGCCGGGGCCGCCTTCCCGACGAGACGGCGGCCGGCCCGAGGAGCGGGCAGGCTTGGGCGACGGCGCGGCTCCAGGGGGCGCCTGGCCCTCGTCGGATCCGCCGCCCGCGGGCATCCTGGCGCCCTCCTCCCTCGACGGCTCCCCGGCGTGGGGCTGGAGGAGAGGCCGGCCGCCGGCTGCTGCGTGCCGCTTAGAGAAACAGCAGCCCGAGCCGGGATTGTGATGTAAGCTCACCAAGGCAAAGCCGCTTTCCTTGCTGCTGCTGCTGCTGCTACTGGAGGAGTTGCGGTGGATTTGTGCTTCGCCCGAGCAGCGCCGGCGGCCACCGCCTCCTCCTCCTCCTCCTCTTCCCGCATCATTCATTGCAGCAAGGGCAGGAGGCAGGCAGGAGCAGCAGCAGCAGCCTCGCTCGCCCCCAGCCAGCGCGCAGCAGCAGCTCCTGCAGGGAGAAACGGCAGGCGCATCGCCGCGGTAATTCAAGCCCGGCCAGGCACGCCTGGGTCAATTTCTATAGCTCAGCCAGACTCCCCGCCCGCTTGCGCCGCGGCTTCGGTTTCTTAAATCATCTGCGGGGAAAGTTTCCCCTTTCCCAACTGCGCCCTCGGTGCCGCGCGCCGGTTGAATGATTGATGCCCCCGACGCAAGGCATAGACTGCAGTGCCTTTCAGCTCTCCGGGAGCACCGATTAATTGCTAAAGCCGGGGATGCCCCGCCCCCGCCGCCGCCGCGTGAGCCCTCCCTCCCTCCTTCCCTCCCCCCCCCCCCGCCTGCCTGCCTTCCCATCTGTCACTTTCTCTGAATACTAGGCGAAACCCTGGCCAAGAAAAGGGATCCCTTCTGCTCTCTCCTCGGAGCTGTCCTCCTCTCACTGGTAATTCGATCTCCTTAGGCTTACCTTGGAGGTCTCTCGATGTCAGCTCCTGTGCTTGAACATTGACGGGGGAGAAGGCAAGAGGCTGATATTATAGAGGCGTGCACAAAAGCCATAGATTTAGGCGCAGTGAAAATTGATTTAAAGCAACATGTCGCGATGCATCCATTAACAGACACAAAGATCTGCAGCCTCATTTGTGGGCAGCCCATTGAATACAGTAGGACTTTTCAGTACTAGAGCATAGAGATTTTTTTTAACAAACAGGTTAGTGTGAGTCCTTAAAGGTACATCAACTAAACAATTTACTTAAAAAAACTCCAAAATACTGCTTGTTCTATGATAATTAACCCATATAATGACATTGTGTTGTACATTTTAATGCAAATTAATATGTACAGCACAATGTCATTCTGTGGATTATTAAACTGACTGGTATATGCTTGACCTTTGTGAGATAAAGGGCCTGTTTTTTTCCATGCCAGATGGTGTGGCCATGATTTTTAGAGCACTTCCAGACTGCCATTACTTTGGGGTGGGATCCAGACCCATCCCGGCAAATTCAGGCTGCACAATTAAAGCTGATTTGAGCCCTTGTGCAACAAAGCCTCTTTCCCAAAAGGTAAGACTTTTTGTGAAAAGGGAGTATGCACTGGAAACTGTGGGATAATGCTTGATGCAACATTGTCTAATCTCACAAATCATGATGAATGCTCATTAAATCACTCATGTAAGCTTCTCTTGCCCTTGATAAACAGATACACCAAAAAGCTGAATGAAACAGGCCTGTTATCTGTGACTGGCAGTATGGAGCAATTCCTTTGGTTTATCTAGCGTTTCTCTTCCCTCCCTGCCTAAAAGCCGCCTTCAAAACACATTACTGTATTTAAAAATCAGTTGGACAGGGTTTTCGATTGTCATTGCATATTCCAGAAATGTAGGTATTCTTATTGTACTGGGGCATGATGACTGACCATAACTGATGATTCGTTTCAAAAGATGAAATGAAGCAGCCACTTTAAATTTCCCACCAGTTTTAGGTGACCAATAAATAATAAAACAGGGAGATGTAATGTATATGCAACAAATTAATAATTGAAAAGAAAAGACAAAGGAGTGTTATACTGTAAACAATGGGACTTTCCATGTGATTAGATGTGCCCATCAGTGTATCCTGGGTGGCCAGAAGCCTATTAAGATGCCACTGTGCTTAAGACCCATGAGTGCAACAATGCCACCCCCCCCCCATGATTCTCGGCACCTTATATCCAAAGGCATTCTCTGCCTCCAATACCTGGAGGCAGTAGCCACCTTGTCTAGAAGCTTTATCCCCCACAAGTGTCTAATCCCCTTTTAGAGCCATCTGGTGGCACTGAATTCCACAGCTTAATTATTTGCTCTTTGTAGAAGTTACTTTTGTCATGGCTCCTGAATCCAGCAGTAATCCACACACATAATTGGAGGCTGCAGAGGCACCAGCTGAGGAGTCGGATGAAGTTCAGGGTTCTAAGCTGGCTGCCAGATACCAAGAGACCATTGTAACTGAGGCTGTTGGACAGGGGCCTCCAGAAGAACCTCTGGACCACTAGGGACCTTGGTGGGCATCTTCCCCTGAAGAATCAGATGCCTCCCACTACACTTCACCAGTCTAGCAGCACAGGGAGTGCTATGGAATGGAGAAGGAGTAGAAGTCTTGAGGCCAGAGGATTTGCCCTTTAAAGTTCTGAAGTTCTCTGCAAGCGGGTGGAGCCTAGACGAAGTCGACAGAGAGCTCCACACTTCCATAGCGAAAGCATGGGTCTGAGCAACTTTTGGAGCAAACGTCAATCCGTGGAAAACCCAGTGGTAAAGATCAGGTTTCCCTGGGGGAAAGTGGTGCAAGTGGAAGTCTGGATGAGCCCAGAAGTTTAAAAGATATCAGTCTGCTCCCAACTTTTGCCAGGGCAAGTACGGTAATTCACTTGGAGCTATCCGTGGTCCTGTAACTTGTGAAAAGCCTTGCCTCCATGAGATCAGGCATCAGATTAGAACATGACAATTTGGTTCTTTGTTGTGACACATTCTTCCCTCTTTTCCTCCTTTTCCTGTTTGGCTCCAGGCCAACCAGTCAGTGTGACATAATGCTTAGAGTAATGGATGATGAACAGGGAGGCAAACCTGCAGTCAGCCACAAAACTTGCTGGGTGAACTCAATTGCTTATGATCTTTTGGTCTAATGTATCTCGCAAGTTGTTTTCAGGAAGTGAGGTGGCATCTATTTCCTTGGAGGAAGGGTGGAATAAAAATGCAGTCACTCAGATCAAGTCAGAATAAGAGGCAATGAACATTTGGAGAAAGAAAAGAGAACAACAAGCCATGTTTAGCTTTCACACTAGAACAACAGATCCTACACAGAAGAAGATACTGCACATCCAACAATTTTATAATAAAATACATATGGCAAAGGAAAATAGTATTTAATAAATATACAGAGTCATTCTGTATTCCAGCAGGGAAGTGGAAAAATATCAGGAAAAAAACTCTCTTCAGTACGTAGCAAGAGAAGCTTAGGATCTTTGACCATACCAGTTATATTGCTTTATCTGCAGGCTTAGTATCTATGAAGAATGATGTTTCTCTTTAACTTCATATAATTTGACATTGAGGTATAATGCTTTTCTTAAGAGCCAGCTAGTACTGGAGTCTATTTTGTGTCCTCTTTCTCCATCTATGAGAATCTGAAATGGCATCAATGGTTATTCTGGCTGCTTTTAGGAACCTTTCTTTCATTTGGCTCCAACTTGTATACAGTATTTGTAAACAAAGACAACACAAGTTTTCAGTGCTCTTCTTAATTACAGGAAACCACTGCTCAGGGAAGTGGGGAGCATTTAATCATACTGTTTAGGGTGCTGCAATAAAAACAAGTTGCAAATGCATAGGCAGCTCCCATAATTACCCTCCCATTTCCTCCCCTCTTAACAACCATGGGAAGCAGTGTAAACTAAGAGATAGTAACTGGCCCCAAGTCACTCAGCCCTATGGCTGAGTGTAAATTTGAACATGGACCTCTCAAGTTCATGTCTTGATACTTGAACAACTCTACCCCAATGGCTCTCATATGGTCAAACTTCCCTCTGAAACCAACATCTATGGATGTTGGTGATCTGACACTAAGTAAAAGCGAAACTAAAGAAGTGCCATGGTCAGATCACTTCCTGGTGCAACTGGACTTCTCTGCGACCCTTCCCCTCTGCAGGGAGGTGGGACCGATTCGGATGGTCCACCCCCACCACTTAATGGATCCAAATGGTTTCCAGAGAGTGGTAGGGGATGCTTTATCCCATGCTGATGGCCTTTCAGCTGATTCCCTGGTGGCCCGCTGGAATGTGGCGTTAACCAGGGCTATTGACTGTTTGGCTCCAAAGCACCCTCTCCAATTGCACGGAGTCTGGACAGCTCCATGGTTTTCCATGGATCTGAGGGCAATGAAACAATCGCTGAGACGACTAGAGCGCCGGTGGCGAATAACTCATTCTGAAGCTGACCAGACACGGGTTAGAGCTCAGTGTCGAGCCTACCAAGTGGCAATAGTGATGGTGAAGAAGACTTTCTTTGCCGCATCTATTGCATCTGCAGAAAACAGCAGTAGGAGACACTTTCAGGTGGTTCGCAATTTAGCAGAACCACCTGCTCCATCAGGACCCAGTACAGGCCACATGATCTCCTGCAATGATTTTGCAAAGTTTTTTGCAGATAAAGTCACTCAGATTCGGGAAGAGGTAGACTCCACCGTGGGAGCAGGGCTGGGGTGGGAGAGTGCTAGAGTCCTGTCTAGTCAAGTTGCGTGGGATCAATTCCAACCTGTTACCTCCGAGGATGTAGACAGGCTGCTTGGACGAGTGAAACCAACCACCTGTCTCCTTGATCCTTGCCCATCCTGGCTTATAAAAGCTAGCCGGGAAGGGCTGGGCGATGGGCTTTGCGGGGTGGTGAATTCTTCTCTCTGTGAGGGAGCCTTCCCAGACCTGCTGAAAGAGGCAGTCATTAAACTGCTTCTTAAAAAAACAACTCTAGACCCGGCCAATATGGCCAACTATTGCCCATTCTCAAATCTTCCATTCTTGGGCAAGGTGATGGAGTGAGTGGTTGCTGAACAACTCCAGGCACGCCTGGAAGAAGCGGACCATTTAGATCCCTTCCAGTCGGAATTCAGGCCTCACCATGGGACTGAAACTGCCTTGGTCACACTGGTCGATGATCTCCGGCGGGCTAGGGACAAAGGTGAGAGCTGTTTCCTAGTTCTGCTGGATCTCTCAGCGGCTTTTGATACCATCGACCATAACATCCTTCTGGATCGTCTAGAGGGGCTGGGAGCTGGGGGCCCTGTTATACAGTGGTTCCGCTCCTTCCTCCTGGGCCATGTTCAGAAAGTGGTGGTAGCGGATGAGTGTTCAGACCCCTGGTCTCTCACTTGTGGGGTGCCTCAGGATTCTGTCCTCTCCCCATGCTTTTTTACATCTACATGCCGCTGCTGGGAGAGATCATCAGGGGGTTTGGGTTGGGTGTTCATCAATATGCAGATGATATCCAGCTCCCTTACTGTGAGAAGCCAAGCTACAGGGAACCAGGCAGAGGGCCTTCTCGATAGTGGCACCCGCCCTGTGGAACACCCTCCCACCAGATGTCAAAGAGAAGAACAACTACCAGACTTCTGAAGACATCTGAAGGTAGCCCTTTTTAGGGAAGCTTTTAATGTTTAACAGACCACTGTATTTTAATACTTTGTTGGAAGCCGCCCAGGGTGGCTGGGGAGACCCAGCCAGATGAGCGGGGTATAATAATAATAATAATAATAATAATAATAATAATAATAAAAATTTTAAATAAAGGATGTTGCCTGTATCGTCAAATTAGCTAATCTGATTTGTGTGAGAGAAGGCAGACAGGATTACAGTTGTACCTTGGTTCTTGAACAGAATCCATTCCGGAAGTCCATTCGACATCCAAAAACATTCAAAAACCAAGGCGCAGCTTCCGATTGGCTGCAGGAGCTTCCTGCACTCACTTGGAAGCCGCGGAAGCTGAGTCAGATGTTTGGGTTACAAAGAACGTTAGCCAACCAGAACACTCACTTCCGGGTTTGTGGTGTTCGGGAGCCAAAACGTACGAGTACCAGGGCATTCGACAACCAAGGTACGACTGTATGATCATTTTGCCAAGAAATATATATATATGTTTAATTATATGCTGGGTAACAAGGTACAAGAAAACACAACCCCACACTCCTTGTTAGGAATGGTCTAATGCTGTATATTCAGTTGAATTTATTTAAGTGTAAAAGAATCAAAGTAGTTCTGGTAATGTTAAAAAGCCCCGTATTTTTCTTTTGTATTGTTCAGTGTTAATGAGAGTGGTGTTTACTTTCTCCTTTTTATTATTTTTTTCTGATTTATTTTATTTTATTGCAAAATGTTTTTGTATTAGCATTGTAAAACCTTTGAGATATCAAGCAAAACATAAAAGGTCAAAAAAGGAGAAAAGAAATAGCTGTGCATCTGGATTAGGAAGTTACATGCAGGGTGAATCTGACCAAACCTCCCCCTCTCCCCTTGTTATGAAAGATTGTGCTTCTTGTGGTAAGGTAAAAAAATATTGCTTCTTTTGGTACTCTACACTGAAAATCTCATTTAGATAGGAAGCATAAATTATGCAAAAGAAAATGTGCAGGCATTTGTTTTTCCTAGTTGATTTAGGAAAGCTTCACATGGTATCTTGAGCAATAAATTTCACTTCGTTGGCAAATGGTTACAAAACCTATGTACAGGTATGCAATTGTTTGGCAACTCTTGGTGGGAGAGAACCCATTGAATAATCTGTGTTTGTGGGAGTACTCTTTGTGTATGGGATTACTTATAGCACGATCCTCTGCATGTCTACCTGGAAACAAATTCTTCTGGGATGTATAGGACTTAAGCAGAGGTACATGTGTTTAGGGTTGCAGCCTAAGGCAGCATTCAAACTGGAGTAGTTTTACGACTTTTGCCAAGCTGCCATTGTAGACAAACTGCTTCTGTCTTCTGTGCTACAAGACAAGAGTCACCACTGGGAAAGGTATTCTGATTAGGCATTGCGCAGATCATTATTCGCCATTGCTAATTTGGCGTGAGGAGAATGTTGGTCACAATGATAATTAAGAAATAAGAGGCCTTTGCACAACAGGCCAAACCCTGTACATTAAGTGAACCACAGGAGGTTCTTTGAGATTTTATCTCTTCTAATACCTCAATCCAGCCTACACATATTAGGCAAGCCAGGTCAAGCCATGTGTATATGCAACACATTCACCTGCTTCTGGTGAATCCTCTCCAGGGCTCACCTGCAGTTCCCTTTGCCCCACAATTTATTCTGTATGGTCCATGGCTTCTAGGCATGGGTCCAAGATGCTTTTCTTTTGTGCCACCGCTTTCCCTGGGAAAATCTGCTGTTTAACGCTGAATCGGAGCAAACATCAATTTGCTGGAAACCCAATGGACATTTGCTCCAATTCAGCGGTAAACAGCGGGTTTCCCCAGGGAAAGCAGCAGGGAAATCCATGCCTAGAAGGGCCAAACGGAAGTGTGGGTCGAGCCTTGTTTGGGGTTACCACTTATCTATCACTATAGAAGAGGAAACACATCTCTGGAAAATGTGTTTGCATAAAAGCTGCATGTGCTAATTGATGGTAGAGATGCACACTTGGAAATATAGAACACTCCAAACTGTAGGAATGCTCTATGCCAATGTAACTTACCCTTATTCCATACTCTGTTCAGGAGCAGCGCTACTGCTGCCTGAACTGACTGGGACCTGGCAGAGGGAAAAACGAGTCTTTTAAACAGTTTGATTTATGCCACCCGTTTTTGTCAGTATACCTTCTGCTGGATTGCTAGATCCAGTGCCAGATTTACATATAAGATAAACAAGCTATAGCTTAGGGCCACACTCTCTTGGGCCCCCAAAAAAAATTTTAAAGGAAAAAAACACCTGGATGTACATTTCCAAAACATAAGACAAAAAACAAATAAAATAAAACCTGCATACAGCAACAGTGTTTTGTATTGTGTATTCCTATGATGTACGTAATGGGCCCCGCCTGCTAGCCTGCTCCTATCTATCTATCATCTATCTATCTATCTATCTATCTATCTATCTATCTATATAGATAAAATATTCAACACAAAAAATTGTGACAATTTGTTGTTGACAAAGGACAGCTGGACATATAAAGGGCCCCATTACCTTCAGTAGCTTAGGGCCTCATCAAACCTAAATCTGTCCCTGGCTAGATCACATGAGCAAGCTAAAGGGAATTTGGAATAAGGGTAAATCTCCCTTTGCCCTGCTTCTGCCCTACCTTGCCTTGCCTGTTTTTCAGGATTTGCTCCAGCTGAGCCAGAATGGAAGACTTACACAGGTACATCCGTGCTTGAGCTGGGATGAGGAACTCCTGCTGGGCAAACTCCAGCTCAGCTGGAAAACTGCCTATCCAAATTCCATTAATCCGGGCAGAACTTGGGCTTTGGATGCTCCCATAATTACTTTAAATGTAAATACCATGCATCTCACGATACTGGGAAAACCTGTAAGCAGGTGGCCTGTGTGCTTGCTCAGTTGGGAACATAGGAATCTGCCTTTGTGCTGTATCAAACCGCTGGTCCTCCTAGCTCAGTACTGTTTACATTGACTTACACCAGCTGTCCGGGGTTCCAGATAGGAGTCTTTTCCAGCCATATTTGGAGATGCCAGGGATCTTCTGCATGCAAAGCAGGTGCTCTGCTACTGAGCTACAGTCTTCCCCCATTTGCTGTCCAGGTATTAGCTATTGATGGGCAACATCAAGGTCTCTGTTTTCCCATCTTTATCTTTAAGCCAGATTTGAATACTGGACAACCCTTCAAATAGAGGACAGCTCTCTGTAAGGAAAGACACATGGCCACCCTACTCTCTGGGGTTGTCAGCATTCACTTGTGGACAGCAGTATTTCTGGGCACTCATTGTAACATGTGTCTAGAAAAGCTATGTTGCTTCCTTTCCATACTGTGATGGTTCTAGCAACCGTGAAGACCTAAATGCATTCTAAAAGCTTCTGACCTACCTCTGATCTCACCTATTTTGGGGCAAAAATAGCCTGTTAATGTCTGAACAGCTAGAAGAAACACATTGCAGAAATGCTTGTGGATGTGTGATGTCACCGCCATATTCAAGAAGGTAGAAGGAACTGTGATCACGCAAGTAAGCAAGTTCATGTCGACTGTGGAAAAATTCTTATACAACCACACCAAGCAAGAACGGAATCCTAAACAGTGGACAGGGATGGCATTTCAATAGGGGAGGGTCATATTCACCAGCCACATGATGAGCAGGACACAGAAATGGACAATTTCCAAAATATGGTCTAAAGCAGGCACCCCCAAACTCGGCCCTCCAGATGTTCTGGGACTACAACTCCCCATATCCATAGCTAACAGGACCAGTGGTCAGGGATGATGGGAATTGTAGTCCCAAAACAACTGGAAGGCCAAGTTTGGGGGTGCCTGGTCTAAAGTACATGGTGTCCTGGTTGAATTGCATCCCTGACTGGGCCCTACCCTTCCAGAAGCTAAATTAAAGTACTCATTTAAAAAAACAACTGCAAAGAGTGTAATTTTCTTACCTCTAATCGCCACTATGTATCAATTAAAATAAGGGGTGTGTGTCCTGTAGCCTTTGACCTAATTTCATATGGGGGGGGCAGAGGGAGAAATGGTGGGTAGTAGGTGGAAAACATAGAGATATCTAATTAAATCAACCCCCTCCACCCCTTTCCCTCCCCCCAATGTCTCAACAAATGAAACTGATTTGTAAAAATGTTACACGGAAAAAATACGAGACATTACACAAACTTCTGTAAAACAATAAAATCTTTAATAAAAGATTTTAACAAAACAGTAAAATCTTGTTTTCTGGATTAAGGAAGAGCTCAGCTTTGTGAGGAGTAGATTGCAGAACAGAATCCCCTTTTTACACAGAAAGTCAATAAAACTTCTTACCAAAAAGGACAATAATATCCTGCTTTTCTTAGTTCATTCCGGAAGAGGCCACATTGCCAAACTTGGGGCCACTTCTAAATGGTGATGCTGTAATAAAAACGATTCTCATGCAAAAAATAAAATTAAATTAAAACTGGAGAGGGGAATGCTCTGCAAGCAAACAATTCAGACCTTTGGAAGGGTGATATGCCCCTCACCCAGCAGTCCAATGGGCAAGAAGAAGTGGGTGGCAGGAAGACAGAGAAGCAGACATGTATGGCAGAGTGTGAGTGGGGAAAGTGGGTGGCTCAACCACTGTCAGCTGTAGCCCTACCCACTACCAACATGTGGCCCCTGACAGATTATCTTGTGAGAATGCAGACTTCAGATAAAAAGGTTAACCACCCCTGATTTATAAAACGAGGAACTGCTCAGAATGGGGGAGTGCAGTTTTATGATTTTTCACTACACGTGCAGAAGTGTTTTCCCATCATTGATTAAGGCTGCAGTTCAAAGCACGTTGACTAGACAGTCCCTCTGAACCTTGAGGGATTTCCTTCTGAATAAACACACTTAGGATTGTGCTGCATGAGTAGCTTCTCTTAGGATTTTGGCATTTTCCATCAACTATTTTTGACATATGCATGCTGGTCTAGTGCATAGTCAGCATGTTACATGCTGCTAGAGCTAGTTAAATATTGAATAGTAGTAGTAAAATAAATGATTCATAGTGTAAGGCATCACATATTTAGAAGTCTGAACAGTTACATCTTTCAACCTTGTAACCTTGAGCTCGTAGTGGACCAGCTGAAAAAAAGAATGTCCACCCCAAAAATGTTTATTCAAGTATAACATGATGGTGAGGTTTTGGGGGTTTTTTTGGTATACTATGCAGTTTTTTTTAATAATAATAAAAAAGATGCTGATACACATCACTTATTACTTGCTAAATAATCTCTTCTGCCTTTTATTAGACTTGGGATAATTACAGGCAAGTTCATTTTCCAAATGAAAGCGGCCCATTTCCAAGAGTTCTATGATAGTTTTCTTTCTGGTGAAATACCACAAATAATTCTCTTTAAAAAGATAAATTAATTTATGCATACCTGATACATAAATGTGGATAAACAGGCATATTTGTGTGACACACCCCCAGCCAAAATTTCAAAACTTAGTTGCCCTCAACTTGTATGTAATTAAACAGCCTAATTAAAAGCCAATCCCATATGTGGATTAAGTACATTTATTCCCGATGTCTTGCAACTGCAATATTATCTCTGGTCTCTATCTAGGGTGTAGAAACCTTCATATTATTTAGTGGAGGAAAGGCCACATCTCAACATGCATTGGCTATCTACTTCTTTTCTCCTAGCCTTCTAAAGCATTGTTGGATTTTCACGTTTCCTGGGTCCAAATATCCTCCAGACCGGGCTTCCTCAACCTCGGCCCTCCAGATGTTTTGAGGCTACAATTCCCATCATCCCTGACCACTGGTCCTGCTAGCTAGGGATCATGGGAGTTGCAGGCCAAAAACATCTGGAGGGCCCAAGGTTGAAGAAGCCTGCTCCAGACAGTTCCAAAAGGAATCACAAGGTTGCCGCCTGCAATGGGCCACCAGATCTGACCTCCAAAGAATGTGTCACCTGTGGCTTATTCCTCTGAGGCTGGATCTGCCATCACCTTGGCACCCCCATGCCACTTCCACAGCAGCCTCTCAGTGAATAGGGGACACTGCTGGTCTCCTCCCACCCTTAGGGAAGAAATGGTGGGGGCTGCTTTTGTTAGGATTTTTATCCGAGCTGCTCCAGTGAGTGGTACTATGATTGTATACATCATGTGTGTGTCTGGGACAGCGTGAGAAAGGAAGTCTGTATTATCTCTTCCTTTGAGTACTATTGGAAGTTAGTTTCACTTCTGTGTGTGTCACAGATTTCTGTACTGGTGTCCCGAGAGCACGGACATACTGATGGAGTCTCTGTATATGACTGTAAATAAAGTAGTTTTAGAACTACGATTGAGTCTTTCTTCTCCTATGATATGCCAGAAGACTGGCGTGCTCTTTTCAGGAGAGGTGGGTCGCCTATTACCGGTGTCTCTGGACTCAGGGAGATTTATAGCCAGAGAGGGTCACCGGAGAGACGCCCTGAAGATTTGGGAAGTTGGCAGCCATTCCCAGGGCATTTTTCCAACAGCCTTCAGGGGTCTCCTGAGCTCTGTACCCACTGGGCATGATTCAGAGCAGATCCATTTCTCCCTGTGAAGGCCTTAGATTACCAGTTCAGCTGCTGGGTAAGGTTGACTAGATTCCCTCCCTTGTTCCCAATGTCAATCTTTACTCCCCCTTGTTGATCATTATTCCCCCTCTCCCAATTTTTCTTCACTCCCCCTTCTTTCCTGAAAAAGCCCCATTTTGTGATTTGCCTCAGGTGCCAAAATGTCATGGGCCAGCTCTGTTTTTTCCCATTCTGTTGTAGCTGGCTATTCTGCACAGCCCACTGGGGGCTGAGATTCCCTCTCTGGGAGAGAGACGGGGGCTGGGAGCAGGGGGCAGAAAAACACCAAAAATAATAACTATACAAATCAACCGAAGGAAAAGGGAATTAGGGTTGCAAAGAGAGTTGTGAAGGGACATAGCAAAGGGAAAGTTATGAAGCACAGGAGGAAAGACAAAGTTGGATTTAAAGAAATCTGTGGAGTGGTGAAGGGTAGAAAAAATGTGGGGGTTATTGAGGTAGGGTGAGTGTGATGGGTAGGGCAACAGGAAATGAGCAAAAGAACAGATGGAGGTACAGAGTTTGATGCTGTTGCCTGGCAACCAGCAACTGCCAGTAAGGGAAGACTGTTTCCATCATGGGATGAGCCGGGTCCAGCTACTTGGCCTCAGAGGATTTTTTGCGAGAACTGTTGCCTGGTATGACGCTAGGGAAATGAGAAGGAAATGAATAAGAAATGCTGCCTTGATACTGTGAATTTTCCATTCTTCTACCAGATTTCTACTAGATCTGAGTGTGATTTTATTGTGAGAATCTTTTGTAAGCTGCTATGAAAACTTTGTGGGGCTATAAAGTGGGGTGGAACTATTTTTAATATAAATCTGCATCATAACCTGCCCTATGGGGTGCAGAAGGAATACAGAGCACTATAAAGCAGACGAAAAAAAGGAGAGAATGGACAGAGTGCATTCTGGGGAGCTGAGGAAAGTGAAATTGGGTTAAAAAAAATAACCATACCATTAAGACATTAGCAATTTCCCCACTTGCTGGCTCTCAGAGTGTCTTGAGAGATTCATCCCTGGTTTTCAGAATAAGCTTAACGTATTGAAATCACCAGTCACTGGAGTGACACCTATACATTATGTTTACCATTGAAAACAGTTTGTGGGGTTTCTTTCGGTTGTGCAAGACAACAAAGATAAGCATAAGCCTACTGCTAAATGCCATCCTTTCAAGTGTCAAGGTGTGCCATATTTTCACTATTTATTTATTTCATTTATATGCAACTTGATTAACGAAAGCTCTAACGGATCCTAAAATGTATCAATTAAAACAGCTACAAAATTAAGAGCATTTCAAAATTTAGTCTCTTTTACCCACTGTCAACAGTGAGGTTCCGTCATAAGCATCTCTGAAAGATCTCCTGTGCAAAAGATCTGGCATACTGAGTGATATCATTCACTGGCTGCTAATGTGTACTGGAAAACAGCTGTGCCACATTGTGTTATAAATAGCACAAATTCAGGGATATACTTCCATATGGAATCAATTGTTAGGGGGATGACCTTTCAGATTCCAGCTAAATCTCTGCCATGCTTTCCCTTTTCACAGAATTCCCTGATACCACCCTGCTTGTAATTTGGCAAAGATTATTCATTATGAAAGCGCACAGAAGCTGAAATCATGCGTGCGCGCGCGCGCGCGCACACACACACACACACCAGTTGGTTTTAGTTAATGAGGTGGATAATTAAAAAGGATTAATGAAGTGCAGTAAAATGAATGGGTTATGACCGAAGATAACAGTGGAAAGCACTACAGACTCTGCAACCATTCCTGCTTTCACACGGACACTGTCATTTTCTCATTCTTCTCCCCAAACCAGACATCTTACCTTAAATGCTTCCTATTCACCTCACGAGCAGAACTGTAGGCTCCCTGCTCCTGTTGTTTGGCCTTTTACTTCTCTGCATGCATCCACTATGGACCAGATTAGTTCATGGTGCTTTGCTTCTAAAGTATGGCCTTTGGCTGGGCCCCCTTTGGCTCAGAACCAGGTCAAAAATAAAGAAGCAAGGCAGAGGATGAGACTGTGTGTCAGTTCTGCTGTGAAAGATGGAGGGGCCAGCTAGAAGTTAGCAGGAATCCAGTGGGAAGCAAGTGCCCTATTCCCCTGTCAGGTCAGCTGTGTTATTGCTGAAGACAAAAATGCTGCAATAATCACATTTTAAAAGAATGAATTAACACAGATTACTCTCTGTCCCAATAAAAGAGGACTGGATTAACCATAGACCCAACAGCCAGTGTAGCATAAAGTTAAGAGCCAGTGTGACATTACTGTTAGACTAGGTCGGACTTGTGAGTTCAGTTCCCCAATTAACCATGAAGCTCACTGAGTAACCTTGGACCAGTCACTGTCTCCCAGCCTAACCTACCTCACAGGGATGTTGTGAGGAACAAATGGGGAGCGGAAGAACCATGTACACAATCTTGAGCTTGGAGGAAAGGTGGAAAAGAAATTGAATGAAAATGCATAAGTAGTGGAACCAAGGACAGGTTTTAAAGGTCCAGGGCTGACTTTTCCATGCTATTAAGTTTCTTAAGGGTGCTAAGAGTTGTTAAGAGACACCCCTCCATTCCCCTCACAGAGCTCCAATTCCCGGAGTGGATTAACAACCAGTCCTTCTTTCCCAGGGAACTCTGGGAATTGGAGCTCTGTGAAGGGAAGAAAGAGGAATCTCCTTACCAATGTAAGTGGTCAAATTATCCTTGTCCAGAAAGGGCACAGTTGATGCACCTGCTGAACCTGGTGATACTGTATATGCTCTTTAAAGGTGCCCGGGCCTCCATGGAGAACGACTGCTCCCAGAGCACCCCTAAACTGCATACAAGTTCTTTCACAGGGAGTGCAACCTCATCTAGAACAGGCAGACCCCCAATTCATGGACCTGGGAACCACTTGCCCACAGTGATCCTGTCTTAAGAAAGGTAAAAGGTAAAGGACCCCTGGACAGTTAAGTCCAGTTAAAGATGACTATGGAGTGCAGCGCTCATCTTGCTTTTCAGGCCAAGGGAGCCGGCGTTTGTTCACAGACATCTTTCCGGGTCATGTGGCTAGTATGATTAAACCACCGTGATGAGTGCCAGAGTGCACGGGAATGCCGTTTACCTTCCCACTGGAGCGGTACCTATTTGTCTACTTGCACTGGTATGCTTTCAAACTGTATTAGTAAGATTGAGCTTCAGTTTGTTGACCATTATTCACTCCACTGCATCCAGGCATTGGTTCGGTTTCTCCTCTCCTGACTCCGATTTAATAGAAAAGTAGAGCTGAGTATCATTAGCATGCTAATGACACTGTGCCCTGAACCTCCTCATGAATTGTTCCCAAGGGCTTCATATAGATCTTAAATAGGACTGGGGACAAAATAGTGCTTTGCGGCACCCCACAGCTGTGCTGCCAAGATGTAAACATGTAGTTCTCCAGTGCTTCTCTCTGCTACCATCATGCATGTAGAACCATGCCTCCAACTCCCAACCCATAGAGATGGTCCAAGAGGATATTATGCTCAATGGTATTAAATGCTGTTGAAGGATCCAGCAGCAGCAGCAGCAGCAGGCTTGTACTCCCCTGGCTGCTCCATCAACGGTTATCTGTCTATCAAAGGTTATCTGTCAAAGCGATCAGGGCCAATTCCATGCCAAACCCAGGCCTGAATCATAGGAGCCAAATGCTACAGTTCCCCTATAAAATATTTGAGGGGGTCACCCCCACAAAGTTAATGGGCATTGCCATTCAAAAGGTGTGTGTGTGCACCATGTCGTGTAATCGATTATTCAGAGTGGCGCTAACCTGCTCCTACTCCCCCCCCCAAATATTTGATTCTAGTTGGCAACCCGAGCCTGAAACCAGACTGAAACAAGTAATCTGCTTCCTCCAAATGTGTCTGCAGCCAAACTGATATTATTCAAAGAATCTTACCCCAAAAGGAGGTATTAAAGACTGGGTGGTAGTTGTGAAACCCCTCTGGGTGCAGGAAGGGTATTTTCAGGAGCAGACGTACCAACTTCTGCTTTAAGGCAGTTGGAACAACACCCCCACCCTAGCCTAACTATACTGTTTGTCAGTGCTGATCAGCCTCTGGGTGAGGAACTGCCTTCCTCCCACCAAAAAAAGGTCAGCCTGTGAATCATTTTAGGCAGACAAAAGCATGCATGTGATAAACAAACAAATCAGTGTAAGAGTAAGCCAGTGTTTCAGAGTACAGTGGTACCTCGGGTTAAGAACTTAATTCGTTCTGTAGGTCCGTTCTTAACCTGAAACTGTTCTTAACCTGAGGTACCACTTTAGCTAATGGGGCCTCCCACACGATTTCTGTTCTCATCCTGAAGCAAAGTTCTTAACCCGAGGTACTATTTCTGGGTTAGCGAGTCTGTAACCTGAAGCATCTGTAACCTGAAGCGTCTGTAACCCGAGGTACCACTGTATATGCTGCCTTGAGGTGTATATGACACATTGTTAGCTTCTATGAACAGATTTCAGTATTGTTCATCTTTTCCTTTAGAAAAATGTGTTGACTGCACCCCCTAGTGGTGAGGAACCCTACAGAACAGTCTTTAAAGACTTTTTAAAAGTGTTCATGCAAAAATGTGGCGTGGGTGAGCACAATCTTTTACTAGACCATGCCACTGAAAATGTGAGGCCTGGCAGCTGACTTATCTTTATATGATGAACATACATCTATATACACAGTTGTTTCAAAAGCTCAAGACTTTTAGGGTTCTGGAGATTTCTTCCATTCCTTTGATACAACAGCTGCATCACCACTATGAACCAAATATGATGTAGGCTTTTTTCTTCTTCCATATATTGCCTATTTGTTGTTGTTGGGTTTTGGTTTTTTTGCAGGTTTCAGCACTTGAATGTATTTTTATCCCACCCTTCCAGGCTGGAAGGGCCTCCCAATGCAGCTTACAGAAATAACATAACACTCAATACAAATAAAAATTATGAAAACTAAAACAGCAGCATAGAACAACGTAAACTCAGCTCAGCAATACACAGAAAACATCATAAGCAGTGGTGACTTAAAAGTCTAGCCCCACATTAATAAAAAATGAATGAGAACAAAAAGCTTTTTAAAGTCCAATCTGAAATGGCTAAAGTGGTGGTCAAATGTACTTTGGTGGAGGAAGAAAGTTCTACAAAGATGGGGCCACCAGTGAAAATGCTCTTTGCACCTTTTTCATTTGGGCCCACTGAACTGATTGGCCTTAATGTAAGTACGATCTGTGTGATTGCTCTTAAGAGTATGCCAGATGGAGGAGCCGTATGGGCAAGTTCATTTAAGTGTCCTGATACAGACTAGTTATTATATACTCTTATCACTTTACTCCTCAAGCAGCTGAGCAGCTGTGCTTTATGGTAGGTGAAGTTTTTGAACAGCCTTTAAAGGCATGTAGAGCACATTACAGTAGCATACCCTCCAACATTTCTCCGATGAAAATAGGGACATCCCATTCTATAATGATAATTTTATTATTTATACTCCACCCATCTTACTGGGTTGTCCCAGCCACTCTGAGTAGCTTCCAATATATGTCAAAAGGACCCCTGACAGTTAAGTCCAGTTGCAGAGGACTCTGGGGTTGCGGTACTCATCTTGCTTTACAGATTGAGGGAGCCGGCGTTTGTCCACAAACAGTTTTTCCGGGTCATGTGGCCACAGTGGCGTAGCGTGGGTTGTCAGCACCCGGGGCAAGGCAAGTAATTTGCGCCCCCTAACCCGTGGATTTGCGCCCCCTAACCCGTGGATTTGCGCCCCCTAACCCATGGATTTGCCCTAACCCCAGATGTTGCGCCCGGTGCGGCCCGCCCCCCCTGCACCCCCCACGCTACGCCACTGTGTGGCCAACATGATTAAGCCACTTCTGGCACAACGGAACACCAAAACCAGAGCAGAGCACAGAAACGTTGTTTACCTTCCTGCCTGAGTGATACCTACTTATCTACTTGCACTTATTGGTGTGCTTTCGAACTGCTAGGTTGGCAGGAGCTGGGACTGAGCAACGGGAGCGCACCCCGTCGCGGAGATTCGAACCACCGACCTTCCGATCGGCAAGCCCAAGAGGTTCAGTGGTTTAGACCACAGTGCCACCCGCTTTCCCCAACATATGTAGAAACATAATAAAACATTAAACATTAAAAAAAACCCTTGGCTATACACTACATGATTGCCTTCAGACGGCTCGAGGGTTGGATAATTCCATACCCTCCAACATTTCTCCAATGAAAATAAAGGTAAAGGGACCCCTGACCATTAGGTCCAGTCGTGGCCGACTCTGGGGTTGCAGTGCTCATCTCGCTTTATTGGCCGAGGGAACCGACGTACAGCTACCGGGTCATGTGGCCAGCATGATTAAGCAGCTTCTGGTGAACCAGAGCAGCACACGGAAACACCGTTTACCTTCCCGCCGGAGCGGTACCTATTTATCTACTTGCACTTTGACGTGCTTTCGAACTGCTAGGTTGGCAGGAGCAGGGACCAAGCTACGGGAGCTCACCCTGTTGCCGGGATTCGAACTGCCGACCTTCTGATCAGCAAGTCCTAGGCTCTGTGTTTTAACCCACAGTGCCACCCGCGTCCCCAAAGAAAATAGGGACATCCTAAAGAAAAGCTGGACATTCCAGGATCAAATCAGAAAACGGGGCGGCTTCTCTAAATCATCTCTGGAAAATAGGGGCCCTTGGAGGATCTGCAGTCTATGGATTGTAACTTGTTTGTTTTCTCTTTCTGAATCTAGTCCAACCTCCTGCATGGCAGGGGATTGAACTCGGATGACTCTTTGGGTCCCGTCCAACCCTACAATTCTATGACTAGTACATGATTGTACCAAGTCTTCATACACAACCCTGGACAACGTACAACTTCCTGGGCCTTTTGATTACATAGCTGACATCCCAAGTGGCTTGCAATAATTAATGTATGGAATTTTCTGCCACAAGATGTGGTGGGTGTTAGCTTCATGTTTTTTCCCCCTTAATATTTCTGGGTTGCCTTTCCAGGTTGTTGTTGTTGTTTAGTCGTGTCCAACTCTTCGTGACCCCATGGACCAGAGCACGCCAGGCACTCCTGTCTTCCACTGCCTCCCGCAGTTTGGTCAAACTCATGCTGGTAGCTTCGAGAACACTGTCCAACCATCTCGTCCTCTGTCCTCCCCTTCTCCTTGTGCGCTCAATCTTTCCCAACATCAGGGTCTTTTCCAGGGAGTCTTCTCTTCTCCTGAGGTGGCCAAAGTATTGGATCCTCAGCTTCAGGATCTGCTTTTCCAGGTAGTGCCTATTTAAAGTGGCTTACAACAATGCAGTACATGAAGCACACAAGTAAGAGATAAAACCACCTAGTGTGGGTTAAACCACAGAGCCTAGGACTTGCTGATCAGAAGGTTAGCAGTTTGAATCCCCACGACGGGGTGAGCTCCCGTTGCTCGGTCCCTGCTCCTGCCAACCTAGCAGTTCGAAAGCACGTCAAAGTGCAAGTAGATAAATAGGTACCGCTCCAGCGGGAAGGTAAATGGCGTTTCCGTGCGTTGCTCTGGTTCACCAGAAGCGGCTTAGTCATGCTGGCCACGTGACCCGGAAGCTGTACGCCAGCTCCCTTGGCCAATAAAGTGAGATGAGCGTCACAACCCCAGAGTCCGTCACAACTGGACCTAATGGTCAGGCGTCCCTTTACCTAGTCTTCTCAAAGATAAAAAAGACAACAAAACGAAAAGGAAATAGCCACAGTCCACCCAACTTCATTATGCAGGCAGGATAGAGTAGGTGAAGCCAGCTTTGGTCCAAAACATGTTGAGCTTTAAACATTAAAAACAGCACTTTAAATTGAGCCTTTAAATGCACTGAAGCTTCCCCCCAACAGGACGCTGGATCAGCTCAAGTTTTCAAACCACCTTCAAGCAGATTTGCAGTGTGTATTACAGTAGTCTAGTCGAATCTTTCCAAATAGCGCTGCAATTCGTATACCAGCCGAAAGCTGGAAAAACGCACTCCTGGCTACCAAAGCCACGTGGTATTTCCCAGCCAGCGATGAGTTCAGGAGGCCCTCCAAACGGCACACGTGGTCTTTCAAGGCGAGTGCCGCCCCATCTAGGACAAGCTGCAAGCCTCCTTCTACAGCTGGGCATCTTGGAACCTACAGTACCTCCAGTTTTCTCAGATTTAATCTGTTTGCCCTCGTGCCAGAACTGTCTCCAAGGCGCCAGTTTAGGATTTCAACAGCTCTTCTCTGACTCACATTATCCCTGAAATAAAATCTGTCCGAAAGCTCTGTCCCGTAACGCTATTTATTATTATGCACATTACGACTGAAGCTACTCAGCGCTATAGGAAATGCATATAATTTACTTATGGCCAGGATTCTATATACATATACATATACATATACATATATGGGGGCGAGAGAGAGATAAAATGAATATATCCCTGCATAATGAATACACACACACATATGTGTGTATATATGAATATATGTGTATATATATATATATATATATATATATGTATAATGAACATGTATATATATATTCATTATGCATTACTTAATTAGCCTCAATTGGGCTCATGGGTCGGCGGGGCTCTGGGCGACTTGCTTGAGTGTCCGGATCAGCGTTTGCTGCACATGCCAAGCTGACAAGACGTCAATAGGATTTAAGAAATCTGCCTCCCATTCTAAGCAAGCCCTTTCACCGCGCATGCGCGCAAACGCCCCCCCCCCTCTCGCCTTATGCCCTGCAGGCGAGGCGGAGCTAGGCTTCCTCCTTTGCCCAACCTTTTTTTTTTTTTTTAACCTTCCGAAATCTCGCGCTCGGCTATCGGCTCGCCGTGCCTTGCCCTTCCTCCTCGCCGTCGCCGCCGCCGCCGCCGCCGCTCCTTCCGCCTAGAATCCCTCTCTCTTCCAATCCGTGGAGTCGGCGTTCGATTTCCCGCCGCTGAGGCTCGAGCTGGGGAACAGAATCAAGATGGCGGACAAGACGCCAGGCGGTTCGCAGAAGGCCAGTGCGAAGGTGAGGCCGCTCTTGGGGCCAAGTCGGCGGCTCCGCCTGGTCCGAGGGGGGCAGGCGGGCAAGTGCCGGTGGGTGGGCGCGGAGGGTTGGCGCGGGGAGCCGGCCTGGAGACGCGCGTGCTGCCGCTGCGGGACGTGGTGCGCAGGCGGGCGAGGAAGCGAGCTCGGTTGGCTTCGCGGCCTAGTCTCTCTCCCGCCTCCCAGCTCGGCCGGTGGCGGTGCGAGGGCGACGGATAGGGGGGACTTATAGCGGGGAGGAAGCGGAGCGGCCGCGTCGCCTCCGTTTCCTTACACATTTTTTAAAAAAAATTCTCCCTTCTCTCCGGGAAAGAGCTGCTTCTGTTTTTTCGTTCTCCCGCTCCTCCGATGCACCGTCTCTTCGGGGTTTTTTTTCGGAAAAGGCTGCAAAAACGTGGGGTGTATATGGGTCACGATTCCATTCTGCATTGATTATTATTGGGAGTTTATCTCGGTGTGGACTTTTAACCTCCCCTCCCCATTTTTAAGCCCTCGTGTGCTTGGAGAGAGAGGTCTGGTGTGTGTGATCCAGGCTTGTGAGCATCCCCTCCACCTCCGAGCCGCATAAACGTTCAATTTAATGCATCCTGGCGATCATTTTACTTAGGTAATATTGGCACATATTTGCGACGCGGGGCCATTTAAGATAGCTAACAGTGTGGCAGTTTACAGTATTTTGAATGTACTGTCCTGCATTGTCACGAAGGAGATGCAATACTTAAAAATGACAGAAATGATTAAACCGTAGATCATTGCTAACAAGGCTGCACAATTCTCATGACTGGCTTTTCATTGCATTTACCCACCACAAAGTACGTTATGTACAAGGCCTTTTGTTACATGGGGGAAAAATAGGTAGGGATATAGACTTGAGTGAAATGGCCCTTCCTTATTTGACATGTTAAAGCTGTTCTAGAGCAGTTTCTTCCTCCTTACATGAGTTATTTTTAAGAATTTTGTTGACTGATTTTGTTCCCAAAATTTTTCTTGTTTTAGGTATAGATTGAAAATACTTCCCTCGATTTTGTGCTGCCACCTTAACTGGGTTTCTGGAATTAAATGATGTTTACTATAAAGGAGGATACAGAGGTGATAGCTTATTCATCTTTTAGCTTGGGACCAATTAATCATTTTATTTGTATACTGCCTTTCCAAAGTTAAAACCATGCTCAAGGCAGTCTGAAACATATATATTTAAAAAATCACATAATTACAAACATAACAAAACTGAAAGTAGTCGTAAACAATAAATTAAACATCAAAAGTACACAACCACATTGAATAATGTGTCTTCAGCTAGTTGTTTCCTTAGTCTTTTTATACATGAATTGTTTGACATATATTCTTATTCATATATTCATGCAGGTATTTTTGTTTTGCTTGTATTTTTGAGGATTATGTATGCATTATTGGAGATCAAGAACCATCTAAATAATGGTAGCCAGTAGACTCCTCTAGACGTTGAACTCCCATCAGCCTCAGCCAGCTTGGCCAGTAGTTGGGATGACAGAAATTGTAGTCCAGCAATGTGTTAACGTGAGGGGACCACATTGGCTATCCTTGTTCTAAATCAAGTAATAAAATAATCGGCAGCACCGGGAAAATGTGGTGTTGTGGCTCTATTTATTTTTTTTAATATAAAGCACCTACTGGTATATTTTTTTCTAGATGCTGTGCAAATATATAAGAAACAAATTGTCCATACCTACGCTCTTACAGTTTAACAGACATGATACAAAAAAAGAAAAGGAACAGAAAGCAAAGCAAATTCAGGCACTAGTTTTTGAATGTTTAAGGAGCAAGTGGAATGGCCTTCTGAGAGGAGTGTTGCCAGCTCTGCTCCAAGCTCTTATTACATTTGCAGGTTAAAAGTTTAATATACAAAAAAAAAGGACTTGGTTCATTAGGATGCGGGTAGTCAGTGTTGTGTCCTTCAGGTGCTGCTGGGCTACAATTCTAATCAACCTTGACTGTTGGTCATAATGACTGGTCAGAGGGAAACTGTACTTCCAACACCTGAAGGGCACCAAGTTGGCTACCCTCACGCTACAATTTGGTAGTGGTAGTGAGAATCACCAGTGACTTCATAAAACAATCATTTATGAAGCAGGGATTATTATGTCTAAACTGACCAAATGTTGCACAGCATCCACCTTCTTTCAAGTGATTTTAGTTGATGTACTTTCTATGGGAAAGCAAGTTTTCCTAAAATATTGGGACAGTTTGACAAACTATAGAGCAGTGGTGATTTAAGCAGACTGCACGTTGCGGAATTGCGTAAAATTAAGCTTATTCACCCCAATTCAATAACTGTGAAGCTGAAACCCAAGTTTTTTTGGTTACCTCTCTTTTCTCCCCACCCTGTAACCTACCCTGCCACATCATCTGGCAAACTGCCTTTGAAACTGAACAGTTTAAAAAGTACTGTGTGGTACAGGATAGGACTCAGCTATTTCAAGAGGGGAGAGGATAATGAATTTCACTTACCTAATGCAAGCCCTTTGTGTGTGTTTGAGCAGCTTTTGGAATCTCAGCCATTGCCTGGAATACGGTCTTCAACTGGATTATTTCTGTAGAAAACACTGGCAAGCTACCCCCCCTAAAATTCTATCTATCCAAATATTACTTGTACAGTAAAGGAAATGCAATATTCTTGCCTTTATTTTAAGAGGGAAAGGCTTCCACTTGCATTGTATGCAGATGCATTGAGAGATCTGTTCTTAAGTCCCACAAACAACAAAATTTAGGCCGTAGTAAAATCAGTGAAATTTAGCCTGTTAAAATCAATGAGAAATTGTTACTGATTGCCATTTTAATAGTATGGGAACGGAACAATAATAATAATGATGCATGGTCTCTGAAACCTGCTTCTTTTCTAGATACTAATACAGTGCTTGGCTTTCAATAAAGTTGGATAGTTTTTTGTATTAGAAAATAAATTACCAGGTTGTGATTCAGTTTCAGTTATTACTTTATTTCCAGTTTTCACATATTTATTGAATAAGGAAGTTAGACAGGTTCACAAATGGTTTTCTTCATAACATGGCAGAATAGACTTGTTTAGAGGATTTGAGGCAAGGATCCAATGAACCATAAAACTCGTTCTGTCTCAAATAGCAGGTACCTTAATAAACAGTATAGAGTTCAGTTGATCAAAACGAATAGACTAAAATTGAACCTAGGCAGGTGTTTGGATCATAACTTTATTGCTTTGTTTTATTGCTTTTTGACCTTTGTGAATGAATCTAGCTTTTGAATACTAATTTGAGAGAAACGACATAATTTCATTGCATAATTTAATCAGTATTCAAAAGCTATTCAAAAGTATTCACGAAGGTCAGAAAGAAACAAAGCAATAAAGTTACCGATTAAATTCTGCAATGAAATTATGTGGTTTCTTTCCAGGGTTTGAATAGCAAATTGGATTTTGGTGAATGAAAATAGGAAGAATATAAAATTTTACTAAGTTGTGTCCTTTACAGCAAGTGGATTATGTATGAGGTAGATAAAGGAATTTCTGGATCAGCAGCTGGAAATAAGATAGTCACATTGGACTACCTGGAGTAGACAACTTCAGGATTATTGCTGAAAAGCCTTCCAAAGTGAAGGAAAGTGTGATATCAAAGATCCTAGATGGTGACCACTTTTTGCAGTTAAAAATAAGACAGATTTTTTTGAAGACTATTGCTCCTCCTTTGAAAAGTATATTGCCCTTTACTTAGAGAACTTGAGCTCATTTTAGAATCCCTGGAGTAGAGAGATGACTGTATTTTTCAAAATTCTTTTCAGAATGGTCAAACCTGAGTTTTGAGTTGATGGTGAAGGTAGTTCAAAAGAAAATTGATTATTTATGGGTGTAAAATGTGTTGACAACCAATTAAAAATGCCTCCAGAATGTAATTATTGTATATCCTTCATTTTTAGGCCAGGGTGCCGGACACAACACGTGTAACTGGATCTCCAGAGAATCATGTAAGTCTCAAGGTGGATGAGCAAAAATCTTAACAAAACTGTTCCTATTGTCCTTACCAATTGATATGTATGAGCTGTTGTCTCTTTAAAAATGATTATTGTTCCTTTGGTTCATTCCCTTCCCAAAGTGGGCTTTTTGCCAGTTGTACTGCATGTTGGATATAGTACAATGGCCTGCAGTTTCTTTTATATCATTGTATACTGTTGGTGTGAATGAGTTTTAATGTGGTTGAGCATTTCAAGAAGTGTTCTGTAAAACGTATTTTAAAGACCATGCTTATTGATACAGATCCTGCTTTGAGATATGGATCTTCTCAAAAGCACAAAGTACTTTGTTGTTGTTAATTAAATTTGTATGCCACCCTACATCCGATCTCTTAATATAAACTTAAATTCACCTAATCTTTGAACCCTTTCCCCATCCCGTCTATAGCCTATGATTTTTCTACTGTTCTGCCTCCCAGATCACCATGTCTTGTTCCCTTGTCTCTTCCCTCTTCTCAAACTTCACTTGGCCTGTAAACCCCCAGCCCTTCCCTACCCAAATATATTCGTCTGTCTATTCTCTATATCTTCCTGCTATCTGTCTTGTGCCTTTGACTAACAGGTTTCTCTACCTGTAAGAATCCTAGTCTTCAGCATCTCCAAGTTGCCTAGCTTGGTTGCTGATTTCCAGTGGTGCAAATTACTTTTCAGTCATTTCATATCCACCCCATCCCAGGAAAATGTGGAGTTTTGGGGCAGTGTCACATGCACAAGCTCTCTGTCTTCCTGGTGCCAGAGGTGTGTGTCCCCTAAGTCCAGGTTCCCCACCTATAAGATCCTTCCAGCTGTGAGGAGGACTTCTTACTCTGCCAAAGACCTTGGAGAAGAGAAATGTTTTTGCCTGGTGCCTAAAGATACATAACAAAGGTGCCAAGTGAGCCTCCCTGCGGAGAGCATTCCACAAGTGGGGAGCCACCACAGCCCTTTGAATTGTCAGTGAATGCAGTCAGGCCAGGATTGACATTATATGCTCAAAACTCTCTTGCCCCATTGAGCAACCTGGCTGCTGAAGTTTCTGAACTGTCTTCAGAGGCAGCCCCACGTATAATGTGTTGCAGTAATCTAACCCACAGGCTACCAGAGCACAGATGGCAGAAGTTAGGCTATCCCTATCCAGATGGGGACTATATTTCCCGTGTCTCTCCCGACAGATGTCATCGTACAGGGCAAACAAAACAGTTTCCGTGCCAAAACAGAACCTAAACCCTGATTGAAATGGATCTAGAAATTCACTTTCCTCCCAGTGAACTTCAGGTGTTACTGGATAAATGAATGCATCTAAAATCACAGTCTCGTGATCAAATTAATATTTTTTCCCTCTTGCAGCCACTTTTAGAAAGCAAACTTAAAGCATTTAGTATTGGCAAGATGAGTGCTGCCAAGAGAACTTTAAGCAAGAAAGAACAGGAAGAATTGAAAAAGAAGGTAACTATTTTATTACTATTTAATCAGATGGATATTGCTGGATATTCTACTTATTGCTGCTACTCACAGATTATTGCTGATAAAACCAGAAGCTTTTATTTGGATAATACTGTCTTAGTTTAGTGTTGTTTTTCCTGTTGTACTCTTAAAATTGTATCTTGTTAACATTTGCTGCCAAATCTAAATTGTGCACACAGCTGTTTCTCTAAACCAATGGACAGATTTCAGACAGAAAAGTTTAGCCCAGTAAGATGCAAGTTCTAACCAAAAGTTGGTTGGGCTACAGGATCACTCTTTGCATCTTGCATGCAAATTTCTTCTCAGCCCAGTTTAGCTATTGTGTGTGGTGTTTATTGTTTTTAATCCTGGTTATAATGAACCTGGGGGGGTCCCTTTTTTCTAACTGAGTTGTAAAGAAAGTTCAAGAGAAGCAAATTAACTAATTGGAGCTGAACACCCCAGTATGTCTGCCATCAGGGACAGGCACAGCAGTAGGCTATCCCATGTCCTGGTTGTGTAGTCTCAGTTCTTGGTAGCCTTTATGTTTCTAATTAGTCCCAGATTCTATCTTGAGATTGGAGTCTTCCCTTTGAAAATGAAGATTGTATTCTTCATACTCATAGTTTTATTTGTAGTCGGTGATGTAGGTTTTAGAGAAAGTTTTCCAGTGTCATCACCAATTTGGATCTGACTTAACATGTTTGACTTAGTAACAAGGTGTCCCTTTTTAGTTATGTTTACTATTGTGTCCTGGATGAATCAAAAGTGTTTCCAGTGTCCAAAGGGAGTAGAAGCAAAAATATTTAAATAGTGGAGAAAAAAAGTAAGCTCATTTAATGACAATTATTTTTATTGGAATACTTTTAAGACAAAGCAGTGCAGACTTTTTACATTTAAATGGAAAAAATGAAAGCATTGTTAAATGACAATTTCTAATGACTGCCACCTGAAAAAAGTTAATTGCAACTTTGAAGCTATCCAATCTGGCCAGTATTATATTATCTCTATTCTGCTATAGATTTTCCCTTCTCTCAAAGTCTGCTCATGAATGCTGAGATACCTTGGGCATGGTATGGGATATGTTGTTGGAGGCTGCAAATGGAGGAAGGACTTAATGGAAATCCCCTTCCTTAAACGAAAGGAAGAGCAGTTTAGGATCCAAGCCAGTAATGCTAACTTAAATCTATGAGTTTCCTCTTCATGTGGGGATAAAGTATAGTGGCAAGAGAATTTGCATCCTACACCTTTGTTGGTAGTTCAGGTTAGCATGGGTACAAAAATGAATATAAGCAATATGAAAATCTTTCAGAATTAGTAACTTGCATAACATTTTTGTGGGTGTAGGAGGATGAGAAGGCAGCGGCAGAAATTTATGAAGAATTCCTTGCTGCCTTTGAAGGAAGTGATGGTAATAAAGTGAAGACGTTTGTCAGAGGAGGTATTGTGAATGCATCTAAAGGTAAGATATGCCACTATACTACATAGAATTATTTATCAGGAATATTTTGATTACTTAATTTTTTTTATCCTACTTAAAATGTTTGGGTTTCAGATTAAGAAATATTTCCGACATGTTTCCTTCTAATGATGAAGTGCCATGAAGCACAATAGTTATGCCCCCCCCCCCCCAAAGCATGCATCTCATTTTGAGAGCCCAGTGGGGCTTTAGACTTGAGATTTTTGAACAGCAACACCCTGCTTCCCATGTAATCTGGCAGAAGAAAAAAAAAAACACCTTTGGAAAGGTGTGCATTTCTCAGTTTGTGATATTGCGGGTTGGGAAACACTGTTTAAAAGGGGAGAAAGTTAAAAGGCACATTGCTAGTGTGTTCAAATAGAATCTTTCAGTAACTATTAGCCTGTCTTTCAGAAGAACACGAAACTGATGAGAAACGAGGAAAAATCTACAAACCTTCATCAAGATTTGCAGATCAAAAAACCCAGAGCCAGAGCCAGTCATCTTCTTCTAATGAGAGGCCTCCATCCCTTCTAATAATAGAAACCAAAAAGCCAGTAAGTTTAGATTTTGCAGGTTTTTTGTTTCTCTATATCTTGTTTTGAAAATACATCAATTACTATTTTAGTTATTTATGCTTTTCAAGTGAATCTTATAAAGTGATGTAGATGAAAATAATGGAATAAAGCAGAAAAGACAAACAGGAAATCCTGTAGTGCCAAACCATGTTTTGGTGTTATTTACGAAAAGTGAAAAAGTCAATATTATTATCATTATTTATTGCATTTATTTGTTGTTTACCACATAAAATATCTCAAAGTGACTTACAGTTGTGAAAGCATAAACAGTGCAAAATTTAAAATAACATCAATTCTGGTGGTATTTGATTTAAGAAACGTTTCTAGAAGAATGTGCTGTTTTCTAATTATATTAGTTTCAGTAAATAAATAAATTAATAAGGGGGGAAAGGTTGTGAAATCCTAGCTGAAGACTAGTGAGTCTTCTCCCCATTTTATCCAAACATAAGGAAAGGCATCTTGTTCATCACCAGCCAGCACAGGATAGGGCTATTATTAGAAGCTCAGGGATTATACCATGGCTTTCTGCAGGTCTTGGGATGGGGTTCAAGTTATTGGTGGCTCTCCTCTTCACCTGAAATACCCCTAGACATAATGCTCTTATATGGCATTGCAGCTTCTCCGTGTTGAATTGCAGGCCATTTTAGTGTTGACGTGTGATATTGCTGAAGTGTGAATAGGTTTTGAGCTTTTGAATGCTGACAGGATGGAGGTTACATAGGTTTTTTCCTGTGTCCTTGAAACTGAGCAGTTTCTGTAGCCTGGATGGGGTTGCATCCCCTTGAAGGAGCAGGTTTGCGGTCCAGAGGTACTTCTGGATACAGCTTTGTCACTGGGGGCCCAGGTAGCCTCAGCGCTTTTAGCCATTTATCAGCTATGACTGGTAAGACAGCTATAACTGTTCTGGGCTGGAGAAGCTTAGCCACAGTAGTTGATGCATTGGTTACTTCAATACTGGAATACTGCACTATGCTATATGTAGGGCAGCCCTTGTGCTTCCATATGGAAGCTGCAGTTAGTGCAGAATGCTGTGTATGGTTGCTAACAGAAGTGAGACCTTGCCAGCATATAACACCTCTGCTCCCAGACCTCCACTGGTTTAATCTGGTTTTTAGCTTATTGTTGATGATAATTATTTGTTGAATGTTTTAAACAATTGCTTTTAACTGGTATTTTTTACTGGTAATGTTTTATTCTTTCTGTAAACTGTTTTGAGATGTTGATAAAATGGTCATTCTGTGTTCCTGAATATTATTCAACTTGTGTTATTAGCCTTTGAAGAAGGGGGAGAAAGAAAAGAAAAAGAGCAATTTGGAGCTTTTTAAAGAAGAATTAAAACAGTAAGTGTTTGCCTCCATGTTGGTTGAGATAATCAGATTTTCAGAATTTGATTTCTGTTAAAACGGCAATATAGGACAGATTGGTGATGAATAAATAGCCTAAGTCCTGTTAGTATATTGCTTGAATTTTAGATAGTGTCTTCTAATATTAGCAAAAATATTAATGCCCGGGAATTTTTGTAGTCCTATAATCCCTTCTGTAAAGATTTGTTTAGAATTTGGAAAATTTCACAAAATATAGAAGCAATAGAAAATATATGAATTAGGGAAGATAAAAAAAATACTGAGTGTTCTGAAAAATCCTGGCTCCTCTTATTTTAGCCAAGTAATAAATATGGATCTACATTTGTTCTGTTTTCTGGTGTTTATATGTGTTTTTCTTACAAATGTAGGCTATTTTCATTTGCTTTAATAAAATATGAACAAAATGCCAGTGGAGGTGTTCTTTACCTGCTATGCCATGCATAGAATGCAGAATAGATAATATAACGGGCCTACTGTTAAGTTACATTTTCATTGAGTTTAAAATACATTTTTGTGTGTTAAAAAGTAGCGTAACTACAGTACAATAGACTGTGTCAGAACTGCTGTCATTCACTTGAACTGAAATGTTGAAGTATACAGTATTGTAAACTACAACATGAAAATGAAAGTTACGTTTTGAAAGTAAAGACTATAATGGCTGGGCCCATGGGAGTTGTAGTCCAGAGCTCTGGAGGGCACCTGGTTGAAGAAGGCTGCTCTACATCAATGAGACAAAAGTGTCACCTGTGTAATTTTGAATTGTGCATGCAGTTTTTATTGGGTTGGATCCAGACTCTTGAATTTAGTCCCTTTTGAAATCAGAGTTATAACTAATTTCCTTGATTGTGGTGGGATTTAAATAAACTTAGTCTTGATCCAGCCCATTGTAGATTTGGAGAAATGGGGAAAGTTGCTCCTGTTTGAAGTGGAATTACCTTGGGCTAAACATGATGACTTGACACAAGGATAATTGAACAGTCATCCTGTGGGACATTTATTTTAAAGTATTTAAAAATGCTTCAGGCTGTTCTCTGTGTTGAATTTTTTAAAATAAAAAACCCATTTAACTATAGCCATTAGGATTCCAACCAGTTACCACTTTCATAAAATATCTTCTGTAGAATTCAAGAAGAGCGTGATGAAAGACATAAAACCAAAGGTAGATTAAGTCGTTTTGAGCCGCCTCAATCGGATTCAGATGGCCAACGCCGTTCCAGTAAGTAGTTATTATAATTTTATTGTAGTTATTTAAGTCTGCAAAAGCTGTGGAATTAATAGGCATATTTTGCTTCCCTTAGTGGATACGCCTTCAAGAAGAAACAGATCTTCGGGTGGTAATAAAGTTTCATAACTATTGAATTAAATATTTTGTTAATGTAAAACTTACACTTTTGATTACATCCTGTTTTCTTTTTTTTTAGTATTGGATGACTATGCTCCAGGTTCACATGATGTAGGAGATCCAAGTACGACAAATTTGTACCTGGGAAACATTAATCCCCAGGTAATGATTGCAGTAATTGATGTATGGACCAATCCTGTGTTATCTTTATATATATTCCCATGTCTGCAGTATACAAATATTATTGTACTTATTTAGGATAGCACTTAGGTGTATTAAAACCATTTTTGCTGAACAATCATGAAATGCCAATTCTCATTTTACAGCTAGGGAATTGATAGAATCTCTTTGCATGAAATTATCAGTAGCTGAGTAGAGATTCGAGTTTCGGCCTCTGAGTTCCAGCTTTATCTGCTGTACTTGGCCACCATTTATTCGTTTACCTCGGGTTACAGACGCTTCAGGTTACAGACTCCACTAACCTAGAAATAGTACCTTGGGTTAAGAACAGAACAGAAATCGCGTGGCAGCAGCTGGAGGTCCCATTAGCTAAAGTGGTACCTCAGGTTAAGAACAGTTTCAGGTTAAGAACGGACCTCCAGAATGAATTAAGTTCTTTACCTGAGGTACCACTGTACTTTTTGCAGAAAGCTGTTCCAAAAATGGCTTATATTCTCATGTTTAAATATAGTAGAAAGTATGGTTCAAGCTCTAACAACATGAGTGAAGATGCTTCACAAGAACTTTGTTGTTCACCCTCCTGCTTAAAAAGAGATTGATGGAATGAGATACCAACATTCTAATGCCAGGCATAAAAGCCACAGAAAAGAAAAAAAATATCTGCTTGCCCACTTGCACTTCCCATTATCTTTTTTGTTAGTCTTTCTGCTTTATGGCTAACCTTTCCCCCATTGATTCATTCTCCCCTCCACCTTCCTGCTGTGTCTGGGGAGGAGTGGCCAGTTGTTTCGCCTCACACAGCCTAGGCTTTTGGACCAACATATATTTGGCAGATTTTTCACCATTCCCATACCTTGGAATTGCAGGATAAGTGGCCACATGCTATGTCAGTGAGCGAGGAAGTAAATCTGTATTGCAAGTTAAAGGTACACCAGATTAGTATGTCTTAGAACTAGTTCCAATCCATGATTTGGTGCTATGACAGTGAGCCTTCAATCTTTGTCTGCCTTATTCATGGCCTTCTCATAACACTTTTACAATGCCTGGTCCCTTAGCTGCTTTCTTCTTGTGTCCATTTGAAAGGAACTTGTTGAATCACGTTCTGGTTTCTTCCTATTTGCTATAGATGAATGAAGAGATGCTGTGTCAAGAATTTGGACGCTTTGGGCCTCTGGCAAGTGTCAAAATTATGTGGCCAAGAACTGATGAAGAAAGAGCGAGAGAGAGGAATTGTGGATTTGTTGCTTTCATGAATAGGAGAGATGCTGAACGTGCGCTAAAGAACTTAAATGGTAAAGAGAGGGTTTCAAAAAAACTTTTGAAATATGACATTTGAGGAAAAGTATTAGGAGAAGCAATGTACTTTTTAGTGGAAATTAATTGAGGGTAGAGGTATATTTCCTTTTTCAGTTGTGCTCCATTCCCCCCCCCCCATTGTGGGGTGCTCTAAATTTTAGAAGAACCCTTCTGAGCCAACTCAAGCGGAACTAAGACAAAAAAGAGACATCTTTGCTTTCATTAATCATTCCCTCGTGGGGCACAAATTAATAAAAGGTGAAGGCTAGGAGGTAGCATTGGAATTTCTTTCAAGATTCCAGAGTGAAAGAATCCAGGAAAGGGGGAGAAAACCTCCCCACTTTTGTACACCCTATGCAAGTATTGGGCACTTCACAAAAATAAGTTGTGTTCCTATCAAAAAGGACTTGCAATCTGAAAGCTTGCCTGAGTTGTCTTCCAGTGTAGAAGATTGTGTAGGCAGTTCGTAAAAGTTGAAGGCGCGCGAGTGAGTATTCCGCTACTTGAACTAGAACTCCTTTATATGTAATAAAGTTTTACTATGCTTGCTGGTCTTTAGGGTCGGCAATGCTTAGTTGCTATAGACGTAGTATGTCCAGCCAGATTCTTACTCTTGTTCTTCTTAAGGATTAGAAGCATACATTTCTCCTAAATAAAACTGAGAGTGCAGGACTTAGCGGAGAGGGGAGAATTCATATTCTGGCAGCAGCAGGCAGCATTATTCTTTGATATGTGACACAATAAGTGAGCTTTTATGTGGACACCACTTGTTTTCATTGAAATACTGCTATTTCTTTCAACTTGCATATTTCTTAACCAATGCAATCTTTCATTTGGCAGGCAAGATGATCATGTCTTTTGAAATGAAACTAGGCTGGGGCAAAGCTGTTCCTATTCCTCCACATCCTATATATATTCCCCCCTCCATGATGGAGCATACTCTCCCGCCACCTCCTTCAGGCCTGCCATTTAATGCTCAGCCCAGAGAGAGGTTGAAGAACCCAAATGCTCCAATGTTGCCGCCGCCAAAAAACAAGGAGGATTTTGAGAAGGTAAAAAGTTAACCAGGGCCATACCTCATCTTTATAAATGCTAAATCTATGGTAGTCTTTAATCTTGTCTTTATAGAATTGCACTGTCCAGGTCTTAGCTAAAACTGAGTTGTTCCCTGCCTTAGCTTAAGAAGCCTCATTTCAGAGGCATTGCCTTGGTATATTTATGCCACAGAATTGGGCCTTGTTTTTCATTGCACTTTTAAATCTGGCCGTCTTGGGGTTTTTTCCCCCTCCACGCTCCCTGGTTTTTTCCCCTCTTATGTCCCCCTTTTTGTTAGCTGCCAGATTTGCATTATCTAAATTATTTCATTTTAAAAGGCTAAATTTTAAATCCAGGCAGATAAATTAACACTAAAATTAGCTCACAATTAGTTTTTTTTTAATGAAGAAAATTATTTCAGACATTGATTCAGTAGCTGAAGAGGGCAGGATATTTAGAAGGATATTTAGAAGGATATTAATCTTTAGAACATGGTAAGTATATCTTAAAACCAAGTGTAAGGTCACAATGATATAATAAGTTGTAAAGTTCTTCAGAGTTGGAAGGGTTGGGAACTAGAGGCCAGTGCAAATGTAACACTCTTGTTTGAATTGAGAGCTGGCTGCAAGGTTGTGTGCCCCATCACTTTCTGAAGTGTAAATTGGCCATTGTTGGCCTTAACCATGGCTAACAGTTGTGTTGGCAGTGTTGCTGGCTGTGAGTAAGGCTACCCAGGGATCGCTCCCCCAAGCAGGATCTGAAATCAAAGGTCCAAGCTTGGATTCTCATCCTGGTTAAGTGAGAGTCCTGATTAGCCTTAACTGTAGTCAGTATTACTGCAGATGTAATGATTAACTGTGGTTAAAGCCAATGGTGCAGATTGGAGAAATCGGTCTTCAGAAAGGAGGGGATGAAAAGGAGCACATAGTCTCACAGCCTGATTACTTAACCATGCTTAAGTAAATCATAAGCTATAGTTTGTGCAGGACCCAAGTAGCAAATGGAAGGGAAAGAAGATTTCTTTTTTTCTTTTTACATTGGTCTTTCATCTAGCAAGCCCCTTCATATGCATGCAGTGGACTTGCCAGGGCACAGTAAGGTTTTGATTTTTCCACTTACTTTAAAGCTTTTCCCCTATTCTGTACTAAAAAACTGTTTCCAAAACGCAAGAGGCCTTTGGAAATGGCTACTGATGCAGTAGAGGGGAATTGCTGTTAGGAAAAAGAAAAGCCCTGCTGTGTGCATGGATCCTGCCCACTCCTCTAGATTGCTGCCATTGCCAGTATAGTACTTATTCAGTGCATTGATGTGCATTCTCTCAGGAATGTTCTAGTGCCTTGAAATTCGTGAACCTTCAGTGGTTCGCTGCACACAGCCATTTGCTCTTTATGTAAATCCGTAGTGTATAACTTCGCAGCAGTGATTGCCTGCAAAACTTGTGATAGATGTGTAGTATTTTCAATGCATATGTATTTTTTTGCTTGTTACTTGTTAACAATACTCACATATTCTATGTTTATTATCTGATGTGACTTCATATACAGACTCTGTCGCAAGCCATAGTCAAAGTGGTTATCCCAACAGAAAGGTACATTTTTTTCTTTATTATTACTGATCTAAATATAGCAAATATCCCCTTTTGGAATTTTACAGAAAAAGTGTCATGTTGAGGAAAGTTTTAGGCTTGACTGAGCAATGGTTATACCACCCAGGTTGGCAGTGTGAATGTTGGGATCTATATTAAAATTGAGGTTTCATTTATTTTAACTAGTATTTCAGTTAAGAATAATAATTTAAACGGATTAAATATGGGATTATTTTTGCAGGTGAGTGAAGACTTCTGTATATCAGTAAAATTCTGAGTGGTATATAGATTTGCCGAATGACTGATAGCTTAATGGGGTATAGCAGTGTAGTCTTTCTTATCCAGATAGCCTGAGAGTATCCCATAAACATTTACTCAGCTAACCTGTGACCCTTTAGATGTTGCTGGATTACGAACACTCCATCAGCCCCAGCCACCATGGCAAGGGTAAGGAATTATGGCAGTTGTCCAACACCATCTGCAGAGCTGCAAGTTAGGCACTCTTGTTTAACTACACAGATAACCAGAAAGATATAAATGCTACTTACATTATCAGAAGGTTTAATGGAGGATATAAAATTGGGATCATTAGAAGAATTTGGTTACTAAAGTTAGGCTAACTATATGTTCTTTTCTGTAATGTTTCCTTAAAGGCTGTTTTGTTGCACTTGCCCCAATTACGTTTTGTTTCCCCGAGTTAGGAGTGTCTAAACATGGAAGATAGCCACATAGCCCAGAGATTTGACACCAAGGGTGCAACTCATGATTAGTGCAGTGTGAGTTGCTAGGCATACCCTTGCTCAGACAAGCATAAAATTATTCTCAAACATTGTAACACAAACACTTGCTTAAAAAAGAAAAGAAAAAGGAACACCAAAGAATTCAAATTCTCTTTGACATTGGCCTTGGTGAGCAACACCAGCTGAACTGTCTGCGGCAGCGGGGGACCAGGAAAACATCATGGGATGGATTGGGAAAGTATACAGTTTTTGACCAGACACTGGTACGATCGGCTCCAATTAATGTGGTTTTATTATAACTGAAAAGACTTTTTTGTTGGCCAACTTAATGTTTGAAATTTTTAAACTATCATCCTTTCATGCTACACTGTTTTTTGTCATGAACATTCTCAGTACTTTTGTAGCAAGGCTGTAAGTTTTTGAGAGAGCAGTGAAGACATCTTTTCCATACATAAAACACGCAGTATTAACGTAGAGGAGTTGCAGCTTCTGGTGTTGAGGAGTACTAGTGCAATGGGGGATAGTTGAGATGGGCCAATAGAACGTGCTTGCAAACATTTAGAAAGATTATTGTTGGCTAGCGTTTAAATTAATATCTTTTAGAAAAAGCAGTGCTCCGATTTTGCTCACTGCAGCATTTCAATCTGTGCCATAGAAACTGTTCCTATGTACATCTATAACTGTATTTGAAAGTATTAATATGAAGCATTTTGAGTCTCCTACTAGAAATTCTATTGACATAATTTTGGTGAAACAGTTAATGAATATTTCCCGTATATGCTTTGATCTACTGAGACCGCAACATTTTTAGTAAATTAGTTTTATCTGTGATGCTGTTCAGCGACCAAAATGCAAGAGCATCAGCTTTGAACAGTAAGAAGTGGTAAGATTGAAGCTCAACTTTAACAACTTTGCCATCCTGTCCTGTTGTCGCACCTGAGTGTGATGCAAAGTTTTCAGAGATTGGATGCTGCAGACCTCTTATTCCTTGATAAAGGGTTTGGTTTAATTTTTTAAAAACTTCATTTGGAGCATAAGAGACTGATATGCAGAATCAACATTATGCGGGGGGACGGGGACGGGACGTAATACTTTCAAATGTATCAAAGGAATGCAAAGAAGGGCAGGTTTGTGCTAAAGGAGAAGTGGCTTACCATCAGGGCTTATTGTGAAGCCTAGGCACCTCAATTAATAGCTTTTTATAACTTGTGTGCCACTACTGAATATGCCCAATTATTGTAAGTAATGTGATCCCAAAGGCTCTTAAAGGTCAAAACCGAAAATGACTTCCTGGTATTGGTATTTTCAAATACAGCTTGTGCATACTCAGATTTTTTTTCCACTTGAGACTTCCAGAAAACTGCAGTGAGTAAAATGATTACTAAGTTATTTGGAATGTGTGTTGAGCAGCGGTTCTTGGATGATCATAGAAAGTTTTTAGGATAAGACTTCTAGACTGCTTCTAGTAGTTAACAGCATGTTTTAATTGTAGTAAGAATAGTCCTAATATTCATGAAGGCAGGAAGAGATTTCCCTTTTAAGTTGTCAAACAGATGTGCATTACCTGTGAGTGATTAAGATTGGACAAAGTCCTAACGTGCAATGATATGCACATTGAAGATCTATGAAAAGTATTAAGCAGAGTATGACACTTAGGAATAATTGTAGTTTTAAAATACTGAGACATGCATCTCGTTTAGTAGTCACAAACACCTTTTGAATGTGGCAGGAAGCCAATACTGCTTTGATTTAATGCAAATAGCATCTGTAGTAGGATGAAATTGGGGCCGCTGGGGGGGAAATGTACTGCTTTAATTCTAATACCTATTACATATTGTGATATCTGTCTTGGTATACAACTGAGCAACCCAGGGAAGCCCTTTTCATGTGCAAATGAGCATGCATGCACCATGGGTTTTTCATTGATTTGATTGATTTCTTTTTAAACTCTGGAAAGCTTAAACTGCAGTTTATAGTGCAGCACAAACTACTGCTGTTCAGAAAAATACTTCTTTTTTAAAAAAACAATACCCTGCCCCATTGTGTATGGATCTCTTTGCTCTTCTCTGGATTGCGGTCAAAGGCTTGTATCTGAAGATAAATTAATTTAATGGAGTTTGATGGAAGAAAAGTTTTCAACTTTCTTCTACTGCAGCCACCTGTACCCCATGAAAAGCAATTTTGGATGTGGCCAAAGTTGGCCAACTCAGTTTGGGCTGGTTTCCCCCACCTCCTGTTTTGGCTAACTTCCCACTCCATCTCTCATTTTGGAGGAGGGCCCCTGGCTCTCCAGTCAAGCATTTGTGGAAGCTCAGGTGGTTACAGGCAGACGAAGGGACAATAAACTTTCTTTCCTTGACCTGTCTTAACTTAGGATGTAAGCAAATCGGATATATTCCAAAATTAAAAACTTTTCTTACTATATTGTAGTAGTTGATTTTTACATTTTTTTATGAGTTGACTTAAATCCTTGAGTGCAATTTGAAATGCCTAATGATTGAAAATTATTGTTCATGGTAGAGAAGCGATTAGAACTTGTGGCTCAATAATTATTATTACTAAGCGGTGTGTTGTCACAGTTGACAGCTACCTTTTCATGGAATAAATACTCGCCTGAAGAAAAGTGTTCTTCCTAGTGTCCTTGAAAGTAAAATGAAAATTGTATCCTGGTGGCTTCTCATCCAAGGAACCTGATTAAGATCAGGTTCTTAGGCACTCAACTTTCAGCAGTACTGAAGCATAAGCTGCCATACCGTTTCCTTCCGCCTCTGTTGTATTTTGATTGTTAGCATTTGTGTGTGTTTGCACAACATTTTAAATTTTAATTGAGCTTAAGCAAAAGATTTTATCAAACAAAAAGTTTAATTTTGAGCAGAGTATTGTTCTGCAGCACAATTCTATGCATGTCTAATCAGAAGGAGGCCCCATTGAGTTTCAGTGGTCCTACTCCCTGATAAGTGTGCATAGAATTACATTATTATATTTAGAAACACAGTTTTTATTGCATTAGTTCCGATTCAGGCAAAAGTGAACAACAAACTGGAAAAGAATATTGCATTTCTCTTTCTAATATAATTCAATGAGCCACAGGACCTACTACTACTTTATACTAGTTTTATTTTTGCCCATCATGGTGTTCAGAACACTGCTCCAAATTCTTAATTTGTATAAATCTTCTTAACTGTGCAGCAAAAATAATCTTCTCCATTTATTAATACCTTAGGTGGAGTGTAGTTTGTTTAGTGTTAGGTCTGAATCAATTTTTCTTTAACTGTGTTGTTGTTGTAGGAATTTGCTTGCGCTGATACATCGAATGATAGAGTTTGTGGTGCGTGAAGGACCTATGTTTGAAGCCATGATTATGAACAGAGAAATCAACAATCCAATGTTCAGGTGCTTATTTTTCTATTTCTGTTCAGTGCTGTCTTTGTCGCATGTACCGTCATTGTTGCTTCAGTACTGCTGTGTGCAGTTATTCACAGGCATTTATGCAAACCCGACTACTTTGTAGGCATAGCTCTCACAAGCAGAAAATGAGGTTTCAAGTATTTGTGTGTAGTTCACCTTTTCAAACACAATTGACTATATTTCTTTTTTTAAAAAGACAGAAAATAGGAAACTTACCTAACCTTTTTCTTGACATGTCAGTCTTGTGCCTTCTTCTTCCTCTCATCATCACCATCATCATCATCATCATCATCATCATCATCATCAAATTTGTATACTGCCCCTATACCTGTAGAATCTCAGGGTAGTTCACAACATAAAATTCCAATATAAGAATCACAAAATCTCTCTCACTCCCGTTCTCTTATGATTGAATAGTGTTTCATGTGAATATTCATCTGCAGCCTGAAGTGGTACAGTGCAAATACTGGTAGGCTACCAGATCTGCTGCTTGTAAGATCTAGGACTTGATGATCTGAATGTTGCATAGATCAAAGAATGGTAGGGGTGTGGTATAGTGGTAGAAACTAGGTTTTTTCTGGTGTTGAAATGCTGCTTTTCTTATGTTAGTGATCTCAATAGGGACATGCTTTGATTTCACACCCTCTGCTTTTTATTTAGGTTTTTGTTTGAGAACCAGACTCCAGCCCATGTATACTACCGGTGGAAGCTTTATTCAATTCTACAGGTAAAAATACTTTTAACTGCAACTTCTAATATTACCTGTGATCGGCATACTGGTTGCTTTGACCATGGTTGTGTGTGTGTGGTTTTTTTAGGGTGAATCACCAACCAAATGGAGGACTGAAGACTTCCGTATGTTTAAAAATGGGTCATTTTGGAGGCCGCCTCCTTTAAATCCGTATCTCCATGGGATGTCAGAAGAACAAGAGCCTGAAGCATTCGTAGAGGAACCTAGCAAGAAGGGTGCACTTAAGGAGGAGTAAGCATCTTTAAAGAACCTAATATATGTCATCTTTTCACATAGACAAGTGATAGCTCATCTGCACTATTCCATGTGTAGAGATAGGAGCCTACACAGAAATTCCAGTATGTGGAAGAGCTGGCCAACTTTTTTGAAAGCATCCTAACACAAAGTTTCTTAGAAGTAACTAATTTCTAAACATCCATGTTTCCCCTCCTGTTGAGTATGGGTGAAAATGATAAACTACTACTAAAATTCTCTTGTCTCAGTAAAAAAATGTATTGCAGATTGTTCTCAGTTACTTTGACTCTGAAATAGAATGTTCAATAAGGCTCATTTATAAGTATACAGAAAAGGTGTTGCTAAGTTTTCTAAAAATTTGAAACTGGAATTTTAGACAGAGGGACAAGTTAGAGGAAATCCTGCGTGGGTTAACACCGCGTAAGAATGATATTGGAGATGCAATGGTTTTCTGTCTTAATAATGCTGAAGCTGCTGAAGAAATTGTAGACTGCATTGCTGAGTCACTATCCATCTTGAAGACTCCACTTCCTAAAAAGGTATGGTTGATTTCTCAACAATTTTTATGTTTTATGTGTAAATTTGTGCATTGTTGAGTGGCTGCAAAGCAATCAGTATCTATGTATATAGTAATAACCAACTATGAAAGATGCTTTTTGCTTAATTAAAATTGTCTTCTGCCCTAGTTGTAAAGCTTTGTAATAGTCACATGTTCCTTTTGTGTTTTTCCTCTTTGATTAAAAATAAATTGCACAGGTATTTGCCTTTTGCAGATTGTGCCAACTGTTCATGAACCCCCCCCCCCCAAGAAGTTGGACATTGAGTATTTTGGTGCTGAACTTTGGATAGTTTGGCATTTTGTAGCAGGAGTTTATATCGTGCAAATTTGAACAGGCTTTATTTATTAATTTTTTAAAAACTGGTATGCTATTCTCTTAAAATGGCAATTTCAACTGGATTTTCAAAGTTATTTGTGGAACAGTAATATTGGTAACACTTCTAAATTTTTTTTGCAGATTGCAAGATTATATTTGGTGTCGGATGTGTTGTACAATTCTTCTGCAAAGGTTGCCAATGCTTCATATTACAGAAAATTGTAAGTATCAACATTTTAAACTTTCAAGAAAAGTCAAAAACCTTTGTAGATTTTGAATTTTGCATGTGCTACCTTGTAGTACTGTCTGGCACCTTGACAAATCTGTAGGAGTACCAATCTTTAAAAAAATATTTACACTTGATCAATTTGGAGCCAACTTAAAATTGTGTAACTTTCCTCTGTAGCATGCACTCATTGTTAAACTAGGATAATTTCTCTCTCTGTATGTGTGAATACAGTCATACTTCATGTTACGGACTCTTCAGGTTACGTGTTTTTGGGTTACGGACCGTGGGAAACCGGGAAGTACCGGAACGGGTTACTTCTGGGTTTCGCCACATGCGCAGAAACGCTAAATCGTGCTTTGTGCATGCACAGAAGTGCTGAATCGTGCCTGTGCAGACGCAGCGCTTCAGGATGCGAACGCTGCGGGTTGCAGACGTGCCTCCATCACAGATTACGTCTGCAACCCGAGGTTCCACTGAAAAGCTGGGTCGGCCTATAGCAATAAATTTTGACAAATTGTAGTAACCTTTCTAAAGGTTTTATTCGTGAAGCTAATTTTAGACCTATTCCTAAATGGGTGTGTTTAGGGCCTCTTCTGTATAATTAGAAATTTGGGCGCACATTTTTGTAGCTCAGATGCAAGTTGAATGACTTTCGCTGTGGCTTACTCAGTAATGCAAACTGTAATATATGAAAATGTTGTTTCAGTTTTGAGACAAAACTTTGCCAGATATACTCTGATCTGAATGCTACATACCGAACAATACAAGGCCATTTACAGTCTGAAAACTTTAAGGTATGTGTATGATTATTTATTGAATTTGTTTACTTCCATGCAGTGAGCAGTTTCAGGGTGAAAACAGCCGTCCGTTGCAACTTAAAAGACTAACCAATTTATTATCATGCAAGCTTTTGTGGATCATAGACCACTTCAGCAGATGAATGAAGTGTAGCTGTGAATTGGCAAGCATATATACGCATGATGGGGGCAGGGCAACAGAGAGAAGAGATGGGAAATGTAGAGAACTGATTCAGAGGGAAATGAGGAACGAAACCACCACTAGCAGACAGTGATATTTACGTATCTAAAAGTAGATTAGCTGCAGTGACCAATTGAAGAAGGCCATAACACACACAACTTGCTATTGGTAAGCTAGTTAATTCAAGTAGTGTGGAACAATAATATCAATTCTTGCCACAGGTGATACAATTTATCAAGTGTTTCAATTCAGTGGTATCCCATGGAACTTTCTCTTAGAAGTTTATTTTTTATTTCCAATATTTATATACCACCTAACAACAAAAGTCCTCTGGGTGATTTACAAGTAAAAATGAAAAGCATAAAATGTGATAGGAAACTAACATCTTGACACACAGTAAAACCAGCCACAGAGAATGACATCAGTACAAAAAATAGAAAGTAAAAAATAATAATACTTATGACTGAAAATGTTACCTCGCACCTTAAAAGACAGACCTCTCTGAGGGTGCCAACCCTGGAAAGCCCCTCTCTAGTAGCCAACCTCATTTGTTTCTTTATTGACATAAAAAATGAAATTATAAATATATAATGTAAATAATATAAAACAGCCAACAAAATAGTGTTGTAAAAATATAAGTATTAAATAAAAGCTGTTCTGCTTGGTGCCAAAAAATAATTAGTGCAAGCCTCTCTGGGGAGAAAATTGCATTAGGAACCTGCCCTTCAATAAATATACAACCTTTCATGTCACAAAAATATGACTTTGTTTTTCACCAAAGCAAAGTTTGTGTCTAGTTTGCTGTGAAAATAAAATCCCAATTAAATAGACATAGTGCAGTCTACACTCCATTGCAGTCTGCACCAAATATATTGGTTTTTATTGGCTGTACCCAAGTCATACTTGGAGTAGACCCATTGAAATCAGTGGACTCTAGTCCTTAACAAGGATTTCCGTGGGTCTGCTTTGAGTATGACTTTGCTGGATGCCCCCCAAGTTTACTAAACACATCAAAACCGATATGAACGTTCTGTGACGGGTGCAGTGCTAATTAGATAGGTGGCGTTGTGCTTTGTGTAATGTTCTTAAAGTACTTCTCAATACAAATGACTAGCATTGTTTACTACTTTTAGCAACGGGTAATGACATGCTTCAGAGCATGGGAAGACTGGGCGATTTATCCAGAACCATTTTTGATCAAACTGCAGAATATTTTCTTGGGGCTTGTAAATATTATTGAAGAAAAGGAAGTGGAGGTAAGTGTGAGATAAGACCATTATTGGTACTATTCGTTTGGAAGCAAACAAGAGAATCTGAAGCCTTACAGGTAAGGAAATCATAGCAGAGGTTTGTAGCTGGACTCTAGGGCATGAAGGCTTCTCTTGGTTCCCAAATGAATCTTTCCTTTCATTTGAAGTTGCATAAACACAGTTTTCCCCTAATGTGAATGTTAACATTGTCCGTACCTTTGCCTTTGAACTAGCTCATTTACCAGTTACGTATTGGAAATTACTTGGAACCTGAAGCACGTGCATTGCCTCTTTATCAGTTTTCAGGTGTGTGTTTGTGAGTGAGAGAGAATTTTAAAATACCTGAATGCTTGAGACCAGCCTCCATCTCTTCCATATTATGTGGTTAGAGTTGGAATTAACGGAATAAAATACATGTTGTCTATTAGGGCATTTGTCTCAAGAAGCTGCAATGTGTCTAAAAAGTTGTTAGAGCCAAGAATTTCTAACCTGTGGCTAATTCCTCACAGGTGCAAGGAGAAGCAGTTTTGAGAAACGTATAGTTGTTGAGAGTTGGTTGGTTTTGTAATTAGAGCAGAAGATACAAACAACTTAGGGCCTGGTTCACACGGAGGGTTGTTCTTGTCTTACGGCTCATGGTTTGTTTGGAGAGAAGCAAAGGAGCCTAAGTTTGACAAGAAGTCACAGTACAGTTTGTCTCCTCCCCTGCACAGTAGCACTGAGGAAGGAGCAAAATGCCCATAGTTTCAGCAGCATGTGTGAAGCATAGTTTATTATAAGTACAATTTCATGTGAAGTGCAGGCCAGGCCGAAATTATTGGGTTATCCAAACCATAAACATGTACTACTCATGCCAGATGTCTTTTGTGAAGTAATTCAAGAAAGTAAGCAGGAGAGGTTACATCTTTTGTATATAGACTTACTGCAGCATAAACAATAAATGAACTACAGGAATATGTGAACTCCGCTATCTATTACCTGGTTTCTGAAGGGAAACTTGGAAAGTGTTTGCATGTGCTGAACTCTTTTATATTATTAAACACAAACATTGGTGTCCCCTCCCCCCAAGAAATTGTGCATCTACTACATTTATGGACCCTGAGGAAAATGTATTATATCTCTAACCAGGGTCTTACTTCTGGCATCTTCATGTATTGTGTGAATGGTAAACCGCTTTGCATACTTGACAGAGGTTTTTAATGTGTCGAGTAAATCCAGAAACTTCCTGTGTGTGCAGTTGTACAACGAACTGTGATGCTAGCATACTAGTGGTGCTAGTAGCATCCAGATGTGGAAAACAGTTATGCTGGAGGTTGAAAGACGGGGGGAATCAGACATATTGTGCAGGTGCCCATGGCACATTGTATATCGGGCGCACAGACTGGGCCACTTCAGCCCACAAGGAAAAGTGCGGGAATTGTGAATTGCCCCATAATAGGAGGTGAACATAATAGCTCTGCACATTTTTGTGAACTAAATGCATAAAATGTATCTGAAATGAAGCTGTAACAACTTGAGGAAAACACTATGCATATAAAACTTACATTTGGTTTACAGGAAGTACCCGATGATCTCGATGGAGCTCCCATTGAGGAAGAGCTTGATGGTGCTCCTCTAGAAGATGTGGATGGAATTCCTATTGATGTTGCTCCAATTGATGATCTTGATGGAGTCCCTATTAAGACGCTTGATGATGACCTTGATGGTGTTCCCTGTAAGGAATATCTAAATTTAGTGTGTACTTAGAAGCTTGCACTTTCTCACTGCAAAACGCACATTTAATTGAGGCCCCGTTTATTCTGGTACTTTGGCATTTAAAATGCGGTGTTGCCGAGATTTGAGAACAGGTGTTTTTATTAGAAATTTGTCTTCCATAGGATAATAGTAGAAAAATGGAAGATGTGAGGTGTGTTGGTTATTACTATTCTGTCCGTATTCAATCAAATATAAGCAAGATCTGTATTTTCATTACCTTGTTAGGCCATAAATCAACTTGGGGCAGAAACCCTTTTATTACAGGTTTATCTTGAATGCCTCCTAAAATTGATATCTCTAGTGCAAAATGATAAAACAGCAGAAAGACTACAGCGACTCCTTTGCACAGGATAGCTCAAATGTTCCTAGATCCCACAGAGCTTTAGATCAGGCCTCTCATAATTTGTGCTCAGATTCTGGAATTTAGAGGGGCTTGAGTGCATGTCTCCCAGAATTATGATATCTGTCTATGTCTTCTCCCTGACATACAAGTTTCCATATGCAGTAGGCTTTTATGTGAAGTGAATCCTCTGCCTTTACTTTAAAATGGCATTGGCCTTAGAAGATTGCGTTATGTGCCCTTCCTGAATATTCAGGTCTGCCATTCTAAAAGCACAAGGTCATAGATCCCATTGGTGGGATGCTTCTGAGTAAACATGCAGAGACTTGCTCTGCACGTAATCTTTTACTTGCAGCAACGTATGCTGAAGCCTGCACCTTTTAAAATGGCTTATCTTTTTCAAGTGCCCTATATAAGAGAGAGCATACTAAGCAGGACTACTTTGGAACGTTGGTCATTGCTATAATCTTTTATTCAACAGTGGATGCTTCTGAAGAGTCTAAAAAAAATGAGCCAATTTTCAAAGTTGCCCCTTCAAAGTGGGAAGCAGTAGATGAAGCTGCACTTGAAGCTCAAGGTTAGTGTCATATCTAGCTTCTGCCACTTTCGTTACGTACATTTCAGTTAAATGGGTTTTAGTTCAGCATTTCTTCCTAAATATTAATGAAGCAATACTTTAAATTCACTAGCAGACATCACAAGTGCTGCTCTTATTCTGGAACAGTGCCATTAAATAAAAAAGTTAGGATTTAACTGCTATGCAGCATAGCTACAAATAACTTTTTTAAAAATAAGATTTATATAATTTTATGTAACACCGGCCAATGTTTTTGCATTTCCCCCCCTTTACTAGCGGTAACAACATCTAAATGGGAGCTTTTTGACCAGCATGAAGAATCTGAAGAGGAAGAAAATCAGAAGTAAGAATTAAGGTGTTCTGTATGTCTTCTCTCCCCCTTTTCCCGTGGCCACTCTGATCCTAAACATATTACACAATAACAAGGATCATTTCAAACATGCTATGGGGGTGTGAAATGTCTATGCTTCTGGAGTCCCATATTAGGGAAGAGATAAGCCTCCCATGGATAAATACAAAAGTTGTAACCTCATCCATTAATGCACATGTTTCCTTTAATTACTGGACTCTGGTAGCATGTTAGACCAAAGAACTGTCTATTCCTGCTTCCACGCCCCGTGAAAATCTGTTCAGTGTCCCATGTGAGTTAGGCTCTGTAGAGTTATTTTAGAAAGTAACGGTAAAATCTCTTCTCCATTAGTATCTCAGATATAAATGATGTGGGTGCCAAAACAGCCTAGGGAAAAGGCAAGAGTGGATTCCTAGATATGTGGGAGATCTTTCAGGTTTTATGGGAAAACATTAAAAAAAGATATGTGGCTTCTATCCCAAACTGAATCTGACTGATTCAGGTCTATCTGAGATTTGCCTGAAGTGGGTTGAGGCAGCCCCGGGTTGGGTTCAGCAAAGGGGAGGACAAAAGTAATGGGTTTTAAACCCTGATTAAATGTATGGTTGGGGTGGGGCAGAAGTAGATGCAAGCAAAGACGCTTGCCTGTCCTCCTCCCTCCCTCCCATGGCTGCTGGCTGCATGTTTAATTAAGGTTTTAAACCCTACATATACATAGGGCTATGTGAGGCCCCTATTTGGATTTGGGGTCAGATTGGGGCCAAATGATGCCCCCAAACTGGCTCAGAGGGAGCTGAAGCGGCACTCTCTCAGTAGTTGGATGCATGGAGCCAAATTGGGGCACATGGTCTTCTTGTTGAATCCAGACACATCCTGGCTCAAGGAGAGGTGCTGCACTGGCTTTCCATAGATCTGGGCATCCTAATCAGTGAAGCACTCCTTGCATTGTTGGATCAGTCACTGTTGATTCATTGCTGGGTCAGTAACGGGGAAATCAGATGCACATTTGCACTGCTTTGGTTTCACGCTGAGATGTGTATCCCCTCCCATAGTTACTTTGAAATCAGTCCAGCAATGATATACTGCAGCCACACTTCATTGTGCTCTATTATACCTGTGTTATATTTCCTGTTCCTGGTCAAGCAAGTGACATTTATATGGAAGGCTGCTTCTGCTTGTGAAAGCGTGAATGAAGGGTTGAGAGGAAGCGTAAACAGATATAACCCATCCTCCCTGTTTTCCCTGTGCTGTTCCTCTCCTCAGTAATTTTTCTTTGCAGTCCACGCCTAGTATTTTAAATAAAAAGGATATTGTATAATAATAGTAAGAGGATGTTACAGAACAAAAATAGAAGCAAAGTATGCTGGCACATGTATCTGTGCTTGACTTTATGCAATGACAAAATGCTCTATTGGAAAATGATAAACATAGCAGATTTCCCCCAGAGAGAATTAATTCCTGTACTTCCGTTTTTTTAAAAGCCAAGAGGAAGAAAGTGAAGATGAAGAGGACACCCAGAGTTCTAAATCAGAGGAGCATCACATGTACTCCAATCCAATCAGAGAAGAAATGTCAGATTCAAAATCTTCAAGCAAGTACTCAGAAATGAGTGAGGAAAAGCGTGCCAAACTCAGAGAAATTGAGGTGTGTGAGAAAAACATTGATAAAATTTATTTTTATACTCTGATATAATGGATCAAGCATAAAAATAATCAGTTTCCCTATTTTCAAAATTTTCACTTGGATTTCAGGAGTGCTAATCAAATTTGATCATATTTAAGAATTACTTGTATTTGTACTATGTATATGTGAGGCTGGCACTGGGTCTTAATAGTTTTATTATTGAGAGATGTAACATAAGGGAAACATAGGTACAAGCTGGAGGACCCTCCTGGGCAAATTTTGGGGGAGTGTGAGAGGAGAAGAGGAAAAATTTAAAAGCAAAAAATTATTACACAGTTCGGCGGACATAATTAGGGCATTATTCAATCATAGCAAGTGTTGGGAAATAGATAGGGGAGGGCAGAAGAGGCAACAATTGAGCCATACACACGAGAAGCCTTGAACATTTTGAACTTTGAAGCCCATAATGTACTGAGCAAGTACATTTCTAAGCTACTTATTTTGCATAATTATTGGAGCCTATGCTCTTTATTCAGTCTTGATTTAAGGATGATATTTGATCTCTTCTCAATTGTTAGAAGAGAGTGGCGCTTTTATTTTTGAATTTCTAAAGCACTTATTGCATTCCTAGAATGTAGGAAGAACTGTTGGGTAATAGTGTATTCTAGTCATAACTACTTGGAAAGTCTAGGGTGCCCTCTGCTGGTGAGAAGAGTATAACTGTATTGCAAAATAAGATTGGTCCTTTAGGATTAATGGATTCTTATTCATGGATGCTTATTTTAAGGATCCCTTTTCTAAATATGATCTCAAATATTAGGAGTAGAAATGCCCAATGAAAGTCATTACATTGGGGTATAATAATCTCTAAATTTATTGTATGATCTCCATTAAGGTTTTAAGCTGCATTCCTACTTGAGAGCGAGGAACTCTGCATTAATTTTCCTTTCATTTTTTGAGATTTAGCAGTTGTGTTGAGATGTAATGCTTAACCATTGTTAAGTGTTATGTGAATGAGCCCCTTTCTTTTTTTCTCCTCCTGTGTGGTTGCTTTCAATTAATCACAGTTCAGGTTTACCTGTGGTTTAGGGTTCAGGCATAATCTTAAATGAGACCCACTACCTGCCAGTGTAGGCAGTACTAAGTTAGATGACCAGTGGACTGACTTGATATAAGGTCGCTTCCTGTGTTCCTAATTTGGCTTGTTTCAGTGGTAAAAGCTAACAACAGTTTATCCCAGGATAAGGCTAAATTGCAATTGGTTAAATAAAAGCAAGAATTTCAGATCTTGTCATGACTGTGGTGGAGAATTCCCAAACCCAAGGCTTATTCATGTAATGGCAAGTCATAATTTTCCTTTTATTGAACCTGATGAAGAGACTTCAGCCTCACTGATAATCTGAGGCATGGGGTGGGATTTTATTTATTTTTTAAACAGAATTTGTATACTGCTTAATGATAAATAAAACTTCTAAGTGATGTACAGTACAAAGAATATAAAATATACATTAAAATGGTAAATAAAAGTCAAAGCTTTAAAGGATCAAACCATAAAGTCAGTTTAAATTTCATTATAAACTAAATGTACATATTAAAATACATGCCAGCTTTATACGTATTTTAATATCGTAATTGCACCAATTAATTGTTTTGAGAACTCGCCACTGAAGAGAAATTTATGTGAATGTATCTAAACCATGTACCCTAGGGCCAAATCGAAGTGAATAAAAAACCTAATCCAAATGTGTATGTTGTAACTTTGCGAAACTTGCAGGTAACTCTTAGTACTGTGTTTGCATGTGTATTTTCACAGCTGAAGGTAATGAAGTTTCAAGATGAGTTGGAATCTGGGAAAAGACCCAAGAAGCCAGGCCAGAGTTTTTCAGAACAGGTCGAACACTACCGTGACAAACTGCTCCAAAGGGTAAGTAGTGCTACTGTTCTGGATTTTTAAATTTAGTTTAGATATGGATTTCTATTAATGTTACTGGAACCTGTTTAGACTATAATGCTAAGTTATTGCTTAGCGTGATATGCAACAAGCAGCAGCAGGTCTCAGGCTCAAATCCACTTGCAGTCTGGATCCAACCCATTGAATGGTACTGGCCTCACATTACACTTGGCAATCTTAAATAAGAATAGTTTTGGAGCAGTTAATAGTTTGCCTGTTTAGTGTTTTAGACTTATCCAGATAGATTATTTGATCTATATAAGTGCATGATATCTAAAGTCATTTCTGTGGGTGATAGGTGCTTTGTGGTAGGGCTGCATTTAAAATTGAATATGAGCATACAGAAACTGACACTAGGCTTTATTACCTTTTTAACCATATTAAAGTGATAGACTTTAAACTAGACAAAATAATAAATAGCTTGGGATTTACTGCCCTGCAATAACTTCATGATATTTGTTGTTACTGTATCTATTTTTAAAGCGATTTAGCATCAAAACCTCAATTTTAAGGTTACTATGCTTAATGATTACGTTGCCACATATAACGGGCACATTTAGCTTGATACATTTTTTTAGAAGTTAAGTGCCAAAGGTTTTGTAGCTTTGAGCTAAAGATGTTTGAGAATCCCAAAGAATGCGATTAAGAAGACAAAGATGTTTCCAAACTTGTTTTAAAAGTGGCTACTTGATTTTGTTCTTGTAAATGTTTGACTGTATGGCAACGACTGTTGGTTAGTAGTAGAGCATATACAGAAGATCCCAGGTTTGTTCTCTTATATATCTAGGTAGCGCCGGGAATGGAATTTCTGAAACACAGCATTGCCAGTCAGGGTAGATAGACAGCATTCAGCTAAATGGATCAGTGATCTAATGTGGAGTCATAGGAAGCTGCTTTAGACTGTTTCTTGTTCCCTCAATGTCAAGCTTTGGCTCTGTTTTGTAGGGCATAAAATGAATTAACAGATACATCTTGCTGTATGATAAATTCTGAAGTGCCCAATTACTTTTAATCTAGGAGAAAGAAAAGGAGCTGGAGAGGGAAAGGGAAAGAGACAAGAAGGACAAAGAGAAATCTGAATCCAGATCAAAAGAGAAGAAAGAGAAAGAAGAATGTACACCAACAAGAAAAGACAGGTATATAACTTAAGACGGCTAGATAGAATGCAGTCTGGGCAATGTGTTTTTCCCTTCTTCTCCACCTGCATGCCCCCAAAATTAGCTCCAGGGGCTCCTCCAACCCTTCAGAGCCAATTTTGAGGGGGTGGGCTGCAGGGGAAAGGAAGGGAAGTTACATTCCGCAAGCAGAAGTCTCTTGCACCTGCAGAGCAGAAACTTTGGGGGCCACTCTGTTTTTGAATTGTTTTTCTGGTCACCTAAATTTGAGTGTCTGAATTGGAAAATAACTCGCATCCCACTGAAAGTATTATCATTTTTGTGTGTGTGTGAAGATAGTACTGCTTTTGCAACCTTGCCATTGTTTACCCTACAATTTCACAATCAAGGATCTTGGCATTTAGAAGAAAACTATCATCCAATCAACTGATAACAGTGACAATAAATATGTACAGCCATTTTAAATGGAACATTTAAAGCAATTGTTGCTTTTTTAAATGTTAAGCATGTCAGGATAAAACGGCAAACAAGGGTGCATACAAGTTACAATATCTGAAGAACAAGGCTATAGCTTAAAGCATTGGTGGGGAATCAATAGGCTGTGGGCCTATTTTGGCCCAGCAGGTGGCCTAATTTAACCTGCAAGGTTGTTTCCCCACAAGCCATGCACACCAAACCTGTATGATGTCAGGTGTAGGGCAGCTAAAGGCGTGGCTGCAAAGGAATAATCAGGAAGGCTTTAAATGCTGTTTGGCACAGACTTCAGCTGGATCAGCTACACCTTTGAGTTGCCAATCAGGAACACTAGAGTAAAGCTTATCCCTGCCAAAAGCAAATCTTGAATACAATGCCATTCAGTACTGGAAACTGGAGTGTATTCAATCCCAGCAGGGCTTGAAGTCACTGCTGATTAATTCAAATATTAGTCATTACTGTTAAGCATCTGAAATAAATTTTACCATAGGTTTTCGGACAATCAGTTGCAGTTGTGTTTTTTTAAGGCGGTATAATTAAGTCCCAAGTTTTATTTAACCATGCAGTTTTGATGGGCAGCCTGATTGCCGCTGTAACTCCTATTGCTCTGGAAATGTGCATAAGGAGATTTTGAATATTTATGCATTTAATGTTCTGAAAGCAATGTCAAACTGCTTTAATATATTTGGTGAGGTGATGGGCATCTTTGTATAGGTGCTCATAATTTCTCCTTTTTTTTTGAAAAAGGAAAAGGCGACACAGCACATCACCCAGCCCGTCCCGCAGCTGTGGAAGCAGGCGAGCAAAATCACCGTCGCCAAAATCTGAACGCTCGGAGCGATCTGAAAGATCCCACAAAGAAAGCTCACGCTCCAGGTCATCTCATAAGGATTCTCCCAGAGATGCCAGTAAAAAAGCTAAAAGGTAATGCTGTTCATTTCTGGAAATCCATTTTTGTTCAGTGTAACTCAGCAGCTAAGCCATCATTTGGCTTGGCCTGTCGTCTGAACCCAGAATCATCCTTTGAATAAATAAATAGAAACAGTTGTCTTTGTGTAATATTGTGGAGTTACAAAATTCTTGGGTGACACATATGCAGTAAAAAGGTACAGGTAGTATTTTCTTGTCCACTTTTATACATACATGTTACAGGATAGAATTAATCTGTTTGGGGAAGAGTGCATCAGATCCAGCATGGTTCTGAACTACTCTAAGAATGGGGCTGATCTTGGCAGGCAGAAGCCAAATAAACAATCTATTGACATTAATACAATTTATTTTTAGGTCGCCGTCTGGCTCAAGGACACCCAAAAGATCAAGGAGGTCGCGCTCCAGGTCACCTAAAAAGTCAGGAAAAAAATCCAGATCTCAATCCCGCTCTCCACACAGATCCCACAAGAAGTCAAAGAAGAGCAAACACTGACAAACTCTTAATTTTTATGATGCTGTCACTTACTGGAAATGCGGTTTTGTTTTTGTGCCTGAAGAGTCTGTTTAAAAAAACACACAAAACAAAAAAAGCATTCCTAATTTTTTTTTTGTGTGAATGCACGTGTATACTCATGAGTAACTGCATCGGTAGACCTGTCATTGTTTTATATTGTACAAAATACCTTCATTGTGGCTACTTCCCAGAATGAGATTTTGTGTTTAGAAACTTCATCTGAAATGTGTGTAACTGATCTGCTGGCAGTAGTGATATTTTGTTTTAGAATGTTGTGAGTTAGGAAAAAAACCCCACCCACACACAATTGTTTTCCCCCTCTCCCCCTTTTTTGTAGCTTTGACAACTTGAATTAGATTTCAAATAAAATCTGAAAAGAAAATGTAAAAAAATAATAATGGTGTTTTCTTGCCCCTCTGAAACAAGAGTTCTTTCCCCCAACCCCAGCCATAGTTTGCCACCATACAGAGCTGCCAATGTGAGCTTCTAGCAGGAGTCTTTCATACGATGGTCAGGTTATAGAACTCTTCCGGGTATGTTGGGATCTATAGCATGAATATTGTCACTTGGCAATACGTTTTACTTAATGCAGGAACATTTATGCAGTACAGATGTTCTTAAATGTTACGAGCTCTCACTTGAATTTCCAAGCATAGCCTGCAGGCACTTTTAGAACACTTATTCTCTCTCATCTTACAGCCTAGCAGCCAGAATGCGTCTGTTGATAGTTCTTTCCAGGGACATCAGGTCTGCTTCTTCCATACCTACTAAACAATGTGATTGTTTACTGGAGAGAGATTATCACTGTTGCAGCTACTTTCTATCTGTCTGGTGCTATAGATGCTTGAGCAGCAAAGTACATAGGAAGGAAGGAAAGCAGGGCTTGTGGGTGTTAGGAACCTCAAATGCAAACTTGGGCCTATGGCCTCTTCCGTTTGCTTGTAAACTCTTCCCTTTCGACACTCATAAATCTCTCGAGTCATTCATAGTAGCAGGATCACATAATTGATTAGACTAGATTTAAACCAATGCACTAGGGCAGTTTTAGTACACATTTCTGGAAATGTGACTCTGGCAGACTTCCACTATTCAGTTTCTTCATGCATGCTCTTTTTCTCCCCTTTTACTCAGATGTGAAATTTGCTCTTTCCGTCTGAAACACACATATAGGAAGGGTTTCAAGGCACATCACTGAACATGAAATCCTTTCAGCTGGTATCTTCGGTGAAATGGTATTGAAGCCACAGTATTAAGTCTTTTAATTACTTTCCATGAATAGTGAAAAGAGAACAAATTATATTTCCCCCTTACAACAAATACTGTCAGAATGATCAGAACTCTAAAATGCACATCATGAAGTGTCTTTATAAAGTGGATTTTATTCCAGAAGATGACCTTGTAAATGCATTTTTGTATTGAATTCCTCCTTTGGCTGTGAAAATTGTTGAAAGAGTAGCAGAAATTAGATTTTTTTAACTTGTATCTTTTTCTAATATACTTGTATTCCTTCCCCCTTCTCCTTCCCCAGTTTTGGATGCCCTTTTGTTTTAAACCTGTTTTTTTCCTCTTTTGGCATTGATATAACATAGCACCTCCTCTGGGTCACTTAACTTTTTTTCCATGAAAGAAAAGTCACAAAGGTTCACTGTTTGTTTCCTGGAGGAGTGGGCAGATTGTAATAAAAATGCAAAGTTTAAAGGGATCTGGACTCTGGTGAAGTGTTTTTTTTTAAAATCCATAATTATGTTTATAGACAGCTACGTGCTCTTTTATGCTATATATGGGGTTTTAAAGTGTTTGAGAGACAAAATTTGTATTCGTTAGAGGAATGTGATGCAAAAATACCTAAAATACACATGGGGGAGTAGGACCCAGATGTCCTGTGTGCTTACCTGTATTGTTTGCATATACAGGTGCTACTGATTTTTTTCCATTCTTGCTACATCTCTTTATTCAAATATATAATTTTTTAAATTGTGTTTACATCCTGCCTTTCTTCCAAGGTATATCCAAGCGGTTTACAATTCAAAATGATGAAAATAAAAAGGTATGAAACAGCCAAACCCTCTGAAGCTAATAGAGGTCTCCCCGGCACTGGTAAATTTTGAAGTGCCGGATCCGATTATGACAGCCCCCATACCCATGCCAGCTGCATTGTTCTCTAAAGAGCAGCAAGGACATGGGTAGTCAAAGAATGGAGTTGGCAAAGGATGTTGCGCTGGCTAGTCTTTCAGAAGACTTGGGCTCATGTCCCTGATTACCCATGAAGTTCACCACATTATGTTGGGTCAGTTACCATCTGAGTTTACCCAAATAAAAGGGTTCATTAGATGCCTGATTAGACTTGCTTATGCTCCACCACATCACTGCTCTTCAGGAGCAGATGGATGGTATGAGATCACTGACCTGGGATTCTCTTAAGCCTTCCGCTCAGTCTGTGTGGACCTCCGAGTAGTGCCAGCTAAAGTCTTGCTACACGCCACTTTAGTTTGAAAACGCAGAGACGATGAAAGCTTAGGAACAGTGTGGTGTGAGCCGACAGAAGGAAGCTGGGGACACGGAGATACATGGCTTTTAGGCACAAGAAGAACAGAAACCTCGTGCAAAGTGATGGTGCGGAACCTCTCCATCTAGACTCAGGTTGTAGATATGTGTAAATAAACCATATATCATGAAGACACCACAATCTCTGCTGTGTCCAAAAGAAAACAGACCGTAGGCAAAGCACATCTTGCAACCCCTGGAATCTCACATTGCTGGGGAGAGTGGGGTGGTGTGCGGTATTTTAGCAGAAGCTACTTCATTCCTGTTTCAAAGATCTATTTTTGGCACGCTGCATTACAAATACAGCTCAGACTCAGACTCCGTACAGCTCAGACTCAACTTTTTACAAAAATAAGCCAACCACAACGTTCTGAGAGGTTAGCAAAGGTTAATATGTGTGCAGCTGAACGGAAATTCAACAAGAGTGCTGTTCTGCATGCATCTTTAGATACAGTTTTAATGTGTAAAATACTGAAAGCATAAAGTACTGAAGAAGCTTCAAATACAAAGACTCAGTGTTGGAAAAGGAAAAAGTCCTGACTTCCTTTGTCTCTTCAGCCTGGTCCTCGAACCCTTGTCAGCCTAAAAGAGTCCAAGAGAAGAGCGTCCTTGCAGAGTATGTTCTGCTTTTATTCTTAAAAGTCTTCATCTGCAAAACGAACAACCAACTGTATACACATCTACACTACCAGCTTTCTCTAACCAACCAACCCACCACCACACCAACATTGACCACTCTATATATACAGGTACAATTAGGTGAAAGGTTGCATGAGTCATTGTAGGTCGCTGACTCATGCTGACTTAGTTCTTTTAGCATTAAAGAAACAGCGGCCAATTTTTAGCCGTGACAAACATGACCACCACCTGAATACGAGTGGGCAATTGAGTAGCGTCTTTATTGTTAATAGCTAAGCAAATTGCAAGGCGAAACTGATGGGCCTTATAACCAGGCGCAGGGCAAATCCATTTGTTTTTATACTGGCTCTTTACCTGCAAGCGTTATTTGTCTTGCATTTGCCTCTTCTCTCCAACTTCTGATTTCAGCGAAGCTTAATGGAATGATAGGTTTTCAAACAGTCATCTTAGCTTGGACGACAATTATGGTTTTGTAAAGAATCTTGTAAAGAATGAAAAGAATCTCCTTTGATAATGCTCATCTTCTACATACACGAAGCTTGTCTTTTTTGTTAATGTGATAAAAGGGCGGGGGGAATTTGACATCTTTTTCATGCTTAGGATATGCATTTACTGTGGGGGAAGAGTGGTATCTAAATTTAGGAGAAAACCTCTGAAAACCTATTGCAAGGAGGGTGTTTGTATTTAAAAGCTTGGGGTGGTGAGAGAAAGGTGAGGGGAGAGGAACTTGGAAACATGGTAGCAGAGGGATTGGTTCTCACAAAGTGCCAAATGATTCATAGTTTGGTATGCTGCTTCCACTGTCCTCTATCCAATTACAGTCATACCTCGGGTTGAATGTGCTTCGGGATGAGCACGTTCAAGTTGCACTCCGTGGCAACCCAGAAGTAACGGAGCGTGTTACTTCCGGGTTTCACTGCTTGCACATGTGCAGATGCTCAAAATGACGTCGCGCGCATGCGCAGAAGCGGCGAAAAGCAACGTGTGCGCACGCAGATGTGCTGTCGCTGGTTACGTTTGCTTCTAGATGCAAATGGGGCTCCGGAACGGATCCCGTTCGCATCTAGAGGTACCACTGTACCGTACTTTATACCCCGTGTATAAGATGACACCAATTTTTTGGGGGGCGGGAATTGCCGAAAATTGCTCAACCACCTGACTAACTCTGGCAATTGCATGCGTCACAAAGCCTACATTCGTCTGCCCGCTCGCCGCCATCAGCCGCCAATCACCTCCCAATTGCCACAGCAGCAGCCAATCGACAGCAGCCCTTGCTGCACCTACCAATCACCCGCCCAATCCAAGATGGCAATCTCCTGCTCACGGCGGCAACCCATCGTCTTATACACGGTATTCTATGCAACTTCCTGGTTTAAAACCCCACACATACATTAAGTAAAATATAAACATCAACAACCGACTACACCCCCAATCACCATGGCCCCCTCCACCTCTTTCCCCCTTTTTTGCCTAATGTAACACTAATGTCTCAACAAATGAAACTGATCTGTAGAAAATGTAACTTGAAAAAATAGACATTGCACATACTTTTGTAAACCAAGAAATCTGTAATAAAAATATATATTAAAAATAAAAAAACTATGTTTTGATATTTTCCCAACACACCAGGATTGCACACCAAGCTCAACTCTTGATTTGCAGGTCATGGATCACAGTTTTGGGTATGTAATGAGATGGATCCAGAGATACAGACAGAAGAGGATGGTAGAATTGGACTTTTGTGGCCTTTGATCCCTTTTTTTGGGGGGGGGGACTTTTTTGTGGTGGTGGAAGTCAATTTCAAAAGTAGGTGGATGTTCCTGGATACTTACCCTGGTTACCAAAAGGCATATGTGCCTTTTGGCCTATTATACAATTTTCTGTGGCCTACCTACCTCATTCTTTTCAAAGCTCAGAGGACAGCATGGGGCACAATTTTGTTTTGCAGCCTTCCGCTAAACGTGCAATACCGTGAAATATTGCACAAATTGATACGTTAACCATTAACTGTTGAACATAACTCCTTAAGTTATCTAACAATCTGAGAAACACATTGGCTCTCCTTACTACATATATACCATTTAGCTAGGAAATGTAATTAGTTACCTCTGTGAGTGGAAGCAGGAGACCAGCTTTCAGGAGAAATTCCATTGGTATTTGGTGTGATAGAACCACTCACGTGTGAAGGGAAATGCATGTGTCTCTTAATGGGCCGTCAATACATTTCATGGAGAACCAATCAATGAGCAGTTTCCTGGCACATACCTCTGGGTTGTTTGGGGGACAAACACCCATGAGAAATATCTGGCTGCACTGTAAAGTGTGAAACAGTGTTAAATATGTAATAAGCAGATTAAGGGATGGTAGAGTTTTTTGGGATGGGAAACATGCATGTGTCTGCACCTAGGGCTAGGCATTTATTTTTTTTAATTACTCATGCATCTCAGATGACAGCTCATTGCCAATATTAGTTATGCAAGCATGCCACTTTTACTTTAATTTCTTTTGTTGCTGGGGGAAAAGATATTTTTCTTTAACTCCATTGGGTCTTCCATAAGGATGCACTCATTATTCCAGAGGCCTTGATGCTCCCTGCACTTCCATATGCTGCTTTCTATTTAGGCTATATTGAACTGACCTAGCTTTATTTTATTTTTTTAAGACAATCCCTCTAGGGTTATACGGATATGGTATTGTCCCAGTTATTATATATATATATATATTAAAATTAATAGCTAGTGTTTCTCCCCTGTAGCTTTCTCTTCTAAACATCAGTACCGCAGAATCTGGGTTGTTTGAAAATTATATTTTATAAAGCCTATTGAGGTTACATTTCCCCTCCAACCAGTTTCACTGTTACAGCCTTCAGATGTGAAAGGAGCAGGTTGAAAAATGTTTATTTTTGTCATTTTCAAAATATATACTGATATACAATCTGGCTAACCAACTGTTAAGTTGTGGGTGAACATATCAGACAACACAGCGATTCTTCAAACAGCTCTTGTTTATTCACAGGCCAGAACAGAACTGAACTGAAGGGTTCAGTCGGCCTGCTTATATAGAGCTCCAGTACAACGTAACTGTAACAATTTTCTAAAACTATCCAATCACTGAACGTCACTTTCGATCCCTTATTTGCATAACTATCTACAGTATCCCCCTGCTGGCCCAGAGTAAGAACTTCAGTACATAACACTAACAATGCTTTCAAGCAGGAGTGGGGAACTAACGGCCCTCCAGAGATGTTGGTGAGCTACAGCTGCAGCCGTTGGCCATGCTTTCTGGGGCTGATGGGAGTTGTAGTTTTGCAACATTGGGAGGGCCATCGGTTCTCCACGGTTGCTGTAAAGTTTGAGCTGTAAAAGTTAGGGTAATTGAATGAGTGTTCAGATTTCTTCCCTTAAAAAATATTGCTCGTTTAAATGATCCATCTTGTCTACTGAAGACTGATCAGAATTTTTTTAAAGTTCTTAGACCTGTAATCTATTTTCACTTTTAAACATGAAGTCAGAATAATTGTTATTAGATGTTTGTGGTGAGAAACTTCTGCTTAATTTCAACTGGGGGTATTTCCACCACCTTCAAAAGTTTGGGAAGCCTGGGAGACACCATTCTTTGTGGCAGCCTTTCATTTATAGAACCTGAGTCCCCATGGAGGTGCATCTGACAGCTTCCCTTTATAGTTTTCATTGGTACCAGAGCACAATATCCCAGTTTCAGTCCCAGACAACTGGAAAACACAAGTGATGCTTTAAACCATGTTAATGCCATTAGTTTTGCAGCTCATCAATAGTTGAAAAAGGTTCAGAAGCAAAACAACAGCAACTAAAATCCCATCATGTTTTTGGTTCAACAAGGACATTATCTTTCATCAAACATGAAGGTATTTTTATTTATGACAGAGAAAATTTTATATGGCCTTACGTAGTCATCTGAAGGCAACCTTGTACAAAACAACAATAACAACAACAGATGTAGCCTAAGCTAGTTGATTTATGGGAGAAGCCCTAAATGTCTAACAGGTACATCTAGTCATAATTCAGCATATCTGACACTGATCACCATGCAAAACACCCTACCTATGCAGATCTGCTGTGCTTGGAACCAAGAAATAAGATAACTCCAGGGACCAAACTGAGCCTTTTCTGTTGAGGTGGCCCAAAACTTTGAAGGAAAACTTTCCTAGTGGGAGCTATTAAGGCATGAATGTTCCATTTAAAAACAGGCTTAGACTAGTTTATTTGCTATAACTGGATGTAATGAGAAAGATGACTATTTTTTTTTAAAAAACTGCCTCTTTCATCCAATTACCCACAGGGATGGAAGAAGATGGCAAACGTGTGTGTTAATTAATATACATTGCAATATACAGAGTGACAAGTTAAACAAAACCCCACAACACTCCAATATAGGCACTTGCCACAAGGAACATACAATCTGAATTGAGATTCTGGGAGGAAGTTAAAAGGAAGCAAGGAAGAGGCCTCAGAAACCAAGGACAAATACAAGTAAGTGTAGTTATGCACACTTACATTAAAATTAATTAGGGAAAATTAATTAGGGTGGAGGGATGTGACAAAAGTTTTACTGGATTAATAAACCAAACAGAATAAAGCTAGAAGGTGTAAGAAGTTTTCAATCACTTATGTTTAAAATATTTTTATATGCATTCTATACTGAAGTTTGTAATATTGAGCACTGTTATCTGACAGCTTGGAAGCATTCACACACAAACGCCAGGGAGAGGGAGGGAGAAATCATGCCGTTAAGCCACAGCAAATATTTGAAAAACGTTAAAGATATTGAATTGCCTTGAAGAATATTACACGGTTATGTAACCCTAGAAAGAATTGCTATTTCAGTGCAACTCTGAAAAATGGGCTTACTCATCCTCATGTCCTGAGGACATTCATAAAACTCAAAGCATTTCTCAGGATGCAAAACACTGTCAAAGCAAAAGGCAAATATTGCCCAATTGTGCTGCCTTGCCCAAATACAACAGATAATGACTTGGTATTGATTTGGCTTCCTGATTATTCCATGTTCACCATTGTGAAGAGCAGCCTTCGCTTCGATACCTGCCATTTTGCATTGTAGCATTTCACATTTTATTTACTTAACAGTAATAACTTTATATTGTTCATATCCTACCCTTCAATTAAAAACTCCTAGTGTGGCTGACGTGGAACAAGAAGATACAACAGAATAGAGTGCATTACTGCCAAACCAGCAATGTACAATAAAAATCTGTCAGACCTGATTTAACACCCCTGACCAACATCCATCAAAACTACTGCAGTAATTTGCTCAGTAATAAGGCCTGGCCAACTAAAAGGATTCTTCGCTTGCTGATTGTATGTGTCTCTGCGCGTGTGTTTATCACCTGCCAACTCATAAAACATGGCAGCGTACAACAATATAGACAAGTATGGCAAAGCACTGAACAACATAAAAGCAATACAAAATAGCCCTGTTGTCATAAAAAGTTCAAGAGATGCCTGAAAGTCAGTACTGCCGAATCTCTGGTGGAACTGTATTCCACAGCACGGACTTGGCAACACGCAATGGTCGACTTCTAGCTGAAGCCAATTGGACCTCTGTAACAAAGGAGAAAACAACAAACCACAGTTCTCTCATGGATATAAGGGATATAAGGACTCAGGTGATCTTCAAAGTATCATACAGTCATGTTGTTCAGAGCTTTGTATATTAACACATGAGCCTTGAACCTGTTCCAGGAGACATCTGCCAGCACATATGTCTTAGCAAAGGTGTCACACTGTCTGCTCCCATCAGCCGTGTAGCTGTTGCCTTCTACGTTAGTTGGAGTTTCCAGACTATGCCCAAGGCCAGCTCCACATCTAATAGGAAAGAACTCAGATTTAGTGCCAAGGGAACCACTCCATGTTTAAGGTTTCACATTGCGAGAAGCAAAGCTACAGGGAACCAGGCAGAGGGCCTTCTCAGTAGTGGCGCTCACCCTGTGGAATACCATCCCATCAGATGTAAAAGAGATAAACAACTACCTGACATTTAGAAGACATCTGAAGGCAGCCTTGTTCAGGGAAGTTTTTAATGTGTGACATTTTAATGTATTTTTAATCTTTGTTGGAAGCCGCCCAGTGTGGCTAGGGAAACCCAGCCAGATGGGCGGGGTACAAATAAATTATTATTATTATTATTATTATTATTATTATTATTATTATTATTAGGGCCACCACAATTGAGAGAACCTTTGTCCAATCACCCCCTGCCTAACTTCAGGAAGTGAGGTTTGCAGCAGAATGTGATTGGCCTCTGAACATGGAGCTTGCTCCCACAGGAGGCAGTGATGACCACCAAGCTAGGTAAAGGTAAAGGGACCCCTGACCATTAAGTCCAGTCATGCCCAACTCTGGGGTTGTGGCACTCATCTCGCTTTATTGGCCGAGGGAGCCGGTGTACAGCTTCTAGGTCATGTGGCCAGCATGACTAAGCCACTTCTGGCGGACCAGAGCAGTTCACGGAAATGCCGTTTACCTTCCCGCCGGAGCAGTACCTATTTATCTACTTGAACTTTGACGTGCTTTCGAACTGCAAGGTGGGCAGGAGCAGGGACTGAGCAACGGGAGCTCACCCCGTTGCAGAGATTCGAACCGCCGACCTTCTGATCAGCAAGCCGTAGGCTCTGCGGTTTAACCCACTGAGCCACCCGTGTCCCTGACCACCAAACTAGATGGCTTTAAAAGAGGATGGGTCAAATTCATGGAGGAGAGGGCTATTGATGGCTACTAGCTATGATGCCTATGCTCTGCCTCTACAGTTGGAGGTAGTAATTCTTCTGAATACTAGTTGCTGGAAGCCACAAATCCTGCTTGTGGGTTTCCCACAGGCATCTGGTTGGCCACTGTGAGAATAGGATGCTGGACTAGATGGGCCACTGGCCTGGTCCAGCTAGCTCTTCTTATGTTCTTATTTAAGAATATTGTAAAGATCAGATAACTCCGGCAGAAGAAGATTCCTCTTCAGGTACCCAGGCCCTGTATGTTCATTATAGGTCATCACCATCATGGCAGCATAGTCTTGCTATCTGAGAGTCATTTCAAAAGTCTACCAAAGGGAGAACAGCAGAGAGATTGCTACATTAACACAATGTCTTTATAAATATATCAATGACTCAAGGAAACAGTGAACAATTGGGATGTTGGTGGTGCTGTGGTCTAAACCACTGAGCCTCTTGGGCTTGCTGATCGGAAGGTCAGCGGTTCAAATCTGTGTGACGGGTGAGCTATAACAAATATTCTAAAAAGAATATTTATGTATTTCTCCTTACATACACACCCTTTTCCGAACAATCTTTTTCTAGTCTTTAAGAAATGTATAACTCTTTCATTGTAAGAAAACCCTTCGGCACGTATTCATTAGAGTACATAACTCATTCATTCTCTCCACTTTCAGTATGCATGATCCATTCAGTTAGCACTCAAGTATTGTGTAAGTGCCTCTATGGGGGGAACACTGGTTGAGTGAATGGAATGCAGATGCCAGGCTAGCTGTCTGGATTGGCTGATGTCTTAATGGAACCCCAAATTTAAACAGTGTAGTGAAACTAATACTATTGATGACATTTGCTAACGCAAAGAGATTGCACGTCTACCGATTTCAACAATTTGTACACCACTTAAAACCTTAGCCTAAGCAGGTGTGCAGTAAGGTTACCAAAAATAAAATCTGTTCAAATTAACCATAAAACATCCTTAAAATGCCCACCGAAATAAAAAGCTCTTTACTGAATGCCAGAAATCCAGCATGTTCCAAATGAAAGGTACCTCTGCTATTTAATATCCCAATTTTGATTTGACATGACAGCAGGCTCCCACATGTAGTAAAGAACCATTGCTTAAAACCTTGTTTATCCTCCAATTTTGAACCTAACTGGGCTGGAAGGAACATGTCAGGATTCCTAGAGACAGCCAGACGTGCTCAGAATCTCAGTTCGTTTCGTATGTCTTTATTATGTCTTAGTCACTCTAGATAGACCACTTCTGAACTCATTAAGGGGAAAAAAAGGTGTCAGGCTCTTTGAGCGTTCCAGGACACCTCTGATGGGAAATCAATTGATACGTCTTAGTATCAGGAGTCATTGTTTTTATCTCTTGAACTTTTTTCTGTTCTTCCCACCACCCAGCTTCTCATACTAAACATATGGGGGGGGGACATCTACCACTGGGCTGCTTTTTAGATAAATCTGGCATTTCCCTCTTTCTTCTTCCAGGTGATTTAACTGTGTTTTGGAATTAAACTATCTGCAGAAAATGCTCCAGAGCACTTGCCTATGTGGCTATAAAATTATTAAGTGCTTTGAAAAGGATTACGGTTGCAAAGAGGTTGGAAGTAAATAAATAACATGTTACTAAAATGTAGCTAATGTGAAGTGACAAGAAATTGACAATTGTTTCTCCACACCGATAAGACTAGAATAGACTTGAAATGTACTTATTCAGTTACTTATTTGAAATATGTTTCCCCTATAGATATTACTTTTCCACATGCACAGTGAGACTTTTGTACAATAAGAGAAATGAACTTAATTCCTTGGCTGAAAGAATTCACTTTTAAGCAATGGGACTTAATGGTTAGGGAGAGAAACCTAAAGAAAGATCCACTGTGCTGAGTGAGGTTAGGAACCAGTGGTCCTGAACTGACAGAGCCGGAAGGTTCCCACCTCAGCTGGGCTATGCTGGCTTAATTCCCTCATCCTGGCTCAGCCAGAGATATGCTGGTGTATCTCCTGCACCTTGTCTCAGCCAGGACCCAGCAGCCTGAGCCAGACTTGGTGGATCTTACTCCAGTGCAAGCCCTGGGAAAAGGGATGTTTCAGAGGCATGGTGGCCGTAGGACAGAGGGAGGGAGATTTGGGCTGGATCCTAAGCCTGTTCAGCATGGTCACAAGACCTGGGAACACATTAAGCCGGCCAAAGGATGGTGTCACTCAAACTTTATTTAAAGGCTTGTTTTCCTTCTGCCAGGCTTAGGTTTGCTCAGCCAGCAGCATCCCTGTTCTTGAACCGAGTTTGGATCTGGCATACTTCACAATGGCTTAATTTATGCTGGCTTGGTTTATGCCAGCTCTTTGTATTTAGGATTGACCTCTTTGTGGATTAATGAGGTGTCTTTGGGTGAAGCAATAAACAGGATGTTTGTTGTCATTTTATTATATTCCTTACCGACTCGTCATTCAGCGATCCCAGGATGGGTTGCAACAACTAGAAACTGCAATATGAAAAGCAGTTAAAGCATATTACAGTCAAGAGGACACAGTGGAGCCTAAAATATAGAGCAAGTGTCAAAGGCCAGGATAAGGAAGTGTGTCTTCAACATATGTATTGTTAACTGCTGTGTAAGGATTGTTGTTTAGTTGTTTAGTCATGTCTGACTCTTCGTGACCCCATGGACCAGAGCACGCCAGGCACTCCTGTCTTCCACTGCCTCCCGCAGTTTGGTCAAACTCATGCTGGTAGCTTCGAGAACACTGTCCAACCATCTCGTCCTCTGCCATCCCCTTCTCCTTGTGCCCTCCATCTTTCCCAACATCAGGGTCTTTCCCAGGGAGTCTTCTCTTCTCATGAGGTGGCCAAAGTATTGGAGCCTCAGCTTCACGATCTGTCCTTCCAGTGAGCACAGTAAGAACGGATAGGTTTGATCTTTTTGCAGTCCATGGGACTCTCAAGAGTCTCCTCCAGCACCATAATTCAAAATCATCAATTCTTTGGCAATCAGCCTTCTTTATGGTCCCGCTTTCACTTCCATACATCACTACTGGGAAAACCATGGCTTTAACTATACGGACCTTTGTCGGCAAGGTGATGTCTCTGCTTTTTAAGATGCTGTCTAGGTTTGTCATTGCTTTTCTCCCAAGAAGCAGGCGTCTTTTAATTTCGTGACTGCTGTCACCATCTGCAGTGATCAAGGAGCCCAAGAAAGTAAAATCTCTCACTGCCTCCATTATCTTCCCCTTCTATTTCCCAGGAGGTGATGGGCCCAGTGGCCATGATCTTAGTTTTTTTTCATGTTAAGCTCCAGACCATATTTTGTGCTCTCCTCTTTCACTGTATAAGGGTACTTACCAAGAAATACATCCACGAAAAAATAAAATAAATAAAGTATTGAAATCAATAGGATTTACATGCTTAATTCTGACCGCCTCACCACCAGGGACCTTAACCAAAAGGACGTAATAAAATAATGTACTATTTTTCCCCTCCATAATTTGCAAGTTTTATTCTGTTAGCAGAGTTCCCCCCGCCCTTGGGATGCCCTCGAACTGCGTTAACTAAGAAAATGGTCATATATCTACGACTGCCAAAACCTATTAGTGTCTGTCCTCCTGACGTCTGAGGCTATCTATGGCATGTATCAAATCGGGGGGAAACAATGACTTGTTTATTGCTTAAATGAACTATATTGCTTGGTGCTAGCTGACATTTATAATTGATGTCTCTCTTTTGCCAAGGCAAGATTATCAAGCATTTTTGGATATCAAGTTGCCTACAGCAATAGAAGGAAGGCCTGAATCTTAGATCCTGCACAAACAGGATATGCAGTGGGGTGAGGAGGAGAAAAGGCTTGTTATGTTATATAACCCCCCCCCCAATAATGCTGGGTTTGTTAAACAGCTCCAAGGAACTAGGGCTGCAATTCCATGCCCACTTACCTGGGAGTAAGTTCCACTGCACTCAGTGGGAATTACAGTGCAATCTTATACCTGCTAACTTAAAAATGAAACTAAGGCCGTTGTCCTATGTACACTTACTTAGGAGTTAGCCACACCAATACAGTAAGATCAAAAGAACATATACATAGGATCAGTGCTTTTTTTATGAGGGGACACAGAGGTACGCACACCCCTAAACATTTTGTGAATCTAAGTTTGGCCTCATTGAGGGGGCAGTATTTCAATATGAGTAGGAAAATGAGAGTAGCCCTAAACATTTTTTATTTTTTTAAGAAAAAAAGCACTGCATAGGATCAAGGCTCATGGCTGCAATTCAGTGCACAGTTTAGATAAAGTTTGAGAAGGCATTATTAGCTATGATTCCTGCATTGCAGAGGGGTGGACTAGAGACTCTTTAGGTCCCTAACAACTCTGCAGTTCTATGTTTCTGTGTCATGTTTCTATTAGCTATAAAGCTGAAACCGTTGTATTTAAGAGCCTGTAACTTTCCCTTCTGGTGGCAGCAGCCTTGGGAGAATATGCGATTTCATTCAGAGCCATGCTGCAGAGGCCACGGGACTTCCCCTCTCCATATACTGTGTCCTGCAACCAAATAACCCACCCACATGCACACCCAACCGCCCAAAACATTTTGCTGCCTGAGGTGGAGCAGCAAATCCCTCCATCACACACCAAATCAAGGTGCATAGTATCACCGAACATACACAGACTTCGCTTTAAAGGAATGTTGTACAGTGGTACCTCTAGTTGCGAACAGGATCCATTCTGGAGGCCCGTTCACAACCTGATTCGCCGCTTCTGCGCATGCGCGTGACATCATTTTCTGCGCCATGCGAGTGGCAAAACTTGGAAATAACCCATTCGGGTACTTCCGGGTCGCCATGAGACACAACCTGAAAACGCTCAACCTGAAGCAAACGTAACATGAGGTATGACTGTATTTCAAATAAGCAGACAGAGAATACAGTATGCAATCCTTACATCACTAGGCCTCCTGCCAGGGCTGGCCTAAGACATTTGGTTCCTGAGGTGATCCACAAAATGGTGGACTCCCTATTCCTGCCGGGGAAAAGGCGTGAGTGGAGATCTCCATCACGTACAATGTTTTGGGGTGTGTGTGTGTGTGTGTCCTGCCACCCAAGGAGATCTTCTCATTTTGCTGGCCCTGCCTCATGCCTCCTCTTCCAATAGAGCCAAAGATACAGTTTCTCCAAAACCAAAGAACCCAGATGAAGCCAGAGTTTAGTATTTTCTGTAAGGTGTAATTTGGTGTGTAATATGTTAGGTATATTTTCCCTTATTGTGTGTGTGAGAGCGTGCACTGCATTTAGCCACGAAGAGCTACGTGCGCAGGCTGATTATCTCTGCTTTGGAGAGGCTCTGGAGAAAAACAGTCAGGATAAACTGCGGCCTGAGGCAGCTACCACACTTTGCCTCACCTAATGGTAGGGCCGGACCTGACCAATAAGGATGTGCATATGTGTTCCATTTCAAGTAGCATGCTTTCAGGATTTTTTGTAGACAAGTTGTTTCCAGTTCTGCTCCTGTCCCACCATGTCAATAACTATTTAATAGTTCCACGAACAGGTTTAAGTGGCACTGCTGTGTGGAGTTTGATAGCGGCATCTATTTCTAGCATGGTAGTAGCAACTACCTTCCAAATGAATGGCAACATAGATCCATAGGTTTGCAACCAAACCCCCACACTAAACAGTTGTTTGCTGGTACACTAGTTCATAGACTAGGCTGTTAAAAAAAAAAAGCTATCAAATTAATAATAAAGCCTGAATAGGTTAAGCATATGGAATTAGAAGTCACAAGTAAACCCTTTAAATCATTTTGTCAAAGGTTTATGGCTCAATTATTTTAATTTGCATGGGGTTGAAACTTTGCCTGTATGCTGTCAACATGCTGCAAATTATTTCCCTGGAATGTGGATTCAGATTCTTTGCTGACCGGCAGCAGCTGAAACCTGCCTTAGCTGTGAAGATGTGAGGGCTTGCAAGCCAAGCTGGTACTTTGCTGTTTCTTTACAGAAGCTTTACTAACAGATGTTGCCATTCATAACTGCTCAGTGTTCTTTTCTTCCAGTATGGATTTCCCCAGTGATGGAGAGCTCTTTGTGCCCGAGATGACAGACAAAAGATTCTCCATTTTATTAGACGGAACTGCTAAGGTTGCTAAATCTCAGTGGGTGGTAACCACAGATTCTCAAGGCATATTTTCCATTGCATTGCTCCGGATGGGCATCACATCTTTCCCCATTTCGTTCTTGCTCTTTGAAGAGTTATTTATTGTTGGTGCTGGCCTAGCATCTGGAAGCATTGAATGTCTTTTTCAAGGAAGTATCACTATATCACAAGTTCAACAGCTTGCATTGGCTTACATATCTAATTTACTATCTAAATATGCCAATAAACCCTCCATAGTTTGCAAAGCGATATAGGAACAGACTAGAGATGTTTGGACTTGCAGATAGCTTACCATCTCCATTAGCCAAAATTGGGATTGAAAAGAGAGGTCAGGAATTGATAGTAAATACAAAAGGGTATCCAACTAAGCCATGATTAGCAAGAGTAGAACCATTGAAATTAATGGACTTAGATCAGTCATGTTCATTGTTTTTCAACAGGTCTGCTCTGAGTAGGTCTGTGTATACACTTGTCAGCGCTGCCCAAGGTCCCAGCTCACACAAGACCAACGCTGCTCCTTGCCCAAGTTTAAAAGTCTTTATTGAAGTTCAGTCTCATTTCTAGACGCGCAGCGTGCAACGCTACATCTGTCCGTCAGACCGTAGAACTCCCATCTGAATCTCCTCCCCCCTGACACCAGCTTACGATTCTAGCCTTACTCCACCTTTTCCTCTGTTCCTTCTTTCTCTGGGTCCTTCTGCTAGTCGGAGTCTCAGCCCTCCGAGATTCTTCTGACGCTGATTCTCCCGACTCCTCCCCCCCCCTCTTTCGGGCTTTAGGACCTGGCTCCCAATCCGGGTTTTCTGCTGTCCCGCGCTCCTCCACATTTGAACTTGGCGCGCGCGCGCAGCCTCCCACTTTCCTTCTGACCGTTACACTTGTGTCACTGCTCCCCCTTTCGGGGAGGCTAGCTGGACCTGGCCTTCCCTCCGTCTCCCCACTCCCCGATGGAGGAGAAGCTGGTCCTGACTCACGTGACTCTTCCCCCCCACTGTGCTCTGGTGGGGGAACTGGCCCTACTGCTCCGCTACTCCCTTGGGACTCCCCTCTGGTTCCTTGTTTATGGATCGTCCCCTCTGGGATTCGCCTCGCCCTTACCATAGGCGCCCCCTCCTGGGAATCTTCAGATTCGCTGGAGAAGCTCATGGAATCTCTCGGTCCACTGTCATATTCCCCTACGCTCCCCTCTGATTCCTCTCCTCCGCTCTCTATTTGCTCTCTCCCCTGCTCTTCTGCTCCTGAGCCTCTGACAACACTATACAATTAAAACACATTTCCTAGAACAGGCTTCCACAAACTCGGCCCTCCAGATGTTTTGAGACTACAATTCCCATCATCCCTGACCACTGGTCCTGCTAGCTAGGGAGCATGGGAGTTGCAGGCCAAAAACATATGGAGGGCCAAGTTTGAGGAAGCCTGACCTAGAAACTGTATTTTACTAAGGGTGTTGGGAATTGCAGCTCTGAGAGGAGAAAACTACAGTTCCCAGGATTCTTCGGTGGAAGTCATGTGATTTCATTATACGGTATGTATGCAGCCTTTGAGCAACATTGGATACAACCCATATACACTAACTATCTCTATCCATCAGTCCCAGTGATGTACAACCTAACTCTAGGATGTTTCATTTCTCCTCTTGGTGCGATGTTTTGAATACTTAAAAAAAAAAAATGTATACAAGCATGCACTACAGTTCTTCAAGCTTTAGTCCCCTCTCCAGACTCAAATCTTCATGGGAAAGCTAATATATCTTGTCTCTAGTTGATGCCCATGTAACAGGGCTAGTTCCAGGTTTTGGGGGGCCTTCAGCATAGTGGCCTTTGGAGCATCCCCCTTCTATGTCTGTGGCCTCCCTTATGAGCTGTGGTGGCTCACCTGCAGGCAGGCAAACTGCTCCAATGAACACAGGGTGTCTTGGAACCTCCATTTTGATTTCCCACAGTGCCCTGGAGTGATGCCAATTCCTATTTCTCAGGGCATTGTGGGAAAATTAAATGGTAGTTCTCTAAACTATCCAACAGTACTTTGAGTGCAAGGAAAAGGGGACACCATCAGCAATGGGGCTCCAGGAGCAGCCTAAGCTTGTTGGGTGCTGACAGAAGCCCTGCATATAAACATGCTTGCTCATGGACACAAGGAAGAGTGTTCAACGAAGGTTTACTCAGAGTAGATCCATTTAAAGTAAAGAACATGGCTAAGTTAGGGTCATTAATTTCAATGGGTCTCCTCTCGGTAAAACTTATAAACGTAGAGCTGGAGGGGACCACGAGGGTCATCTAGTCCAACCCGCAGGACTGCAGAAATCTTTTGTCCAACTCGGACCCATGACCCTGAGATTAAGAGTCTCGTGTTCTACCTACTCAGCAGGCACCCTGATCTCAAGCACTCGGTAGAATATCACCCTTCCATCCCCTTCCCACCAAATATTGATGAACATATTTGAATTGCAGTGATTCTATAATGATTCTAGAATAAGTACAAGCAGGTAAACACTTTCTGCAGAAGACACTGCGGGGCAGGCAGTCGCTGAGAGCAAATGAACACAATGTGCATCAGATAGGAAAGAGCCTTCAGCACTGTGTAATGGTGGTGGGGGAGATTCTCCGTGATTCTCGGTGTGCAAGCCTAGTGTTATTACAAGTGTGTCTCCGTCTTCATCTATGAAACACTGAAGGATGTGTGAATAGTGGCTATGGCACAGGGAAGTGACTAGGCCTTCAGCAGAACAAACAAGTTTAGAGTAACTCAGGGAAGACTTTTCTGAAGAAGCAGGTTCAACAAAAGGCCTTGATTTTATTTTATTTTTTGTTCTACTGAGCATGGCCTTTAAATTCAAACAACACAACTCAGTCCTACTGTGACCGCAGCTGCTGAACTGCCACATCTTCATAGAGACTGAAAATAGATGCTGTTCCCTCTGGTGTCAAATTGGTAGTGCAGCTGTGAATCTGGTTCAGTGAAGGATAAACTATTCTCCTCTCGTCTGCATCTCCTGATATCTCAGTATGGGATATTTTAAAACTGACTAGTCTATGAAGGATGTTTATTCGAGATCATGAACTTGGCCTACTGGCAACAATCTTGCATAGGCACATGTGCAAAGGCATAAGGCAAAGTTGTTGAGATTTTTTTGCAGATTTTTTTTTTAAATGAAGTTTCTGAACTATTTTTAAGGAAATTCACCAGTTTCTGCCCGGACACTTTTTCCAATGGCGGAATACCAGCTATGTCAGGGATATTCCGGAAGTATGGCAACCATAGCATAAGATAACTGTCCAAGACATCCAAATGTTTTTTTCTAAAAGCAAAGCTGTTGGATTTGTGCTCTTTGCAAGCTGTTCATGTCCCTTCTTTATTGCTAAAGTGCAAGTTCTTCCTTAACTAAAACCATCAATGAATACCATTCATAAATTAAGGCCCCTCCCCCGTGTTCTGAACCCCTGGCCTACCTGGCTGCAAATCAGTATGTTGAGTTCCCAGTCCAGGGTCAGTCCACAAGTCCAAAGTGAACCACAGTCTCACAACATCCAAGCAGAGGTCCCTCAACATGGGCAGTTGAGCAGACACAGCACCTCAGCTTTGCTACCCTTTGGAACTTTGCATGCTGATTGCAGCATCTGGGCTTGATGAGGCATATGACTCTCACCTGTTCCAAGCCTACTCCAGCCTAGGAATCACACACTTCCTCCCAAAGCTAGCCAGCCCCACCTGGCCAGCTAGGGAGCTGGGCTGTGGGCCCTTGCCTGCCTCAGTTTCCTGGAGCACCCCTCCCACTGCTCCCTAAGTCTCAGAGCCTGCCATGTTCGTGATGGGTCCTGTTAATCTGGTTCCCGTGCACTGATTTCCATCCCCTTGCCATCCCCCATCATCCTGTGAGTACTTCCTACACCCATCTTTTATTCCCTTTCTTCAGCTTGCCCTGGTATGTCCCAGTCCCAGCTAAAACCCTCGCCGGGATCCTCTTCCTCCTCCCCGTTGTCCTGCTAGTTCATGCCATTTAGCAAGGCTGCATGAAGTTCATCAATCTTTTCCAAACAGACTTGAGTAAGTATCATCTGAAGAAGAGGGGAGCGGGATCTGCCATATTTTGTTTTCCTCAGCTTCTAATTTTTGAAATTTTAAGCTCAGTCTTCCGCACTAGTTTGTGATATCATTATCATCATCATCATTATTATTATTTAAAAGAGCCACATGAAAATTAACCAGGATTTAGTGTGCATTTTCTCTAATACAGACTTTTTGGTATGCAATTTCACTTAATATATACATTTTTGCACCGCACATGTTCTCAAATATTTATATTTTCCCTGATGCATTTTTATATGTTATTGTCACTAAATGTGCATTTTTGTGCACACTTTACCTTGACATATGCATTTTGTGTGCACTTTAATTTGGTATATGTATTTACAACTGGCTGCACTGCAAATTCAGAGAACTGTAAATTTTGAAGGATGGCTGTGTTGTGGCTTTCAGATTGTTTTGGAAAGTGTGATTTAAGGGAGGGACATTTGCCTTCACATGTGAACTGAATAAAATTTCTCCTTCATCCCCAATTCTAGGTCCTAAATTGAGTTTGGAGTGCATTTTCTTTGATTGGTGTGGAAAAACCCTTGTGAAAGGGCAGTTTACAATATAAAAATAAAAAACAGAAAAAATATAAACTATAATAATAAACAAAAACAATACCCCCCAATTGTTTAAAAGGTCATAGATAGTTTCATGAGCCAAAGGACTGGAAGAAGAGGGATGTTTTCCCCTAAAAATATGTAACAAAGGCTGTGTTGCTGAAATTTCAGCAAGAATTCTGTAGGCAAAATTCTTATGGAATGCTGTTTCATTAGAATTGCCTTTTTGGCGGAATATGGATCCCCTATGACAAATAAAGAGAAACCATTAGAATGCAGCCCAGATTTTATGGGCCCATTAATTTCAGCAAAGAAATCAAGGGTCATAGGTGCGTTCTCATTTATGCCAATGGATTTAGGGTTCCACCACAAATGGCAGAGATTCTACCCATTCCGTATACTATTGCTCGCCTCTTATAAAGGATTTCTTTTCTCACTGTACAGTGATATGGCAAACCATGAAGCTATTATTTATTATTATTTGCTTGAGTGTTTATGCCCCTGCTTTCTAGTGTAAACATGCCACTCAAGTTAGCTTGCAATGTATAAAAAATACAAAACAATTTCAAAAGAGATAGGGTTAGCAATTTTTAAAATCCTCAAGACAGTATCTGCTTCATAAAAACAGCTGCCTGCCTGAAGTTTCTAATTGCTTTCCTCTCTTATTAGAAAACCATTTATTTCCCCTAACAGCACCATCAAGGTTATGATGATCTAGGACAGCCTTATTTTGAACTACAAATCCCATCAGACCCAGTACCCCCGTCAGCATGGCCGAGGTTACGGAAAGCTTACCTAGGTATTATTCTTCACATGAGAAGGCAAATGGTTTCTTTGTTTCCACTGCTTAATGAATGTGTTAATCAGTGCCGTGTGTCTCAAGAGGAATGAAAATGATCAGTTGGGAAGTACTGCTGGCTTTTTAAAATATAGATTAGAAGGAAAGATAACCAATTTCTGAACATTCCTTAGTTAATTAGAGTTATTTTCCAGCAACTTGGTGCTGCTATGAAAATCCCATTCTGAAGGAACCTGTTCTTTAGCTGTTCAAGCTCTAAATAAGCTGTGTGTGAGGGGTGCCCATCATAGAAAAATAAATATTTTTCAAAATCCTGACCCATGAGTCACCATGCTTCAGCCATCTATAATGGCAAAGATATTATTACAATAGAAGTAAGACATGAACTCCACACGTTGTCAGGAAACAAATATATGGAACAGTAGATTGCAGTGTTACCTAAAATAGCTCATTGTATCACAATACCTATGTCCCACAAAGGATACACAGAACTACACAGTTCCATTACAGATTAAAAAGTAGACCTGCCTGCTCACCTTGCAGCAGTTATTAGTTTGAAAATTCCCACATTTGCTGCTCTAATTTTTAGGCTAGGGGCTGTGTGTGAAGCACCTACAATAATTGGCCACCAATTTACTGACAGTTTTAAGCAACCTCTGGGTATATAGACTTAATTCAGTCGTACAGCAGAGTCCAAAAAAACATGTGAAAGTGTGATCATGCGAATCAGTTCATTGATTTTATTTTATTTCAGGCGTTTATACCTCGTTCTTTAGCCGAAAATCACTCTCAGAGTGGCTTACAAAAATAAGGACCAAGGCAGACCCTGGTCTGAGGTAACAATCTAAAAAGACACATGAGGAAAAAGTAATGAGAGGGAGAAGGGGAAAGCAATTTTAGGTGATTTATGATAATGATAATAACAATAATAATTTTATCATTTATACCCCGCCCATCTGGCTGGGTTTCCCCCGCCACTCTGGGCAGCTTACAGCACATATAAAAAATTGTAAAACGTCACACATTAAAAATTTCCCGATACAATGCTCAAGACAGTTTATGTGGAACAGTGAAAGTGAGGTGATCCCACCTGGGATATAGGGCTGAGCAGCCTACTGCCCCCGCTGGCCCCTAATGGGACTCATGAAGTCCTTTAGCTGCTTACGAGCATAAGAAGCTGATGTATAGCATGTCAGGCTATCAGCCCATCTAACTCCATATTGTCTACCCTGACTGGCAGCAGCACTCCAGGGTTTCAGACAAAGGACATTCCCAGCCCAACCTGGAGATGCTGAGGTAAAAGGTAAATGTAAAGTCCAGTCAAAGGCGACTGTGGGGTGTGACGCTCAGGGGCTTCTTGTCCATAGAAGTAAGTGGCATGAGGCACCAGGGCGCCAAGTTCTGGAGGGCGCCAGGGAAGAGGCGGAGGCTGGGTGCGGCGCCTCCTGGCATCAGCTCACCGCCCTTGCCCGCCTTGCTGAAGCAGCACCGCACCCAGAGCCTCCGCCTCTTCCCCGCCGGAGGAGCTGCCCTCCCGCCACTGCCTGCCTCCTCCAGCCCCGCAAAGCTGCCAGCAGCGCTGTAAAAAGGTTGGCAACTCTGGGAACTGGGGGGGGGGGCTGGAGGGATCTTTGCACTATGGCGCAAGATATACCGTACTTAAGACAGCCCTGGTGACACTCGTCTTGCTTTTCAGGCTGAGGGAGCCGGCGTTTGTCCACGGACAGCTTTCTGGGTCATGTGGCCAGCATGACTTCTGGCACAACGGGACACCGTGATGGAAACCAGAGCACACAGAAACACCATTTACCTTCCCGCCACAGCAGTACCTATTTATCTACTTGCACTGGTGTGCTTTTGAAATGCTAGATTGGCAGGAGCTGGGACAGAGCAACTGGAGCTCACCCCGTCGCGGGGATTCGAACCGCCAACCTTCTGATCAGCAAGCCCAAGAGGCTCAGTGGTTTAGACCACAGCACCAACCACTCTCTTAAATGCTGGGAATTGACCCTGGGATCTTCTGTGAGCCAAGCAGATTCATCATTGTGCTACTGCCCTTCCTACTTCATCATCTTTTGCATAAAATGCAAGTGTAGATGGGAAGCTGACTCATACAAAAAGGACTTATGTCCTCTGGGGCCTGCCTTTTATAACTTCTTTCTGTGTAAGAAAAGTGCAGCTAATGTGTAGAGTGGCCCTTCACCTCTAGCAGTGGTGAGAGATGAAGGACAATGTAGCACAAATGTATTGGAGGAAGAATGAGACCCACAGTAAATACTGAAGGATGTTCCTGTGATTTTAAACCCCCCACAAAATTCATGGACTACTTCCAATTAATGCGAATGTTTTGAAGAAACGTTATCTGCCCATAAATATTCAATAAGCAGAAAAATAGGTTGCGTTTGTTAGATAAATTATTAACTATTCCTTTTTTTTTTGGCCTTAGTATATGCTAAGATCTGGGAAGAGGATCAGAAGTGTTTAACCCAGAACGTGGTCCTTCAGTAAGTGAAAGCAGAATGGCCACAGAAGGTTCTGCTCCTTTTATTGGGCTTTGCTGGAAAGCCACATGGAAAATTCTCCCTGGAGCTTTTGAACGCCTGAGCCTGTTAAAAACAAATGTGTAAAAGTTATCTGGCAAACTGTGTCTGCTAGTATAAACCAGCTGTGGACACATCTGTAGCTAAAGAAAAGAGGCTTCTCTGAGGGGTGTTTTACAAAGTCTTGGCCTGAGCAGTGCAGCAAGTGTTGCCACACAAAGAGGTGAAGACAAGTGTGATAAACAGAGCATACACCCTATTTTTTTTCCTGAGCAGGTGGCCTACTAGTATAGTCGAGCAACACTGCCAAGTCCATTGTGTCTGAGTGGTACCTTGGGTTAAGAACTTAATTCGTTCTGGAGGTCTGTTCTTAACCTGAAACTGTTCTTAACCTGAAGCACCACTTTAGCTAATGGGGCCTCCCGCTGCCACTGCGCCACCGCTGCAGATTTCTGTTCTCAGCCTGAAGCAAAGTTCTTAACCTGAGGTACCATTTCTGGGTTAGCGAAGTCTATAACCTGTAGCGTCTGTAACCTGAAGTGTCTGTAACCCGAGGTACCACTGTAATAGAATCATAGATTTGTAAAAGATACAAGGTAAAAGACCCCTGGATGGTTAAATCCAGTCAAAGGCGACTATGGGGTCGCGTGCTCATCTTGCTATTAGGCCGAGGGAGCTGGTGTTTGTCTGCAGACAGTTTTCCAGCTCATGTGGCCAGAATGACTAAACCACTTCTGGCGCAACGGAACACCATGACGGAAGCCAGAGCACATGGAAATACTGTTTACCTTCCTGCCACAGTGGTACCTATTTATCTACTTGCACTGGCATCCTTTTGAAATGCTAGGTTGGCAGGAGCTGGGGCAGAGCAACGGGAGCTCACCCTGTCGCAGGGATTCAAACTGCCAACCTTCTGATCAGCAAGCCCAAGAGGCTCAGTGGTTTAGACCGCAGCGCCACCCACATCCCTACCATAGATTTGTAGAGTTGGAAGGGAACCCAAGAGGGTGCCTTCCTGCCTCCTTCCCAAAGCCTATTATCATCATCCTCAACAACAACAACATCATCATGTAATTAAATTTATTTACCGCCCTTCATCATAAGATCTCAGGGATGTTCACAGAATAAAATACAAGATAAAAACACCCAGTAAGCGCTTACTTTGTGAAGGATCTGACAGAGGCCTGAGGTACCCCGGCCTCCTTCCCAAAGATTTCTCAGCCTTGGGAAGGAAGCAAGAGGGCTCTTGGACCCTCCTTCCCAAAGCCTGGTGCCTCCCTTACCAGACTTTTGGAAGGCACCACAAGGGCTGGGAGGGGGAAACTTTTGGCCTTGCCTAGGGTGCTATATGACCCAGGTCCACCCCGTCCCTGGCCATTGAATATGCTGGCCTAGACTGATGGGAGCATCTGCAGGGCAACACATTGGCTACTCCTAGTATACAAGATGGAACAGCCACACCTAATGGATACATATCAAATGTGTGTTATGTTCGATGAATTTTATATTATGCTCTCTGGTTTCATTTCTATTGAGTTTGTTTACGTACAGGCATGCTGTTTATGCATTTGTCCTGCCATTATGTCAATCACTTGACATGTTTTTATTGTATTTTATATATATATGCTTTTTTAAATCTATGATAAACTGCTTTGAAATTTTCGGATAGTAAGTGGTCTATAATTGTAAATAATAAATTAACAACTATTAAATGATAATAACCCCCTCTCAAGATTAACAGTAAAAATGAATTGCTAACCCGACCCTAATTTCTCTTGCTGCACTCCAAGTGGACACAGGGGCTTGGTTTAAATAAAAGCTACCAATCTTAGGGGCAGGGTCTTCATATGAAGGGAGATAGTTCAGAGCTGATTCCTAAATTTCTCCTCCAAGGAGCTACTGGCAGCAGTAAATGAAACATGATGGATACAAAAGCAAGGCATAAATATAATAAATTCATATTAAGAAACATAAAAAGAGAAAATAAAGTTATAATGGACAAATGGGAAATATAAGCTCCATGTTATTTAATTGAAATAGGAATGAAAAGGATGTTATTGATTAGCTCCTCCAACTTTCAGGGGAGTTTGTTACATAATGATTTCTGTGACAAGGCATCCCCTAAGGCTGCAATCTTAAAATGCACACTAGAAGGTAAGTCCCTGCTGAAAACAGTGCTACTCCAGAGCAAACATGCCTAGGTTTGCACTCTAGTGCGAAATCCTAGTGACATCTATTAATAATAATAATAATAATAATAATAATAATAATAATAATATTTTTTATTTTTATTCAGAAGTAAATCCTATTGCGTTCAGGGAAGGTTACTCCCAGGTAAACCTTAGGCTGCACTTTTGAACTCTCTTACTTCTGCGGAGTAAGCCCCGATGAGCTTATTTCTGAGTAGACGTGAATGGGATTGTGTTCTGTCTATTTCCCTTTTTTTCATGGAGTTAAAAATGTTATAGTTAAAGGCAGTGGCTTGACAATGGACTGGTGTTTCTTTAAAACTGCCTGAATAAGGCACCGAATCCTCATTTTCTTACCAAGCAGGAACGATTTGGACACCAGAGGGGGCAGATGGCGAAAACAAGTGAATAATATAGTCTGCAATACAAATCTGAATTTCCCATTTAACCTTGCTGTTATGATCCACATATCCTTCTGCAGAATAGATAATACGATACAACACTGAAGACAAAACATATACCAATATTGTAACAGAGAAGTCGTGTGTTAACAAAAGAAGACAGTTAAAATGCAAAGACCGATACATCTACGAAAGCTAGATCAATCATATTTTGCAGCTTACTGTTAATTCAGTAGAAGGCAGAACTTCACATGAGCAAAAATGCATTTATGCAAGGAAAATGAGCCTGCTTCAGAAAGCTAATGAGGTTGCTGAGTCTGAGCCAGAACTGCATACAAAACTAGGCAGGATGAAAGCCAAGGGATAAAGATTTGACACAGGACTTTGAAAGGGACCAGGGAAGACTCGCCGTAAGAGTGAAAAAGTGGGACTCTCTTAATAAAGGCAACTCTGTTACTGCAATTGCTGAAGTTTAGGATTAGGATATTACACTTCGGCGTACATATCTCAATCTGTGATTAACTGAACACAATGATTAACACACTGTAAGCTTCCTTAGTCTGGCTATAGAAAGGGTGAGGCATCTGAAAATATCCCCTGTGCAGGGAACAGCTGTTGGTCCATCTCTGGGGTCCCCAGTGTTGGCGTCTGCGGGTATCATGGTGCTCTCGAGTACTTCCTTGGCTGCCCACAAAGCCTGTGAGTCCCCCTCTCCCACCCATTCACTGACCCCCTTCATCATGAAGTGGTGATGGTGGCATTATCCCAGAAACAGATAGAGGTGATAGAGAGAGAGAGAGAGAGAGAGAGAGACGCTTGGACTACTGGCCCTTGCAATGCTTATCCAAGCACATAAGGCTGAAACAGGAAGTGGGATGAGCATCGCTTTTCCTACTTCCTCTTTCAGCTCTGTGTGGTTTTCTCTTTCTCTTTTATTGCTTTTCTTTTGAAAATTGGATTTACAAACACTGAAGACCAAACTCTGTGAGAACAGAAATTCACAGAAAAACAGAGACCCACAGAAACAACTAGCTTTGTTTCCATCCTCCTCCCATCTGATCGGGCTGCAAGTAAGAAGGGAGGCAGGCGGAGCCTGGCTGAGAGCACACTGAAGTTGGTGGGACAGTGTTCCCCTTGGCCTAATGGACTAGCCTCCATTGGATGGCAAAAAGCACAGATAAAAACTTACTTGGGCAAGAGATTCCTGCATTGCAGGGGGTTGGCCTAAATGATCCCTGTGGTCCCTTCCAACTCTACAGTTCCGTGATTTGATGGCAGGCTCGTTATGTAGAGCTCCCCTTGCCCCCAGCATCGTGTTGTTTCCAGGAAGACTCCTGGATAAGAAATGGAGCACTGAGCAGATAGACTCGCTTGACAAGACCAAATGTAACCAGAGGTAACTTTTCCCAACAGGAGGAGGTGGGACTACCACTGGTTTGAGGAAAATGCAACTAAAAGAGAAATTAAATCAGAAGATTGGTGCCTGAAGTGAAGTGTAACCTTAGTTTAAATGCTACTTCTTTACAGAATAACATTTTAGTTCAGGATAATCCAGAAACAACTGGAATGCAAATGGTATGTTTGAAATATGTGTAAATGTGGCACCCGGATCTCTATGTTTACAGAGAATAAATATTTACTTGCTTAAACATTGAAGGTGAATGCATCAAAACCACAATGCATGCCATGTGAAACACAAAGGAAGCAATTTAAAATCTGTGTAAGCAAATGAGGAATAGTGAAAGCCTCTTTATACTCAGATTAAATAAGGAGTTGTAGGATAGCCTTGCAGTGATGTAGAGGAAAAATGCAAGCTGGAGGGCAGGTGAAATGTTGAGGGCCTTTGCAACTGGCAGAATATGTGAGTCTGAGTTACATTCTAAAATCCAATACCATAAGTATATCATTCCTGGATATGCTCATCAAAATCTAGGTTTTTAATGTATAATGAATCCATACTGTTTTCCAGCAAGCATAGCCTGAATTAATAGTATAATTTTGAATACCTGTCAGGCAGTTTTCTTTTTTCAATATGGTAAAATTTATATCTGTATCCAGGCAGCACCGAAGTTCAAAGAGACAAAACAATGTAGTTTGGACCACAAAGAGTTCTCTTTCATTGGACTTGTGTGTATTTTGAAGATGCATTCCCCCCTCCTCCAAAGATGCAATTTTAGAGTGGGTGTATGCATGTAAAAATGACATTCTACATGAATAAGGGCTGGATCCAGACTTAAGCCAGACCCACTGAAATCAGTGGGACTTTAAGTTAGCCCAACCCTATCCACCCCCATCCCCTTATCACATACATACTATACAGACCTGATTGCATTGCATTCAGGGTTGGACCCAGCTGCTGCATGAAAAACGTAAGAGATGCAATATTACAGTGTGGGAACATCTTCCCTTTGTTTCTTGTTTACTTCACTTAATGACTAATATAAGATACCTCTGCTTTTGGAATGTCGGCACTGACTTTTCAGTCTCATCTTTCAAAATGTTCACAACCACCACCATCTCTGGAGCTAAGTATTTAGTTTCGTTGCGGCCAACTCAGTGCATCTTATGGAATGTCCTATAATCCACAATGCCTCAAAAGAGAGCCAGTGTGGTGTAGTGGTTAAGAGCAGTAGTCTCGTAAACTGGTGAACCGGGTTCGCGTCTCCGCTCCTCCATATGCAGCTGCTGGGTGACCTTGAGCTAGACACACTTCTCTGAAGTCTCTCAGCCTCACTCACCTCACAGAGTGTTTGTTGTGGGGGAGGAAGTAAAGGAGAATGTTAGCTGCTTTGAGACTCCTTCGGGTAGTGATAAAGTGGGATATCAAATCCAAACTCTTCTTCAAATAACCTGTCAGCCTTTAAAGTGCCTCAAGATTCTTATCTGGGGGCAACAGGCAAAAAACGCAATCTTAGGATAGCTGTCCGGCCCATTTTAAATAGGAGAAGGGCTGAAGCCCAGGGATAGAACATCTGCAATGGATGCAGAAGGTCCCAGGTTCATTCCTGACATCTGCAGGTACAGCTGGATAAATCCCCTGCCTGAAACCCTGGAGAGCCACTGCCAGTCAGTGTAGACATTATGGAGCTAGATGGACTGATGATCTGGCTTGGCAGATGGCAGTTTCCTATACTCCTAAGTAGCAAAAGCATCTCATGGATCATCTCACTCTCAGCAGTTTCTTATGTTTGTACATGAACATACCACATCTTTCAGGCTGCAATTCTATGCACTCTTTCCAGAGATGAAATCCCACTCAACATAGTGGGACTTACTTCTGTGCAAGCACGCCCAGGAATGTGCCGATAGCAATCTTTTGCAGGTGTGCACGAAATTGTTCTGCGTTTTCAGCTTGCCTGTCTGCCTGACTCTACCGTATCCTGCATGAGTTTAACACGGTTGTTTAGAAACAGCAACGATTTTGTTGCTGGGGCTGTTTTTCACGAAATGTATATCCCGCTCGGTTGTAAGGAAACCCCAAAGCTGTTTATATAAAAAGAATACAACAATGAAATTACCGCCCCTCCCCCAAATAAAAAGATTAAAAGCAACTATTTAAAGCATTCGAAAACAATTAAAACCAACGGTAAATTAAAAACCTGATTTAAACGCGTGTCAACATTCCACACGTCTACTGCTGTTCATGCTGGTGTCTTGAAGGTGCAGCAGCAGCAATAGGACGAAACTTTTCTAAAAAGAAAAGCGGAATGTGCTGAATGGATTCCTTACAGAACGGGACTGTCTGACGCGAGCATGCTGGCCTGCGTTTCCTTGGAAAGAAGCAGCAATGAAAGATTCCTTTCGGGACTTGCAGAGAAGCTCAGCTGGCTGCACTTTGGGAAAACTTTCCCCAGCGCCCATCTCCCAACGGAGGGGATTGTGTGGCGGGGCGGACTGGAGTGGGAGCAGGCGGCACACGGGCGGGAGGGGGAGCCCTGTGGCGATGCGGGCAGCCAGCTGAGCAGAGCTGCCCATCCTTGCCAGCCGGCCAGCCAGCCAGCCAGGCTCCGCGGCAGAGCCTTAAACACCCAGCAGCATCCCTGACCCGGGGAAGGGAGGGGAGGGGCAGGGGAGTCAGCGGCAGGAGTGGCAGGCGCAGCATCCAATGAGGAGGCCCGGAGAGGGCCGCGGGGGCCGGGCGCGGGCGGCTGCGTTGGAGGCTGCAGCTCCTCGGCCATTCAGCAGAGGGGGAAGCGAGCCGGACGGGCGTCGCTGCTGAAGCGCCGCTGCTATTGCCGCCTCCGCCGCTGCTGGTGCCTCTGGGCTCCGATTGCGTCGCGCTCTCTGCCTGGCGGGCAAAGAAGTGCTTCGCTCCCAAAGTCTCCATGGGCTGGCGATGGAGCGGCGCCGCCTGAGCATTGCAGAGACCTCGCCGCCGCCGGCTGCTGCTGCTGCTGCTGCTGGGAGGCCGGTTCTTTCTCCTCCTCCTCTTCTTCCTCCCCTCCGACTGGATCGAGTGCCTGGCGGGCGCTTGGGAGCGATGGGCAGCCGCGGCGGGAGCACGCAAGTCGGAGGGATCTTCTCCAGCGAGCCGTTCGCATCGCCCTAGCGGATCCCCGCATCCGGCCTCGTCTCTTTCCTCTTCCTCCGGCCAGAGCCTCCTGGACCAGCCCGCATCGGCGCAAGGCAGGCAGGCGGGTGGGGGACCCAGGCTGAGCCGGGCGCGCAGGAGGAGGGAGCCTCGGCTGCTTCGCTTGCGCCCGCCACCCACCCCTAGGAAAACGACCCACAAAAAATCAGGCGCAATGCACTTTTCCGGAGATCGGCGGCTCGACGGGGGCCTCTGCAACTTTCCCCGCTCCCCTGGCTCTGCCTCCGCTCCCCGCCTGGCGCTTGGGCTGCAGAGCGGAAACTCCTCGGGCTGGCGGAGGAACTGACTGAGCGCCATCCCTTTGCTGGGATGATGCGTTAACTTGGTGCAGAGCAGTCCCCTCCTCCTCCTCTTCTGCCTCCTCTCTGCCCGCTTGGCTGGGCATCTGCTGGCGCTGGGGGGCTGCTCCCAAGTCCTGCGAAGAAAAGAGCTTGGGAAGGTAGCTAGGGAACAGCGGCTTCTGCTTCCACAGAGCCCTGGGAGGGGGGAGCTGGCCCATGCCCAGCAGGGTGCAGTGGGCACCCAGGAGAACAGCGGCGACGAGGGGCTGCCTCCAAGGACAGTCAGCTTCCCTGAGATACGGGGACATGCCCTCTCTGCCCGGGAGAAAGCCCCTGGGCGCCCGGACCCACCTTGGCCCAAGCGCCTGCCTGTGATGTGCAACAGTTGGCAGGGCTGGTTCCCCTGCCCTGGCTCCAAACCTCCGCCGGCATGAAGGTGTTCCGCAGGAAGGCGCTGGTGCTGTGCCTGGGCTATGTGCTCCTCCTGCTCCTGACGATGCTCAACTTGCTGGACTATAAGTGGCACAAGGGGCCTCAGCAGTGCAGCGAGCCCTCGCCCGCCCGCCGCACCCCCTACCCTCAGCAGCTGCCTTATTACACCTACCAGTCCCGGTCGGACACTCGGGCCCTCTACGGGCCCCCCGTGCCCCTCGCCCGCAAGCGGCAGCTGGTCTACATCTTCACCACGTGGCGGTCGGGCTCCTCGTTCTTCGGGGAGCTCTTCAACCAGAACCCGGAGGTTTTCTTTCTCTACGAGCCGGTGTGGCATGTGTGGCAGAAGCTGTACCCGGGCGACGCCGTCTCCCTGCAAGGCGCGGCGCGGGACATGCTGAGTTCCCTGTACCGCTGCGACCTCTCCGTCTTCCAGCTCTACAGCACGGCTGGGGCAGGGAAGAACCTCACCACACTGGGCATTTTCGGGGCGGCCACCAACAAAGTGATCTGCTCTTCGCCGCTCTGCCCAGCCTACCGCAAGGAAGTGGTGGGCATGGTGGACGACAAGCTGTGCAAGAAGTGCCCTCCGCAGCAGCTGCACCTCCTCCAGGAAGAGTGCCTCAAGTATCACACTCTGGTCATCAAGGGCGTGAGGGTCTTCGATATCGGAGTGCTGGCGCCGCTCATGCAAGACCCTTCCTTGGCTCTCAAAGTCATCCACTTGGTCCGGGACCCCCGCGCAGTGGCCAGCTCCAGGATCAAGTCCCGCCATGGGCTGATCCGTGAGAGCCTGCAGGTGGTGAGGAGCAGGGACCCGCGGATCCATCGCATGCCCTTCCTGGATGCTGGCCACAAGCTGAACAGCAAGAAGGAAGGGGGAGGTGGCTCCGACTACCACGCCTTAGGGGCCATGGAGGTGATCTGCGGGAGCATGGCCAAGACCTTGCAAACTGCGTTGCGCCCGCCCGACTGGCTGAAGGGTAACTACATGGCCGTCCGCTATGAGGACCTGGTAGTGGACCCCATCAAGACTTTGCGGCAGGTGTACGGGTTTGTCAACCTAGCGGTGAGCCCAGAGATGGAGAAGTTTGCTCTCAACATGACCAGTGGGCCTGGATACTCTTCCAAGCCCTTTGTGGTTTCTGCCAGGAATGCTAGCCAGGCAGTGAATGCCTGGAGGACAGCGCTAAGCTTTCTGCAGATCAAGCAAGTTGAGGAGTATTGCCACCAGCCCATGGCCATTCTAGGCTATGAGAGAGTCAACGGCCCAGAAGAAGTCAAGGACCTCAGCAAAACCTTGCTCAGGAAGCCAAGGTTGTGAATGGGCTGCACGCCTTCTGCAGAAAAGGGGTTGGATTGGAGAGCGGGTTACAACTTTGCTGAGAATTATGTTTACCTGAGAGACAGAGAGCAAGCAAAATGTGGCTCTTTCATGAGGACATATCATTGAAGAAGACCACTACAATCCTCCAGGGACTGTTGAGGATAACATACATCCATGTTTCGCCATTGCTGGGCTGTCAATAATTTAAAACACACACACGCACACACACCAGTGAGTATTTGTGAGGCCTCTTTCCTCTCCCAAAGTGTGCAAGGCACGTGATTCAGTATGTACCAGAACCTTTACATACATACTTCTTGTTGTGATGGTGATCATGAAGGACTTGCACAATTGCTGAAGCATTGTTTTCTTTTTTTGTGGGGGGAGGGTTGGGGCGGCAAGGAGGAAGGTAAGGTGGGGGAATACTCCGTAAAACAGAATTCAGAGGACTGGACTTTTGTATAAATGTTTAAATGTGATATTAATAAAGAAATCAATAAAAGATGCTGATTTTACAATGACTTAACTGTTTGGGAGGTTGCACATATTGATTTCTGCTCATTTTGAATCTACAGGGCATTGCTACAGAAATGTTGTTTGCGTTTTGTCGAGATAGCAGTTGGGAAAGCGTGGATTTCGTGTGGCTGCGTGTTTTACAATGCAACCATCCCTACGAAAGTTAGGGATGTTAAAAAGTACACTTAACAGACTCTGTGCAGGTGGAGGTTTTAGTGGCAGATAGACGTATTTACAGGAACTTTTTAGTAAATACTCCCAGGTTGCGAAAAAAAAGTAGAACTGAAATAGTTTTAAACTTCCATAGCGATAACATTACAGCCTTTTGCCAATCTGGCAGTATTTGTGTTTGCCTTGAAGTTTGGAGGTTGCTGTATGTACATAGTTTACAATGATACCTATTTCAGTTGTGAAATGAAAACAGCTTTTTATAGATATTTCTGTCATGGCATCATTAGACAAGTGTCAAAAGGAAGCAGTGACACAAGAGGCCATTTCTCTGTAGAAAGCTCAAATCACGTTGCAATGTTCTTCTCTTGCATACACTGATAAGGTGTATTCTGTGAAGCGAAACATATTGTTCTTACTATGAAGTGATGGGTAAATCCCAGAGTCATTACCATAGCAAGGTTTTGGAGAGACACCCATCCACTGTGATATTTGCAGCCTCTTATAATCATATCTGATAAAAGTAAGAGACTTTCAGCCTTACTAATTTGCCGGAGGAGCCTGGATTTTTGCAAAAATCCTAAACAATGTCCTTTGATGTGCAGGCTGTAGCTATCGTACTTTGTTTCAGTCTTGTTCATTGTTCTCTAAATGCTTTCTTAAATGAAAATAATTTCTTAGAAGGTCTGAGGCTTAAATGAAATCAAATTGTCTCCCTTCTATACTGTGTCAATTAATGAAAATGGAGCTTCCCAGGGACATTGCCTACTTAGATATTGTGCCGTGAGACAACAGAGATAATTTCTCCAGGAAATATAATGATGAGATCTAGGAAAGCTATTTCTAGGAGTAAGGTACTGAAGAGCGATTGTCTGTGAAAGCTGTGATAAAGTTTCTTATCCTAACAATGAATTTTAGGTTAAAGAAACAGATGATAGACAGACTGCAGAGCTAATATTTTCATAATAGTACAATTGCAGCTTGGGAAATGAAGCAAATGCTATCTTAAGTCTGCAGCCCTATTCTTACTTGAGAGTAAGCTCTGCTCAGCCCAGTGGGACTTGATTTTCTTAATATTCAAGTTTGGGATTGGGCTGCAAATTAGCCAGTTTCATACAGTGAAGAAAGCAGCAAATGCTGCTGATTATTTTCTAATGATAGTCCTCCATAAGAACTGAAATAATTACTATTGGCTCACCAACAGCATGAGAAGAAATGCTATTGTGGCAGCTCTGCTTGTAAAACGGAGTTTTAAAAATAGTCCTAATGGAAAGCTTCTAGAGTTTGAACACATCTCTGGGGAAACTGAGTGGTGACTTCAAGAGTTAATTATCAACAACATGTATCTTAATTGAATTATCCTAACAGCAGAACTAAGTGCCTGTTACCGCATCAGTATTCCAGGTATTAACAGGATCCCTGGCATTTTGTATGAGGCTGTTTGCCTTTCATTTCAATTCCACCTCCAGAGGTACCATTTGATTTCAGGCAATTAAGCCTGCAGTCCCATCTGCACTTACTTGGGAGCAGGTCTCACCGAATTTAATGGAATGTACAACTTAGCTTCTGAGAGTAGACATGCCTAAGATTGTGCTGCTAAATAGTTTTTCCCCACCCTGGTCACCTACTGTTCCATTAAGTGCCTCTCTTCTTCCATTGTATACATCTAGTTCTACCTTTGCCAACCTGGTGCCTTCCTGATGCTTTGGACCACTGCTCCCATCAGCTGTGGGAGTTTAAAACATCTGGAGGGCACCAGGTTGGTGAACGCTGTGCTGATTCACGGCTGATGCACTCTGTATCCATAAACACTGAGATTAAGGAGGTGAGCTCCCTCTACTGGGATTGTGGTACCTTTCTGCGCTCACTGCCATAAGGAGAGGATGCAGGCTACTCTTCTGAGGGCATTGCCTTGAAGAAAGAAGTCCTGCTGAGTCAAGTGCTAAGGGACTTGGAATATTGGTTTCTGGCTTCCTTCTGCCAGCGGTTCTGCCTCCCTAAGACCAAATCTCATTCACCTTTCTTGGCCAGGAACAGGTGCTGCATTGTGGGGAGAAATGAGTTTATTCTCGAGAGCACGATAAAAAGCATTCACACAGCATATTATGTCTGAAATGCCATTTCAACCTACCATTTGGAAATGTACTTCTGATCCTCAAATAGTTTCCTCCCCGCATCCTGTTCAAATGCTCTCTACCAGAGAGATTTTAGATGTGATACATTTGCTGTAGAAAGCTAAGATCATCTCTGGGGGGGAAAGGGGGGGGGGCAGGAAACAACAGCACCAGGTAGGACAAGTTTAACTAGGTGGCATTGGATTTTGAGTTTTAACATTGAAGTGTATTAGAAAAGGATATAGATAACATGGATAAGTGAAAGCATTTTGTGTATTTATTTATAACATACCTATCTTTCAGGCTCTTGTCAAGGCAGGTAGTAACTTTGCTTCCTTATTGCATGCAGCCTGGCGTAATTCCTGTTTGGCTGATGGGAATCTGGTGTGGAGAGTTAGTAACTTGCCCAAGGCTTATTGGAACATAACTGTTATGAGTTGGTGGTGGGGTAGGCTGTATGTCTGAGGCCCTTCTAATTCCTGGGTCCAGCATGGATTCAATTCCTGGAATAGCCAGGCTAGCTTCCTGGTGAAGTGATGGCCTTCTGAGTATGGACTATTATGGTAACAAAGGAAGTGGCTCTTTGCCCGACAGAAAATGACTGGGCTCAGTCCCTCAACTCACTGGTCAACACAAAGGCCAGAGTGGAGAGTTGAGTTACGTGAGCTAAAAGCTGGAAGCAAAGGCAGCAGGCTGGGAAGACCAAGAGTCAGAGCCATGCCTGATATCTGCTGGAATTCAAGGCTTTGGCCATGGGAGAATCAAGACCTTATTGGTGTGAAGCCCTCCATTGTAGGCTCAGGTGTCTATGTGTGTAAAGAAACCATATATCCTAAACATACCACAGATTCCGCTGTCCCTCATACTGAGGAAACATGAACCCTGGGTCTGGTTCAGAACGCTTGCCTGGAACCCCTGGAATCCCGCACCACTAAGGGATTGGGGTGTAACAAAATGAGGGTGTCTTATACTCAGCCTACCCATTGGTTCTTGCTCAGTCATGTCTAGTGTGACTTCCAGCAGCTCCTTAATGTCTCAAGAAATAGACTTTTCCCATGCTTACTGCTGGGGAAATCTGTAACTAGAGACCACAATCTCTTCTGCATGCAAAGGATGGGCTCTGTGATAGATCTATAAACGCTCCTCCCTTGTCAACTAATGGGCCTTTCCCATCCAGTAAGGAAAGCTTCCCAGTAATCTGTGGTTGCACAATGGTTATAGGTCCATTTCCACACTTTTATCCCCTGGGTGCTGTGTGCGCGCATACATATATATATATATATATATTATATATATATATATATATATATATATATATATATATATATATATATATATTTTATATATATATATATATATATATATATATATATATATATGCATATGCATGCCCTGCTATCTGTCTGCTTTCCTCCAACTAACTAGACTAGAGAATAGTGTACATCATTTACTGTGTGCACCTGTGATAATGGTGCAATTATTTCAGATGCTCCTGAAAGTGAGAGATAAATGCTATTGGCATAAGCCAGATGATGTAGGATTTAGATCAAATTATCCTATAACTCTCTATATGACATTGTGGCATGCGTGCACAACTATGCACAGATAGTAAACAGTAATAATCCCTCCGTTACTGCAGTGTGAGCATCTCCATAAGTGAAAAGCATAGCAGCATTTGCTTTTATTGTCTTTTTTTTTAACATGATACAAACTCATAAAAGAGATGCTTTCTTTTACAAGGGATAGTCAGTGAAACTCTCATTAGAGCTTATCAGCAAACCAGAGCTGGTGACTGTCTCTTTCTTCTGCAGCAAGCATGATTTAAACAGCTGTCCTAATGACTGAGAAAGGAGGTATAAATTTAAATCAGGTGGGGAACCTGTGGCCCTCCAGATATTGCTGGACCTCAATCCCATTGTCTCTGAACATTGGCCATCTTGGCTGGGGCTGATGGGAGCTGGAATCCAATAACACCTGGAAGGTACAAGTTGAGAAATCTTTACCATGTGCTCAAACCTTTGTTGTTGCAAAATGCACATATGCAAATTGAGGAGTAGCTGTGTTAATTTTTTGCAGCGAAAAACAACAGAGCCTTGTGTGATGTTAAAGACAAACAAACTTAGGATGGAATAAAGTTTCGTGGACTACAGTCCAGTTCATCGGATGTATGAAGTATTATCCTGTGATATAAAGGTAAAGGTAAAGGTACCCCTGCCTGTAAGGGCCAGTCGTGTCCGACTCTAGGGTTGTGCGCCCATCTCACTTTAGAGGCTGGGGGCCAGCGCTGTCCGGAGACACTTCCAGGTCACATGGCCAGCGTGACAAAGCTGCATCTGGCAAGCCAGCGCAGCACACGGAAACACCGTTTACCTTCCCGCCAGTAAGTGGTCCTTATTTATCTACTTGCACCCGGGGGTGCTTTCGAACTGCTAGGTTGGAAGGCGCTGGGACTGAGCAACGGGAGTGCACCCCGCCGCGGGGGTTCGAACCGCCGACCTTTTGATCCGCAAGTCCTAGGCACTGAGGCTTTTACCCACAGCGCCACCCGCGTCCCTATCCTGTGATATAGGTGTATATATATATCCATAGCTGGAGTGGGGCATTGTAAACTGAGATCAAGAAAACAATGAAATGTGGAAAACTACAAATGGAAATAATAACATTAGAAAAAATAGCCTTTCACGCACAAAAAACACAATTGTGTTGATAACACAGACATCATGGCATTGGGAAGCCAATTAATACATGTAGCATGACAAAACCAAACAACAAACCACCATCGTGCCAATACAATCCACAAGTGATAGAATTAAACATCTTGCAGTTCAGCGTTTTCACATTGTAATAGTCCATGAAAGCTTGTGCTAAATCTGTTAGATGTCATTAGGCACTTTATTGTTTTTAATGATTCGTTCAGGCTGTTGCTATTTGGTTGCAAAATGTGGGAATGTGTGGGTGTCCTGATAATGAGTGCAAAGGAAATGGCTGCTTGGATCATAGGAAAAGTACAGGCCAGAAATCTTTCTATCCCTGGAGCTTAGGAGAAAGATCCCTCCAAGCGAACAATGGGCTTCTTTAATCTCTGCTTTGATCATCAAGGAAAAGGAAGGCTCTGGTTTGCCTGCAGCAATCTCCGAACTCAACAGTTCCATACTGAAGGGCTCTTATTTCCACTTCCTTGTAAGGAAAGGGGTGTATAGCTAGCCTAAAGCTATGCACCCCCCCACCTTTTCTGAGCAGTGTGTGAAAATTCCCACACTGAAGTTACTGAATTTCTTTCCAAGTATTGGAACAGTAGCAGAAAGGCAGCTTTGAAGAATAAAGAACTTTGTTAGATAAATAAATGATAAATGAATTAAAGGCACACTTTTATTTGAATCTGGGATACTGATTTTTGTTAAAGGAGAACAATAGCCCTACCCTTCTTGTGGTGAACGAATCTGGTTCCATTTGTGCATTGTGACCCATTACCTAAGAAAGATTGCACTTGGGGGAAATGGTTCATGGGTGTTGTTGGCATCCGTCTGTCTCAATAGACAACGCAGTGCACATCTGGGGGTGAAGTCAAAGCATTAGCAGCACCAAAGTGACCTCCCTGGGGCGTAAGCTTGGGCAGGGTGTATGGAGGCCCTGGGCTGCCCAGATGACAATGCCCGACTCTCGGTCTTGCTGATGTGGTCCAAAGGAAAGCAGAGCAATACATTTGGCACCAGCTTGGCTGCAGGAGTTGCCAGAAGGTGTACAATGTGCCATCCAACTGTCTTAGGGACTCCACTCCAGATTTGTGTAGGGTTAGCCTTTTCTTCTCCCACAGATATCCTGCAAGGCGGTGGAGGTTTAGGACCAGAGTTTTCTTTTTCCTAGATGGGCTACCTTCCAGGTTGGCGAGCCCCATCTGCCATTCACTTCCTTCTACAGCACGTGCAGAAACCGCCTTCTTGACCACTGGACCCATAATCGGTCTTGACTGAATCTGCTAGAGCCTATCTCTGTATGCAAGGGAAGTCACCAAGGTTTTGACACCCACTGACTACCCTCACCTGGTTTAGCCAGCCTGTCAAAGCAGTCCCCCAGGGTGTGGATGCTGTTGCATGTTGACAGCTTCTAGGGGCCACAGGTGAGAGCTGAGCGCAGAGTGGGGACCAAAGGTGAACAAAGTACCCAAGAAGGAGCATGATGTGTCCCCCACAGAGGTACTACCCCATACACCCCTCAGTGGTGGGTTACAACAATTGAAAACAACAACACATTATTACAATCAATTGGGTGAGTCTTGAAATCATAGAATCATAGAACTGTAGAGTTCGAAGGGACTTCAAGGGCCACCTAGCTTAACCCCCTGCAACGCTGGAATCTCAGTGAAACCATCCATGCCAGATGGCCATCCAACCTCTGCTTAAAAACCTCAAATGAAATAAAAAAAACTTCAATAATGACTATGCTGTCAAGAGACACCCACCCAACAGGAGTTAAACACCAGATGTGCACACAGTGGCTTTCTATACTTGGCTTGTATATGAGGTCTGGTTACTTTTTGCTTGATAAGTTCACTAATTACCGTATTTTTCGCTCTACAAGACACACTTTTCCCTCCTAAAAAGTAAGGGGAAATGTGTGTGCGTCTTATGGAGCGAATGCAGGCGGGAGGCTCTTCTCAGCGCTCCCTTTAAAGCTCTTGGGGGCTTTTCCCGAGGAGGGAGAAGGGCTGCCCTTGCCCAGGAGAGGCTGCACGTGGCTATCCCATAAGCCAGGACAGCCAGTGGGATTGTTGCGCAGTGATTCTGCTTGCTGTCCTGGCTTCTGGGATTCAGAATATTTTTTTCTTGTTTTTCTCTTCCAAAAATTAGGTGTGTCTTATGGTCCGGTGCATCTTATAGAGCGAGAAATATGGTACTCCACACAGAAAGAGTTCAGGTGCCTAAGTGTGATGTGAAACTTAGTTTTAGAGTCTGTTCCTGTCATCACTGTTTTTAAACTTGTTTAAATAAAGTTTATACTGTACTTATTTTTTTAAAAGGAAGAAAAATGGACCCTGGGGAATCGGCCACAAAGAAGATGCCACATCTGATCTGGTGCCCTCATCTGGGTGATGCGAACACCACTCCCTGACCACAATTCCCATGTGTGAAATGGCTGAGGAAGTCATCATTTTCCCCCACACAGCTGCACCCCTTGAGCCATTTGGGTGGCTCCTTGTGGAAAACATTACAAATATCTGAACCAACCCTATAAGCATGTGTTTATAGTGGGCGGTATTTTGTTATAGTTTCTGTCCACAAAATTATATTATATGTATATAATGAAAATTATAGCAGAACTTGTAAAAGGATTGGATGTTTGATGAGTGCAGTGCTCAGAAAGGGAGGAAAAGGTTCTGTTGACAGAATATTTCTAAGTAGTCCTAGCAAGCTCAGCAATGTAACAAGACAGTTTATCATAATTAAGAAGCAAGAACGCCTAGATGTACTTTTTTAAGGCTGGGGAAAATAAAAGAGACAGGGATACTACAGAGACAGAATTCACTGACTACCCATAGAACATCTGCTGTAAAATAAAAATATAGATTCTGCCTAGAAAACAAGGTGATTTAGATGTCTTTCTTTCTTTCTTTCTTTCTTTCTTTCTTTCTTTCTTTCTTAGCAGATTCTGTAGATCAATCCTTGGATGAATGGCAAAATATAAATTTACTAAAGAAATAAAATTAATTATTGTTTTCCCTAGCACAATGAGCCTTGTCACTAACCCAGAAATCTACCAAGTGGAAAACAACACTATGCATTGTCTCCAGCTAATTGTTTAAGTAGGACAAATATTTTTTCTCCCTCTCTCATAATACTAGAATGCCGGGTCATCCATTGAAGCGGAACGTTGGAAGATTCAGCAGAGACAAAAGAAAAGTACTTCACATGGTATACTGTGGAATTTTCTCCCACGCATGTAGTGATGCCCACCCACCACCCTGGGTGGCTTGAAGAGACGATAAGACTATTGTAGACATGATGGCTATGTTCTTATCACCTTGTTGGAAGCAGAATGCCTCTGACTACTGGTTGCTGGGAATCACATTTGGGGTGAGTGCTGTTGCATTAAGGTCCAGCTTGCAGGTTTTCCAAAGTCGGCCTCTGTGAGAACAAGATTCTGGACTAGATGGGCTCTTGGCTTGATCCAGCAAAAGCTCTTCTTATATTCTCAATGTATTTTGTGCCTGGATTCCTGTCCTTTGATTATGATGATGATGATGATGATGATGATGATGATGAATTTATACCCAGCCCATTTGGCTGGGTTTCCCCAGCCACTCTGGGCGGCTTCCAGCAAAATATTAAAATACAATAATTCATCAAATATTAAAAGCTTCCCTAAACAGGGCTGCCTTCAGATGTCTTCTAAAAGTTAGATAGTTGTTTATTTCCTTGACATCTGATGGGAGGGCGTTCCACAGGGCGGGCGCCACTACTGAGAAGGCCCTCTGCCTGGTTCTCTGTAACTTCAATTATTGCAGTGAGGGAACTGCCAGAAGGCCCTTGGAGCGGGACCTCAGTGTCCGGGCAGAATGATGGGGGTGGAGATGCTCCTTCAGGTATACTTTGAACAACCATGTTAGGGAAAGCTTCACCTGCTGATTTCCTAGTCACACAGCTATTAAGACATTCAAGCCTCAACACGAACCTCCTCTTCTCCAGGTGCTGTAAAGGAGTAATCTATATGGTGCAAAAGTGTGTTGCATGTGAAGCTTCACTAACTAGATCTGTATTGTGGAATTCATTGCCTCTGTATATTAAGCAGGCACTCTCTGTGTTTAGTTTTAGATGCCAGCTTAAAATGTTTATATTTCAGATGCTTACTGAGCCCTCTCTCCCAGTTCCGTGTTCTTCTGCCCTTTGTCTTTTTAGGTTTTTTTACTTTTGTTTTCACATACACCACTTTGAGACGACTTGTTTCCTTGTTTGAGCAGTAGAGAGATAGGTGTAAAAATAAAAATAAAGCAATCAGAGCCCCCTCCCCGCAGCAAATTAAAGTTCTTTCCAGCCCCCATGGGATGAATCTTGTTTTTTAAAACCTGATGTCAAATGAGGTTGCTAGTATTTTTGCTGTAATAAATATGTGTCCTGGCAACGTAACAGTTTCTCACCCGAAGAGTAGATTCTGTGGATTAAATTCTTAGTCATATTTCCTTTTATTTACAAATTGCATATGCCCAGGCTTAAATTCTAGATTCCCACGCCCACTTCTGCAGCCCAAACATGGGAAGACAACAAATGTTTGCTGTGCCATCCCTGAGAACCTTAGGAAAGTTCTTGGAACAAAGGCACACTATGCCCATCAAATTAGATGGATATCTAATTGTTTCAGCTTTAACAATGGCACTAGATTCACTCTCAGATATCCCAGTGAATCAGATGCTGCCATCACTGAGTTTAAGAACGACAGGACTCTGAAGTATCATGGGGCAAGATCTAGTTGGTGGACTGACTGACAATTCTGCCAGCTTCCAATCTCTGTCCCTCCAACTCCAAAAGTTAGAAAGTTAGCACACTTTCTAAGTAACTTAGCTGAGAATGAAAGCATTAATATGGGATGAGATAAGCTTAGGCAGAATTCTGCCCACCCCCCAGCAAAAATCAGAGCACCCTTAATTAACCAGACGGTTAGGGTTATGAACAAAATACACCAAACATACATCTCAGTTATAATTTCTAATACTGGCCGTGCCTGATCTACTATGGGGGGTAAGTTACCGCTTACATGGTACCATAAGCACCATAGCAGAGGACAATACAGTGGTACCTCGGGTTACATACGCTACAGGTTACAGACTCTGCTAACCCAGGAATATTACCTCGGGTTAATAACTTTGCTTCAGGATGAGAACAGAAATCGTGCTCTGGCGGCGCGGCAGCAGCGGGAGACCCCATTAGCTAAAGTGGTGCTTCAGGTTAAGAACACTTTCAGGTTAAGAACAGACCTCCAGAACGAATTAAGTTCTTAACCCGAGGTACCACTGTATACGGAAACAGAAACGAGTCTCTCTCTCTACCTTCCTGGCAGAAAATGTGGCATAGAATCCTGGGAGCAAAGTTTGCTAATTCCAAACTGAAGACCATTTGTTGTTGTTGTTTAGTCGTTTAGTCATGTCCGATTCTTCGTGACCCTATGGACCATAGCACGCCAGGCACTTCTGTCTTCCACTGCCTCCCGCACTGGTCAAACTCATTCTGGTAGCTTCGAGAACACTGTCCAACCATCTCGTCCTCTGTCGTCCCCTTCTCCTTGTGCCCTCTATCTTTCCCAACATCAGGATCTTTTCCTGGGAATCTTCTCTTCTCATGAGGTGGCCAAAGTATTGGAGTCTCAGCTTCAGGATCTGTCCTTCCAGTGAGCACTCAGGGCTGATTTCCTTCAGAATGGATAGGTTTGATCTTCTTGCAGTCCATGGGACTCTCAAGAGTCTCCTCCAGCACCATTAGCAAGAGGCTAATAATAATAATAATAATAATAATAATAATAATAATAATAGTGTATTATTTATACCCCACCCATCTGGCTGGGTTTCCCCAGCCACTCTGGGTGGCTCCAAACAGAATATTAAAAACATATATACAGGAGCATGCAGAGGATTGCCTGCAAAATGAACCAAACAAGGCTGCTTTAGCATATAGAGCAGGAATGTGAAACAAAGCCTGTGTACACATGGCATTTTATTCTAGAGTCAAAGGAGATTACTTGTTTTTTCTATGTTTTCACATAATCCAGATTTATTGCAATTTTTTTTGCCCCCAAAAGGTGGTTCTTTTCAAGGTCATTGCAGATTGACTCTGCATTATCCTGCAGTGTCGCCGTTTGAAAACAGATGAAATCAGTTGTGGGTGGTCCCAGAAAGAGTATCCACACCTGTCTAATGACATTGTGGGTGAGCATGCGCCAACACTGCAATCACCACATCCTTCTTCATTTGCTTGGGACATGTGCAGGGAGGTAAAGGCGTGGATCAAGGGCGTATCAAACACATTGTCATATACATACCATAGCAGGAGGGCAGGAACTAGAATCAAACAAGATTGAAAACAGCTTGTGGAGTATGAGTATGAATGAGTATGATTGAGGAAAAACTACATTTTTGTCTTACAAACAGGTTAGTGTGTATGCAGCCCAAGATCAACCAAGATCCCCCATAGATAGGATGACTAGGTAAATCAAAGGATTGAAATAAAGATCAGATATAGAATTACCAATCATATGATATTTCATTATTTTTACCTGTTGCATGTTGCATCTTTGCAAAAATTTGCTTATAACAACTCCCCTCCAGGAAGAGGAGAGGCTTTGTCATTAACCATTCATAGTGATGTAGTCCACTGAATGGGACTGCATTGGTGCAGGTGAATAAAAATTGCCTGGCAGAGATGCCCACTTGCAATCCTATTCCCATTTACCAGGGACTAAGTCTCACTGGAACATTATCATCATGGTTGTCGGTTCTACTGCCTGTTTCTATTCTTAATTATGCATTGGCAGTGAAGGGGTTTTTCCTCTGCAGTAGCAGGCAGGAGGAATCCAGCAGTGGCTAATTTTGAGGGAATAGTCCAAGATCACATGATGAAATTACACTTTGAAAGCAAAGAAGGCTCTCTTCCATTATACTGGCATCCCATAATGCTGACAGAATGGGAAAACCTTTGGAAAACAACTATGAATTTTACGGCGTGTTACAATATTAAAGAGAACATGCTAAAGATGGAGTATAGATGGTATCTTACGTTGTCAAGGCTTTCCAGGATGATTTTTATATCGCGAGTAACTGTTGGAGGTGTGAGGAAAGTAATGGAGACATGTACCACATGTGATGGACATGTAGGAAAATAAGAGAATTCTGGGGCCTCCTCTATGATGAGCTGAAAAAAATATTTGGAACAACATTTTTTAAAAAGCCAGAAGCATTTTTGTTAAGCATCGTTGGTAAAGATATCCTGAAAAAACTTAAGAGAAATATTTCTATATGCTACGGTGGTGGCCGGAATACTAGTAGCAAAGAACTGGAAAGGGGAAAATGTTCTGACTATAATGGATTGGCAGAATAAGTTGCGAGAATATGTGGAAAAGGTGCAATTGACCGACAGCCTAAGGGGCAGTTTAAGACAAGAATTTGCACAAAAATGGGATAACTGAAGAGATATGTACAAAAATATACCAATGGTTTTTCGTCTATGGCAGCATTTGAATGACCTTGGATAAAGAAATATAGGAGAAATAAGATCAATGGTACAAATTGTTGTAAGAATGTATTAGACAATATATAAAGAATAGATTAATAATGGTAGGTACATTCACTATTAGAATAAAAGCATACAATGGGAATTGACAGGAAGTCCAAAGTTTTTATGATATTTTTTTGTTAATATTTTTGTTAATAATCTTTGTTAATAACCACATAAAAAGTAGCATGAACACAGCTGAAGCTTAAGGTTTATAACTATGTAAGAAAAGACAAGTATATGTTTTTTTAGTGTGCGCGTATATGATTGAAATCTCAATTTACTCTACGAGATGTACTACATATATGTAATGTATTGTAGGACTATTAATAAAGATTGTTACATTGCAAAAAAGAAAGAAAGAAAGAAAGAAAGAAAGAAAGAAAGAAAGAAAGAAAGAAAGAAAAGAAGGCTCTCACTAGCTGGTATGAGCTAGTGAGCGGAATAAGGGCCACTTCACAAAATGGAACAGAATGTTTAATTACACCGATTCTACAATCTTAAGCATAGACACTGGGGAAGTAGGGCCATTGCAATAATTCAGGTGAGTTTTGTTGCAGTATAGCACTAAAACTGTGATGTCCCCAAGTACACAGTAGAAAAGTATTAATAAATTAAATCAATTAAGGAGTACATGGGGTGTTAGGGGAGGGGTAGTTCCTACCTTGCACTCAGCTCTCACCTGCGGCTCCTAGAAGCTGTCCGCATGCAACAGTGGCCACTCGCTGGGAAATTGTTTCACCTGGTTGACTAAACCAGGTGAGGGTAGCTGATGGGTCTCAAACCCTTGGTGAGATAAGGACTTCGCCTGTATGTGAAGACAGCCTTTGTGGATTGAGTTGACAACATCAATAGTGGGTCAATAGTCAAGAAGGAGATTTCTGCATGTGCTGTAGAGGGAAGTGAGCGGCAGATAGGGTTTGTCAACCTGGGAATGTAAGCCAATTTAGGAGAAGGAAAACTCTGATCCTAAACTTCTGCTGCCTTGGGGTAAAGAGGAGACTGAGATAGCCATCTTCAAGTATCTAATATGATATGATAGCCATCTTCAAATATCTCAAGAGATGTCACATGGAGGATGGAGCAAGCTTGTTTTCTCCTGCTCTGGAGGCTAGGACCCAAACCAATGGATTCAAGTTCCAAGAAGGAGATTCTGACTAAGCATCAATAAAAACTTTCTGACAGTAAGAGCTGCTCGATAGTGGAGCAAACCCCCACCATAGGTAGTGGATTCTCCTTTGGGTGGTGGTGGTGGGGGGTTAAAGAGAGGTTGGATGACTACCTGTCATGTATGATCTAGTTGAGATTCTTGCATTGCACTGGCTTGGATTATATGACCCCTGGGATCCCTCCCAGCTCTACAATTTCATGATTCTATGACATTTGGGGCATTAGGCACACTGATTCATTGTGCTTACAGGAACAACAGACAGTTCCTTTCTGCCCTAAGAGTTGAAGGTGATGTGATAGAAGCATTGTGGTGAACTTACTCATCCCAGAGATGGCAGTGAAACAAAAGAAATGAGTGAACCCTACAGAAAAAGGATGCCTCTTATACCACGTTCATCTCTCTTAAAAGCTTGTGTTGGTTTCCAGCTTGGTATTTGCAAGTCATGTGGGAACCGATGGTTCCGGCTTGACCAATTGACAGAGTGGGGTTGCCTAGCAATATCAGCTCAGGTGGCAGAGTTGTCTGATCGAATGACTTTTGCACACTAATTGGTATCTCTTCCCTTTAGTTCTGGAGGCCCGCATTTCTGTTGAGGTGTAATCCAGCCATAGAAGGAAGTGTCTCCTGAAAGGCCCTTAAAAGGTAAAGGTAAAGGTACCCCTGCCCATACGGACCAGTCGTGTCCGACTCTAGGGTTGTGCGCCCATCTCACTCTAGAGGCCGGGAGCCAGCACTGTCCGCAGACACTTCCGGGTCACGTGGCCAGCGTGACGAAGCTGCTCTGGCGAACCGGCACCAGCGCAGCACACGGAAACGCCGTTTACCTTCCTGCTATAAAGCGGTACCTATTTATCTACTTGCACTTAGGGGTGCTTTCGAACTACTAGGTGGGCAGGAGCTGGGACTGAAAGATGGGAGCTCACCCCGCCGCGGGGATTCGAACCGCCGACCATGCGATCGGCAAGCCCTAGGCGCTGAGGTTTTACCCACAGCGCCACCCGTGTCCTCACCGAAAGGCCCTTAGGGAGCTGTATATGAACCATTCCTCAGCAACGGCAGTTTCACATTCAACATAGATCAGTTTACCCCATGTTGCACACATCTGGTGTGATGGAACTCCAATAAGAGAGACAGAAGTTGTTACAGAAATGCAAAGAAACATACAGTTAAGATTTTCCTTTTAGAGGAAAGTAAACAGTGATCAGAAATTACGTTCTAATTCAAATTATAGGAGAAAGCATTTCACAGTTCTTACTGTATCAGGATCCTCACAGCAATGGAGTTTCGGGTGGAACATTAATTTTCACACAAGAGTTTTCACACTCTGAGTTGTTCTTGAATCAGCATATTCTCATTCATGTTATAGCTCTCAGCAACACTTACGTCACTGATGAATGTTCTGTGCATCAGTTGATGAATAATCTCTGTGATGAAGAGAGGAAAATGTGTGGGATAAAAGGTCTGCGATCTGTTTGAGACAATAGCTTAGTTTCTGCCAAAGAGGCAACCCATTGTCCTGTGTGATTAATATGCGAAAATAGAGATCCTCACTCAGTCTGGATGTTAATATTAATGCCTGCCCTATTTGTGTGTCCCTTGTGCAACACATCCACCCCCACACCAGCCTTCATGCATAACAAAACTGAAGGACAATATTCCACACTGGAACAATTCACACTTCTCCTTCGATTTCATGTTTGCTCTAAAGGTCTCCGAAAGGCATCCACGAAGAAGCTATAACCCAATTCTTGATGCTGTATTTCATGCACAGTCAATCTTCTATGTGAATCACCGCTAATCATGTGTGAGATTAGAAGAAAGGTTAGGTTGTTGTTTTGTGTGTTTGTGTGTGGGGCTAACTGGATGGCTAGAATAAAGGTCCCCTCCTCAGCTGGCTACTTTAACAGTCATGACTTTCCCCTGTAAGAACCCTGTGAACTGAGGTTTGTTAAGGGTGCTGGGAACTGTAGCTCTGTGAAAAGCAAACTAAAATTCCCAGTGGGGAATCTGTGCACTGGGAGAAGCATGACTGTTAAAGAGTGCTTAAATACAAATACAGTGTATGGCACCCAAGGCTGGCTGCTGTGTCAGCAAATGACTTTTGAGCCAAGAGAAGCATCACCTCTTCTCTCCAAAGACCATTGATTATTTATTTATTTTTTTAAATAAATTTTTATTGGAGTTTTACAAAAGAGAAAAATAAAAATTCACAGAATAGGAAACCACAAATAAAAATAAACATTACAGAAAAGAAAACACAAAAAATACACAAAAAAACAACTAATTAAGAAAAAAGAAGTTTGAAAAAAGAAATAAAACAAATCCATTTTTCTCAGTATCCTCAAATTCATATGCTTATATCCTTGACCTCCTCACACCTACCCCCTTTTGTGTTCCCATTTAGATACTTAATTCAGCAAATTCTTACCCTTTTTCAAATATTTTAACTTTATACCATAACATATTATACCTCAATATTTTCAACCATTTATCAATACATTTTTTACATAATCTTATTAACTTTTATCACTAATTACCACTTATTAGCAATCCAAGCATAATTTTAACATTCATTAATTTTACAATATTTCTGAAGATAGTCTTTAAATTTCTTCCAGTCTTCTTCCACCAACTCTTCTCCCAGGTCTCGGATTCTGCCAGTCATTTCCGCCAATTCCATATAGTCCATCAGCTTCATCTGCCACTCTTCCAGGGTGGGTAGCTCTTGTGTCTTCCAATACTTTGCGATGAAAATTCTTGCTGCTGTTGTTGCATACATAAAGAAAGTTCTGTCCTTCTTTGGCACCAATTGGCCAACCATGCCCAAGAGAAAGGCCTCTGGCTTCTTAAGGAACGTATATTTAAATACTTTTTTCATTTCGTTATAAATCATCTCCCAGAAAGCCTTAATCTTTGGGCACGTCCACCAAAGGTGAAAGAATGTTCCTTCATTTTCTTTACACTTCCAACATTTATTATCGGGCAAATGATAGATTTTTGCAAGCTTGACTGGTGTCATGTACCACCTGTATATCATTTTCATAATATTCTCTCTTAGGGCATTACATGCCGTAAATTTCATACCTGTGGTCCACAACTGTTCCCAGTCAGCAAACATGATGTTATGACCAATATCTTGTGCCCATTTAATCATAGCAGATTTAACTGTTTCATCCTGCGTGTTCCATTTTAGCAGCAAGTTATACATTCTTGAGAGTGTTTTAGTTTTGGGTTCTAACAATTCAGTTTCCAGTTTTGACTTTTCCACCTGGAAACCTATTTTCCTATCCAAGTTATAAGCCTCTCTTATTTGAAAATAGTGCAGCCAATCTCGCACCTTATCTTTTAGTTTCTCAAAACTCTGCAATTTCAATTTATCTCCTTCTTGTTCCAATATTTCCCAATATTTCGGCCATTTGGCCTCCATATTGGACTTTTTCAGTGCCTTTGCTTCCATTGGTGACAACCACCTTGGGGTTTTATTCTCCAGTAAGTCTTTATATCTTAGCCAAACATTAAACAGTGCTTTCCTGACAATATGGTTTTTAAATGCTTTATGAGCTTTAACCTTGTCGTACCACAAATATGCATGCCATCCAAAAACATTGTTAAAACCTTCTAGGTCCAAAATGTCTGTGTTCTCAAGAAGCAGCCATTCTTTCAGCCAACAAAATGCGGCCGATTCATAATAAAGTTTCAGGTCTGGCAGGGCGAATCCACCTCTTTCAAGACCATTGATTATTTAATCTCTATACCATTAAAAATATCTCTAAGCAGTGTACAAAGGCAGCGACAATAGGCAACTGAAGCAAAGTATTACAAAAATGCACAGTTACATAGAAAAATGTTACATTAACACAAAGTTATTAGTACATAAAAATATAAATTGATATCAGTTCATTTTCCTTCTGACATGTCCTCCCTCTCAGACTCCAGGTTCTCACTCAGGGTCCAAACAAACTCTCAGCTCATCTACAAACATCTTTCAGTGAGAAGAGTTTCTGCAAGCAGCAGACCTCACCCTAGTCTCTCACCCTAGACTTGCTTTTTATGGGCAGGCCCAGGGTGGATGGCACTTCCTCAGGTTCCCACAGCTGTGCCCCATTCAGCTGTACTCTCCACACCCAGTTCCAGGTGCAGCAGGTTTGTTGAGTTTCCCAGGGGGTCCAAAGGATGGGTAAAGGGTCCCCCTCCACTCACAGTTCTTCTTCACCTTCTTCCCTCACCTCCTCCAGCAGCTAGTCACCTCGTCTCCTTGTGGGGGACAACAGTTTAAGGTTCCCCCCTCTCTTTGCATGGACCTCAGTAATCTGAAACTGAAGGATTACCTGCCCATGATTCTCCAAGCAGCTCTAGGTGAATTGTGAGAGAGACTGATAGTATTCATTCTGTAAACTTGTGTGTCAGTGACAAAGAATCTGCCGACATCTGGCTCCTGAATATGGGTGCCTGGGGACTCTTGAGTCACTGGAGCTGTGTCCCTGAGGCACTTAACTCTGCAATCTCCATGGTGATAAAGCTCACGACAGTGACTAGTTTTCCTCCAGTGGTGGGAAAGTTAGCATACCTTTCTAACAAAAAGGTGTTGAATGCATACAAGAGCAACCAAGCTTCCCAACACAAGATCTGAATTTAGGCTCTGTTTTAGGCCCTGTTGTGTGGGACTGCCATTTTCTAGTTTTCCCTTTCTACCTGTCTCGTATTTGTTCTCGTATTTCACTTGTTTGAGGGCAGGACCCACCTGGATGGGTGCTCATTCTTATAGATTCATAGACCTAGAGAAACACAGAGATGTAGAGAACCATATGGCTTTAATTGTCAGAAGCAATAGAGAGATGGAATGTTTTGTTGGGACCCCAGTTAATATGACTTTGCGGGGGGGGGGGAAGCAGGGAGTTATTGACATCACACTTTAACTCGGGAAGGGAGAAAGTAACCCCAAATCACCCACGTAGAGCCTATGCATACTGCAAGTACTGTATATACACTGATATTCATTCCTGAAGTTAACAGAATTTAAGTGACCAGCTCTGTAATTCAGCCATCTTGGATAATATTTGTTATACCTTCTGAGATGCAGGTTTGGCAACAAATGCAGCAATTCATTTGCCTGTTCAAATACAGAGGATAGTGGTTAGGAACATAGGAAGGAGCCTTATAACAAGTCAGAACACTGGTATCTACCTAATTGAGTACTGCTTGCACTGACTATCAGCAGCTCTCCAGGGTTTCACATGGGAGGGGGGGCATTCCCAGTCCTCCCTGGAGATGCCAGGGATTGAATCTGGAACCTTGTGTATGCAAAGCAGATGCTCTATGACTGAGCCATGGCCCACCTGCATAGAAAACAATTGAAAGTCTAACCCAGTGGTTGGAATATTCTTCCAAAAAAGCCAGATATAATGCAGTTTTGCACTTGGCTGAAGAAGTGCTTAAAATTATATTTCTTCCATTGTGAAACCCAGTGCTTGTCTACCAGCCATTTCCTTGGCTGGCTATAGAGTTGCTCGTTCATCCATTTAAATTAATGTGTCATGAAGTTGGGTACATTTCAGTATCCTGGTGATGTGTAAAGGCTGTGCCTGAACCTGCAGTTGGATGATCAGCCACATGGAGCTTTAAAAGTCTTGTTTACTTAGCTGCATCTTCACCATGATTTCAGCCAAGTGGCATAAAAGGTGTCAGAAAGTCAATAGAGGGAATTCAGTAGCTGTTCTCGAAGTGTTTGTGCTGGGCTCAGGGCCTGATTTATCAAGTTCGCTGTCTATTGTTTGATTTCAAAGAAATGTGACAAAGTGCAATGCATTGTCTTCTGTATGTTTCTTCAGTGGCACATCTTATTTTGGTTAAATTTATAAGAGCCAAGAAAAAATATAGGGCTGCATCATGTATTAGGTGGTTGGGGCCCCTGGTGCAATTCCAAAAAGAGTCCCTGCCCCATAAGAAGCATATGAAATAAAATATCACAAAGTAAGTCTTGCGGTATCTTAAAGACTTAAAACAACGATGATGGCATAAACGTTTAAGGTCTACAAAATATACAAGGAGCCTGTGGGGTTTCACAACTGTCAGCAAAGCACATACCCACACAATACATTTTGCCAGCTTTGATAAATAAAATAAAAATACTCCAAGCATGTTTTGTTTCACATTGTAAACACCTTCAATTTATCATTATTCTTTTTCTCACTTTCTGACTTGGGCCAGTCACCACCAGTCTAACCAACCACACATGGCTGTTGGGAAGATAAAGGAGGTGTAATAGGGCTGCAAATTGGGATTTACTGACCTACATTTTTAAAAAGAAAGGAAAGCTCAGGGTCTGGGCCCCTTTGCAGGCAGGGCACTGGAGCAATTGCTACAATTGCACCATTCTTAATTTGGTCTTGTTCATACATGATAGAAGCTATATCCCTTTTGAGGTACTCAAAAAACAGCACCTTGGCCTACACGTAGAATCATAGGATTTTAGTGTTTAATGGACTTTGGGGGTTCTGTAGCCCAACTTCAATGCAGGATCTACAGTGCGATGTGCAACTACAATGTGCCCTACAGCAAATGTGGCATTGTCCAAGCTCTGATTAAATACCTTCAATGAAAGAGGCTCCATCACTTTCCAAGGGAGCCTGTTCTGCTGTCAACCAGCTTTTACCACTAGGAAATTTCTCATAGTTTAGCCATCTTGCCTTTTGGAAAAACAGCAAACAAGCCTGTTCCATCCTCTACTGGAAGATGGATATTTGAACACATTCATTGAACACTTTCACAGCACTTTTGTGTATACAAAGAAGATTCCTATTACATACATGAGTTGGGGTATAGTCTAGGTTTTTTTGTTGGGAGGTTCTCATGCTGTTATTATTGTCCTAATTGTTTAAAATGCTTTTAAGCTACATTTTAACTTGCGTATTTTTAAATTTGCGGGTTTTGTTGTTTTTCAAATTAAGGGATGTGTGTTGTACCTGGGAAGAAAGGTGCCAGCGAGTGCAGGGGAACTCGATTCGCAATGGCTCTGGGCAAGGGGAGGTTTGGTGTGGGAGGTTGGGTAGACTGGGTAAGGGGGACATGGCACAGACAATTAGTGACTGTGCTGTGTACCAGCCCCTCATTCAACCTGGGGAATTGTGGTTGTCCTCTCAACAAGTCCGTGGGTCTGCGGTTATTGTTGCTGAATGCCTGGTCAGCTCTGAGTAAGACCTTCCTCACCCATGATCTGAGGAAGCTAATGTGGTCTATATCACTGAGACCTGGGTGAGTAAGCAGGGCAGAGTTGGTCTCACCCAGCTGTGCCCACCTAGATACTTGGTGCAGCATCAGGGCAGGTTTGAGGGTCAGGGAGTAGGAGTTGCTGCAGTCTATAGAAATTCTATAGAAAAGTAGAGACATCACCTTGCCAACAAAGGTCCGTATAGTTAAAGCTATGGTTTCCCCAGTAGTGATGTATGGAAGTGAGAGCTAGACCATAAAGAAGGCTGATCGCCGAAGAATTGATGCTTTTGAATTATGGTGCTGGAGGAAACTCTTGAGAGTCCCATGGACTGCAAGAAGATCAAACCTATCCATTCTTAGGGAAATCAGCCCTGAGTGCTCACTGGAAGGACAGATCGTGAAGCTGAGGCTCCAAGACTTTGGCCACCTCATGAGAAGAGAAGACTCCCTGGAAAAGACCCTGATGTTGGGAAAGGTTGAGGGCCCAAGAAGAAGGGGACGACAGAGGACAAGATGGTTGGACAGTGTACTCGAAGCTACCAGCATGAGTTTGACCAAACTGCGGGAGGCAGTGGAAGACAGGAGTGCCTGGCGTGCTCTGGTCCATGGGGTCACAAAGAGTAGGACATGACTAAATGACTAAACAACAACAATAGAAATTCTCTCATTTCCAGGTTTTCTGCCCAGTTGGGGGGAAATCTAGGCTATGTGATCCTGGCTTTGGGCAATCGGGACAGATTAGGGATTCAGATGGTTTCCTGCCTGCCACAATGCTCTGGCACAAGAGACTCATCTCCCCTTGTCACTTGGTGCATTAAAAGAAAGGTTCCATTCTGTATGCACTGTCCTGTCCTTTGGCTGCCTTAGCCCTGAGCAGTCACAACTCCATAGCTTTCGCTCTTCATCTTCATCTTGTAAAAGCTTGAACAGAAGCCTTAATATGCAGATTGATTTAGCACTGCGGCAGGATGATTGAAAAGTGGATATCTATTATAACTGTGAATCATTATTCGGGTCTGATTTGTGTATTATAGTCTTAAATGTGATTCAGGCAAAGCTGCCTTAGATGCTGCTATATGAAGTGATAATGGGAAGGGCATTAGCTATAATGGGTCATGAGCCAACTCATTAGACAATACAACTGATTTTTACTGAGTGCATCAGTTTCAATAGCGAGTTTAGTTCTTTTGATGTGGAGCAGAACTGTTCAGTGGGTTATCTGTCAAAATCAAGATTCGGGTTACTTTAGGCGTCTGTCGAGTTGCTATTTTTTCACCTTTAAAGAGAAAGGTGATTTTCTAAGAATTTTCCATACATAAAATGAATTTTCTTCATGAAGCCCTTATAAAACCCATCATAAAGTTGGAGGCTTGATTTAACCAGTTTGGAAAGCCGCAATTCTCATTTCAAGCTTGTCAAAGATTCCAGCCAATTACTTTACTTCAAAGAAGAAATAAAGTGCATGTTTATAGCACACCTGTCTTCACCTTAGCTTTAGGAATGAAACACTCTGGTGCCGATGGTTTCTCTAAATCACTTATCGCCTTCTTCTTTACAACTTAATATGCACCTCGCCAGTTGCTGTATTCTCAGTCTTTGACTTGATTCACACCCATATTGATTTGTACGTGAAGTAACCCACAAGGCTGGCCACCTGAAAAATATATAGCCTCCAGAGAGGGAAGGTCCAAGGTCCAATATTTGGTATCTGTCTGAAACCCTGGAGAGCTGCTGCCAGCCAGTGTAGACTGTACTGAGCTTGATGGATGAATGGCCCAACTTCCTATAGGCGACTTTCTATAGTGTTGGTGCTGACCTTTAAAGCCCTAAATGGCCTCGGTCCTGTATACCTGAAGGAGCATCTCCACCCCCATCGTTCAGCCCGGACACTGAGATCCAGCGCCGAGGGCCTTCTGGCGGTTCCCTCATTGCGAGAAGTGAGGTTACAGGGAACCAGAGGGCCTTCTTGGTAGTGGTGCCCACTCTGTGGAACACCCTCCCTTCAGATGTGAAGGAAATAAGCAGCTATCCTATTTTTAAAAGACATCTGAAGGCAGCCATGTTTAGGGAAGTTTTTAATATTTAACGCTGTATTGTTTTTAATACTTGATTGGGAGCCGCCCAGAGTGGCTGGGGAAACTCAGCCAGATGGGCGGGGTATAAATGATAAATTATCATCATCATCATCATCATCATCATCATCATCATCATCATCATATTAAACTTTCTATTCATTAAACTGTTTCTTTGAACTACTCCTCATCTGTTTCAGGAGGATATTTTCACTGTCCCTAAAGAGAAGATGTGTTGGCTTGGTGGACAGATCGTATATGAAAGGTGTGGAACATGATCTTGTGACATGCTTGCACTGAGAATGGCGATCTGTGGATGTGTATTTGTCAGGCCCATGTTCAAGTTTCTACTGCAACTGCTTTGGGTTTAAAAATACTGGATTGGTGAAGGAAGATGCTAGCTGCCACCATGGGGTCCTAACAATCCGATACAAACAAATTCTATCATTTTATCCATGAAAAAATATGTGGCCGGCAGCTTCTCCTAATCAGTATGCAGGGGCATCCTTTTTAAGCTGGAATCTCTATGCAACACTCTGTCCATCTCTTGAAATCTTCCATGACTACAATGCTCAATTATAAACATTTGAAAGATGGCTATATGGTACAAATGAAAGGGCGGATGTAACAGATCACACGAGTAATTTGTGTTTCACTTGCTTTCTTGGTTTCCCCCTAACTGCAGATAACATAAATTAAACCATGTCATTATCCTAGCTAAGATGCAGTAAATCAAAAGCACTGTATACACTTCAAAATAGACTAAGTCAAATTTCCTACAATGGAGTTTGTGTTATTAGTTCCCATGTATTGCTTGCACAAAGCATTTTATGAAAGCACCTAACACGGGGAATCAATAGACTCCAATTATGATTGTTATATATGTGTATCTTGTTTTCTTTTGTTCTTAAAGTATTGAACTTCTAAGTCCCAGTAATTGAAGGCTGGAAGATAAACTCATACGCTTCATTCTACTTTCCTCCAGTGATTTGCCTAGTAATCTTGGATCCTTTGGTGAATTTTTTTGGGGTAAGTCATTTGTGTCTAGTTATAGTTTTTGCTATATACAACACCAAAGCTAAAATGAAAAGCAAAATAAAGCTAACAATTCATTGTTACTGAGCAAAGCATCTTCTGCTATTGTAACTAGATGTTATTAAACGTTGCTTGATTCTATCTGCAGTCTTGCAAACTGATTACAGAGAGAGCTCTTCGCCCCGAAATGCCATACAGTGTCATCAATTGCTCTGATTTCCATGGGACTGTTTCCACAAGCAAATGTTTCAAGAGTCATTCTTGCGTTTGAAACAAAACTGTTGACTACAGGGGATAGTTTATTGTGCATTAGGAATGGGGCTTTCTAAAAGCCTGTTATTCCCCCCTCCCCTGCTAGTGATTCGGCCAGTTCAGTTCCCACCCAAATCTGTGCCAAATCTGTGCTACCTCTGACGTCAGTAAAATCAGGATCACAGACCTTCTAATAATGAAAGCAATGGGGGGGGGGGGGAGAGAAACAGAGCATAAAGGGATGTGTTCAGGAACGGAATTTAGACTAATAAATAAATAAAGATCATGATGCCCATGACTCTTCAATCAGAAAAAAGCAGGTGCCTACTTTGAGGAATCTCCATTGAGCACAATGGGGTAAAAGGGTCTTTGTGCACATTATTTGCTGGAGAGACAGAAAGAAAAGTACTTAAATTCCAGATGGTGGTTATGCAAATAATCCCTTAATGGGCAAGCAGGACTAGCTCCCTTTGCCCATATTTATTTTCTGAGATTAAGCTTCTGCTTGTGCAAACGGTGTCCACAGGCTGGTACACAACCATGGACATCTGTGCTTTTCCAAATCATTAACTGTAGATTAGTCATTTTGGCTATTAAAACCTGCAGTGCAAAGATCTTGGCTCACGTCTGCTTCTATCCACTTGCCCCCATTAATAACGTTTCTGTCTTATAACCACTCCAGTTGCAACAATGTTCTCTCGAGTCTAGAGCTGCCTGGAAGGTTAGTTTGTTTTACTGAAACTTCATCCCTCCAAGGACGCAAATGGGCCGCAATACAGCAGAAAAACAAGCCAGGACCAGTGTTAGCTTGGAAATGGTGAGGGATCATGTTGCGTCACAGCCCAGGCCTGCAAAATTTCGATATCGAGTTTATGTGGACAAGTTCTGGCAGAGGATTCTGATGGAGAAAAGCCTGCCTAGGCTTGATTGTAGAGGAACAGCATAGAGTCACAATCTGTCTTTCTGGGTAATCACTGAATGATGAATACAAGAGAGGCAGTGAATCAATATTTCTTACAGGGATAAATTTGGGGCACAGAAGCCTAACGAGGTTTTTTTAAAAGAATATATCGCACTAAAGAGACAGAACTTGTACTTGTACCCGTTGCTGCAAATGATGAGGTTGAAGCCTGCTGTAGAATGAGTAAAATACTCCCATTAGTAGAAAAGGCTGTGTCTATTTGTCTCATGTGGATGCAGAATTAGGTGTTCAGTGAAAAATTAAGCATCTAGAGAACTAGACCTTAAGATTGTGAAGCTAGGCTTGTGTGGACACTTCAAAAATAGCCTTGTTCACAGATAACACCGAACTGTTGTTGCTGTCAAAATAGCTGTCATTGAAAGCTAAATAATGCCATCCAGCTATGGCTTGCTGTAAAGAGACCATTTAGCATATGTACAAGTGTTTGAGTGAAAGAGAGCTTGCTGATTTGTACAGCTCAGATATAGGGTACACAGGCTGTAGACTCATTGAATATCCCATGCACTTGTTGAATGCAATGTGTGAACATCCCTAAATGCTAAGAAGTGCCACTCTCAATTTGGGTGTCACTCTTTGTCCTGTTATAAGTGCCAAAAGTATTGCACCAACCCAGAAACTGCTCGAGACATTTTGCTTCATTATACACACCCTGAGGTGGCCACCTCAATCTGCCTCAAACCAACCTGGATGACTGCACCAAATCACAAAGGAAATTCTGGGTCCATGTGTAGGAACACCTGTTTAAAGCATTTCTTTTCCCAGCTCTCTTTGTCTTGGAGAGCTAGGACTCAGCTATACAGCTGCAAATAAAATGTTTTAAGTGTGTTTTAGGTGCAATATACAATGTGACACTAGATGACGATGGTGAGCCTTATGGAAAATTCAATGTATTTTTTAAAACGCTTAAAAAAAGCATTTTCAGAACTTTTTTTATATGTGTGTAAATTCCACCCTAGTTTCACTCCTGCTCTCCTACTCTTTTTTCATCTACCCTCATAGTTGCTCCACTTTCTGTTCAGGTGCCTGCCAGAGCCAGTAAGCCCTGAAAAGCACATAAAGATGAAAAAGGAAGTGGGAAATGATGTCCCTTTCCCAACTTCCTCCTTCAACTCTACCTGCATATGTTTTCAAAAAGGGCCAAATTATCTACTGCGACATCTCATGGCAAAGGGCGAAATAAATTGGTTGGGGGCTCAGAAACCTCATGGGCACCAGAGGAAATCCTCAAGGGCACCATTGTTCCCCTGGGTTCAGCATTTGCAGTCACAGAGTTAGATCAGCTGATATATGCACAAGCAAAGTCAGTCCTGGCTCCAGATTTTGCCATTCCTACCCCCCACCCAAAGGAAATGTGAGCAACTTACCCACAAAACTTTCATTGGCTCTCAAAGCTCTGGAATACACGAGAGACCCATGGCAAGAGTTAACAGCATCAGGGAAAGGATTCATAGGGTTGTGGGTAATCCCCAGATCCTATCCTTGGCTTTAGGACCACATCAAAACAATAGGATGCCACAGTCAATTTGCGCCCTGCTCAGTGCCCTGTTAAAGATTGATATATATTAGGACAAGGCAATAGAAACTAGTATGGAGGAATTAAAGCAATTGGCTGCATGGGAACCTTTCCGCTTCTGTTAATATTCACGAAGAGTAAAATGCTCTTGACAAAAACACAAATTGGGTAATTAAATGAAGAGGCACAGAAATGCCAGGGAGGGGAGGCAAGGGAGAGGAAGTACTCTTGTACTCTTGTGCTTGGGTTTGCACACCATCCACCTACTTCATGAATACTGTCTAGGGCCAAAAATTTACAAGAAGCAAATTGGAATCACAAAAGTCACCTATCATTGCCTGCTATTTCCCACCTGATAGCACAATGTATTGCCTCCATTCAGAGCAAAGTCTACCATCAGATCAAACTGTTGAATGGCGCTGTTGAAGAGGGCTTTCACCCCTCTCCTCCAAAACATGCCCCTAGGTCTTACATTAGTCAATTCCATATACCTGAGAAAAGAAATAAATGTATCTTAATCTGATGCCTAAAAGCAGATAGAACGGGGGGACAACCAAATCTTATATCTAGTTTCATATCCAGGGTGCCATGGTGGTGTGCTACCACACCATGAACTACAGTTGTCAATGGAACTATGAGCAGGGTTGGAGATCTTAAAGAAATGGGTTGGCTCGTAATAGGGAAGTACTCCAGTAGTGATGTATGAAAGTGAGAGCTGGACCATAAAGAAGGCTGATTGCTGAAGAATTGATGCTTTTGAATTATGGTGCTGGAGGAGACTCTTGAGAGTCCCATGGACTGTAAGAAGATCAAACGCATTCATTCTTAAGGAAATCAGCCCTGAGTACTCACTGGAAGAACAGATCCTGAAGCTGAGGCTCCAATACTTTGGCCACCTCATGAGAAGAGAAGACTCCCTGGAAAAGACCCTGATGTTGGGAACGATTCAGGGCACAAGGAGAAGGGGACAGCAGGGGACGAGATGGTTGGACAGTGTTTTCGAAGCTACCAGCATGAGTTTGACCAAACTGCGGGAGGCAGTGGAAGACAGGAGTGCCTGGCATGCTCTGGTCCATGGGGTCATGAAGAGTTGGACACGACTAAACGACAACAACATATATGCACCTGATGAGGGTGGTGCTGTGGTCTAAACCACTGAGCCTTGGGCTTGCCGATTGGAAGGTAAGCAGTTCAAATGCCGGCGACGGTGTAAGCTTCCGTTGCTCGGTCCCTGCTCCTGCCAACCTAGCAGTTTGAAAGCACATCAAAATGTAAGTAAATAAATAGGTACCACTCTGGCGGGAAGGTAAACAGCATTTCCCTGGGCGGCTCTGGTTTCACCAGAAGCGGCTTAGTCATGTTGGCCGCATGACCCAGAAAAACTGTGTGTGAACAAATGCTGGCTCCCTCGGCCTGTAAAGCAAGATGAGCGCCGCAACCCCAGAGTCGTTTGCGACTGGACTTAACTGTCAAGGTCCTTTACCTTTTATATATGTACCTAATGCTGTAGGCACAAGTCTGCCATGTATGACAGACTAACTTAAAACTGGAAAGTGGCATAAAGTGAGTCTGGAAGAAACCAATATGCAGACGCTGCTGTACAAGAGAATCTTAAATTGCATATATGAGAAACCTGCTGAGCTTGCCAAATTCTCTGAGCACTGACCTTATTGAGAATTAGTTGTTTTGGGCTTTGGCTTCATCAGATCTGAAATGGAATATTGAAGTTAGTTTGCAAAGCTCTGCTTCCTTCGGGGAGCAGGAGGGGAGGATTTCCGTTTTGTTTTCAAAAGCACCAGTGTTTACTGTCCTGACGCTAAATTGTGGTCCCTGTTTTGATGTCACCCTTCCCTGCTTTCTCTTTAGCTATATTGCTCTGCTACATATTCCCATCATCAGTTTTTCCTACCCGTAGCCAATGTGTTCTTTCTCTGCCAAATTCATTCCATGTTATTAATGGACTAAAGGCAGGTTTCCACTTTGAAACTGAATTCCATCTCTTGAATATGGGTGTGGGGAACAGATGAAACCAGAGGCATATCAAGAAGCACCAAACTTTGGGGAAGTGGCAAATAAGCAGAGTCAGCTCCCTTGGGCACATCACCCTCCATAGACTCTCCCCCCCCCCCCAATCTCAAGATCTCAAGCTTCTGTGGAAATGGAAACTCGTTCCTGGCTCTGCCCCTCCTCTCCTTCCCAGTGTACCTGCTAGCAAGGGCCTGCGAGTTGCAATCTTTTGTTTAATGGTGTGTCTCATTGAAACGCCAGTCATACACAAATAGACAAATAAACTGGCAAGAGTTGGTTTGTTTGTATTGAGCCAGTTAATTGAATTACTGGGCTCCAATCCGTGACTAAGCAAATTGTTACCAAAGAAAACTGTCTCAAAGTGGTTCTTGCAAATGAAGCCCTGGTGTACTTACATTCCCACAAAGTGCTTAATCTGCAATTGTATCCTGATTGGTTGGTTGCTATTTTGCTTTGTTCTATTTTGTTTTCTTCTATTTTGTTTTCTATTTTCTTTTGTTTGCGTATCCATTCAGGTCGCTCTTTGTGCCCCCACACCATGAACTACAGTTGTCAATGGAAGTGGCACCCTCTGGGTCAAGGGACCTGCATGAGATCACAGAGCCCAAAAGATGTGCTTTTTTGGGGGGCCATGCTCTTATGGTGCCTAGAATAACATGTTTTGGGGTGTTGTGTGACACCATGACCCAAAAAATGTGCCTCCCCCCCCGGAGCAAGATCGTGCTTAAAATCATGCAAGTTCACAGCATGCAAAATGGCCACTGTGTTCTTGCAGGGGGAAACAGGATGTCCTGGTTTTTCTGGAACACTTGCTAGGTATGGTCTGGTTGAGGACAGGCTGAGGTTGGTGGGGAGCTGCCTCATTCACCCTAATTGACCTGCCTTGATTGGCTTGTTCAGAACTTCTCAATAGGTTGTATACCTGGGGTTTTCTGGACTCTTTCCACTGCCCAGGTGGCAGTACATCTGTTGCAATTCCCATACGACCAGCCCTATGCAGAATTCAAGATCAATGCAAGTCAGAGCTTGCCAACAAATCCTTGAACAATATACACCCCTCCCCTGCCTGTTTTGTTGTCTTTTTGTTCTGGCAACAAACAACACGTTAGAAATGCAAATGCAATGTAGGGGATATATGCTAGACCAGACATGAATATACTTGAATGGCAGTTTGCACATTAGGTGGGTAAAAAAACAAAAACAAAACCTCAGTGTGAGCAATATAATTACAAATTGTTGTGCTGTCGTGTTTTCAGTCTTTGGAGCACTCTTTTCCTTTTCCTTTTGTAACACTTTCATGGTTTTGGGGTTTTTTTTTGTTCTTTTTCCATTCTTCCTCCTTGGTGTGTAATTAAGTGCTTCCTCTAAAACACACGGTAAATTAGGATTTGGATGGAGCCATTCTGTTATAAAAGCAGGAATAAATCTCAATTTCTACAAACACAGTTAATTTATGTTATACCATCTTTGGAAGATACACAGCCTGAAGGAAGGCTCTGAATTCTTCACGACACATTTCTCAAACTACAATCTAAAGGGTTCAGACAGCAGCAATTGTAGCGACTAAATGAGTAGCAACGACGACAACAAAGAACTTTAAATAATAAACTCACACATGGTAGGCCTGATAATACAGTTTGCTCCAGTGAATCATAGGTTCTGCCGTGGAACGGCAATAAAGCTAATCTGGATGTATGCTGCAGCAATATGTGCAGCCAGCAGGGGGTAGGAAGGAAGCCTTGCGGTAGAACCCAATTGTATTACTTCTACTTTTTGGGTGCGGTAATAAACATTCTATATGTAAATGATTCCAAGCCAATGTCCAAAAACATGACTAGTTCCTTCTGCTATATTTATTGCACAAAGAAAGTGCAAAACTTTTACGGTTTACATCTCTAAGCACTCTCCACTTTTAAACCATTGGTTTTTTTCTGTCTTACATGCCTTACTATCCCCGCCCCCAAATAAAAAAGAGTAGTGGCAATATAAATAGGTGTTTTCAAAACTTCATTTTTGACTTTTTTTTGTAGTTCTGTGTCTTGAACTTGCATTGTGGGCTTCTGTGAAACAGTCATTTGCCAATCTGAATTTTAACAGGTTCAAACCAAACTATGCATCAGGTCCTTCCTAATTACAAGTAAAGATCCTGCAGGGTTTTATTTGTTTTGTTGCACACCCAGAGGTTTTCTTGAGGGGAAGACCCTAAAAAGGAGTGTGGACAAAATCAAGATTGTGGGCTGGGAAGGTAGAGATAGTGGATTAAGGCCTTGCTCATATCTGACAAGAACTAGGGAAGACTTCTCCTGTGTTTATCTCCACAACATGAGGTAAAATCCTATTCATTGACTTATCGTAAAATAAAGGGAAAGATGAAAAGGGATTAATGGGGAATATGTAAAAAAACTTTCTTTAACACAATATAAAAGGAATGAAAATCAATGGAAGCTGAGTACGGGTGGAGGGAAATCACAATGGTATAAATATGGAAAATAGATATATCTAGATAAATATGTATAGTATATATTACAAGAATGATTAAAGATGTAAATTAATGTAATATTGCAAAGGAAAAAAATCCTAATTGCATTAGGATGTATATGCAAAATGCCCATTAGTTGTAAGATGCTAGGGTTGTTAGCTTGCAGGTTTGAATGTTAAATGATGATTGAACCCAGACATTATATTGAAATCTATCATGACCTGACAGATTGTGAAGCTGAGGCTCCAATACTTTGGCCACCTCAGGAGAAGAGAAGACTCCCTGGAAAAGACCCTGATGTTGGGAAAGATGGAGGGCACAAGGAGAAGGGGACGACAGAGGATGAGATGGTTGGATGGTGTTCTTGAAGCTACCAGCATGAGTTTGATCAAACTGCGGGAGGCAGTGGAGGACAGAAGTGCCTGGCGTGCTCTGGTCCATGGGGTCACGAAGAGTCGGACACGACTAAATGACTAAACGACAACAATCATGACCTGAATGTGTTGCACATCCAGGTATTCAACCACCATATTGAACCACACAGTCTGTATCTCTATTTCAGACTACAAAATATGCAAACACATTTAAATTGGAGATCCAAGGACTCGGCAGAATAGATTTTTTATTTTATTAAGGGATTTGCTATTTATGTACAGTACCACAGAATTATTTGCATCGCAATTGATTAAAACTCAGTGGTTTGGCTAATTGTGGTAAAGCTGCTACTCTGTTGTGAAGAGGTCTGATGTTGAGACCATCATCTGTTGCTCTCTAATAATAATTTGTCCCTCAGACTCTCTTTTGTTCTCTTTCCTGCTGTGATATCTCTATTCCCTCTGTACCCAGCTCTCCTGTTTCTCTCCAGCTGTTGCATGCAAAAAAGAACAGAGATCAAATACAGGAGCTCTGTTTTCCCTTCAGAGATATCCCACTAGCTGTTCCCTGGCCTATTTCCTGCACAACCTGAAGGAATGCAACGACCGGAGTAAATTCCACCTTGTATTAGCAACCTTTGATCCCTGACTAACATCTGTTCCAGAAGGATTTATCCTGAGGTTTTAAAATTATTTATGTAATATAAAAAAAATTGAAAGTTAAAATTACCAAGCTTTACCTTGCACAGAAACAGGACCAAATGGACTTATAAATCAATATACAGTGGTACCTTGGGTTACAGACGATTCAGGTTACAGACGCTTCAGGTAACAGACTCTGCTAACCCAGAAATAGTACCTCGGGTTAAGAACTTTGCTTCAGGATGAGAACAGAAATCACGCGGCGGCGGTGCAGTGGCAGTGGGAGGCCCCATTAGCTAAAGTGGTACCTCAGGTTAAGAACAGTTTCAGGTTAAGAACGGACCTCCAGAACGAATTAAGTTCTTAACCTGAAGTACCACTGTATATGAAATTGAAACAGGCCAAAAGTGTATGGATCTGTCCATTCCTAATTGGGACTTGAAGACCAGTGAAGGCCACAGTGAGGTTATTTTAAGACTGACAACTTGTGATCCACCAGGCAACTTTTCTTCAGCCTGGCCAGGTCAGTAATCAGATGACTGGATTTGAACCAGTCTTATGTAGAGCAATCTTGACTGGATGCAACTAAAGGATGAGTGGCCATGATTAGGTAGTTTACACCCAGGAAACAGTGCAACTAAATGGGTGAAAAACACTCTTGGCTACCACCATCAATGTGACAACCAAAGGGACAGACTTCTCATTCACTCTGACAGGAATGGGATGAAACTCAAAAGACATTTCTTCTTGAAGGGCTTCTCATTGATGAAGGTCACATTAACTTTGTGGCATGGGATACTTTCCCTAGTACATTTCCGAGCACAATTCAAAGTGTTGGTGCTGACCTTTAAAGCCCTAAACGGCCTCAGCCCAGTATACCTGAAGGAGCATCTCCACCCCCATCATTCAGCTTGGACACTGAGATCCAAGCAACAGGGAACCAGGCAGAGAGCCTTCTCGGTAGCGGCACCCACCCTGTGGAATGCCCTCCTATCAGATGCCAAGGAGATAAGTATCTATATAACCTTCAGAAGACATCTGTGAAGGCAGCCCTGTAAAGGGAAGCTTTTTAATATGTAATGTTTGATTATGTTTGATGTATGTTGGCTGCTGTCCAAAGCGGCTGGGACAACCCAGTCAGATGGTCAGAGTATAAATAATAGAATGGTGATGATAATGGGTGATGCTGCTGCTGCTACAATGTTTCCCCAGAAAGTGGGACAATATTGGCATGAGAATGAACCATAGTGTTATCAGAATGGAAGATGAGCCCTGGTGGATCAGATCAAAGCCCCATTTAGTCCAGCAGCCTGTTTTCACAGTGGCCAACCAGCAGTGACCCACAGACTGGACATGAGCGCAACAGCCTTATTCCCACAATTTCTCCCCAGAAACTAGTATGCAGACCAGTGTTGGTTCCACCCACAAGACCCAGAGCTTGCAAAACTACTTGAGCAGCAAGAGAACGATCCATGTTGCAGTGGTTCTCAGGCTGCAAAGGTGTATCTTCCAAGTTTCCCTATTTACCAGGAATAGTTTCGATTTACAGAACATAGGAAGTTGCCTTACACAAGGTTGTGGGGAACCTGTGTCCCTCCAGCTGTTGCTGGACCACACCAGCTCCAGCAAGAATGGCCAGTGGCCAGGGATGATGGGACTTGCAGCTGAGCAACATCTGGAGGCCCAAAGGTTCCCCACATCTGCTTTATACCAGTTGATACATCTAGCTTATTGACCCTACACTAACTGTAAGTAGCTCTCCAAGGTTTCAGGGAGAAGTCTTTACCAACCCTACCTGGAGATGCTGAAGGGAAAATTCACATTAATAAAGTAAAAATAATTAAGGAAACACAATTAAACCCTTTCTGTTGAGAACTGCCCTCTTTGCTTGAATTGCCAATAAATGATGGGAAAAGAATGTGGGTTTTGTTACAACATGAACTACCAGTGTAAAATGTCTAGCTTTGCAAGGGAAAGTATAAGCAAAGTGGGATTGAGTTATTGCTGGGAGATGCTTTCCTAAGTAAAGGAATGCTAGGTAAGGTATGATAAATGGGAAACTGTCCATGCGTTGATCATGCAGGGAGCATGCTGAGGACTGGCCAGTTCTAATATATATGTCCAAAAGGAGGCTAATGTATGTAATCTGCCATAAAATGTTATTATGCTATGCAATGTCATGGCTGGCTTTTTTGAATTCTTCTTTCCTTTTGAGAAAACTATAGCTGCAGTCTCACTTGTGGTAGTTCCTGTGTGGTGTACTGTTATTTACAACAGGGCTCCCACCTCTTGTGATCACAAAATAAAGTCTTTCTTGACTTGTCCTTCTCTCTCTGTGGTGACTGACTTTCCAGCCACGGACACTTGAGAAGGGAAAACCACTTTCCCTTCAATGCCTCAGATTGAACTTTGGACCTTTTGCAATGAAACCATGTGTGCTGCCACTGAGCTAAGGCCCTTCCCTGTCCCTAATAAACCACTTTTATTAACTTTTGAGGATGTTTTGCTATCAAATGTTGTAACTGTGAACTGCTAGAGTTGTTGTTCTTCAGGGCTCAGCCCCCTCCCCAAGGCCTACAAAAGTTTAATCTCAAGACTTGGAGATCTTGATACATTTCAACACTTATACAAGTGCATATAAAAACCCACCCATGGGCACTAAGGTGCCAAGTAGTCTACAGTTTGATGAGGCTTATTTTGGAGACTTATTTTGTTGATAGAACAGATGGTAGGACCATTTTTGTTCTTCTAGCACAGGAACCTGGTGGTGGTCACCATGTCAATGGTGCAAATTCTACCATTCCTGACCATTAAATACACAGACTGGGACTGATTGGAGTTGGAGTCCAAGAACTTCTAGAAGTTCACAATTTCCCCACCCCAGTCCTAGAATATCTTTAACCAAAAGAACAAATGCCTTCATGATCCTAAAACTAATGTAAAAAAGGGAATTGACTACAGCAGAAGAGCAAATGGAGTGGACTTTCAGCAGTGTGAATTGGGGATTTGCAGAGCTTGAGCAGTGCTCCTTGGTATGAGAATTGGGGTGTTATAAGCATGCCTTTGTTAGCACCTGTGAAATGTTGGAGATCTGCAGAGGTAATGCGAAAAAGGAACTTTTATCCCTTCCTAGATCTGTGCAGAGGGAATGGTCATATGCAGCACAATCCTATGCATATCTACTCAGAGGTAAGCCCCACTGATTTCAGCGGGGCTTACTCCCTTGCAAATAGGTTCAGGATAGTAACAGCAATAGCAATTTGACTTTAGTAAAATGTAGTATTATATGTGTTGAACCTACAGCAAGAAAGGAATCCTGCAGCTGAATCACTGCTCGTAATGTAAAAACCTTCTATAAAAAACACTCATGAAAATGACTTTATGAAACAGACTTGGATGTCTATTTTAACATTACCGATAAAGTTCTGCTTTTATATTTGAGTCATCTTGTCCATTTGTGCATGCTGTTCCTCCATTAAGCATGAGCCAAAGTGCATATTTTTGCAGATTATGCCAAGTGAGGTGCATAGGATAAGCCAAATCTGTGCCATGTTTGGAATCTCTTCCCACCTGGGGTATTTATGGTGGTTGCCCTATCAGTCAGCCCTTGGGTTTCCAGATGCTGCTTTTGAATGCCTGGTTGGCTTCTAATAAAAATTTCTCATCCACAATTTAATCAAGAATGAGGTGGATGACTTGGCATGTATAACTAAGAACTGAGCGGGCAAGAATCTATGCCAACTGTGTCCACCTGCATACTCCATTCAGCAGTAGCTGAGGTCCATCTCCTTCTCTAGGCTCCTTGTTTATTTGAGTGCTAATCTTGCATTGTGCCAGTGGGACAGACTGGAATGTGGTTGGTGTCCCAGTGCCCAGCAGTCCCCCTATGCGAGGTGACAGAGATGGTCTCAGATGTGGTGTTGAAGACCCACAGACTACTGCTGCAGACAAGGTGCCTCAGGACTTCATGGCCACCATGACAACCATGGGGTGCTTTAATGTGCTATCAGCCCAACACGTGAACACCTGTAGCAGGGCTGGATTTGGTTTTTGTGGCTGGGCAGAGAGAAGGTGATCTGAAGGTGGTGGGTTTCACTGTTTCTTCTGTCATATTCACCACCTGGTGAGCTTTTGATTAACAGCCCCACCCCCTGTTAAGATGGCGACTCCTGAAGGCTAAAATAATCTAAGTGGCTTCCAGGTGGATTTGCATTGTGCTGGTTTCCAGCAGATATGATTGGCTCTTCTATTAAAGATCTGGTTGATGTGCAGAATGCAAAGATGGACTTGGCGAATGGAAATAATCGCTCTTGAACACTTTCTTCCACTTAGCACCTTTCCTCCTTCACTTGTGTTCTCTCTGAGAGCCAGTGTGGTGTAGTGGTTAAGAGCGGTAGTCTCGTAATCTGGGGAACTGGGTTCGCGTCTCCGCTTCTCCACATGCTCCTGGGTGACCTTGGGCCAGTCACACTTCTCTGAAGTCTCTCAGCCCCACTCACCTCACAGAGTGTTTGTTGTGGGGGAGGAAGGGAAAGGAGAATGTTAGCCGCTTTGAGACTCCTTAAAGGGAGTGAAAGGCGGGGTATCAAATCCAAACTCTTCTTCTTCTTCTTCTCTCTCTCTCTGTCACTCACTCACTCACTCACTCACTCACACACGGCTCTACCTGCTTGGGGAGGGAAGAACCCCCTATGAATTGTGATCACCAAGAAAAATGTAAGGAAAAGTGGAGAAATACCAGAAGCTTTTGGGTGAGTGGGAAGAGACAAGAAGGAGAAGAAAAGAAGGGAGAAAGCAAAATGAAGAAATAATGGAGGAGTGGGGGGAAAGACAGATATGAGAGACAGGAGGAAACTAAAGAGGTAAACAGGCAGAAAAGAAGAGAAAATGGGAAAGAGTCATAGCATAAGGTTTACATTGGGTACCTAAATGATCAAAAACAAAACTGAGCAACAGTTTCCTATAATGTTCCGAATGATAGCCAGGGATTCCAGTGACTCAGTATAGCACTGCAAGTAAGGGCAGTGTTTGAGAATACTGGGTACAATCCAGAGCCCAGTTAAACACATGCCAAGTCCTGCTGATTTCAGAAGTACCCGCCAATATGTTGGATTGTGTACTGATTCGGATTTCAAAAGTTAAATTCAAAAACGTCTTGAAATAAGTCTATGATCTAAGATGGGGGAAAAAACCATTCAGACATGATCATTCAGTAAGATCATACTATTAAGTTTTTGATTTTTAATTTAATCAGTTCAAAATAAAAGACCTTTGGGTGTAAGACGGTATCTAAGGCATTTTGTGTTCTCCCCCCCTCCCGCTCCTTTACCAAATAGCTTCTTATTTTGCTTTCAAACTCTTTCATGCTTTTACAGCAGAAATGATAATGATGTGTGCTGCAGTTAATGTAGTTCTTCTGAAGCTGTCAGAAGAAAGCTATACTGTGAAGAATGCCTGGGGCAGATGGGTTATGACACACTTTGGAAGTGAGCTTAACAGCAACACCAAAAGGAGAAAAAGAAAAGGCAGGGGGAAAAAACGACCCTGATTAGGTTCAAATTAAACACATCCACATTCTGCCATCTCCCTGTTTGTCAAAATGAATTAGATTCTTGGCTATTTAACCTGTACACAGCGAGCGACGTCTTTAAAGGTCTGATTCATTATGCGCTAGAACACACACACCCTTGGCACCAATGTAATTGGCTGACTCTATTTTATAAACAGCGACAGGCGTGTAAAAATATTAATTCTCATAGCTTGTTCTGGGCAAGGCTGTTTACAAGCTGTCTTGTTAAAAACTTTTTTCAAGAAATAAAAAACTCCCGCAGTTCTTTGACTTTCCATCTCGCTGAAGTTTTCTAAAGTTGTAAATAAGGCCGCTCATAACCCTCGGTGTTTCCTTACTGGCATTGGAAGATGGGCAGCACAGATATTTTCATCTTCCTTGTGGTTTCTGACAAGTATAATAAAATCACAGAATTGTAGAGCTGGAAGGGAACCAAAGGGTCTTCTACTCTGACCCCTTGCAGTACACAAGATAACGTCATGGGTAGGGAACTTGAGGCCTGAGAATTGAAAGTGGCCCTCCAGATCTCTCTGTCTGGCCCTCAGAACCCTCCATAGCCCACCTCAGTGGGCCTGCTCCATGCTCTCCTAGAATGCTGGATGAAATGAGTTCTTGATTCATGATAATGCCTCTTGTTTGTCTGTATAGGGGATGGCGAGAAGGGTATATTGCGTTTGTGGACATTTGCATTATTGGGAGGTAGCTCACTGTACCATAGTAAGAGCCACATTGATCTTCTTACTTTTACCCCAGGCCCCAACTACCCCAGACACACAGCCCCCTGAAGGCTAGCTGAGAAACTGCAGCCGTTTGGCGGAAAAGGGTTCCCCACACCTGCGTTACATGGTACAGTGGGAGAAATCACACTGGCAAAAAGAGTGGTGTAATCAACCACTGTTTAAAAGGCTTGTTCCCCCTCTGTCAGGCTTGGGCCAGCTCAGCTGGCAATAGCTGCACTCCTGAACAGAGTTTGGAACAGAAGTAACTTCAATAATTTAAGCCAACTTTCTACAGTTAGGATTGCTCAGTAAGCAACGTACATTATATTTATTAGTCCCCACAATCACACATACTAGACTGGCTTTTCATCTCTCCATTTTCTTCCACTTTCATACGACTGTCTTCAAGAGAATCGCAGGGAGACTCCACAAGAAGCCAAATGACAGCGAAACAAATGATGCAACGAGAACAAAGGAAACAAAATGTTATCAAGGCTTATATCTGAATCGGACAGTGAGTGTCTTCTTCTTCTTCTTCTTCTTCTTCTTCTTCTTCTTCTTCTTCTTCTTCTTCTTCTTCTTCTTCTTCTTCTTCTTCAAATTTATATACCATCCTATACCTGGAGGTCTCAGGGCTGTTCACAGAAAAGATCAGGGCGGTTTACAGAAAAGAATAAGAAAGGGAAGGCTGTTCTCTAATAATGTGAAACAAATGAAAATGAAAGATCTGTTCCTAATGGGTGTTGTCCAGACTTGTGGAAGAGGCTGTTGCTAGGAGCTGAGGAGTGCAGAACACTCACACAGAAGAAATAAGCGACAAGATCCTTCTTATTAGCTTGCTGAGTGAGCGAGTTAACCATTCGTTGTTTAGTCCAAGAACACTTTATTGGTACTTCCAAGATTCTTCACTTGTGGATAGGTGCTACCAACTTGAGTGGGGCTTCCACTCCAAACTTCTTGCACCTACCAGTTGTGCCTGCTCTATTTGCAACATACCGACCTGTTTTTGGCATTGCTTGCAGGTTCCTGCTGTATCCAGTGCTAAAGCCTGTCCTCCAGATGTATCCATGTGCCTGTCAGTCTTTTTGAGCAGATACAAGCATTAACAGGTTTGTTGTGATATTACAAAAATGCTGTAAAGCATACATACCCTATGAATATGACATAAAAATCTCCATTCTGCAGTCCTCAAAGCTCTCTTTTACAGTACAAAGTGCATGGCAGGATTTTTTTAAAAATCCAAACATTAATTATTATTATTATTTTAAAAAATGTCAGTTTTGCAATTTAATTGACAGTGATTTAATATTGATTAGAGATCTGTAAGCTATATTACACATGCATAATGAAATAATGGCAGTCTTAGAATGGATTACTCCATTGTGCATGTGCTTGCTTTTAATGCTGTTGCCAGGATCCCAAGACGATTAAACTAATTCTAGGAGCCCAAAGGTTTTCGGATATAGACAATCTCTCAGAATGGAAAGATGGTTTGTCTTTGGAAACTATTCTTGATGGTCCTTAACCTCTCAGAAAACTATCCTCCCATCAGAAAAGGCAATGACATCAGTCCCCTGAAAATGTCGCACTTCCATTCTCAGACTCCAAGCTGAAAGTCAAAGGTGCTTTAAGGGCGGAGGAATGGAGCTAACTGTCTAAGCTAAGAGAAGCCAAT